>NW_027362772.1:301372964-302107964 GCF_046119375.1 Phyllobates terribilis
AAAAGGAGGCTGGTTCTTGGTATCATTGTTTCTCTTCAGTTAACCATGGTTATCTCTAAAGAAACACGTGCAGCCATCATTGCACTGCACAAAAATGGCCTAACAGGGAAGAGTATCGCAGCTACAAAGATTGCACCTCAGTCAACAATCTATCGCATCATCAAGAACTTCAAGGAGAGAGCTTCCATTGTTGTCAAAAAGGCTCCAGGGCGCCCAAGAAAGACCAGCAAGCGCCAGGACCGTATCTTAAAACTGTTTCAGCTGCGGGATCGGACTACCAGCAGTGCCGAGCTTGCTCAGGAATGGCAGCAGGCTGGTGTGAGTGCTTCTGCACGCACTGTGAGGTGGAGACTCTTTGAGCAAGGGCTGGTTTCAAGGAGGGCAGCAAAGAAGCCACTTCTCTCCAGAAAAAACATCAGGGACCGACTGATATTCTGCAAAAGGTACAGGGAGTGGACTGCTGAGGACTGGGGCAAAGTCATTTTCTCTGATGAATCCCCTTTTCGATTGTTTGGGACATCTGGAAAACAGCTTATTCGGAGAAGAAGAGGTGAGCGCTACCACCAGTCTTGTCTCATGCCAACTGTAAAGCATCCTGAAACCATTCATGTGTGGGGTTGCTTCTCAGCCAAGGGAATCGGCTCACTCACAGTCTTGCCTAAAAACACAGCCATGAATAAAGAATGGTACCAGAATGTCCTCCAAGAGCAACTTCTCCCAACCGTCCAAGAGCAGTTTGGCGCCCAACAATGCCTTTTCCAGCATGATGGAGCACCTTGCCATAAAGCAAAAGTGATAACTAAATGGCTCATGGAACAAAAACATAGAGATTTTGGGTCCATGGCCTGGAAACTCCCCAGATCTTAATCCCATTGAGAACTTGTGGTCAATCATCAAGAGATGGGTGGACAAACAAAAACCAACAAATTCTGGCAAAATGCAAGCATTGATTATGCAAGAATGGACTGCTATCAGTCAGGATTTGGTCCAAAAGTTGATTGAGAGCATGCCAGGGAGAATTACAGAGGTCTTGAAGAAGAAGGGGCAACACTGCAAATATTGACTTGCTGCATTAACTCATTCTAACTGTCAATATAACCTATTGGTACTCATAATATGATTGCAATTATATTTCTGTATGTGATATAAACATCAGACAAACACTAATAAAAACCAGAGGCCAGCAGATCATGTGAAAATATCATTTTGGTGTCATTCTCAAAACTTTTGGCCATGACTGTACAGCCCACATAATACCGCCATATAGAGCAAAACAATTATGCCGTACACAGCCAACATATTACTAGCAAAAAAATGTGCAAAGAAAGATTGACGAACACAGCAGACGCATGTCCTGAGATTATGTACAGAGCTTTTGTCTCCCTGGATGCAGAGCTTTCTTATATCACTACGACGGGGGAAAAAAAACAGTGAATTCGGAGCCACGTGGAGATATAATGGCGGGCTCGTTCACCTCTATGGAAGAACTTATATGGCTGTGTACAAACCAGATCCAGAATGCTGCCACGTGCATGACCCTTAATATACAGCATGCAAAGACTACTGCGGTATACAAAGAGCCAACATATTACCGCCATATAGTTCCCATATACCACTGCAATCTATCCACTGGGGGCCAGGAAAATGATCTAGTTTGCCAGTTCTTAACGTTGCGTTCACACTGCGCGACAATAAAACACACAGCAACATGTGAACACAGCCAAATACCAGCGTAATAAACGCACCAAACAAAACACAGTCATTCCATTAAAAAATGGCATTTATATTTTGCACACAGGTCAATAAAAAAAATTACATAAAATATATTTTTAAGACTTAAAAAAAAAAAGGTCAAATTCTGTCATAAATAAAAATTATTTTTAGAAGAAACAAAAAAATATATATATTTGTTTCTGCAGACTAAAGTAGCGCATGTGGTTTCCTTTCCTATAAATATTTGATGACCGTATTATTTTACCTTTCTTTAAAAAAAAAAAAAATGCAAAAATCAGCAATTGCCGGAGACCAGATCCTCCGTCCCCATCTCCTGAATCAATCTTCCCGGTGTCTCGCCCGTGGCTGATAATTACCGCAGCTCGTGTCTTATCGGGAGGTAAAATAATAAGGCCACTTGTGGTTTCTCTTCACCGTCAGCTGTCAGAACGTCCGAGAAAATTGCTCATTACACGCCCAATGTGCTGAATACAATGGGGAGGGGGGATCACAGGGATATTTTACCAATTCTTAGGGTAGAGCAAGACGGAGAAGGTGCACGCTCCTGTCCCCCCTGTGTTGATCCAGAATTTATAAAAAAAAATATATATATATATAATATTATATATATATATATATATATATAGTACAGACAGAAAGTTTGGACACACCTCATTTAAAGATTTTCCTGTATTTTCATGACTTTGAAAATTGTACATTCACACTGAAGGCATCAAAACTATGAATTAACACATGTGGAATTATATACTTAACAAAAAAGTGTGAAACAACTGAAAATATGTCTTATATTCTAGGTTCTTCAAAGTAGCCACCTTTTGCTTTGATGGCTGCTTTGCACACTCTTGGCATTCTCTTGATGAGCTTCAAGAGGTAGTCACTGGAAATGGTTTTCACTTCACAGGTGTGCCCTGTCAGGTTTAATAAGTGGGATTTCTTGCCTTATAAATGGGTTTGGGACCATCAGTTGTGTTGTGCAGAAGTCTGGTGGATACACAGCTGATAGTCCTACTGAATAGACTGTTAGAATTTGTATTATGGCAAGAAAAAAGCTGCTAAGTAAAGAAAAACGAGTGACCATCATTACTTTAAGAAATGAAGGTCAGTCAGTCCGAAAAATTGGGCAAACTTTGAAAGTGTCCCCAAGTGCAGTTGCAAAAACCATCAAGCGCTACAAAGAAACTGGCTCACATGAGAACCGCCCCAGGAAAGGAAGACCAAGAATCACCTCTGCTTCTGAGGATAAGTTTATCCGAGTCACCAGCCTCAGAAATCGCAGGTTAACAGCAGCTCAGATTAGAGACCAGGTCAATGCCACACAGAGTTCTAGCAGCAGACACATCTCTACAACAACTGTTAAGAGGAGACTTTGTGCAGCAGGCCTTCATGGTAAAATAGCTGCTAGGAAACCACTGCTAAGGACAGGCAACAAGCAGAAGAGACTTGTTTGGGCTAAAGAACACAAGGAATGGACATTAGACCAGTGGAAATCTGTGCTTTGGTCTGATGAGTCCAAATTTGAGATCTTTGGTTCCAACCACCGTGTCTTTGTGCGACGCAGAAAAGGTGAACGGATGGACTCTACATGCCTGGTTCCCACCGTGAGGAGGTGTGATGGTGTGGGGGGGCTTTGCTGGTGACACTGTTGGGGATTTATTCAAAATTGAAGGCATACTGAACCAGCATGGCTACCACAGCATCTTGCAGCGGCATGCTATTCCATCCGGTTTGCGTTTAGTTGGAACATCATTTATTTTTCAATAGGACAATGACCCCAAACAACCTCCAGGCTGTGTAAGGACTATTTGACCAAGAAGGAGAGTGATGGGGTGCTATGCCAGATGACCTGGCCTCCACAGTCACCAGACCTGAACCCAATCGAGATGGTTTGGGGTGAGCTGGACCGCAGAGTGAAGGCAAAAGGGCCAACAAGTGCTAAGCATCTCTGGGAACTCCTTCAAGATTGCTGGAAGACCATATCCGGTGACTACCTCTTGAAGCTCATCAAGAGAATGCCAAGAGTGTGCAAAGCAGTCATCAAAGCAAAAGGTGGCTACTTTGAAGAACCTAGAATATAAGACATATTTTCAGTTGTTTCACACTTTTTTGTTAAGTATATAATTCCACATGTGTTAATTCATAGTTTTGATGCCTTCAGTGTGAATGTACAATTTTCATAGTCATGAAAATACAGAAAAATCTTTATAAATGAGGTGGTGTGTCCAAACTTTTGGTCTGTACTGTGTATATTTTTTTAATAGCCATTAGCCAGTAAATCTGCTCGAGCTGTAAACAGAGCAAAAAATCCAAAGAAAATTTTGTTAAAAAAAAAATAGTAAAACAAAATCAAGTATTTACTAAAAAAAATAGTTGTTTTTTTAAAGGGTTTGTTTGATGTTTTAACAGATTTTTTTTTTACTTTGATGCAAAAGTGAATCCTCTTCCAGTAGGAGTCAAAAACTATTTTGAAGCTTTTTTTGATGCAGATTTTGAAGCAGATTCCCTTTAAATTACATACTTTTTGTGAACAGTGCTTTTTTTTCTGCATGAAAAACGCTGCGAACATTATGCGCGTTTTTGGTGTATTTTTTAATTAATTTTATTTTTTTAATGCATTCAAGCGGTTGCACACGTACGTCATTGCTCCATCTGTTGTTGATGGCGCGGTCGGAGATGGCCGCGCTCTGTACTCCTCTAGTGAGGATGAATGGAGCCTGTTAGAGCCCCAATGTTGGGAGGGTAGCAGAGCGCCCAGCGGATTCAGTCCAGAAACCTGGAAAAAACACATGGAAAAAATAACACCAAGACGCGTTGACCTGAATTGGTTTTTGATGAGCGTTTTGGAACCAATTATGCTCCAAAATCCACATGAAAAAAATGCTTGAAGATCTCTTTGAACGCTTCCTATTCATCTCAATGAGAAAACGCCTCTGGTGCTTCACGGAGTAGTTTTTTCGCATATGGAAAAAGAAGGAACGTGTCAATTTTTGACTTCAGAAAGAAGAAAAACCCACGTGAAAGAAATGCTTTAAAAAATACACCAAAAAAACATAGTTTTTTTTTTTAAAGCATTTTCTAATGGATTTTCAGCCAGAAAAATGTATGTAAAAAAAAAAAAACTGTGTGAACAACATACATGAAATTGACGTAAAATCCACATCCCATGCAGGTGAGTAGATTTTCAGCAGCTCCGCTCAGGTGGGAGTTGGCATCCAGCTTTTCCACACTCCTGAATGGCGTAATGGCGGCACTACAGCCCCAGACTGAACCCCGGTAGGAAGGAACGAGTACAATGTGTGCATACGAAAATAAGTGATATAAAGGATGGAAAACCCACATATAGCAGTGTCGATATACTATAGGGTGAGGGTATACGGTGGTGTGATTGTGGGGGTCTCTGTATATACCATAGGGTGAGGGTATATAGTAGTGTGATTAGGGGGTCTCTGTGTATATACTACAGGGTGAGGATATACGGTGGTGTGATTGGGGGGGGGTCTTGGTGTGTGTGTGTGTATATACACTATAGGGTGAGGGTAGGTGATGGTGTGATTGGTGGGGTCTGTGTGTATATACCATTAGGTGAGGGTATACAGTGGTGTGACTGGTGGGGTCTGTGTGTATATACCATTAGGTGAGGATATACAGTGGTGTGATTGGGGGGGTATCTATATACCATAGAGTGAGGGTATACAGTGGTGTAGTTGGGGGGGTCTCTCTATACAACTTAGGGTGAGGGTATACGTTGGTGCGATTGGGGGGCGTCTCTGTATATACCATAGGGTGAGGGTATACGGTGGTGTGTTTGGGGGGGGTCTGTGTGTATATACCATAGGGTGAGGGTATACGGTGGTGTGATTGTGGGGGTCTCTGTATATACCATAGGGTGAGGGTATATAGTAGTGTGATTAGGGGGTCTCTGTGTATATACTACAGGGTGAGGATATACGGTGGTGTGATTGGGGGGGGGTCTTGGTGTGTGTGTGTGTATATACACTATAGGGTGAGGGTAGGTGATGGTGTGATTGGTGGGGTCTGTGTGTATATACCATTAGGTGAGGGTATACAGTGGTGTGACTGGTGGGGTCTGTGTGTATATACCATTAGGTGAGGATATACAGTGGTGTGATTGGGGGGGTATCTATATACCATAGAGTGAGGGTATACAGTGGTGTAGTTGGGGGGGTCTCTCTATACAACTTAGGGTGAGGGTATACGTTGGTGCGATTGGGGGGCGTCTCTGTATATACCATAGGGTGAGGGTATACGGTGGTGTGTTTGGGGGGGGTCTGTGTGTATATACCATAGGGTGAGGGTATACGGTGGTGTGTTTGGGGGGGTCTGTGTGTATATACCATAGGGTGAGGGTATACGGTGGTGTGATTGGAGGGGGTCTCTGTATATACCATAGGGTGAGGATATACAGTGGTGTGATTGGGGGGGTATCTATATACCATAGAGTGAGGGTATACAGTGGTGTAGTTGGGGGGGTCTCTCTATACAACTTAGGGTGAGGGTATACGTTGGTGCGATTGGGGGGCGTCTCTGTATATACCATAGGGTGAGGGTATACGGTGATGTGTTTGGGGGGGGGTCTGTGTGTATATACCATAGGGTGAGGGTATACGGTGGTGTGTTTGGGGGGGGTCTGTGTGTATATACCATAGGGTGAGGGTATACGGTGGTGTGTTTGGGGGGGGTCTGTGTGTATATACCATAGGGTGAGGGTATACGGTGGTGTGTTTGGGGGGGTCTGTGTGTATATACCATAGGGTGAGGGTATACGGTGGTGTGTTTGGGGGGGTCTGTGTGTATATACCATAGGGTGAGGGTATACGGTGGTGTGATTGGAGGGGGTCTCTGTATATACCATAGGGTGAGGATATACAGTGGTGTGATTGGGGGGGTATCTATATACCATAGAGTGAGGGTATACAGTGGTGTAGTTGGGGGGGTCTCTATACAACTTAGGGTGAGGGTATACGTTGGTGCGATTGGGGGGCATCTCTGTTTGTATATACCATAGGGTGAGGGTATACGGTGGTGTTTGGGGGGGGTCTGTGTGTATATACCATAGGGTGAGGGTATACGGTGGTGTGTTTGGGGGGGTCTGTGTGTATATACCATAGGGTGAGGGTATACGATGGTGTGATTGGAGGGGGTCTCTGTATATACCATAGGGTGAGGGTATACGGTGGTGTGATTGGGGGGGGTCTCTGTGTATATATGATTGGTGGGGGGGGTCTCTCTGTGTATATACCCTAGGGTGAGGGTACATTCTGGTGTGATTGATGGAGGCTGTGTGTATATACCATATGGTAAGGTAATACAGTGGTGTGATTGGGGGTCTCTGTGTGTATATGTTTGGGGGTCTTCGGTTAGTGAGGGGTCCACCTCTCTCCCGTCTGTGATAATACAGGCCCAGTTTGTGTCTGACTAATCACAAGGTAGAAGCGGCGGACGCCCCGTTGATGCCTGCACAGCGGCCATTGCACATGGTATAGAGCAGCTATCAGATAACTGTGCTTGCCACCCCCACTAGCCTCCGTGCCCGCAGATGGGCGCTCCTCTCCCTGCGACTGTGGGCGACGTTCTGACTGATTTTTACTTTCACATCCTAACACTAATAATGTTCCTTTTTTTACTTCTCCCATAAAACATATTTCTGGATACTTGATTGAGAATCTGAGAGCCTGGACTCCATCACGTCTTTTATTCTCCTCCTCCCATCATGGCACGGTTCCTGTCATCCGCATATGATTGGGAACCTCACTAGCTTCCCTCCTGAAATACTCTGTACGATATCCCTCCTCCCATTATGACTATAAAACCTCAGAGCCCTGTGCTCTATGATATCATTATACGAGAGGACTGGTGAAGGAATACATAAATATTAGTATAAATAAAGCAGCGTCCCCCTCAGATTTTAGACCGCGACCTGATGAAACGTAAGTCTTACACCGAAACATGTGGTCTTCATAGCGAGGATCGGCCGCTGTGACCAGTCGTCCGTTCTTAGGTTACTCCGGACTCGAGTTACTTGTTGAAGCCGTGGGCAAGAACAATCGATGAAATCCAAGCCACGAAATGTCCATGTTAACTTAAACTTTTGACTGAGCAAAGAAGCTGAAATTACCGGCGGCGCACAAAAGGCTCCGGCAACACAAAACCCTTCATGTCGTCCTCATCATCATCAAGACGGAGGAGTCAGGAGCCGTAGACAGGGGGATAACCACAAGTGGGGACAAGACGTCTTCCCCATTTCTAGATGTTCACCGACCTAATGCCGTATTGTGACAGATTGTTGAAAACCCCTCAGAAGTGTCGATATAGGGGGCACAGGGGCAGCAGTCGCACCTAATTCCTGGTGTTTGAGGGTCTTGAAGTCACCATCCATAAGCAGTCACTAACGTCATAAATACCGGTAGTTTCCTTAAAAAAATAATCCACTTGTTCCACCACAATCCGTATGTGGGACCAATTTTTTACCCTACAGGCACCACCATGGTCCGTGATCTGCCACTTTATATACAAGAAAAAACAAAGAAACATACCCTTCAATAAATAAATAAACCGCAATAGTGCATGAAAATAATATAGGGTACTTAGTTAACATAATTTTGATCAGAATAATGCAAAAGCCATCCCACCTCGTCAAGGTGACCCTATTTGGGACAGTCCTAACTCTAATATTTAAAACCTTACCGTTTGTCAACTGACATACATGTGGATAAGGGCTGAGAGACTGAGACTGAGCCTGTGACGTGGTGGGATGGCTTTTGCATTATTCTGATCAAAATTATGTTAACTAAGTACCCTATATTATTTTCATGCACTATTGCTGTTTATTTATTTATTGAAGGGTATTTGTGTATTATGTTTCTGTCTTTGTTTTTTTTCTGTTTAGTGGCCATGTGTGAACATGCTCTTACATGCTGCATGCACACCAATTTACATTCCAATTAAATTTTTTAGTTTTTTTTTCACTTTACATACAAGCAGGCAGAAATGAGATATACAATGGGGTTCCATACTGTGCTGACTCAGGTGAGCGCCACTGCCCCCAGACGGAGGTGAGCACTACTGCCCGCAGATCAAGGTTAGCACCACTGCCTGTGGAGACCTAGGTGAGGCACCGCTACCTATAGAGAATCAAGTGAGTGCCACTGCTCACAGACCCAGATGAGCACCACTGCCCCCAGACCAAGATGAGCACTATTGCCCACAGATCAAGGTTAGCACTACAGCCCACAGACCAAGGTGAGCACCACCGCCCGTGGACCCAGGTGAGCACCACCGCCCGTGGACCCAGGTGAGTACCACCGCCCGCCGACCCAGGTGAGCACCATTGCCCGCGGACCCAAGTGAACACTACTGCCTGGGGAAACAGGTGAGCACCACTGCCCATGGACCAAGGGGAGCACCACCACCTGTGGACCCAGGTGAGCACCACTGCCCAAGGAACCAGGTGAGCACCACTACCTGAGAAACCAGGTGAGCACCACAGCCCGACGAACCAGGTGAGCACCACTACCTGAGGAACCAGGTGAGCACCACCGCCTGTGGAGACCCAGGTGAGCACCACTACCCAAGGAACCAGGTGAGCACCACCACCTGTGGAGACCCAGGTGAGCACCACTGCCCATGGAGCCATGTGAGCGCCACCGCCCGACGAACCAGGTCAGCACCACCGCCCTAGGAACCAGGTGAGTGTCACCACCCAATGAACCAGGTGAGCGCCACCACTCGAGGAACCAGGTGAGCACCACTGCCCGAGGAACCAGGTGAGCACCACTGCCCATGGACCCAGGTGAGCACCACTGCCCGAGGAACCAGGTTAGCACCACCCCCTGTGGAGACCCAGGTGAGCACCACTACCCGAGGAACCAGGTGAGCGCCACCGCCTGTGGACCCAGGTGAGCACCACTGCCAAAGGACCCATTTGGCCACAACTCAACGAGTCAGAAGAGGACTCAGTCAAAGTGGGATCAGGGTTAGGTCGATATAGGTTTTATTTTTTTCTCTTTGGGACACAAAAGTGGCATTTTTTGTGTGTGTGGGCAGAAGTTACTGTTTTGGAGCGCTCGGAGTGCAGGTGGGGGTGCATTATTAAATTTTAGGGGCATAATAAGTTTAAAGGGAAACAGATGCCAATACTACAGCCTAGAGGGCACAACGAGGGCACTACTGCTACCTATGGATCATTATTAATATGTGGGGGCACAAAATGGGTAACGTTACTATGTGGGACACGGCAAGATGCGCTGCGCAGGTCACTAGTGCGCTGTGGGGTACAAAAAATGGCACAGATGTTTGGCAGGACACGAGTAGGTGCCCTAAAAATATTAGTGTTTGATCACAGAGGGTGTGAAGCTTAAGACCCCCCAATCATTAGAACAGTCATCCCGTGAGCCCCCAGCATTGTCCTCATCCATCAGACTGCTTTCACATTGCGTTCAGACACCCATTCGGTGGACTCGTTGGGTTACCTATGAACCCCCTGCAAAATGGGATTTGAACGTATGCGCCAACAGGGTCGTGCATCATTTTCGGGCGTATACGTCTACTGGAGGCAGATAATCAGACGTTGTAGACTGGGTGTCCTCCTCCAATAGGCGTATACGCCCGAAAATGATGCATGGTAGAGAGCACGTTCGCACCATTATAGTCTATGGCCCTGTTGGCGCATATGTCGGAATCCCATTTTACATGGGGGGTTCATAGGTTTCATAGGGTGAAAGCACCCTAAGTTTCTACTTTTATAATAGAGGGGTGTCAGGGGTTGGACCCCCGAAGAGCAAACAATGGTGCCCAATATCTAGGATAGACCCTGGCGGTGAAACAAAACATTGCTGAGAATCTTCTTGAAGATTTCCATCTATTAGGTCCCCTGGTGTGGTTTATTGATTGCCGATAATCTGATCATTCCAGATATTTGGAGACCTCCATTATTTGGGCTCCCTCTTGTCCCAGCAGTATTTAGCACCAGGAATACGACGCTTCACTTTTAATGGATTTTATGTAAATTAGTTTGTTTATAATCCAGGAGAGAAAGCAGATGGTCCCAAAATCATCTCATCAAATGAGTGTAATCTTGTTAAATGACCAATTAAAATAAGAAATGTGACCTCCAGTCCACAAGGGGCACTAACAAGTCCAGACAATCAATGGTAACACAAAAGATCTATCTACAGCCAGCCTGAATATGATAAATACCTGACAACGTGGAATTATAGGGAGTATAGAGGGCAGTATTATAGTGGCTATATTCTTGTACATAGGAGGCAGTATTATAGTAGTTATATTCTTGTACATAGGGGGCAGTATTATAGTAGTTATATTCTTGTACATAGGGGGCAGTATTATAGTAGTTATATTCTTGTACATAGGAGCAGTATTATCGTAGTTATATTCTTGTACATAGGGGGTAGTATTATCGTAGTTATATTCTTGTACATAGGGGGCAGTATTATAGTAGTTATATTCTTGTACATAGGAGCAGTATTATCGTAGTTATATTCTTGTACACAGATGCAGTATTATAGTAGTTATATTCTTGTACATAGGGGCAGTATTATCGTAGTTATAGTCTTGTACATAGGAGCAGTATTATCGTAGTTATATTCTTGTACATAGGAGCAGTATTATAGGAGTTATATTCTTGTACATAGGAGCAGTATTATCGTAGTTATATTCTTGTACACAGATGCAGTATTATAGTAGTTATATTCTTGTACATAGGGGCAGTATTATCGTAGTTATAGTCTTGTACATAGGAGCAGTATTATAGTAGTTATTTTCTTGTACATAGGGAGCAGTATTATAGTAGTTATATTCTTGTACATTGGGGGCAGTATTATAGTAGTTATATTCTAGTACACAGGGAGCAGTATTATAGTAGTTATATTCCTGTACATAGGAGCAGTATTATAGTAGTTATATTCTTGTACATAGGGGGCAGTATTATCGTAGTTATATTCTTGTACATAGGGGCAGAATTATAGTAGTTATATTCTTGTACATAGGGGGCAGTATTATCGTAGTTATATTCTTGTACATAGATGCAGTATTATACTAGTTATATTCTTGTACATAGATGCAGTATTATACTAGTTATATTCTTGTACATAGATGCAGTATTATACTAGTTATATTCTTGTACATAGGGGCAGTATTATAGTAGTTATATTCTTGTACATAGGGGGCAATATTATAGTAGTTATATTCTTGTACATAGATGCAGTATTATACTAGTTATATTCTTGTACATAGGGGCAGTATTATAGTAGTTATATTCTTGTACATAGGGAGCAGTATTATAGTAGTTATATTCCTGTACATAGGGGCAGTATTATAGTAGTTATATTCTTGTACATAGGGGGCAGTATTATAGTAGTTATATTCTTGTACATAGGGAGCAGTATTATAGTAGTTATATTCTTGTACATAGGGGCAGTATTATAGTAGTTATATTCTTGTACATAGGGGGCAGTATTATAGTAGTTATATTCTTGTACATAGGGAGCAGTATTATCGTAGTTATATTCTTGTACATAGGGAGCAGTATTATCGTAGTTATATTCTTGTACATAGGAGCAGTATTATAGTAGTTATATTCCTGTACATAGTAGCAGTATTATAGTAGTTATATTCTTGTACATGGGGGCAGTATTATAGTAGCTATATTCTTGTACATAGAGGGCAGTATTATAGTAATAATATTCTTGTACATGGGGGCAGTATTATAGTAGTTATATTCTTGTACATAGGGAGCAGTATTATAGTAGTTATATTCTTGTACATAGGGGCAGTATTATAGTAGTTATATTCTTGTACATGGGGGCAGTATTATAGTAGTTATATTCTTGTACATAGGGGGCAGTATTATAGTAGTTATATTGTTGTACATAGGGGGTAGTATTATCGTAGTTATATTCTTGTACATAGGGGGCAGTATTATAGTAGTTATATTCTTGTACACAGATGCAGTATTATCGTAGTTATATTCTTGTACACAGATGCAGTATTATCGTAGTTATATTCTTGTACATAGGGGGTAGTATTATAGTAGTTATATCCTTGTACATGGGAGCAGTATTATAGTAGTTATATTCTTGTACATGGGGGCAGTATTATAGTAGTTATATTCTTGTACATAGGGGGCAGTATTATAGTAGTTATATTCTTGTACATAGGAGCTGTATTATAGTAGTTATATTCTTGTACATGGGGGCAGTATTATAGTAGTTATATTCTTGTACATGGGGGCAGTATTATAGTAGTTATATTCTTGTACATGGGGGCAGTATTATAGTAGTTATATTCTTGTACATAGAGGGCAGTATTATAGTAGTTATATTCTTGTACATAGGAGCAGTATTATAGTAGTTATATTCTTGTACATGGGGGCAGTATTATAGTAGTTATATTCCTGTACATAGGGGGCAGTATTATAGTAGTTATATTCTTGTACATAGGAGCAGTATTATAGTAGTTATATTCTTGTACATAGGAGCAGTATTATAGTAATAATATTCTTGTACATGGGGGCAGTATTATAGTAGTTACATTCTTGTACATAGGAGCAGTATTATAGTAGTTATATTCTTGTACATAGGGGGCAGTATTATAGTAGTTATATTCCTGTACATAGGAGCAGTATTATAGTAGTTATATTCTTGTACATAGGGAGCAGTATTACAGTAGTTATATTCTTGTACATAGGAGGCAATATTATAGTAGCTATATTCTTGTACATAGGGGCAGTATTATAGTAGTTATATTCTTGTACATAGGGGCAGTATTATAGTAGTTATATTCTTATACATAGGAGCAGTATTATAGTAGTTATATTCTTGTACATAGGGGGCAGTATTATTGTAGTTATATTCTTGTACATAGGAGCAGTATTGTAGTAGTTATATTCTTGTACATAGGGGGCAGTATTGTAGTAGTTATATTCTTGTACATAGGGAGCAGTATTATAGTAGTTATATTCTTGTACATAGGGAGCAGTATTATAGTAGTTATATTCTTGTACATAGGGAGCAGTATTATAGTAGTTATATTCTTGTACATAGGAGCAGTATTATAGTAGTTATATTCTTGTACATAGGAGCAGGCTGATGACCGGATCATACAGCTTTATATGATAATCCCGACTTATTATAATTGCCAGACCTGAAATAACAAGCACTTTCCACCTATTGTGTCCCCCCATTTCCATGTAGATTGTAAGCTTGCGAGCAGGGACCTCACTCCTGATGTAACTGTTAAACTGTCTCACCTTGTATTGAATTTATTGTTTGTACATGTCCCCGCTTAATTGTAAAGTGCTGCGGAATATGTTGGCGCTATATAAATAAAAATTATTATTATTATTATTATTGTACATAGGGGGCAGTATTATAGTAGTTATATTCTTGTACATAGGGTGCAGTATTATAGTAGTTATATTCTTGTACATAGGGAGCAGTATTACAGTAGTTATATTCTACATAGGGGGCAGTATTACAGTAGTTATATTCTACATAGGGGGCAGTATTACAGTAGTTATATTCTTGTACATAGGGAGCAGTATTATAGTAGTTATATTCTTGTACATGGGGGCAGTATTATAGTAATAATATTCTTGTACATGGGGGCAGTATTATAGTAGTTATATTCTTGTACATAGGAGCAGTATTATAGTAGTTATATTCTTGTACATAGGGGGCAGTATTGTAGTAGTTATATTCTTGTACATAGGGGGCAGTATTATAGTAGTTATATTCTTGTACATGGGGGCAGTATTATAGTAGTTATATTCTTGTACATAGGAGCAGTATTATAGTAGTTATATTCTTGTACATGGGGGCAGTATTATAGTAGTTATATTCTTGTACATAGAGGGCAGTATTATAGTAGTTATATTCTTGTACATAGGAGCAGTATTATAGTAGTTATATTCTTGTACATGGGGGCAGTATTATAGTAGTTATATTCCTGTACATAGGGGGCAGTATTATAGTAGTTATATTCTTGTACATAGCGGCAGTATTATAGTAGTTATATTCTTGTACATAGGAGCAGTATTATAGTAGTTATATTCTTGTACATAGGAGCAGTATTATAGTAATAATATTCTTGTACATGGGGGCAGTATTATAGTAGTTACATTCTTGTACATAGGAGCAGTATTATAGTAGTTATGTTCTTGTACATAGGAGCAGTATTATAGTAGTTATATTCTTGTACATGGGGGCAGTATTATAGTAGTTATATTCTTGTACATGGGGGCAGCATTATAGTAGTTATATTCTTGTACATAGAGGGCAGTATTATAGTAGTTATATTCTTGTACATAGAGGGCAGTATTATAGTAATAATATTCTTGTACATGGGGGCAGTATTATAGTAGTTATATTCTTGTACATAGGGGGCAGTATTATAGTAGTTTTATTCTTTACATAGGGGCAGTATTATAGTAGTTATATTCTTGTACAAAGGGGGCAGTATTATAGTAGTTATATTCTTGTACATAGGGGCAGTATTATAGTAGTTATATTCTTGTACATAGGGGCAGTATTATAGTAGTTATATTCTTGTACATAGGGGCAGTATTATAGTAGTTATATTCTTGTACATAGGGGCAGTATTATTGTAGTTATATTCTTGTACATGGGGGCAGCATTATAGTAGTTATATTCTTGTACATCGGAGCAGCATTATAGTAGTTATATTCTTGTACATAGAGGGCAGTATTATAGTAATAATATTCTTGCACATGGGGGCAGTATTATAGTAGTTATATTCTTGTACACAGGGGGCAGTATTATAGTAGTTATATTCTTGTACACAGGGGGCAGTATTATAGTAGTTATATTCTTGTATATAGTGGGCAGTATTATAGTAGTTATATTCTTGTACATAGTGGGCAGTATTATAGTAGTTATATTCTTGTACATAGGAGCAGTATTATAGTAGTTATATTCTTGTACATAGGGGCAGTATTATAGTAGTTATATTCTTGTACATAGGAGCAGTATTATAGTAGTTATATTCTTGTACATAGGAGCAGTATTATAGTAGTTATATTCTTGTACATAGGAGCAGTGTTATAGTAGTTATATTCTTGTACATAGGGGGCAATATTATAGTAGTTATATTATTGTACATAGGAGCAGTATTATAGTAGTTATATTCTTGTACATGGGGGCAGCATTATAGTAGTTATATTCTTGTACATAGAGGGCAGTATTATAGTAGTTATATTCTTGTACATGGGGGCAGTATTATAGTAGTTATATTCTTGTACATAGGGGGCAGCATTATAGTAGTTATATTCCTGTACATAGGAGCAGTATTATAGTAGTTATATTCTTGTACATAGGGAGCAGTATTACAGTAGTTATATTCTTGTACATAGGGAGCAGTATTACAGTAGTTATATTCTTGTACATAGGGAGCAGTATTATAGTAGCTATATTCTTGTACATAGGGGCAGTATTATAGTAGTTATATTCTTGTACATAGGGGCAGTATTATAGTAGTTATATTCTTATACATAGGGGGCAGTATTGTAGTAGTTATATTCTTGTACATAGGGGGCAGTATTATAGTAGTTATATTATTGTACATAGGAGCAGTATTATAGTAGTTATATTCTTGTACATGGGGGCAGCATTATAGTAGTTATATTCTTGTACATAGAGGGCAGTATTATAGTAGTTATATTCTTGTACATGGGGGCAGTATTATAGTAGTTATATTCTTGTACATAGGAGCAGTATTATAGTAGTTATATTCTTGTACATAGGGGGCAGTATTATAGTAGTTATATTCCTGTACATAGGAGCAGTATTATAGTAGTTATATTCTTGTACATAGGGAGCAGTATTACAGTAGTTATATTCTTGTACATAGGGAGCAGTATTACAGTAGTTATATTCTTGTACATAGGGAGCAGTATTATAGTAGCTATATTCTTGTACATAGGGGCAGTATTATAGTAGTTATATTCTTGTACATAGGGGCAGTATTATAGTAGTTATATTCTTATACATAGGGGGCAGTATTGTAGTAGTTATATTCTTGTACATAGGGGGCAGTATTGTAGCAGTTATATTCTTGTACATAGGGAGCAGTATTATAGTAGTTATATTCTTGTACATAGGGGGCAGTATTATTGTAGTTATATTCTTGTACATAGGAGCAGTATTGTAGTAGTTATATTCTTGTACATAGGGGGCAGTATTGTAGTAGTTATATTCTTGTACATAGGGAGCAGTATTATAGTAGTTATATTCTTGTACATAGGAGCAGTATTATAGTAGTTATATTCTTGTACATAGGAGCAGGCTGATGACCGGATCATACAGCTTTATATGATAATCCCGACTTATTATAATTGCCAGACCTGAAATAACAAGCACTTTCCACCTATTGTGTCCCCCCATTTCCATGTAGATTGTAAGCTTGCGAGCAGGGACCTCACTCCTGATGTAACTGTTAAACTGTCTCACCTTGTATTGAATTTATTGTTTGTACATGTCCCCGCTTAATTGTAAAGTGCTGCGGTATATGTTGGCGCTATATAAATAAAAATTATTATTATTATTATTATTATTGTACATAGGAGCAGTATTATAGTAGTTATATTCTTGTACATAGGGTGCAGTATTATAGTAGTTATATTCTTGTACATAGGGAGCAGTATTACAGTAGTTATATTCTACATAGGGGGCAGTATTACAGTAGTTATATTCTTGTACATAGGGGGCAGTATTATAGTAGTTATATTCTTGTACATAGGAGCAGTATTGTAGTAGTTATATTCTTGTACATGGGGGCAGTATTGTAGTAGTTATATTCTTGTACATAGAGGGCAGTATTGTAGTAGTTATATTCTTGTACATAGGGGGCAGTATTGTAGTAGTTATATTCTTGTACATAGGGGGCAGTATTGTAGTAGTTATATTCTTGTACATAGGGGGCAGTATTATCGTAGTTATATTCTTGTACATAGGAGCAGTATTATAGTAGTTATATTCCTGTACATAGTAGCAGTATTATAGTAGTTATATTCTTGTACATGGGGGCAGTATTATAGTAGCTATATTCTTGTACATAGAGGGCAGTATTATAGTAATAATATTCTTGTACATGGGGGCAGTATTATAGTAGTTATATTCTTATACATAGGGAGCAGTATTATAGTAGTTATATTCTTGTACATAGGGGCAGTATTATAGTAGTTATATTCTTGTACATGGGGGCAGTATTATAGTAGTTATATTCTTGTACATAGGGGGCAGTATTATAGTAGTTATATTCTTGTACATAGGGGGTAGTATTATCGTAGTTATATTCTTGTACATAGGGGGCAGTATTATAGTAGTTATATTCTTGTACACAGATGCAGTATTATAGTAGTTATATTCTTGTACATAGGAGCAGTATTATCGTAGTTATATTCTTGTACATAGGGGGTAGTATTATAGTAGTTATATCCTTGTACATGGGAGCAGTATTATAGTAGTTATATCCTTGTACATGGGGGCAGTATTATAGTAGTTATATCCTTGTACATGGGAGCAGTATTATAGTAGTTATATTCTTGTACATGGGGGCAGTATTATAGTAGTTATATTCTTGTACATAGGGGGCAGTATTATAGTAAATTCTTGTACATAGGAGCAGTATTATAGTAGTTATATTCTTGTACATAGGAGCAGTATTATAGTAGTTATATTCTTGTACATGGGGGCAGTATTATAGTAGTTATATTCTTGTACATAGCGGCAGTATTATAGTAGTTATATTCTTGTACATAGGAGCAGTATTATAGTAGTTATATTCTTGTACATGGGGGCAGTATTATAGTAGTTATATTCCTGTACATAGGGGGCAGTATTATAGTAGTTATATTCTTGTACATAGCGGCAGTATTATAGTAGTTATATTCTTGTACATAGGAGCAGTATTATAGTAGTTATATTCTTGTACATAGGAGCAGTATTATAGTAATAATATTCTTGTACATGGGGGCAGTATTATAGTAGTTACATTCTTGTACATAGGAGCAGTATTATAGTAGTTATATTCTTGTACATGGGGGCAGTATTATAGTAGTTATATTCTTGTACATGGGGGCAGCATTATAGTAGTTATATTCTTGTACATAGAGGGCAGTATTATAGTAGTTATATTCTTGTACATAGGAGCAGTATTATAGTAATAATATTCTTGTACATGGGGGCAGTATTATAGTAGTTACATTCTTGTACATAGGAGCAGTATTATAGTAGTTATATTCTTGTACATGGGGGCAGTATTATAGTAGTTATATTCTTGTACATGGGGGCAGCATTATAGTAGTTATATTCTTGTACATAGAGGGCAGTATTATAGTAGTTATATTCTTGTACATAGAGGGCAGTATTATAGTAATAATATTCTTGTACATGGGGGCAGTATTATAGTAGTTATATTCTTGTACATAGGGGGCAGTATTATAGTAGTTATATTCTTTACATAGGGGCAGTATTATAGTAGTTATATTCTTGTACATAGGGAGCAGTATTATAGTAGTTATATTCTTGTACATAGGGCGCAGTATTATAGTAGTTATATTCTTGTACATAGGGGCAGTATTATAGTAGTTATATTCTTCTACATAGGGGCAGTATTATAGTAGTTATATTCTTGTACATAGGGGCAGTATTATAGTAGTTATATTCTTGTACATAGGGGCAGTATTATTGTAGTTATATTCTTGTACATGGGGGCAGTATTATAGTAGTTATATTCTTGTACATAGGAGCAGTATTATAGTAGTTATATTCTTGTACATAGGGGGCAGTATTATAGTAGTTATATTCCTGTACATAGGAGCAGTATTATAGTAGTTATATTCTTGTACATAGGGAGCAGTATTACAGTAGTTATATTCTTGTACATAGGGTGCAGTATTATAGTAGTTATATTCTTGTACATAGGGTGCAGTATTATAGTAGTTATATTCTTGTACATAGGGGCAGTATTATAGTAGCTATATTCTTGTACATAGGGGCAGTATTATAGTAGTTATATTCTTGTACATAGGGGCAGTATTATAGTAGTTATATTCTTATACATTGGAGCAGTATTATAGTAGTTATATTCTTGTACATAGGGGGCAGTATTATTGTAGTTATATTCTTGTACATAGGAGCAGTATTGTAGTAGTTATATTCTTGTACATAGGGGGCAGTATTGTAGTAGTTATATTCTTGTACATAGGGAGCAGTATTATAGTAGTTATATTCTTGTACATAGGGAGCAGTATTATAGTAGTTATATTCTTGTACATAGGGGCAGTATTATAGTAGTTATATTCTTGTACATAGGAGCAGTATTATAGTAGTTATATTCTTGTACATAGGAGCAGTATTATAGTAGTTATATTCTTGTACATAGGAGCAGGCTGATGACCGGATCATACAGCTTTATATGATAATCCCGACTTATTATAATTGCCAGACCTGAAATAACAAGCACTTTCCACCTATTGTGTTCCCCCATTTCCATGTAGATTGTAAGCTTGCGAGCAGGGACCTCACTCCTGATGTAACTGTTAAACTGTCTCACCTTGTATTGAATTTATTGTTTGTACATGTCCCCGCGTAATTGTAAAGTGCTGCGGAATATGTTGGCGCTATATAAATAAAAATTATTATTATTATTATTATTGTACATAGGGGGCAGTATTATAGTAGTTATATTCTTGTACATAGGGTGCAGTATTATAGTAGTTATATTCTTGTACATAGGGAGCAGTATTACAGTAGTTATATTCTACATAGGGGGCAGTATTACAGTAGTTATATTCTTGAACATAGAGGGCAGTATTGTAGTAGTTATATTCTTGTACATAGGGAGCAGTATTGTAGTAGTTATATTCTTGTACATAGGGAGCAGTATTATAGTAGTTATATTCTTGTACATGGGGGCAGTATTATAGTAGTTATTGTAACATACCTGGCGGCGTCCTTGCATGGTGGTCCATTTCCCACTGTGCAAGAGGGCGCACTTGATCTCCTGTCCAGAATGTCTCTCTGGCTTCCCTCCATGCTGTCTGTTTGTGTCTGTTTCTGCTGCTTAAGGGCGGCGCCCGATCACTTCCTGCCTTTTGTACCTGCTGTGGGTCACACCCCTTGTGCGTCCTCAGCCTATTGCTGTCTGTCACTTGGTATATAGCTCAGCAGCTCCCTTCTATCCCTGCCTGAGCATAGTGTTTTCTTCAGTGTGTGCTTGCACTCTGAAGGTGCCAGGTCCCGTCTCTTGTCTCCTGCTTTTTGTATCAGTTCCCGTGTCTGAACTGAGTCCTGTATGTCTCCTGCCTTGCGGTATCAGCTCCCGTGTCTGAACTGAGTCCTTTCTGTGTTCTCTTGTCTGTCCTGTCTGAACACGCTCCTAGCCTGTTCCTCCTGCCTTCTAGGGGCCGATTACCTAGACCCGTTCCTGTATCTTGTCTGACCTGTCTGAACTCGCTCCTAGCCTGTTCCTCTCGCCTTCTAGTGGCCGATTTCCTAGACCCGCTCCTGTGTCTGGTCTGTCCTGTCTGAACACGCTCCTTGCCTGTTCGTTCCGCCTCTCTGGGGGCCGTATTCCCAGACCCGCTCCTGTATCCCTCTGCAGTGTCGGTCTCCTCCGTACACTCAGTTCCAGTCTGAACTCTCTCCTGTCCTTTACCTGTTTTGCCTCTATGTCCGTTCCCTTCCTTTTTCTGCAGAGTCTGAACTCGTACCTAACTCCTGCTTGTTGTCTCTGCAAGTACTGTGTGAGTATCTGGCTCTGTCTTTCCCTTCCTGTCTGTTCCGTGTGAACAGAGCCCTGTCCTCCCTGCTCAGCCTTGTCTGCACTCTAGCTGTGCTTGCCTGTAACCCTCTGCCTGTATTGTTCCTGAGTCCCGGTGTGTACTGGGTCCTATCCCGCCTGTGTTCCTACCTGCTAGTGCCTCCCTGTCTGCACTCTAGCTGTGCTTGTCTTTACCCCCCTGCCTGCATACCCGCCTGCCTGCATACCAGTCGTGCCTGCCTATACCCACCAGTCTGTGTGCCAGCCTACCAGCCTGTTCCTGTATTCCCCTGTGTGGGTCAACAGCCGTGTCCGGGGTCTGTCCTGGAGTAGCACCTGGTCCCTCTGCTCGGTTCCTCCTTGGTGCACTGGCGTCGTATGCCGTCGTGCGACCCTGGTCGGATCGGGTGAATACCTAGTCACGCCCCTCCAGGCATTCACTCTCCGGCACGGTCCAGTGGAATCACTACCAATCACACGCACACGCCGCTTAGCCCGGGCGTGTGCATAACAGCATGCTCAGGCCATGGTTCCCGTTGAGCCCCACGGCCTTCGCTCTTTGAGAAGTTTTTCCAGCGAATACATGCATTAAAATAAATAAATAAATTTTTTTCCCCCTTTAGCTGAGTTCCAGGCGAATTACGCACCCGTCCAGATGGATCTATCAGCTCTCGTTCCTGCGGATCCGCCACGTTACTATGGGGATCCAAGACAGTGTCGTGCATTTGTGGAGCAATGCATGCTACACTTTAAGGCCTACCCTCTCTATTTTCCTTCCGATTGGGCTAAAGTGGCCTTTATGATTGACTACCTAGCGGGTGATGCCTTGAAATGGGTCACCCCCCTATGGGAAGCATGGGATCCTGTCATCCTTGACCTGCAGGCCTTCCTGGTGGCCTTTCGTATGGTCTTCGAGGACCCTAACTCTGAAGCCCCTGCTGAAGCTTCACTTCCCAATATCCCGGAGCAGCCCCGACGGGTAATGTGTGTGGGTAGCGCAATAGTCCTCCAGCCCAATGAGACTACTGCCCACCCAGAATCCTCACAGGGTGACTACGCTTTCCGGAATACTTCTCTCAACCTCAAGAGGCAGTCCAGACGTGCTAGACTTAGAGGCAAGCCGTCACGCCAGGGTCTGTCCTCCCTGAGACCTCCTGACCCCAACCTTGAAGTCCCTACTGAAGCTTCATCTCCCTGTATCCCGGAGAAACCCCAATGGGTAATGTGCGTGGGTAGTGCACCAGTTCTCCTGGCCGAAGAGACTTCTGCCCATCCAGACTCCACACAGGAGAACTTCCTGCACCCGGCATCAGATGCTTCTTTCTCTTTAACCGGTGTGCATGTCCAAGGATGCTCCAAAGCTGTGGTTACCTCAGAGTCTGTGCACCTCTACTACCTGGCGGAGGATCCCCTGTTGCCTCCTGAACCCTCCGGGATACCACTCGATGACAAATGGAGAGAGACTTCTCTACACCCGGTACTCAATACTTTGTCCGCTTCGTCCTGTGAGCCTGACAATGGGTACCCCAAAGTGGTAGTTACCTCCGAGTCTCTACACCCCTCCGACCAGGCGGAGGATCTCCAGTTGTCTCCTGAACCCTTCGGGGTGCTACCTGGTAGCGAAAGGACAGAGACTCTCCTATACTCTGTACCTGATACCTCGCTCGCTTCGTCCAGTGAGTCCAACCTAGTGTACTCCGAAGCAGAGGTTACTCCTGAGTCTCTACACCCCTCCGACCAGGCGGAGGACCTCCAGTTGTGTTCAGAATCCTTCGGGGTGCCACCTGGTGGTGAATGGACAGAGACTTTCCTATATCCTGGATCTGATACCTCGCTTGCTTCGTCCAGTGAGTCCGACCTAGTGTACTCTGAAGCAGAGGTTACCCGTGAGTCTCTACACCCCTCTGACCAGGCGGAGGACCGCCAGCTGTCTCCAGAACCCTTCGGGGTGCCACCTGGTGGTGAATGGACAGAGACTTTCCTATACTCGGTACCCGATACCTCGCCTGCTTCCTCCAGTGAGTCTGACCTAGTGTACTCTGAAGCAGTTGTTTTCTCTGAGCCTCTGCACTCTTCTGACCCGGCGGAGGACCTCCAGTTGTTTCCTGAATCCTCCGGGATACCACCAGATAACAAAGAGACAGTGACTTTTCCTCATTATGTACCTGATAACCCGTCTATTTCTTCCTGTGAGCTTGACAAGATGTACCTCGAAGCAGAGATTACCCTTAAGTCTCTGTCCCCCTCCAACCCAGTGAACGACTGGTCCTCGAATTCCCTGCGGAAGATTCTGGCAGGCCTGAAGAAGAGGGGGCGTAAGGGGGGAGGTACTGTAACATACCTGGCGGCGTCCTTGCATGGTGGTCCATCTCCCACTGTGCAAGAGGGCGCACTTGATCACCTGTCCAGAATGTCTCTCTGGCTTCCCTCCATGCTGTCTGTTTGTGTCTGTTTCTGCTGCTTAAGGGCGGCGCTCGATCACTTCCTGCCTTTTGTACCTGCTGTGGGTCACACCCCTTGTGCGTCCTCAGCCTATTGCTGTCTGTCACTTGGTATATAGCTCAGCAGCTCCCTTCTATCCCTGCCTGAGCATAGTGTTTCCTTCAGTGTGTGCTTGTACTCTGAAGGTGCCAGGTCCCGTCTCTTGTCTCCTGCTTTTTGTATCAGTTCCCGTGTCTGAACTGAGTCCTGTATGTCTCCTGCCTTGCGGTATCAGCTCCCGTGTCTGAACTGAGTCCTTTCTGTGTTCTCTTGTCTGTCCTGTCTGAACACGCTCCTAGCCTGTTCCTCCTGCCTTCTAGGGGCCGATTACCTAGACCCGTTCCTGTATCTTGTCTGACCTGTCTGAACTCGCTCCTAGCCTGTTCCTCTCGCCTTCTAGTGGCCGATTTCCTAGACCCGCTCCTGTGTCTGGTCTGTCCTGTCTGAACACGCTCCTTGCCTGTTCGTTCCGCCTCTCTGGGGGCCGTATTCCCAGACCCGCTCCTGTATCCCTCTGCAGTGTCGGTCTCCTCCGTACACTCAGTTCCAGTCTGAACTCTCTCCTGTCCTTTACCTGTTTTGCCTCTATGTCCGTTCCCTTCCTTTTTCTGCAGAGTCTGAACTCGTACCTAACTCCTGCTTGTTGTCTCTGCAAGTACTGTGTGAGTATCTGGCTCTGTCTTTCCCTTCCTGTCTGTTCCGTGTGAACAGAGCCCTGTCCTCCCTGCTCAGCCTTGTCTGCACTCTAGCTGTGCTTGCCTGTAACCCTCTGCCTGTATTGTTCCTGAGTCCCGGTGTGTACTGGGTCCTATCCCGCCTGTGTTCCTACCTGCTAGTGCCTCCCTGTCTGCACTCTAGCTGTGCTTGTCTTTACCCCCCTGCCTGCATACCCGCCTGCCTGCATACCAGTCGTGCCTGCCTATACCCACCAGTCTGTGTGCCAGCCTACCAGCCTGTTCCTGTATTCCCCTGTGTGGGTCAACAGCCGTGTCCGGGGTCTGTCCTGGAGTAGCACCTGGTCCCTCTGCTCGGTTCCTCCTTGGTGCACTGGCGTCGTATGCCGTCGTGCGACCCTGGTCGGATCGGGTGAATACCTAGTCACGCCCCTCCAGGCATTCACTCTCTGGCACGGTCCAGTGGAATCACTACCAATCACACGCACACGCCGCTTAGCCCGGGCGTGTGCATAACAGTTATATTCTTGTACATAGGAGCAGTATTATAGTAGTTATATTCTTGTACATAGGGGGCAGTATTGTAGTAGTTATATTCTTGTACATAGGGGGCAGTATTATAGTAGTTATATTATTGTACATAGGAGCAGTATTATAGTAGTTATATTCTTGTACATAGAGGGCAGTATTATAATAGTTATATTCTTGTACATGGGGGCAGTATTATAGTAGTTATATTCTTGTACATAGGGGGCAGTATTATAGTAGTTATATTCCTGTACATAGGAGCAGTATTATAGTAGTTATATTCTTGTACATAGGGAGCAGTATTACAGTAGTTATATTCTTGTACATAGGGAGCAGTATTACAGTAGTTATATTCTTGTACATAGGGGGCAATATTATAGTAGCTATATTCTTGTACATAGGGGGCAGTATTATTGTAGTTCTATTCTTGTACATAGGAGCAGTATTGTAGTAGTTATATTCTTGTACATAGGGGGCAGTATTGTAGTAGTTATATTCTTGTACATAGGGAGCAGTATTATAGTAGTTATATTCTTGTACATAGGAGCAGTATTATAGTAATAATATTCTTGTACATGGGGGCAGTATTATAGTAGTTACATTCTTGTACATAGGAGCAGTATTATAGTAGTTATGTTCTTGTACGTAGGAGCAGTATTATAGTAGTTATATTCTTGTACATGGGGGCAGTATTATAGTAGTTATATTCTTGTACATGGGGGCAGCATTATAGTAGTTATATTCTTGTACATAGAGGGCAGTATTATAGTAGTTATATTCTTGTACATAGGGAGCAGTATTATAGTAGTTATATTCTTGTACATAGGGGGCAGTATTATAGTAGTTATATTCTTGTACATAGGGGCAGTATTATAGTAGTTATATTCTTGTACATAGGGGCAGTATTATAGTAGTTATATTCTTGTACATAGGGAGCAGTATTATAGTAGTTATATTCTTGTACATGGGGGCAGTATTATAGTAGTTATATTCTTGTACATAGGGGGCAGTATTGTAGTAGTTATATTCTTGTACATAGAGGGCAGTATTATAGTAATAATATTCTTGTACATGGGGGCAGTATTATAGTAGTTATATTCTTGTACATGGGAGCAGTATTATAGTAGTTATATTCTTGTACAGGGGGGCAGTATTATAGTAGTTATATTCTTGTACATAGGGGCAGTATTATAGTAGTTATATTCTTGTACATGGGGGCAGCATTTTAGTAGTTATATTCTTGTACATCGGAGCAGTATTATAGTAGTTATATTCTTGTACATAGAGGGCAGTATTATAGTAATAATATTCTTGCACATGGGGGCAGTATTATAGTAGTTATATTCTTGTACATGGGGGAAGCATTATAGTAGTTGTAATGCACACGCTCGGGCTGAGCGGCGTGTGCGTGTGATTCCACTGGACCGTGCCGGAGAGTGAATGCCTGGAGGGGCGTAACTAGGTATTCACCCGATCCGACCAGGGTCGCATGACGGCATACGACGCCAGTGCACCAAGGAGGAACCGAGCAGAGGGACCAGGTGCTACTCCAGGACAGACCCCGGACACGGCTGTTGACCCACACAGGGGAATACAGGAACAGACTGGTTAGGCTGGCGCACAGACTGGTGGGTATAGGCAGGCACGACTGGTATGCAGGCAGGTGGGTATGCAGGCAGGGGGGTACAGGCAAGCACAGCTAGAGTGCAGACAGGGAGGCACTAGCAGGTAGGAACACAGGCGGGATAGGACCCAGTACACACTGGGACTCAGGAACAATACAGGCAGAGGGGTACAGGCGAGCACAGCTAGAGTACAGAAAGGAAGGCACTAGCAGGTAGGGACACTGGCGGGATAGGACCCAGTACACACTGGGACTCAGGAACAATACAGGCAGAGGGGTACAGGCGAGCACAGCTAGAGTACAGAAAGGAAGGCACTAGCAGGTAGGGACACTGGCGGGATAGGACCCAGTACACACTGGGACTCAGGAACAGGACCACAGATGTGGCGGACAAACACAGCAGAGTGAGGCCGCCCAGAGAGATGAGCAAGAACAGGGCAGGACAAGACCGCCTGGAGCGGTGAGCAAGAGCAGAGCAGGACAAGGCCGCCAGGAGCGGTGAGCAAAGGGTCAGAGCTGAGCGAGACTGCCGGAGCAGTGAACAAGAGTAAAGCAGGACGAGGCCGCCTGGGCGGTGAGCAAAGGAGTCAGAGCAGGCTAGAACCGCCGGAGCGGTGAGCAAAGGAGTCAGAGCAGGCAAGGCTGAGCAGGGGGGACAGGGCTCTGTTCACACGGAACAGACAGGAAGGGAAAGGCAGAGCCAGATACCCACAGGGTACTTGCAGAGAAGTAGCGAGTGGACCACAAACGGGAGTACAGAGACAACAAGCAGGAGTTAGGTACAAGTTCAGACTCTGCAGAAAAAGGAAGGGAACGGACATAGAGGCAAAACAGGTAAAGGATAGGAGAGAGTTCAGACTGGAACTGAGTGTACGGAGGAGACCGACACTGCAGCGGAATACAGGAGCGGGTCTGGAAATACGGCCCCCAGAGAGGCAGGATGAACAGGCAAGGAGCGTGTTCAGACAGGACAGACAAGATACAGGAGCGGGTCTAGGTAATCGGCCCCTAGAAGGCGGGAGGAACAGGCTAGGAGCGTGTTCAGACAGGCCTGGAAATACAGCCTCCAGGATAGGCAGACAAGAGAACACAGACAGGACTCAGTTCAGACACGGGAACTGATACCGCAAGGCAGGAGACATAGACAGGACTCAGTTCAGACACGGGAACTGATGCCGCAAGGCAGGAGACAAAGACAGGACTCAGTTCAGACACGGGAACAGATACCGCAAGGCAGGAGACATAGACAGGACTCAGTTCAGACACGGGAACAGATACCGCAAGGCAGGAGACATAGACAGGACTCAGTTCAGACACGGGAACTGATACCGCAAGGCAGGAGACAAAGACAGGACTCCGTTCAGACACGGGAACAGATACCGCAAGGCAGGAGACATAGACAGGACTCAGTTCAGACACGGGAACTGATACCGCAAGGCAGGAGACAAAGAACGGGACCTGGCACCTTCAGAGTGCAAGCACACACTGAATGAAACACTATGCTCAGGCAGGGATAGATGGGAGCAGCAGAGCTATATACCAGGTGACAGACAGCAATAGGCTGAGGACGCACAAGGGGTGTGACCCACAGCAGGTACAAAAAGCAGGAAGTGATTGGGCGCCGCCCTTAAGCAGCAGAAACAGACACAAACAGACAGTATGGAGGGAAGCCAGAGAGACATTCTGGACTGGAGATCAAGTGCGTGCTCTTGCACAGTGGGAGATGGACCACTATGCAAGGACGCCGCCAGGTATGTTACAGTAGTTATATTCTTGTACATCGGAGCAGTATTATAGTAGTTATATTCTTGTACATGGGGGCAGTATTATAGTAGTTATATTCTTGTACATAGAGGGCAGTATTATAGTAGTTATATTCTTGTACATAGGAGCAGTATTATAGTAATAATATTCTTGTACATAGGGAGCAGTATTATAGTAGTTATATTCTTGTACATAGGGGGCAGTATTATAGTAGTTATATTCTTGTACATAGGGAGCAGTATTATAGTAGTTATATTCTTGTACATAGGGAGCAGTATTATAGTAGTTATATTCTTGTACATAGGGAGCAGTATTATAGTAGTTATATTCTTGTACATAGGGAGCAGTATTATAGTAGTTATATTCTTGTACATAGGGAGCAGTATTATAGTAGTTATATTCTTGTACATAGGGGGCAGTATTTTAGTAGTTATATTCTTGTACATAGGGAGCAGTATTTTAGTAGTTATATTCTTGTACATAGGGAGCAGTATTATAGTAGTTATATTCTTGTACATAGGGAGCAGTATTATTGTAGTTATATTCTTGTACATAGGAGCACTATTATAGTAGTTATATTCTTGTACATAGGGAGCACTATTATAGTAGTTATATTCTTGTACATAGGGAGCACTATTATAGTAGTTATATTCTTGTACATAGGGAGCACTATTATAGTAGTTATATTCTTGTACATAGGAGCAGTATTATAGTAGTTATATTCTTGTACATAGGAGCAGTATTATAGTAGTTATATTCTTGTACATAGGGAGCAGTATTATAGTAGTTATATTCTTGTACATAGGGAGCAGTATTATAGTAGTTATATTCTTGTACATAGGGAGCAGTATTATAGTAGTTATATTCTTGTACATAGGGAGCAGTATTATAGTAGTTATATTCTTGTACATAGGAGCAGTATTATAGTAGTTATATTCTTGTACATAGGAGCAGTATTATAGTAGTTATATTCTTGTACATAGGGAGCAGTATTATAGTAGTTATATTCTTGTACATAGGGGCAGTATTATAGTAGTTATATTCTTGTACATAGAGGGCAGTATTATAGTAATAATATTCTTGTACATGGGGGCAGTATTATAGTAATAATTTTCTTGTACATAGGAGCAGTATTATAGTAATTATATTCTTGTACATAGGGAGCAGTATTATAGTAGTTATATTCTTGTACATAGGGAGCAGTATTATAGTAGTTATATTCTTGTACATAGGGAGCAGTATTATAGTAGTTATATTCTTGTACATAGGAGCAGTATTATAGTAGTTATATTCTTGTACATAGGGAGCAGTATTATAGTAGTTATATTCTTGTACATGGGGGCAGTTTTATAGTAGTTATATTCTTGTACATAGGAGCAGTATTATAGTAATATTCTTGTACATAGGGGGCAGTATTATAGTAGTTATATTCTTGTACATAGGAGCAGTATTATAGTAGTTATATTCTTGTACATAGGGGGCAGTATTATAGTAGTTATATTCTTGTACATAGGGGGCAGTATTATAGTAGTTATATTATTGTACATAGGAGCAGGATTATAGTAGTTATATTCTTGTACATGGGGAGCAGTATTATAGTAGTTATATTCTTGTACATAGGGAGCAGTATTATAGTAGTTATATTCTTGTACATAGGAGCAGTATTATAGTAGTTATATTCTTGTACATAGGGGGTAGTATTATAGTAGTTATATTCTTGTACATAGGGGGCAGTATTATAGTAGTTATATTATTGTACATAGGAGCAGTTTTATAGTAGTTATATTCTTGTACATAGGGGGCAGTATTATAGTAGTTATATTCTTGTACATAGGGAGCAGTATTACAGTAGTTATATTCTTGTACATAGGAGCAGTATTACAGTAGTTATATTCTTGTACATAGGAGCAGTATTATAGTAGTTATATTCTTGTACATAGGAGCAGTATTACAGTAGTTATATTCTTGTACATAGGAGCAGTATTATAGTAGTTATATTCTTGTACATAGGGGCAGTATTATAGTAGTTATATTCTTGTACATAAGGTGCAGTATTATAGTAGTTATATTCTTGTACATAGGGGCAGTATTATAGTAGTTATATTCTTGTACATAGGAGCAGTATTATAGTAGTTATATTCTTGTACATAAGGTGCAGTATTATAGTAGTTATATTCTTGTACATAGGGGCAGTATTATAGTAGTTATATTCTTGTAGATAGGGGCAGTATTATAGTGGTTATGGATATTATAATACTTCCTTTTATGCAGATAGGGAATTATATTTTTTACAGCTGCTTTACATGTACCAATTTTGGATTTTAGGAATAAGATGAAACAGTTTTTGATAATGGAGAATGTTAATTTCTTAGGTTGCGTCGTTCTGGAGACATCATGAACCTCAGATCTCTGTCCTGTCCGTGACTCATAACTAATTTGCCTCTCAGCAGCTCATTTGTGTTTCGGTGTGGTGAGATCTTCGGGGGCTTTCTGTCGCCTTTGTATTCTTGCTGCTCTGAGAGTGCAGAAAACGGGGGTAATTTTAGGAAAGTGATGGATTCATCGTGTTCTATGTAAGATTGTGCCATTATCCCGAAGATGAGAATGCAATGATCAGCAGGAGGCGTGAATGGAGGATGAGCCGGACGCCGCAGCAATGGCCGGGGGGGGGTAGTAATGTGTAATCATTATTGGCCATTATGGGGGAAGGGGGGTCTTTAGTCACCTTACTCACTCACTTAAGAGGGATCTGTCATCAGGTTTTTGCCACCTAATCCAGGAGCAGCATAATTTAGAGGCAGAGACCCTGATTCCAGCAATATGTCACTTTCTGGCTGGCTTGCTGTATTTTTGATAAAAATCACAGTTTTATCAGCAGGAGATTATCACTAGAGGACTAGTAAAACTGCTGCTTGGTAGTCCTCCATATTCATGATCTCTGTATAACCCCGCCCCCTCCACTGATTGGCTGCTTTCTGTGTACACTGTACAGAGGTGGGGGGCGGGGTTATACAGAGCTCAGCATTCAGAGCACTGCTAGATCTGCAGCTGAAAAAAAAACTGGGATTTTATGGAAACTATAGCAAGCAGCCCAGTAAGTGAAACATTTCTGGATTCAGGGATTTTACTTTCACTTTAGATTTCAAAAACCTGTTGAGAAATTTCCTTTAAATTTGGAGAACCTGAAATTCTAGACTTGGCCCACAGCTTGAGGTGGCGCTATTGTAGCAGAGGAAAAAAAAAAAGACTTTTTTTTTTTCTAATATGTTTAGAGCAGCCAAACAAGTTGCTCGCCCCGTTCTGAGTATTGTGCGACTTTTTTCTTCTGCTTTAACTACACCGGGAAGTGAATTCTACAAAGGTTTCACTTTTATAGAAACAAGTGGGATTTGGTTCCTTATCTGGTGTGAATGATCCAGATGAGTGTTGACCACAGGCCTTCGATGATGCAGAGGGGTGCGGCGCCTGCACTCCAGCCTGTGGAAATATAAGCAATGCTGGGAACGGCCACAAGAGGGCGCCCAGCCCTGCAAGAGTTTTCTGGTCTCAAAGTTCTGCAAGTTTCCATTTCTCATGGTTTTCAACATCACTGCTTGCTGTCAGTAAATGAGAACATTATACTAATTCTTACAAGGGTTGGATGGTCCTGTTTGCAAAATACAAGTAAACCCACCTATAATTCCCTACACAACACAGACAGTGCAATTGCTTTCTACAATGCCACTCTCGCATCAGCTATTGACTCGCTCGCCCCACTTGTCTATGGCAGAGTGCGACAAATCAATAGACAACCCTGGCACAACAACCTCACTGAGAAGCTTTGGCAAGCGTCCAGGGTGGAGGAGCGGCGTTGGAAGAAAAACACATTCGCAAGATGACTTCACTGCATTCAAATCAGCCCTCACCTCTGCCAAACAGGCCGACTTCACAACCCTCATATCTTCCTCATCCTACAACCCCAAATAGTTATTCAGCACTTAACTCCCTTCTCCCCCCCGGCCTCCCTCATCTCGGCCGAGGACTTTGCCACACACTTTAAAAAGATCGACCAGACAAGGCAAGTCTTTATTGTTCGACCACAACCCCTTTATATACCAGACCAATGTCCTTCCCCAATAACCTCCCTCTCCAACATCACTGAATGAGAGCTCACTCGTCTCCTCTCCGTATCACAGCTCACCACTTGTGCATTTGACCCAATCCCATCCCACCTCCTCCCCAACCTCCTCCCGTCTATCAGCCAAATCCTCCTCCTTCTCCTCTCTCCTCAATGTGCACAAATCTTAACTCATCTTTCCTCCAGCTCACATATCCTCCCCACCTGATCTATCACAATAAACGACATCACACTTTCCCCTGTGCCGGCAATCCGCTCCCTCGGAGTAACCCTTAACTCTGCCCTGTCCTTCAAACTGCACCTCCAAGCTCTCGCCACCTCCTGTCGCCTCCAGCTCAAAAATATTTCCAGAATCCGTCCTTTCCTCAACCCTCAATCTAGTAAACTGCTTGTGCATGCCCTTATCTCCCGCCTCGACTACTGCAACATCCTCCTCTGTGGCCTACCTGCAAACACTCTCGCACCCCTCCAGTCCATCCTCAACTCTGCTGCGCGACTAATTCATCTCTCGCCTCGCTACTCCTCCGCTACCCGCCTTTGCAAATCCCTTCACTGGCTCCCAATTGCCAAGCGTATCCAGTTCATACTACTAACACTGACCTACAAAGCCACCCATAACCTCTCTCCTCTCACGTAACCTCCGGTCCTCCCACGACCTCCTTCACTTATTCGTTCCTCGCCCAATCGCCTCCACGACTTCTCCCGAATATCCCCCGTCCTCTGGCATTCTGTGCCTCAACACGTCCGATTATCCGCCGCATTCGGATCCTTCAGAAAACCCATCTCTTCAAGAAAGCTACAGCCTGAAATGACCACGCTGCCTCCTCACAACTGGAGCTGCTGCCTCACCAACACTGGAGCTGCTGCCTCACCAACACTGGAGCTGCTGCAACCCCCCCAACCTACTGTCTCCTTCCCCCCCCCCCGTTCCTGTAGAAAATAAGCCGCCAGAGGCAGGGACTTCTTCCCTCCGTACCAGTCTATCATTGTTAGTTTGTGTATTGTAAGTGATATCTGTATCCTGTATGTACAGCACCATGGAATCAATGGCGATATAGAAATAAATAATAATGATATAATTACTAAACCTGAGCAACAGTGACACCTGCAGGACATAAAGTGGTACTACAAGCTCCAGCCAGGGAGCAGGATCATTTTTTGGGATAAGGGCTGGGTCACTTTACCTTTCTGATTTGTTCAACCTTATTTTCTATAGGATTTGTAATACAGATTGTATTGTTTCTCTGGATGTGCGCTCCTATGTTTATAGATTCTTTATGTGTTAAAAACACATGTTAAGTAAAAACTTGTATGTATAAAACACAAATTACACACAAAAAAGGGGCAGCAAAACACAAACAAAGATGCAAAAATACACATTGTGCTCCCCCAGGACCTGATAAAAGAACCGGCCAGAGTGGACAACTTGGAGGATCTTCATCTGGAGTTAGACACCTTGTCCTCAGTAGGTTGAATAGTAAATCATCCAAAATAATCTGCCCCTCTCCTTGCAGAGTATAACCTCTATGGACATGCACCCCCCCTCCAGCAGCGTGCGTCATCTCTTCAGAGACACAGGCTAACCTTGACTGTAAGTCCTGGGGTCTCATCCATGGAAGCGGTACTATCTGCCCTAGTTCACACTTCCTTTCAGCGAGGCGTCCTGATGTGGTGGGACAAGTGGACGGATTCTCTAGATCAGAAGACTCCTTCTTCCTCTAGAGGTCAGTCGCTCTCTTCAGTGTTGTGCCTTCGTCTCACTTGAATGTTGAGATGTGATGATGGTTGCAGAACGCCACGGCTGGGAAGAGTCCTTCAAGATCGGACGGACTAGGGTGCCCTGCAGAATCAAAGTCCTTGAACTCCATCCCATCGCCTGAGGTCTAAGATTTTGGACTCAGCCTTTAACAGGTCGCCCAGACGGACTACGTTGACAACAGTGGCCAGGGAGCGGAGCAGCTGTGCTGGATCTAGCCAAGTGTCTACACTGGGTTTCAGCCCTCGCCCCAGTCCACACTCCCGTAGTGGACACTTACATGGCCGATTCCGGGGTCACATATGATTCAACACTAGAGAGCGGTCACTACACTCCGAGGTGGCCACCAAACACGGCTCCAGCTGGGGACCCCCGAATGTCAACCTAAAGTCCCATCTTTCGATCTTAAGAAGGACATTGTGCTGCGATCCTTCCACTCTCCGGGGGAAGATCCTTCCACTCTCCGGGGGAAGATCCTTCCACTCTCCGGGGGAAGATCCTTCCATCTTAGGCTGCAGCCTCCTTGCAGCACTCTGATTTCCTTTTCATTCTTCCAGTGGTTCTCAGGACTGGTGGCATCCAACGCGGCCTTCACCCATTGCATTTTGTCACCGATCTATGATGCCCCCCCACTTGCGTATCTGCATGCGTCTGCACCGGCTTGGTGAGAGCGGTGTCTTAATCTTCCAGTAGAGGCGTTCAATCAATTTTTTTTTTTACGTGGACTTTGGGTGGATTATTCTAAAATAAAAATGACATGCGTAGAGGAAAAGCTGCATGGAAGAGCAGACAATGCACTGGAAAAAGCGTCAGCGAATCCAGTATGTGTGAACACACCCTAAAGGTTATTGAATTTCTTGTAGGAGGAAGATCAGCCGTAAAAACCTTCCCAATGTCATCAGTCCAGACGTTGGATTCCAGACCCCGTACCCCTATAAGGAGGTGGACGATATATTATGTGGTCTATGTACAGAATAAAGCCACATGGGTCAACTGAGCCGCTATGGATCACACAAAGGCAATGGAGGCTGCACCGATCAGTCTTTATAAGCCAATAAAAATATCACAGTTCTTTGTACACAAGATTAAAAACCAGTTTCTGATCTTTCCTATGTGAAGATGAGCTGATCTAGGAATAGGAGCTTCTCCTACAGTATAAGGACGGCTCCGGACGGACACGGCCATAAGACAAATGAGCAACGGTATCGGGATCATCTACTGATACGACGTGATCACGGCCTCCTATAGATGAGGACGATGCTACAGCAGAGGCCGGGGGGTATAAATATGTAAGAAATCCACTGAAAAAAAAAGTGCTAAAAAAAAAAGTTCTAAAAGATATCTCAGGCACAGAAGTTCATCGATCCTCCGCTCCAACTAGTGTGATGATGGTCCAGGCGCCTGGATCCCGGGACGTCAGACTGTAGTGTCAGGATATACGGAGTAATGCATAGAGTATAGCGCCCCCTGTGGGCCAGGGGTGGACATGCTCTTCCATAATCCACGAGGTAGCGAGTGCAGTGTCGGAGGTCCTACAGTCACTGCTCTGTTGGACTATCCAGTTCTTGGAAAGTGTCCTCGATCACCTGCCACAAACAGCTCTCCAGCGGGAAGTCATTGTCCACCAAGTTCACCAGGAAGTAATTGTCATGAATGTACTGGATGATCATGCGGGACGGAGACTCCTCTTCATACAGTTTAGCCCATTGCTCGATCCACAGGGCAAAAGCTTCATCCTGCCAGACAGGAAACCATAAGAGGTGATTACTGAGCCTATTTTATACACCAGAGCTGCACTCACTATTCAGCTATAAATCACTGTGTACATTACTGATCCTGGGTTACATCCTGTATTATACTCCAGAGCTGCACTCACTATTCTGCTGGTGCAGTCACTGTGCACATAGGATCAGTAATGTATGTACACAGTGATTTATAGCAGAATAGTGAGTGCAGCTCTGGAGTATAATACAGGATGTAACTCAGGATCAGTAATGTGAGTTACATCCTGTATTATACTCCAGAGCTTCACTCACTATTCTGCTGGTGCATTCACTGTGTACATACATTACATTACTGATCCTGAGTTACATCCTGTATTATACTCCAGAGCTGCACTCACTATTCTGCTGGTGCAGTCACTGTGTACATACATTACATTACTGATCCTGAGTTACATCCTGTATTATACTCCAGAGCTGCACTCACTATTCTGCTGGTGCAGTCACTGTGTACATACATTACATTACTGATCCCGAGTTACATCCTGTATTATACTCCAGAGCTGCACTCACTATTCTGCTGGTGCAGTCACTGTGTACATACAGTGGGTATGGAAAGTATTCAGGCCCCTTTACATTTTTCACTCTTTGTTTCATTGCAGCCATTTGGTAAATTCTAAAAAGTTCTTTTTTTCCTCATTAAAGTCCACTCTGCACCCCATCTTGACTGAAAGAAAACAGAAATGTAGAAAGTTTTGCAAATTTATTAGGAAAGAAAAACTGAAATATCTCTTGGTCATAAGTATTCAGACCCTTTGCTCATTATTGAGTAGAAGCCCCCTTTTGAGCTAGTACAGCCATGAGTCTTCTTGGGAATGATGCAATAAGTTTTTCACACTGGATTTGGGGATCCTCTGCCATTCTTCCTTGCAGATCCTCTCCAGTTCTGTCAGGTTGGATGGTGAACGTTGGTGGACAGCCATTTTCAGGTCTCTCCAGAGATGCTCAATCGGGTTTAGGTCAGGGCTCTCACTGGGCCAGTCAAAAATGGTCACAGAGTTGTTCTGATGCCACTCCTTTGTTATTTCAGCTGTGTGCTTAGGGTCATTGTCTTGTTGGAAGGTGAACCTTTGGCCAAGTCTGAGGTCAAGAGCACTCTGGAAGAGGTTTTCATCCAGGATATCTCTGTACTTGGCTGCATTCATGTTTCCTTCAATTGCAACCAGTCGTCCTGTCCCTGCAGCTGAAAACACCCCCATAGCATGATGCTGCCACCACCATGTTTCACTGTTGGGATTGTATTGGGCAGGTGATGAGCAGTGCCTGGTTTTCTCCACACATACCGCTAAGAATTATCACCCAAAAGTTCTATCTTCGTCTCATCAGACCAGAGAATCTTATTTCTCATAGTCTGGGAGTCCTTCATGTGTTTTTGAGCAAACTCTATGCGGGCTTTCATATGTCTTGCACTGAGGAGAGGCTTCCGTCTGGCCACTCTGCCATAAAGGCCCAACTGGTGGAGGGCTGCAGTGATAGTTGACTTTGTGGAACTTTCTCCCATTTCCCTACTGCATCTCTGGAGCTCAGCCACAGTGATCTTGGGGTTCTTCTTTACCTCTCTCACCAAGGCTCTTCTCCCACGATTGCTCAGTTTGGCTGGGCGGCCAGGTCTAGGAAGACTTCTGGTGGTCCCAAACTTCTTCCATTTAAGGATTATGGAGGTCACTGTGCTCTTAGGAACCTTGAGTAATGCAGAAATTCTTTTGTAACCTTGGCCAGATCTGTGCCTTGCCACAATTCTGTCTCTGAGCTCCTTGGGCAGTTCCTTTGAGCTCATGATTCTCATTTGGTCTGACATGCACTGTGAGCTGTGAGGTCTTATATAGACAGGTGTGTGCCTTTCCAAATCAAGTCCTATCAGTTTAATTAAACACAGCTGGACTCCAATGAAGGAGTAGAACCATCTCAAGGAGGATCACAAGGAAATGGACAGCATGTGACTTAAATATGAGTGTCTGGGCAAAGCGTCTGAATACTTATGACTGATATTTCAGTTTTTTTTTTTTAATAAATTTGCAAAAAAATTCTACATTTCTGTTTTTTTTAGTCAAGATGGGGTGCAGAGTGTACTTTAATGATAAAAAAATGAACTTTTTAGAATTTACCAAATGGCTGCAATGAAACAAAGTGAAAAAGTAAAAGGGGTCTGAATACTTTCCGTACCCACTGTACATCCTGTATTCTACTCCAGAGCTGCACTCAATATTCTGCTGGTGCAGTCACTGTGTACATACATTACTGATCCTGAGTTACATCCTGTATTATACTCCAGAGCTGCACTCACTATTCTGCTGGTGCAGTCACTGTGTACATACATTACTGATCCTGAGTTACATCCTGTATTATACTCCAGAGCTGCACTCACTATTCTGCTGGTGCAGTCACTGTGTACATACATTACATTACTGATCCTGAGTTACATCCTGTATTATACTCCAGAGCAGCACTCACTATTCTGCTGCCTTTTTACCGATAGTTGATAGGAGCTCTGGTATTAGTGGTGTCTCTATCATAGAGGGGGCAGTTAGGTTTATGTTCACCTGGTGACCGTGTAGAGAGGATATTTTGCATTCAGTGGACACATATCTGTCCGCCCCCCTCAGTAACTCAGCGGCGCCCCCTTACCTTCCAGTACATGAAGCTGACTGGATCCACCACTGTTGGCTGTATGATCTCACGGCCGGGAAAGATGCCCCAGGTGACAGCGTTTGGCTGCAGGTCAGTGGAGTTTGTGATGTTTTTCCCCTGTAGAGATAGAAGAGTGAGTTACCGTTTTTGCCCTTTGGTCCGGACGCCGTTCTTAGCGACGGGTGGTGCCGTACCTGCACGTTCACTATGTGGTAGTTGACACGAGGTTCGTATCGTTTCAGCACTTTGATGAGAGCCGTCACCGTCTCACTGGAGGTGAAGAATTCCAAATACGCCTGTGCCGAAAAAAAAAAAAAAAAAAAGGATCATAGAAAAGCCACAGCCAAGAAGATCTGAGGAATGGCCTGAACCCACCCAATGCCAGGCAGCTGCAGCGAAAGCTGGAACATCAGATTACAGGGGTCCAAGTCCCACTCTCCTCTACTGTCAGCTCAGTCTATGGACCCCACCGGCATTTTATAGCATCTCATCCACATCAGCCCCAAAAAGAGAACACTCAGGTATCAGGGAATAATCTCTACATCTACGGGCACAATCCATAACATCTCCCATGATCACTAGAACTAATGGGGTCCTGGGGTCACACACTTTACGGCAACATCCATGTATACAGCAGGGCTGCCAACGTGAAGCTGCAAGATATTGAGCAGCTTTAAAGAGGATTATAAAATCATGGCAACTTTCTTCCAGAAACGTTGCCACCCTTATAAACAGGTTGTGTGTGGTATTGCAGTTCAGCACCAATGAAGCAGAGCTGCAGTACCAGGTACAACCTATCTACAGATGTGGTGCTGTACAACACTTATTTTTTTGCACTTTGAGGTGGGTCTGACTTCTGGGATCTCCACCAATCCAGGGCACAGAGATCCCATTGTCCTGTGTGAATGGAGCAGTAGTGCACATGCATGACCACCTCTCTATAAACCTTCATAGAAGTGGTAGCACGCATGCGCAGCCATAGACCATGGAGGAGCTGGTGTCCAGCTACTGGAGCTCCCACAAATCCCAAGAATAGAGGTCCTAAAGTCCTGTGTGAATGAAGCGGTGGTGCGCATGCACTTTCATAAACTGCAAATTACCAAGTAGTCACGCATGCGCATTAATGCACCCCTAACTAACCCCGTTTTTTGTGAATGGTTAGTGTGCCACCAATCATATATTGCACAGATGATTGATGCAGATAGTGGACCAGTGTCCTACCTTCTGGAAGACGTAGCCTCGGCTCGGTCCCCATCCCGCCACGGGGTCTGTTGAGGGTTTCCCGTTGACATTCGGCTGGGAGTTAATGGTCAGGATCCCCCTTTTATTAACTTTCTCCAGTTGGTCCTTTAGTAAATTGGTTTCTGGAGCCAGCGGGTCGTCGTTCCAAGGAAGACAAGTCACCTGGAGAGGACACAAGGCCACGTTAGATGCCACATCCACCACAAGGCTGGCCTAGTCCATAGGGTCGGGGGTTTTCGGGTCCTGACCTCACCTTGTGGCCGTTCCGGTTAGGATTTCCCGTAATGTAAGAAGTGAACACCTCGAAGACGCTCTCCTCGCTGCTCTGCTCCTCGCCCCACATCTTCAGTAACTGATCCCGAGGAGACTTGCTCTTCAAGTAGAAGAGGTAATAATCCTTCAGCTCCCCGAAGGCCGGAGAGGAAGAGTTTCCCCTAAAAAAATAAAAATCACAAAAGTCTCAGATTGATCTCCCGGGAGGATGGAGAAGACTAGCACTCTCTTTGGTCAAGATACAAACCAACGTCCATTGGGGAAGTCGTCCCACTCCTGTGTCCTGTGAATATAACTCTTCGGTCGGGAGGCCCAGAAGATCGGACGCACGTCTTCTTCCCTTCTCTTGGGGTGAGCGCTCACCGCCCAGGGCAGGGGTCGTCTGTGGAGACATAAGCCATCCACTATCACCTTATATCATAGTACTTAGGGATCCAAAAATGAATGGCAGCTCTGGATTCGGGCAGCACAGGACGGCCACTAGAGGGAGCACACTGTACGCAGATATATGGGATCATTGAACTTCAATGGATTGTCCAGTGGAAACGAGTTATCCCCGACCCCCAGGAGAGGTGATAACTTACTGGTCGGTGGGAGTCCAACCGCAATGATCGGCTGCCGGAAAAAGTAGAGCACAGCATCCCATAGGCAATGAGAGGATCGGAGGAGTCTCCGTACACTATCAGAGTAAGTCACATGCGTTGGCCACTCACCGTGGATCCTCCTGCCACAAGCCCAGCCGCCGGAGCACGTCGATGGTGGCCACCTCCCGGTTGAGAGTGTAGAAGTGTAAGCCATGCACCAGGCCGCTGTCCAGCAGCTCCCGGCACATGGACACGGCAAGGTCAATGCCGTAATTCCTGATGGCCGCGTCGTTATCTTTGATCGGCTCGATCACATCCATGATTTCTTGCGGTATTTCCAATTTGGAAAGTTTAACCAGTTGTCGTAAGGAACCGTATCCCTGTGGGAGAAGGACAAAAACGTGTTACGTAGGGGAGGGGAGAGTCATCTGACAAGTCAACACGCAAAACCAAAAAAATAGTAACAGACACCTGGATTGGAAATACTCCCGGCAGGATGGGACACGTGATGCCGATCGCCCGACAATCCTTCAGGAACTGTAGGAAGGTCTCTGACCGGAAGAACAGCTGAGTGATGATGAAGTCGGCTCCAGCGTCCACCTTCTCCTTCAGGTGTCGGAGATCAGCGTCACAGCTCTCGGCCTCGGGGTGTCCTTTAGGATAACCTGTACAGATAGAGACAGATTCCCGTTACACCGCCACTCACCTTCCACATCAATAAGATCTTACACGTAGGGAAGTACCGGCAACACAGATGTCAAAGTAGTCGTCAAATTCATTGCGGATATGCTTCACCAAATCCACCGCGTAATTAAAGCCTTCAGCTTCTTCCTCCCACTCCTCACCAAGAGGATCTAAAGCAGAAACAGGGCAGTATTATAGTAGTTATATTCTTGTACATAGGGGCAGCATTATAGTAGTTATATTCTTGTACATAGGGGCAGCATTATAGTAGTTATATTCTTGTACATAGGGGCAGCATTATAATAGTTATATTCTTGTACATAGGGGACAGTATTATAGTAGTTATATTCTTGTACATAGGGGGCAGTATTATAGTAGTTATATTCTTGTACATAGGGGGCTGTATTATAGTAGTTGTATTCTTGTACATAGGGGCAGTATTATAGTAGTTATATTCTTGTATATAGGAGCAGTATTATAGTAGTTATATTCTTGTACATAGGAGCAGTATTATAGTAGTTATATTCTTGTTATTGTTATATTACCCCCTCGAAGAGCCATTATATTTTTCAGCCCGTTGCGTTTCGCCTTCTGTAGATGAGCTGTAATCTCCTCCTTGGTTTGGGTACAACACGTCATGTGCAGAATGGTCTCCAACCCACAGAAATTCACAGCTGTACTTGCAATGATCATGGAGGATGTTTCTTTGTCAGAACCAGGGTCCCCAGCAGGGTGCCAGGTCACGTCGATGAAGAGGGGGCCCCCAGAACCCATCCGATCAAACCTGTAATGTGAGAAGAACCGGTAAGATGAATCCCGATACATCATATACCTGGAGGATCCCCCTGCAGTGCGGCCATTACTCACACACCTGGAGATGAGGTTGACCGCGCCACTTGCTGTTCGTGGTGGGAAGAACTCCAGCGAGAACCACTTGTCTCCAGCTTCAACGCGCCGGCGCATTTTATCCCGCAGATGCTCGTGCCGCTCTACGTCAAGAACCGGGGTGGAACAGCGGGAACTCTCCTTGGAGTTTTCTGTGCTGCTACAGCTGCCGCCATCAATACTGTTCGCGTTCACCATGGTGGGAACCAGAGAACAAACCTACGAGAGGTGGGGGTGGGGGATAAAAAAAAATAAAATTTTTTTTTAAAAAGTACAGTAATTTCTTAATTAGCTCTGTTCCTGGAAAAGTTAGGAAAGTTGGGTGGCCCCAAACTGCACACAACTTTTCCAAACTTTTGGAATTTCTGACAGCCTGACACTCCGGCGCTAATGATGGTGCATACAGTGATGTGATGATCGCCTGATGCAGGGGAAAGGACAATATGCCCAATCGCAGGTTCATCTCCCACACTGGTGGTGTATTAGACTTTAGCCGCTGAGTCATCACTATGCCGGGGTCCTGCGGTTCATACATGGGTGACACGCGGGAACTCTCACTGGAAGCGGAAAGTCAGGAAGCCGCATTATCTGCAGATACACCGCTGCACTGCGATAACACCAGATAATGGGCGACGCGTCCCAGCCATGGACCCGGGAAGGGGACCTCGACCCTTACATCATACGTGGCCAGGGAGCCGAGCAGGGACCGCCCGAATTCTGTGCCAATAGCCACCAATCCGAATTCTGCTTCCTGGCGGTGACCTGTGCACGGAGATCGTCCCAGACCCCTACAAAGAGCACCGAGACCCCAATACAAAAAACGGCTCAAACCTTTTTGCACAACTTTTTGGAAAAATGGAGAAGGAGCCTGGATTAATCATAATTTATGTCAAAACCTGGGGTAAATTAGGATAGAAATCTGCTCCAGCCCCAGACCGGAGACGATTCCTGCGGAGCGACTCTGCATCTCGCTCCAGCGCTCCCTTCATCAAACACTGGGGTACAAGACGATGAATTGGGGCATAAAAGGTTAATATCATACAGGCCCTTTAAGAAGGTAAAACACACCTCCATAGGAATAAAAAAAAAAAGGGAAAAGCGCTTACATAGCAATTCCGTAAAGCAATTGCTTCCATTAGATGCAGGAAGAAAACTCCATCTGGATCCAAGAAGTATGAAACCTACAAACGCGGCCCCTTGTGAGAGGTGCAGGGTGGGCATCTTGTAGGGTGCAGCTGCACTGCCAGTTGTATTGGGGAAGCTATAGGGGTCTGGGCGCACGTGGGTCCTGATTGCCAGCGACACCGCGGCCTTATAATAGAACACGCACCATCTACTCGGCTTACACAATTGGGGGTCCCAAAATGGAGCGGGTGCTATTTAAAGCGCCGGCGACATCTGATCTTTACGCCCTGACGCCTCAGCACGGAGATGTTTGCTCCTTATCTGCGGCACCAGGGACTTCTAGGAGCAGCTCTGCTCAGGTATTTAGCAGGTCGTGAAGGACAAGAGAGGAGGGAAAGGGTTAATCAAACAGCCCCTGGAGCGTTATGCAACAGACTACTTGTACTGTATCTGGGCCACAGGTGGCGGTACATTTAACCATTTGTAGTGTGAAGTAAAGTTGCCCGAGAAGACGAGGGTGGAGAGACTTACATGTTACTCGGACACCACTACGACCACCACCAGCTACCAGGAATTCACGGTGCAGGCAGCGGCACCCCCGGACCGACGCCAGCCGTGCAGGCAGCGGCACCCCCGGCCCCACGCCAGCCGTGCAGGCAGCGGCACCCCCGGCCCCACGCCAGCCGTGCAGGCAGCGGCACCCCCGGCCCCACGCCAGCCGTGCAGGCAGCGGCACCCCCGGCCCCACGCCAGCCGCGCAGGCAGCGGCACCCCCGGCCCCACGCCAGCCGTGCAGGCAGCGGCACCCCCGGCCCCACGCCAGCCGCGCAGGCAGCGGCACCCCCGGCCCCACGCCAGCCGCGCAGGCAGGGAATGAGACGTACCTGCAGACCTGACACTAGTAGTACAAGCAACAGCAGATTCTGCAAGAATTCATTGCCCCTCCGGGGTCTATTATGGGGTCTTTTGCTGCTGGTGGGAAAGGCTCGTTTAATAACAATATCTATAATATGGGCCTACAGGTGAGGTACGAGGACACCACAAGTCACAGCACAGTAATACCTGGCGGCCACGGGCTCGGAGTGACCCGATCTACAGGTACTGCTCCCCACTATATCCTGCTGGTGATATAATCACAAGTAATACAGGTGGCTGCCGGCTCCAATCACTGGGAAAAGTAGGTGAGAAGTCAGCGAGTCCTGGGGCCAAGCCAGGTGCGGTTATAGGATGACATTGTCACAGCCGGGCGAGCCTGAAAGATATGCGGCCAACAACGCGCCCACAGCGGGCACTGCGCCACTCATCAGGACGTCAATCATAGGTCTAGCTTCACATTTGTTGCCCAAACCGCTCTCCTCTCCTGTTTGCTACAATGTATCAGTGTGGAGAACAGATGCAACTGTAACAAACCATCAGCTGTGAGGCGTATTAAAGGGGCTCTCCGGTGAAAAACAGGTCATCACCAATCCATAGGAATGGTGGTAACATATTGATCAGTGGGGGCCCAACTGCTGGGACCAACGGCACTGATCGGGACTCTTTTATCCCATGCGACCTCCTCTCCATTCATTCTCTATGGTCGGGCGTCAGACCTGCTGTGCCATTTTGTAACTGGGATAAAAGTTTCACTATTGGTGCGGGTCCCAATGGTCGGACCCCCACCGATCAGCGAGCGATAAACAGGTTGTCCATCGAAAACAAGCTAAGTCTGCATGAAGACTTAGGCTGGATGTAAAGAAGACAGTTCCCATTTACTGACAGCAAGCAGAGATCTTGAGAAAGGTGGGAATTAGAACGTTCGATGATGCAAACAGGCAACATAATAATAGATACCCGACAGAACATTTTACAGACATTACTGCTCTGAGGTGCCCTCGTCACCCAAAAAGTCTGACTGCAAAGCATTTTGGTCTCATGGGAAAAAGTCATAAGTTACTTACCGGTAACGGGATTTTTCGGAGACCATGACAGCACCACAAGAGAGGGGATCCACCCACCAAGGACAGGAAACCTACAGGCTTAAAAGGGACGGCCCTCTCTCTCGCCTCAGTTTGGATTACAGAGCATTGAGAGGACCACCAGGTTAGTAGACATAGCAAACAACCATAAAAATAATATTTTAATACAACACCACTAAGTGAGAAAAGATAGTAATTAATAGATGAGGAGTGCTCCCATAAGGTGAAGGGAGGGAATATAAGGGTGCTGTCATGGTCTCCGAAAAATCCCGTTACCGGTAAGTAACTTATGACTTTATCGGTCGACCATGACAGCACCACGAGAGAATTGCAGAGATGAAGAGGACTAGGGAGGGACCACAACCTGGAGCACCCTTCTCCCAAATGTGAGGTCAGATGAAACACCCAAATCCAGTCTATAGTGCCTATAGAAGGTAGATGGAGAAGACCAGGTAGCAGCCTTACATATGTCTTCCATCAAGACCCCCATCTTCTCCGCCCACAAGGTCGCCACTGCTCAGGTAGAGTGAGCCTTCAACCTCTGTGGCGCTTCCTCACCGCTGGAGGCATAGGCTAGAGTAATAGCTTCCCTGATCCACCTAGCTATGGTGGACTTAGCAACCTTAAGCCCCTTTCTAACCCCTTGGTAGGAGATGAAGAACTATCTTTCCTGAAAGCCTGGGTGACCGAAAGGTACCTAATCGAACATCTTCTTACATCTAAGGTATGGGATTCTGCCTCTTTTTGGTTACTTGGATTAGGACAGAACGAGGGTAGGATTATTTCTTGGAGTCTATGGAAACGGGAAGCTACTTTAGGGAGATACGCTGGGCCAGTTCTAAGAATTATTCTATCGTCCAGGATCTGAGTGAAAGGTCTCGGGAGAATCCTTTGCGTTCTAACAGAGACCTCTCAAGTTCCACACCGTCAAGTGGAGGCCAGGAGCTTGAGGATGGACTATTGGACCCTGGCCGAGGAGATCCGGAATTTCGGGCAGGACCCAAGGATCGGAAATGGACATGTTCCTCAGGCATCAGAACCAGGGCCTCCTGGGCCAAAAGGGGGCGACCAGAAGGACCCTCGCCTTGTCCTCTCTGATCTTTCTTAGAACCATGGGAAGGAGATTCAATTGGGGGGGGGGGGGGGGGGGCATAGGCCAGGCTGAAATCCCAAGTTACTTGGAGAGTGTCTACTGCCAGGGGGTTTTCTCTGGGATTTAGTGAGCAAAAGAGCTCTGTCTTTCGATTTAGCCTTGTGGCAAAAGATCTACCACCGGAAGCCCCCATTTTCGGACTGTTTGGGAAAAAATATCCTGCTTTAGTTCCCATTCGCCCCGTCTCAGAGAAAAACTGCTTAAGTAGTCTGCTTTTACGTTTTCTTTTCCTTTGATGTGGAGGGCCATTAAGGAAAGGCGATGGCATTCCGAAATCTGAAAAAGATGATCCATCACTCTCATCAGTGATCCTGGACGCGTACCCCCCTGATGGTTCACATAAGCTACCGCTATCCTATTATCTGAAAGGATCTTAAGGTTCTTATCATGAAGGAAAGGCAAGAAATGATTAATCGCTTTATCCACTGCTAGCAGTTCCTTAGTGTTGGTGGAAGCTTGCATCAGTTGTAATTATTTTAGTGACTCTAAACACCCAGGGAACTTCTCGTGACAGGTTCACCATGTTCACCCACCACTGCAAGGACTCAACAGATCGGGGTGACAAGGACATTCGTCCTAAGTGCCCATTTAACAAAACCTCATTATGTAGAACGTCCCATTGTAGAACCCTGGAGTGGTATTATGCCCACAGACCCCACAAGAAGGCAAGATGACAGGGTCCCCAACAAGGACATCGCAGCTCTAACGGACATGACCGGGTTTGATAATGCTTTTTCTACAAGAATTTTAACCTTTTGTTTTTTGGCTTCCGGGAGGAAACTTATTTGAAGGTCTGAATCCAGCATAATACCCAGGAACTGCTGTATTTTTGAAGGCACTACCCTGGACTTCTCTAGATTTAGGATCCAACCCAGACTTTCCAAGATGGAGGATACCAATCTAAGATGATTATCACATTGGGAGTCTGAGTCTCCAACTATCAAGAAATCATCCAGGTAAGGGATAATTAAAATATTATGTTCCCTAACATGAGCCATGACTTCCGCTATAACCTTAGTAAATACCCGGGGGGCTATGGCCAGACCGAACGGTAAGGCTTTAAACTGGAAATGTTTAATTTCTCCATCTATGATCAAAGCCACCCTAAGGTATTTCTGGAAATCCATATGTATAGGTACATGGTAATAGGCGTCTTTTAGATCTAACACTATCATGTAACAGCCTGAAAAAAGTAACTTTATTGTAGATTCAATGGATTCCATCTTAAAGGTGGGAACTATCAAAAACTTATTAAGGGCTTTAAGGTTAATGATGCACCTAAAAGACCCGTCAGGCTTAGAAACCAAAAAGAGACGAGTAGAATCCTAGCCCCCTTTCCGCTGTCAGGGCTTCCACTAGGACCGCTTTACAAACCAAGTCCAGGACTTCCACTTGTAGAGCTGTCTGCTCTAACGCTGAGGAACGGTTTGGGGTCAAGATGAATCTCCCACGAGGAATCTGCCGAAACTAGAACCTCAGACCGGAACCTACCAGATCAAGGATCCAGTTACTAGAAGAAATTTTTGTCCAGGCAGGTAAGAAGCCCAACAGCCTCCCCCCTATCTGGGCTGCGAGTCATTGACTCGGTTTCCGGGGTTAGGAGAAGAGTCGAATAGGAGCCCTCTACCTTTCGGTCTGCGGTCTTCCCATTTCTCCTGACCCTTCTGTAGTCTTTTTCGTAGAAACCTTCTCCTATGGAAAGGACGTTTATAACCGGGAATAGACAAGCTAGGGAAACCTTTCTTTTTGTCACTAGCTTTATCCAGAAGCTCGTCCAGAACAGGCCCCAAAAGATGCTCTCCTTCACATGGAATAGTGCAGAGTCTCGTTCTTGCCTGAATATCACCTGGCCAACATTTAAGCCACAGGGCTCTACGGGCTGCGTTGAACATGGCGGCTGACCTCGCTGCCAATCTGACTGACTCCGCAAAGGTATCCGCCAGGAAGGCTGCTGCCCCCTGTAAGAGTGACCTATCTGATAAAATCTCTTTCCTGGGGGTGTTATTTCTCAGATGGGACTCAAGTTGGTCCAACCATATCATTAGGGACCTGGCGGTACAAGTAGCGGCAACCGCCGGCTTTAAGGCCCCTGCAGAAGTTTCCCAGGTTCCTTTGAGAAAGGTGTCAGCTTTCCTATCCAAAGGGTCCTTAAGAGCTCCCATATCATCAAAGGGGAGAGACGATCGTCTAGATGCCTTAGCTATAGCCACATCTATTTTTGGGGCTTTCTCCCAGGAGGAAGAAGCCGAGTCTTCAAAGGGGTATTTCCTTTTAAAGAACGGAGGAAGAATACCCTTTCTCTCTGGCCTTTTCCATTCTCTACGTATAAAGTCCTGAATTTTATCGTTAAAGGGAAAACTTCTTCTTTTCCTTTGCCCCAGCCCCCTGAACATTACATCCTGGACTGATTTTTCCGGTCTGGCCTCTGTAATACCCATGGTTGACCGAATTGCTTTAATTAAACCATCGACACCATTAAGGGGAAAACAATTCTGACCCGCACCACTGTCTGAGGAAGAGGATGAAGAGGCTGCGTCGTCCGAGTCCAACTCATAAGCCGACGACAGGGAGTCATCAGGGGCTGGGGAGATCTCACGGTCTGTATCCACCTTTCCTTTAGTTTTTTTGGAGAGGATTTTTACTAATTTCAGACCTGACCAAGGTTTTTAATCCCGAGGTCAGGCTAGGGGGGTCTACTCTGCCAGCATTTGATTTATACAGGACTGACAATTTTTTGGGATAAGAGTCGGGAAGGACACAATGCACACTGAATATGCTTGGTCTTGGAGGCACACTTCTTCCCCTATTAAAATTAGAAAGGGAGAAGGGATAGTTCACTTAGTAATGGAGTATCTCGAAGATCACTTATCCAGGTGGCTCAAAAAGGCTGGTACCGATTTGGAGGAAGGACCTTTCTCAGCCAGGGGATCATCCCTGGAGGCTGCAGATTCGTCCATCCTGCTGGAGCCGTGATGACTGGACTTAAACGCCGAACCTCATTTTCCTGAGGACCGGGCATTACCAGTAACACGAGGGCGATGCACTTTTTGGGGCTCCCCAAACAGCCGTTGAGATGGTGGAGATGGCGGCTGCTGCAGTAGCTGCTGCTGTTCATTATCAGACTCCATGATAGGGAGAATGAAGCTGGGAAGCCCCGAATAGCGGTGCCTGGGCCAGTTAAATAGCCCTTGATCCACCCCTCAGCCACCTGCTTTAATCAACTCCTTTTTTTTTTTTTCTTTTTGAACTTCCTACAGAGACACTTGGCGCCCCCTCACCGCGGTTAATACCGCACTAACATCTAGGTGCACAGTTGACCGGACTTCCAGGTTCCGGTCACGTGATCGCCCCGAGGCGCGGTGACGTCATCGGGCCACGACTTACAGGAGGAAGCCGGAAGTGCGCGCCCGCACGAGCCTCGCGCCGGGAATCTTCATACGCCGCCGGCGTTACAAGGTAGGCCCTGCTAACAGCGATGGCCTGCTACCCCAGCCCCCCCCGGATATCCAGCGCGCCGACCTCCGCCGGGTGTCGATGGGGACAACATCCCACGCAACCCGCATCATCTCCAGGGCGATGGTGGGTTTGCCACCCCAGATAGGGGCGCAGTCCCACTGCAATCCGGATCAGACTCCTCCACAGAAAGGGGCGCAAACCTGGCTGAAGCAGATGAAAGGGCTGCCACCCCAGATAGGGGCGCAGCCCCCTGCAAAATGCTGTGCCTTTCCCAGATAGGGGTGCACCCGCATAGGCAGAACGCTGGAGCTGCAGATCCCAGATAGAGGCACTGCTCGACAGCCGTCGCCATCCGGTTCTTCCACGAGCCTGTAAAAAAGGTTCCCTCCATCAAGGACAGGAAACCAAACGGAGGCGAGAGAGAGGGCCGCCCCCTTTTAAGCCTGTAGGTTTCCTGTCCTTGGTGGGTGGATCCCCTCTCTCGTGGTGCTGTCATGGTCGACCGATAAAGTAAATGTTGCATTATCTTCCATGCACACAAATGTCGCTGCCATGGCCCTTTAAAAAGGTGTAAAAATCGGCCGGGGGGGGGGACAAGACCTCAAAAAAATAAATAAATGCACACAGGAGCTCTTCGCTGGGACTTGCTCTGATTTTTAAAGGACCACGAACCCTAAAGTTGGCAGCTTATGATGGTGCAAGTGTCTTAGCACCGGAGATATAGAACAGAATGATGGAGCCTCATCCCAGCCTTGATATGGCTGATAGCATAGGACAATAGACTACATTCAACAACACAGGACATGAGACATTTACTAGCCCTTTAAGAAAGGGACCACTATGAAATTCATGCATTATTGTGGCACTTTAGTCCTCCGGACTCTGCCCTGGCATTGATGCCCGGCTCCAGCTGCCAAGTGCAACACAAAGTCCTGTTTTCATATGACAGAATTGTTTACACTGCTGCCAGCCGGGCAGGTGGGGGCGCAGCACATGACCGGCGGCCCCCGCGAGCCCTTTCCTGGCCTGAGGGTCATTATTAGACCGTTGCAGGCTGGAACCGTGCCACATTTATTAAAGAAAAAAAAAAAAAAAGTGTCAGACACTGTTCACATCTGTGATTTTCTGCTGTCACAGAAGTGACACATGTGGATCCCACCTACTGTGAAGGGGTCTGTCAATGGCGCTGCATGCAACTATGGACGCATCTGTGACTCCAGCGTAGAAGAGTTTTATCAGTCTGCAAAAATGGCGGAAACTGGTAAGTGAACGGCGCCCAAACACTGAGAACCTGCACTCGCTTAAAGGGGATGTGTAAAATAAGTCCAGCTTAACCCCTGTTGCACCAGCTGTGCCTCCGGTCTATAGCTAGAGTCAGTGCTCTTGTACGCCTACATTGGCATCACCGCTGAGCCTAGTGATTGGCTGCAGTGGTCATGTGCACTATAGTCAGGAAATGACAGCTAGCTGCAGAGAGGTAAAGAGTTAAGTAGAGGAACCCGCTGGAATACAAGTGTTGAAACTTTTTAAGTGGCGTTTTTCAAGTTCAATGGCTGGGAATATCTTCCTACTCGCTGGGGGTCCAACTGTTGGGACCCCCACTGTTCACGGAACTGCTCTGCACAGCCCCATTTGAAAGGAGCAAAGGTGGCGTACGGGTGCTGCTGCTCCATTCATTCTCTATGGGAGATAACAGAGCGCTGCACCCACCTGTCCCATAGACTATGGAGCGACGGTGCACACGGGGCTGATGTCAAGATGGGCGGAGGTCCCAGCGATCGGACCCCCAACAATAAAGAAGATATCCGCTCTCTTATCCATCGGGAATACCTTATCAGTGCATTACACCTTTGTTACAAATTACAATTGTATCCAGTCCGGAGAATGAATCACTTTATCCCCATTTCTCACACACAAGGTATCAGTCTGCAGTCCGGAGCTCACAGAGGATACAACTGTAACAAACCCTCAGCTGTGAGGAGAATACAGTCTGTACAGTCTCTGGATGGAGATAACGTTGCCCCCTAAAAAAGATCTGGGGTGCGGGGGTCTTTGTGATTTATCTAAGTAACATTTCATCTTTGTCTTGTGGAATTTGCCAACTTATTTTTGCACCAAACTCTTCAAATGGCGCAGAATCAAAAACACTAAACTCTGGTCTTTAACCGGTTTTCATCAACAGAAGTCATGTTTGTCTAAAAAGGCGCAAAATTGAAAAAGACGCCACAAACATCACCGCGGCGGGGGGGGGGGCTCGCTGCTCCGCCACAAACATCACCGCGCGGGGGGGGGCTCGCTGCTCCGCCGCAAACATCACCGCGCGGGGGGGGGGGCTCGCTGCTCCGCCACAAACATCACCGCGGTGGGGGGGGGGGGCTCGCTGCTCCGCCACAAAAATCACCGCGGCGGGGGGGGGGCTCGCTGCTCCGCCACAAACATCACCGCGCGGGGGGGGGGGCTCGCTGCTCCGCCACAAAAATCACCGCGGCGGGGGGGGGGGCTCGCTGCTCCGCCACAAACATCACCGCGGCGGGGGGGGGGGGGGGGCTCGCTGCTCCGCCACAAAAATCACCGCGGCGGGGGGGGGCTCGCTGCTCCGCCACAAACATCACCGCGGCGGGGGGGGGGGGGCTCGCTGCTCCGCCACAAACATCACCGCGGCGGGGGGGGGGGCTCGCTGCTCCGCCACAAACATCACCGCGGCGGGGGGGGGGGGGCTCGCTGCTCCGCCACAAACATCACCGCGCGGGGGGGGCTCGCTGCTCCGCCGCAAACATCACCGCGCGGGGGGGGGGGGGGCTCGCTGCTCCGCCACAAAAATCACCGCGGCGGGGGGCTCGCTGCTCCGCCACAAACATCACCGCGGGTGGGGGGGGGGGTTCGCTGCTCCGCCACAAACATCACCGCGGCGGGGGGGGGGGCTCGCTGCTCCGCCACAAACATCACCGCGGCGGGGGGGGGGGGCTCGCTGCTCCGCCACAAACATCACCGCGGCGGGGGGGGGGGGGGGGGGCTCGCTGCTCCGCCACAAACATCACCGCGGCGGGGGGGGGGGGGGGCTCGCTGCTCCGCCACAAACATCACTGCGCGGGGGGGGCTCGCTGCTCCGCCACAAACATCACCGCGGCGGGGGGGGGGCTCGCTGCTCCGCCACAAACATCACCGCGGCGGGGGGGGGGGGGGGCTCGCTGCTCCGCCACAAACATCACCGCGGCGGGGGGGGGGGGGGGGGGGGGGGGGGCGCTCGCTGCTCCGCCACAAACATCACCGCGGCGGGGGGGGGGGGGGGGGGGCTTGCTGCTCCGCCACAAACATCACTGCGCGGGGGGGGCTCGCTGCTCCGCCACAAACATCACCGCGGCGGGGGGGGGGGGGCTCGCTGCTCCGCCACAAACATCACCGCGGCGGGGGGGGGGCTCGCTGCTCCGCCACAAACATCACCGCGGTGGGGGGGGGGGGGCTCGCTGCTCCGCCACAAACATCACCGCGGTGGGGGGGGGGGCTCGCTGCTCCGCCACAAACATCACCGTGGTGGGGGGGGGGCTCGCTGCTCCGCCACAAACATCACCGCGCGGGGGGGGGGGGGGCTCGCTGCTCAGCCGCAAACATCACCGCGCGGGTGGGGTGGGGGGGGGGGCTCGCTGCTCCGCCACAAACATCACCGCGGGAGGGGCGGGCGCTGCGACGCTGCTCCACAACATTTCGTCCCTCCACGGCGGATACAGTCGCTCTGCATGGCCGTGACTGGACACCAGTTGCACCGATATCTATGGGGTCTGCAGAGTGAAACGCGTCGGCGCAGAGGAGACAGCGGCTTCACCCCCGCAGAGACGCTGACCATGTGCGCAGAGATTGGACATACAGCGCTGCAGAATATGTCAGCGATATAGAAATACATTATTAGGCCACGGCCCCCCCATCAGTATTTGGTCAGTATTTTTTCTCAGGAGTGGGAGCCTAAACCAGGTGAGGAACAATCAGAGAAAAGGTAGAATAGAAATAAGTCACCAATTCTGCATTTATCACCCACTGCTGAGAAAAAATACTGATAGTGGGGCCGGGGCCTTATTATTTACATGGAAGAAATGTGATTCTGGGGGACTACAAGCGCCAGCATGCTGCAGAGACCACTATGTGTGCATGCCGTGCTGGTGCTTGTAGCCCAGGAGCGCGTCACATTCATTCAATCTCCAACTGACCTAACATAGAGAGCAGTGACCCAGTAGAAGTACACAGGCCTTCGGCCGCCCCCCGCTCCCTCTCACCTCGCTCTCCGCTGATTTCTGTCCTCGCCGACAGCCGGGACACGGATTAAACCTCTCGTGACGTCATCGGCAGCAGCAGGCAGCTCGCGACACCGTAGCACCGCCTTCTTAGGGGCGGAGTGTTCTGGACCTCGCGAGCTGGCCACGTGAGCAGGCCTGGGCGTGTCCTGCGGGAGCCTCTAGCGGGGACTACTAGGGACTGTGGTCATGTGACAGCCGCTGTGTGAAAGGAGGGGGTCAAAGAAAGATGGCGACGTGCGGGGGCTCCGGGTGCTGCTGCTGTTGCTGCGGGGACCGGGAGAGCCGCACCCCGGAGGAGCTGGTGAGGCCCGGGGAGCGGGACATTGCTGACAGGAGGCGGGGCTGTGACTGCCGCCATGTATTGCCATGGTGATGGATCCCTTTGTCATCCTCATCCCACATAACGGCCAGAGAGCTGCCCGTGACATCCCATAACCTGCCCCGCCGTGACATCCCATAACCTGCCCCGCCGTGACATCCCATAACCTGCCCCGCCGTGACATCCCATAACCTGCCCCGCCGTGACATCCCATAACCTGCCCCGCCGTGACATCCCATAACCTGCCCCGCCGTGACATCCCATAACCTGCCCCCCGTGACATCCCATAACCTGCCCCCCGTGACATCCCATAACCTGCCCCGCCGTGACATCCCATAACCTGCCCGCCGTGACATCCCATAACCTGCCCCCCGTGACATCCCATAACCTGCCCCCCGTGACATCCCATAACCTGCCCCCCCGTGACATCCCATAACCTGCCCCCCGTGACATCCCATAACCTGCCCCCCGTGACATCCCATAACCTGCCCCCCGTGACATCCCATAACCTGCCCCCCGTGACATCCCATAACCTGCCCCCCCGTCACATCCCATAACCTGCCCCCCGTCACATCCCATAACCTGCCCCCCCGTCACGTCCCATAACCTGCCCCCCGTCACGTCCCATAACCTGCCCCCCGTCACGTCCCATAACCTGCCCCCCGTCACGTCCCATAACCTGCCCCCCGTCACGTCCCATAACCTGCCCCCCGTCACGTCCCATAACCTGCCCCCCGTCACGTCCCATAACCTGCCCCCCGTCACGTCCCATAACCTGCCCCCCCGTCACGTCCCATAACCTGCCCCCCGTGACATCCCATAACCTGCCCCCCGTCACGTCCCATAACCTGCCCCCCCGTCACGTCCCATAACCTGCCCCCCCGTCACGTCCCATAACCTGCCCCCCCGTCACGTCCCGTAACCTGCCCCCCCGTCACGTCCCGTAACCTGCCCCCGTCACGTCCCGTAACCTGCCCCCGTCACGTCCCGTAACCTGCCCCCCGTCACGTCCCGTAACCTGCCCCCCGTCACGTCCCGTAACCTGCCCCCCGTCACGTCCCGTAACCTGCCCCCCGTCACGTCCCGTAACCTGCCCCCCGTCACGTCCCGTAACCTGCCCCCCGTCACGTCCCGTAACCTGCCCCCCGTCACGTCCCATAACCTGCCCCCCGTCACGTCCCATAACCTGCCCCCCGTCACGTCCCATAACCTGCCCCCCGTCACGTCCCATAACCTGCCCCCCGTCACGTCCCATAACCTGCCCCCCGTCACGTCCCATAACCTGCCCCCCGTCACGTCCCATAACCTGCCCCCCGTCACGTCCCATAACCTGCCCCCCGTCACGTCCCATAACCTGCCCCCCGTCACGTCCCATAACCTGCCCCCCGTCACGTCCCATAACCTGCCCCCCGTCACGTCCCATAACCTGCCCCCCGTCACGTCCCATAACCTGCCCCCCGTCACGTCCCATAACCTGCCCCCCGTCACGTCCCATAACCTGCCCCCCGTCACGTCCCATAACCTGCCCCCCGTCACGTCCCATAACCTGCCCCCCGTCACGTCCCATAACCTGCCCCCCGTCACGTCCCATAACCTGCCCCCCCGTGACATCCCATAACCTGCCCCCCCGTGACATCCCATAACCTGCCCCCCCGTGACATCCCATAACCTGCCCCCCCGTGACATCCCATAACCTGCCCCCCCGTGACATCCCATAACCTGCCCCCCCCCCGTCACATCCCGTAACCTGCCCCCCATCACATCCCATAACCTGCCCCCCCCGTCACATCCCATAACCTGCCCCCCCGGTCACAAGTCGCCGTTTTGCACCCAGGAGTTATGGCGCCGCCCCAGCGCGCCCAGGAGTTATGGCGCCGCCCCAGCGCGCCCAGGAGTTATGGCGCCGCCCCAGCGCGCCCAGGGGTTATGGCGCCGCCCCAGCGCCCCCAGGGGTTATGGCGCCGCCCCAGCGCCCCCAGGGGTTATGGCGCCGCCCCAGCGCCCCCAGGGGTTATGGCGCCGTCCCAGCGCCCCCAGGGGTTATGGCGCCGTCCCAGCGCGTCCAGGAGTTATGGCGCCGTCCCAGCGCCCCCAGGGGTTATGGCGCCGCCCCAACGACCCCAGGGGTTATGGCGCCGCCCCAGCGCGCCCAGGAGTTATGGCGCCGCCCCAGCGCTCCCAGGAGTTATGGCGCCGCCCCAGCGCCCCCAGGGGTTATGGCGCCGCCCCAGCGCCCCCAGGGGTTATGGCGCCGCCCCAGCGCCCCCAGGGGTTATGGCGCCGTCCCAGCGCCCCCAGGGGTTATGGCGCCGTCCCAGCGCGCCCAGGAGTTATGGCGCCGTCCCAGCGCCCCCAGGGGTTATGGCTGCGCCCCCAGGAGTTATGGCGCCGTCCCAGCGCGCCCAAGAGTTATGGCTGCGCCCCCAGGAGTTATGGCGCCGGCCCAGCGCCCCCAGGACTTAAGGGGCCGCCCAAGCGCCCCCAGGGGTTATGGCAGCGCCCCCAGGGGTTATGGCGCCGCCCCAGCGTCCCCAGGGGTTATGGCGCCGTCCCAGCGCCCCCAGGGGTTATGGCGCCGTCCCAGCGCGCCCAGGAGTTATGGCGCCGTCTCAGCGCCCCCAGGAGTTATGGCAGTTCCCCCAGGGGTTATGGCGCCGTCCCAGCGTGCCCAAGAGTTATGGCTGCGCCCCCAGGAGTTATGGCGCCGACCCAGCGCAATGATCAGTGTCCCAAACGATATTACTGTGCCCCCAAAAGTACTGTAACTGTGCAGCCAGAATTCCCTCATCTGTCATGGTGCTGCCCCAGAAGGCCTCCAGCAGAGCCATGGGAGGGTGTCCCCCTGTGGTAATAGTGACCCCACAAGAGCCGGCAGTAAAAATAATTCTCCCTGGAGTACTATAGTACTGGAGTTAGTAATAATGCTCCCCAAAAGTGTCCCCTAGTAGTGGTGCCCCCAATAGTAATGACGCCCCCCAGGTGCCCTCTTCAGTCCTGTGACTCAGCTGCAGGGAGCACGGTGTTGTCATCATCACTTTATCATTGGCCTCCAGATCTAACAGACGACAGTCACGTGATTTGTGTTCACGATGTTCCCCCTCTTGCTGACACAGTGATCATTTAATTGTAGTATTGACAGGGTTAAATTGTTAGGTTTGTCTCCCCCTTAATTATTCCCAAAATCCTTTACAGTTCAATTTTTGAGATTATTTCTGTGACTGTACTGACCAGGAAGGGCGCTAGAGAGGAAGCCGTGTATCGTGTTGTGGGGGTCTTGATACATTGAGTTATATTGACGCGGACCCTGACAGTCCACATAACGACTATTAAACTGGCTGCCACTGGATTAGTGTCCTAGCTCTCGTGTGGGCTGTCATGTGGCCGTCCCCAGCTCAGTACAAGTGGGCACTTGGACAGGAGTATCACTACGGAAGAACTATGCACAGGATGGACAGAGGTACACGCCGGATAGGGGGTCACCTACTGACCCAGCAATCGCCCCTTGCCCCAGCAATTCTAAGAAAGGGGCTGAGGTCGGGCTTGTAAACCCCAGCACCATGGGACCACCAGAGACAGTAGCATGCAGAGTTCATATATTTCCAGCAGTCCCATAGACTCGACTGTGCAGGGCCCCATTCTCGGGATCAGTGGGGTCCCAGCGATTCACCCCCCTCAGTGATCAGTAAGTCACTCTCTATCCTATGGCTCGGGGCTATCTTACAATTGTGGTACAACCCTATTAAAGAGATCAGTGAGGTTTCTTTGAAAACAACTGAGCGACCAGGTGACCACTACTAGATTCCCATTGCTTCCAAAATGGCTTCATATGATTTTGTTTTTCTGTCTTCAGTAGGAAGGACAGCTCTGAAGCACAAACTGCTGTTCTAATAAGTAAAATACTTTGTAGACATACAGAGGACGTTGTTTTTTGTTTTGTTTTGTGTTTCTTATATATGTTTATTAACTATTTTTTGGAAGACTTCTCCTGATTTTAACTTTTACCTTTTATGTTTGTCTTTCAGACCATTTTAGGGGAAACACGTGAAGAAGATGAGGAGATCTTACCCCGAAAAGATTATGAAGTAAGGATGTCTGATTAATTGAAGACACATAGGCGTGCCATTTCCTTGTATACAGCTTAGAGTAGGCACTTGGCACAAGACTATAGCTACTCCTAGGTTCAGAGTGTCTCTCTCAGTAATATAGGTTGGAAGTGAGGTCTGTGTGTCTCTCCCAGTAATATAGGCTGGATGCGAGGTCTGTGTGTCTCTCCCAGTAATGTAGGCTGAATGTGAGATCTGTGTGTCTCCCAGTAATATAGGCTGGATGTGAGATTTGTGTGTGTCTCCCAATAATTTAGGCTGGATGTGAGGTCTGTGTGTCTCCCCCAGTAATATAGGCTGGATGTGAGGTCTGTGTGTCTCCCCCAGTAATATAGGCTGGATGTGAGGTCTGTGTGTCTCCCCCAGTAATATAGGCTGGATGTGAGATCGGTGTGTGTCTCCCCCAGTAATATAGGCTGGATGTGAGATCTGTGTGTCTCTCCCAGTAATATAGAATGGATGTGAGCTGTGTGTGTCTCTCCCAGTAATATAGGCTGGATGTGAGATCTGTGTGTCTCTCCCAGTAATATAGAATGGATGTGAGCTCTGTGTGTCTCTCCCAGTAATATAGGCTGGATGTGAGGTCTGTTTGTCTCTCTCAGTAATATAGGCTAAATATGAGGTCTGTGTGTCTCTCCCAGTAATATAGGCTGGATGTGAGCTCTGTGTCTCTCTCCCAGTAATATAGGCTGGATGTGAGCTCTGTGTCTCTCTCCCAGTAATATAGGCTGGATGTGAGCTCTGTGTCTCTCTCCCAGTAATATAGGCTGGATGTGAGCTCTGTGTCTCTCTCCCAGTAATATAGGCTGGATGTGAGCTCTGTGTCTCTCTCCCAGTAATATAGGCTGGATGTGAGATCTGTATCTCTCCCAGTAATATAGAATGGATGTGAGCTCTGTGTGTCTCTCCCAGTAATATAGGCTGGATGTGAGGTCTGTTTGTCTCTCCCAATAATATAGGCTGGATGTGAGATCTGTGTGTGTCTCCCAGTAATATAGGCTGGATGTGAGATCTGTGTGTGTCTCCCAGTAATATAGGCTGGATGTGAGATCTGTGTGTCTCTCTCAGTAGTATAGGCTGGATGTGAGCTCTGTGTGTCTCTCCCAGTAATATAGCCTGGATGTGAGATCTGTGTGTGTCTCTCCCAGTAATATAGGCTGGATGTGAGCTCTGTGTGTCTCTCCCAGTAATATAGGCTGGATGTGAGCTCTGTGTGTCTCTCCCAGTAATATAGGCTGGATGTGAGCTCTGTGTCTCTCCCAGTAATATAGGCTGGATGTGAGCTCTGTGTGTCTCTCCCAGTAATATTACCTGGATGTGAGCTCTGTGTGTCTCTCCCAGTAATATTACCTGGATGTGAGATCTGTGTGTGTCTCCCAGTAATATAGGCTGGATGTGAGATCTGTTTGTCTCTCCCAGTAGTATAGGCTGGATGTGAGCTCTGTGTGTCTCTCCAAGTAATATAGGCTGGATGTGAGATCTGTGTGTCTCTCCCAGTAATATAGGCTGGATGTGAGATCTGTGTGTCTCTCCCAGTAATATAGGCTGGATGTGAGCTCTGCTCATCTCTCCCAGTAATATAAGCTGGATGTGAGCTCTGTGTGTCTCTCCCAGTAATATAGGCTGGATGTGAGATCTGTGTGTCTCTCCCAGTAATATAGGCTGGATGTGAGATCTGTGTGTCTCTCCCAGTAATATAGGCTGGATGTGAGATCTGTGTGTCTCTCCCAGTAATATAGGCTGGATGTGAGATCTGTGTGTCTCTCCCAGTAATATAGGCTGGATGTGAGCTCTGTGTGTCTCTCCCAGTAATATAGGCTGGATGTGAGCTCTGTGTGTCTCTCCCAGTATTGTAGGCTGGATGTGAGTACTGTGTGTGTGTCCCAGTAATATAGGCTGGATGTGAGGTCTGTGTGTCTCTCCCAGTAATATAGGCTGGATTTGAGCTCTGTGTCTCTCTACTGGTAATATAGGGTGGATCTGAGGTCTGCGAATATCTAGGATGTTTCTCTCTTTATTGACTCCTATATCTGCACAGCTTCTATCCTGCACTTATTTTCCCTTCATGTGTTTTCTGCCCATCTGCAGCATGTTTTCTCTGCCCTCCCTGAGACTATGCATGCTTCCCTCCTTCCTGATATCTCTTAACACTGTGAGAAGAGAAGGGGAAAGCAGCCAGAGTGGGCTGAGCCGGAAATTTGCTTAACTATGTATTTAGGAAGCAAGCGAACAATAAATACAATTCTGTGAGAAGACATACGTAGTGTATAACTCCATCTTCAGCATGCATTATCTGTGGGAGCTGCACAGAAAGCCGATCCATATTGTTCAATGATCAGTCTAAACAGATTTGTGCAGCGTCTTTCCCTCTTCCTCAGGCTCCTCGTTCTCTTCCATCGAGGCCCCGGTTGCTGTCATGTCTTCATCTTCTGTATTGTATTCAGTAATCTGCCTTATTCCCTCTGTGCTGCAGAGTTTGGACTACGATCGATGCATCAATGACCCCTACCTGGAAGTGTTGGAATCCATCACGCACAAGGTAATGTGATGAGGAGAAGCAGCGCTGCCTATGTATAATCCATACCATCCATCCGGGGTGATGTGAGGACGAGCATAGGTGGAGGTGGAGGTCCGCCTGCATGAACCCCCTTCACCGATTAATCAAGGCGCTGGCACCCTGTACCAATGTATCACTAGTCTTTAGATGGGTTGTAAGTGTCTGGGAGTCCGACCGGTCCTGAGAGGGGGGCGTCAGGATTTCTCCCTGTGAATGGGTTGATAGTCGGACCACTGCCCCAATCATCTATAGTTATGACGGAGTACAAGAACGGATCGGCGGTGAACACACGTCTGCCCGTACCCCATCTAAAACTGAGGACGCCATTCTCAGAACTTCTTCATTTTCGGCACGCGTGTCCTATTTTTTTTTTTAGGCTTTGTTAACCAACAAAAAATAAAGGTGCAAAATATGTCTCACAAAAATAATTACTTTATTAATATAAAGAAACACATATAGTAACAAAATTTAGATTAAAAGCACATACATACATTATTTGGAGGGCTAGAATCACAGTATAGCCAGACAAAATGAAGAAGAACTTGCCTAATGTGACTGTCAGAAACCTCCTTAGTGGTGCAGCCCCATCGCCCCGACGCGCGCTTCATCACGGGGGGGGGGGTGTTATGGCAGGAGCAGGAGAGTAAGTATATATAGGTGGGCTTAATCAGCCAAGAACCAATGAGAAATATCAGTATAGGTTTACACTGATACATTGTGACGCACCCTCATCACAATGAGCAGGACTAGGTCAGCAGGGGGTTGCCACCATTGCATGCAGTGATCTCGCATTTGTTATACTGTGATTCAGCTTTCTTTCATTCATTCTTTGTTCTTCTGTTTTTCCGCTCCGTTGACAGAAGTCCCGGCGGTACGAGGCGCTGCGGTGGATCATGGTGTTTGCTATCGGCGTGTGCACAGGACTGGTAACGTTAATCGCTTCTTCTTTTTCAGTGTTTATTTATTTTTTTTTTTTTTTACTGTTTGCACTGATTTCCTGATGGGTATGATCTGGGGCTGGCTCTTTTACACCACATAAGAGCAGAGATGCAGTATAAAGTATGGGAAAGACAACAGCGGCCTGAACCTCTGATAAGGGGATGGAGAAAGATTTCAGATTGAATGCTATAGACAATGCAGCAAGAGCGAGCCACTGATCATAGCTGCCCCCTAATGGGAAGTGAGCATCTGTATGGGATATGTGGGGTTAATCTAGTCACTCTGACAGTGGGGAGTCCGTAGATATGAGGACCCCCTTAATATGGGCCGGGTCGGTCACGTTCTCCTCTTTTGACGTCTCTTTCTCTCTCCGCAGGTCGGCCTGTTTGTGGATTACTTTGTTCGCCTCTTTTCTCGGTTTAAGTTCAGCGTGGTACAAGGCTGTATCCTTCCCCGAGGTGCCGCTATATTGTGCAGCATTATGTCTGCGGACCCCCATGGTTTTATATACACGGCGGGCCTCTTGTGTTAAAGGGTCAGTGTCACCCAGTGCAGCCGCAGAGGTTTCCTTAACCCGGCGCCAGCTGTGGAGGAGTGCACGGACCGGGGATGTCTTGCCCTCTCTCTGCTGGAGCTTCTTGGATTTAACTTGACTTTTGCCTTCATTGCGACATTATTCGTCCTCATACAGGTAATTTCTCATAAGCCGTGAAGTATCGGGGGGCTCTGAGGAGCGTAGGGTCCTAACCAAGGCTTTCTGTTCTGCAGCCCGTGGCCGCCGGGTCTGGAATTCCTGAGATCAAGTGTTACCTGAATGGTGTAAAGGTCCCAGGGGTCGTCCGGCTCAGGACACTCGTCTGCAAAGCTCTGGGGGTCTTGTTCAGTGTGTCTGGAGGTAAGGACATTGGGGTCTTTTGGATAACTCAGGGAGCAGATTATAATACTCCATGTCAGTCAGCTGCATCAAAAGCTGGACAGATATCGGGGCAGATTTACCAAACTATTGAAGCCAGAATTTTGCTTTGCGCCACATTTAATGTGTTGTGCTTAGGACGGGTCCTCAGTAGGACATGTTCCCATATACACATTTCTCTGCGTCCTACACTGATATTTCTATATATAACGCTCCATGACGTTCCTATATTTTCAGGACTTTTTGTAGGAAAGGAAGGACCGATGATTCACAGCGGGGCCGTTGTGGGGGCCGGGCTGCCGCAGGTGAGATCCTCCGGACATTACTTTTATGTCTGTCCATTTCAGGGAAGCTCAATGCTACCAGACAATGTAATGACGGCCAGAGGTGATCGCGATCGTATCCTTAAAGGGGTCCTCCGGCGTCGCTCACTTCTTCATTAGTTGTGATGATGGAGAACCCCTTTAATGTTACTGACACCTCTGTATTCCCTGTTTAGTTCCAGAGTATCTCCCTGCAGAAGATCCGCTTTGACTTCCCTTACTTTCGCAGTGACAGGTGAGGTGTTAATAGTTTTGGCTGGGGGGTCTTGCTACTTGGGGTCTTTTGTATCCGTGGACAGCTGTGCAGCACAAAACCAATCCCTTAATAATAATTATATCTTGACCGGCCCCCAAGTGACTATCTGCTGCCTGTTGGGGTACCCCGATATCCTATAAGGGACCCCACTATGACCCAGGTCAGACAGCCACATTACAGTATGGCTCCAGCGTTGGTGGTCGTGTTATACAGTCGCCCTTTTTATTTGGATGGGTGCTGTGTAATCCTACATGCAACGATCGGCAGCCCAAGGATTGCTGTGTGTCCTCTGCCCCCCCCATACCTGGGCGATCTCACCTGCTCCCACCCTGGAAGATGCTGATGTCCTTTGCTGTGTCTCCAGGGACAAGAGGGACTTTGTGTCGGCCGGAGCGGCTGCGGGGGTGGCGGCTGCTTTCGGTGCTCCAATCGGGGGGACGCTGTTCAGTTTGGAGGAAGGATCGAGCTTCTGGAATCAGGGACTTACATGGAAGGTGGTGAGTAAGACGCGTCCGGTGTATATATGTATACATATATATATATCTGATTCACCAGTCTCTTTCCTCTCCAGCTCTTCTGCTCCATGTCCGCCACATTTACATTGAATTTCTTCCGATCTGGGATCCTGTTTTCAAGCTGGGGATCGTTCCAGGTTCCAGGACTGCTGAATTTTGGGGAATTCAAGGTGTGTATTATACTAGTGGCATCATTATCTGTAAGTACTTAAAGCAGATGTTATACAAAGTATTTGTTACTATAATTTATAGAATTTACACACATCCTATACCGTTATCCCTGTATTCCCAGATCTTGAGTTACATCCTGTATTATACCCCAGAGCTGCACTCACTATTCTGCTGGTGCAGTCACTGTGTACATACATTACATTACTGATCCTGAGTTACATCCTGTATTATACTCCAGAGCTGCACTCACTATTCTGCTGGTGCAGTCACTGTGTACATACATTACATTACTGATCCTGAGTTACATCCTGTATTATCCTCCAGAGCTGCACTCATTATTCTGCTGGTGCAGTCACTGTGTACATACATTACATTACTGATCCTGAGTTACATCCTGTATTATACTCCAGAGCTGCACTCACTATTCTGCTGGTGCAGTCACTGTGTACATACATTACATTACTGATCCTGAGTTACATCCTGTATTATACTCCAGAGCTGCACTCACTATTCTGCTGGTGCAGTCACTGTGTACATACATTACTGATCCTGAGTTACCTCCTGTATTGTACTCCAGAGCTGCACTCACTATTCTGCTGGTGCAGTCACTGTGTACATACATTACATTACTGATCCTGAGTTACCTCCTGTATTATACTCCAGAGCTGCACTCACTATTCTGCTGGTGCAGTCACTGTGTACATACATTACATTACTGATCCTGAGTTATATCCTGTATTATACTCCAGAGCTGCACTCACTATTCTGCTGGAGCAGTCACTGTGTACATACATTACTGATCCTGAGTTACCTCCTGTATTGTACTCCAGAGCTGCACTCACTATTCTGCTGGTGCAGTCACTGTGTACATACATTACATTACTGATCCTGAGTTACCTCCTGTATTATACTCCAGAGCTGCACTCACTATTCTGCTGGTGCAGTCACTGTGTACATACATTACATTACTGATCCTGAGTTATATCCTGTATTATACTCCAGAGCTGCACTCACTATTCTGCTGGTGCAGTCACTGTGTACATACATTACTGATCCTGAGTTACCTCCTGTATTGTACTCCAGAGCTGCACTCACTATTCTGCTGGTGCAGTCACTGTGTACATACATTACATTACTGATCCTGAGTTACCTCCTGTATTATACTCCAGAGCTGCACTCACTATTCTGCTGGTGCAGTCACTGTGTACATACATTACATTACTGATCCTGAGTTATATCCTGTATTATACTCCAGAGCTGCACTCACTATTCTGCTGGAGCAGTCACTGTGTACATACATTACATTACTGATCCTGAGTTACATCCTCTATTATACTCCAGAGCTGCACTCACTATTCTGCTGGTGCAGTCACTGTGTACATACATTATATTGCTGATCCTGAGTTACATCCTGTATTATACTCCAGAGCTGCACTCACTATTCTTCTGGTGCAGTCATTGTGTACATACATTACATTACTGATCCTGAGTTACATCCTGTATTATACTCCAGAGCTGCACTCACTATTCTGCTGGTGCAGTCATTGTGTACATACATTACTGATCCTGAGTTACATCCTGTATTATACTCCAGAGCTGCACTCACTATTCTGCTGGTGCAGTCATTGTGTACATACATTACTGATCCTGAGTTACATCCTGTATTATACTCCAGAGCTGCACTCACTATTCTGCTGGTGCAGTCACTGTGTACATACATTACATTACTGATCCTGAGTTACATCCTGTATTATTCTCCAGAGCTGCACTCACTATTCTGCTGGTGCAGTCACTGTGTACATACATTGCATTACTGATCCTGAGCTACATCCTGTATTATACCCCAGAGCTGCACTCACTATTCTGCTGGTGCAGTCACTGTGTACATACATTACATTACTGATCCTGAGTTACATCCTGTATTATACTCCAGAGCTGCACTCACTATTCTGCTGGTGCAATCACTGTGTTACATACATTACATTACTGATCCTGAGTTACATCCTGTATTATACTCCAGAGCTGCACTCACTATTCTGCTGGTGCAGTCACTGTGTACATACATTACATTACTGATCCTGAGTTACCTCCTGTATTATACTCCAGAGCTGCACTCACTATTCTGCTGGTGCAGTCACTGTGTACATACATTACATTACTGATCCTGAGTTATATCCTGTATTATACTCCAGAGCTGCACTCACTATTCTGCTGGTGCAGTCACTGTGTACATACATTATATTACTGATCCTGAGTTACCTCCTGTATTATACTCCAGAGCTGCACTCACTATTCTGCTGGAGCAGTCACTGTGTACATACATTACATTACTGATCCGGAGTTACATCCTCTATTATACTCCAGATCTGCACTCACTATTCTGCTGGTGCAGTCACTGTGTACATACATTATATTACTGATCCTGAGTTACATCCTGTATTATACTCCAGAGCTGCACTCACTATTCTGCTGGTGCAGTCATTGTGTACATACATTACATTACTGATCCTGAGTTACATCCTGTATTATACTCCAGAGCTGCACTCACTATTCTGCTGGTGCAGTCACTGTGTACATACATTACTGATCCTGAGTTACATCCTGTATTATACTCCAGAGCTGCACTCACTATTCTGCTGGTGCAGTCATTGTGTACATACATTACATTACTGATCCTGAGTTACATCCTGTATTATACTCCAGAGCTGCACTCACTATTCTGCTGGTGCAGTCATTGTGTACATACATTACATTACTGATCCTGAGTTACATCCTGTATTATACTCCAGAGCTGCACTCACTATTCTGCTGGTGCAGTCACTGTGTACATACATTACATTACTGATCCTGAGTTACATGCTGTATTATCCTCCAGAGCTGCACTCATTATTCTGCTGGTGCAGTCACTGTGTACATACATTACATTACTGATCCTGAGTTACATCCTGTATTATACTCCAGAGCTGCACTCACTATTCTGCTGGTGCAGTCACTGTGTACATACATTACATTACTGATCCTGAGTTACATCCTGTATTATACTCCAGAGCTGCACTCACTATTCTGCTGGTGCAGTCACTGTACATACATTACATTACTGATCCTGAGTTACATCCTGTATTATCCTCCAGAGCTGCACTCACTATTCTGCTGGTGCAGTCACTGTGCACATACATTACATTACTGATCCTGAGTTACATCCTGTATTATACTCCAGAGCTGCACTCACTATTCTGCTGGTGCAGTCACTGTGTACATACATTACTGATCCTGAGTTACATCCTGTATTATACTCCAGAGCTGCACTCACTATTCTGCTGGTGCAGTCACTGTATATACATTACATTACTGATCCTGAGTTACCTCCTGTATTATACTCCAGAGCTGCACTCACTATTCTGCTGGTGCAGTCACTGTATATACATTACATTACTGATCCTGAGTTACATCCTGTATTATACTCCAGAGCTGCACTCACTATTCTGCTGGTGCAGTCGCTGTGTACATACATTACATTACTGATCCTGAGTTACATCCTGTATTATACTCCAGAGCTGCACTCACTATTCTGCTGGTGCAGTCACTGTATATACATTACATTACTGATCCTGAGTTACATCCTGTATTATACTCCAGAGCTGCACTCACTATTCTGCTGGTGGAGTCACTGTATATACATTACATTACTGATCCTGAGTTACATCCTGTATTATACTCCAGAGCTGCACTCACTATTCTGCTGGTGCAGTCACTGTGTATATACATTACATTACTGATCCTGAGTTATATCCTGTATTATACTCCAGAGCTGCACTCACTATTCTGCTGGTGCAGTCACTGTGTACATTCATTACATTACTGATCCTGAGTTACATCCTGTATTCTACTCCAGAGCTGCACTCACTATTCTGCTGGTGCAGTCACTGTGTATATACATTACATTACTGATCCTGAGTTATATCCTGTATTATACTCCAGAGCTGCACTCACTATTCTGCTGGTGCAGTCACTGTGTACATACATTACATTACTGATCCTGAGTTACATCCTGTATTATACTCCAGAGCTGCACTCACTATTCTGCTGGTGCAGTCACTGTGTACATTCATTACATTACTGATCCTGACTTACATCCTGTATTATACTCCAGAGCTGCACTCACTATTCTGCTGGTGCAGTCACTGTGTACATTCATTACATTACTGATCCTGAGTTACATCCTGTATTATACTCCAGAGCTGCGCTCACTATTCTGCTGGTGCAGTCACTGTGTACAGACATTACATTACTGATCCTGAGTTATATCCTGTATTATACTCCAGAGCTGCGCTCACTATTCTGCTGGTGCAGTCACTGTGTACAGACATTACATTACTGATCCTGAGTTATATCCTGTATTATACTCCAGAGCTGCACTCACTATTCTGCTGGTGCAGTCACTGTGTACAGACATTACATTACTGATCCTGAGTTACATCCTGTATTATACTCCAGAGCTGCACTCACTATTCTGCTGGTGCAGTCACTGTATATACATTACATTACTGATCCTGAGTTACCTCCTGTATTATACTCCAGAGCTGCACTCACTATTCTGCTGGTGCAGTCACTGTATATACATTACATTACTGATCCTGAGTTACATCCTGTATTATACTCCAGAGCTGCACTCACTATTCTGCTGGTGCAGTCACTGTGTACATACATTACATTACTGATCCTGAGTTACATCCTGTATTATACTCCAGAGCTGCACTCACTATTCTGCTGGTGCAGTCACTGTGCACATACATTACATTACTGATCCTGAGTTACATCCTGTATTATACTCCAGAGCTGTACTCACTATTCTGCTGGTGCAGTCACTGTGTATATACATTACATTACTGATCCTGAGTTACATCCTGTATTATACTCCAGAGCTGCACTCACTATTCTGCTGGTGCAGTCACTGTGTATATACATTACATTACTGATCCTGAGTTACATCCTGTATTATACTCCAGAGCTGCACTCACTATTCTGCTGGTGCAGTCACTGTGTACATTCATTACATTACTGATCCTGAGTTACATCCTGTATTATACTCCAGAGCTGCACTCACTATTCTGCTGGTGCAGTCACTGTGTATATACATTACATTACTGATCCTGAGTTACATCCTGTATTATACTCCAGAGCTGCACTCGCTATTTTGCTGGTGCAGTCACTGTGTACATTCATTACATTACTGATCCTGAGTTACATCCTGTATTCTACTCCAGAGCTGCACTCACTATTCTGCTGGTGCAGTCACTGTGTACATTCATTACATTACTGATCCTGAGTTACATCCTGTATTATACTCCAGAGCTGCGCTCACTATTCTGCTGGTGCAGTCACTGTGTACAGACATTACATTACTGATCCTGAGTTACATCCTGTATTATACTCCAGAGCTGCACTCACTATTCTGCTGGTGCAGTCACTGTGCACATACATTACATTACTGATCCTGAGTTACATCCTGTATTATACTCCAGAGCTGCACTCACTATTCTGCTGGTGCCATCACTGTGTACATACATTACATTACTGATCCTGAGTTACATCCTGTATTATACTCCAGAGCTGTACTCACTATTCTGCTGGTGCAGTCACTGTGTACATACATTACATTACTGATCCTGAGTTACCTCCTGTATTATCCTCCAGAGCTTCACTCACTATTCTGCTGTGCACATACAATCCTCCTCCAGCTCTCGGTTATCCTCGGGGTCTCGCTCCCCTTTAGGAGTCTCCACAGTCCTCGTCACCTTTCTTATGTGATGTTTATGCTCCTTCCACAGTGCTCGGACTCTGATAAGAAGTGTCACCTGTGGACGGTGGTGGACTTGGCCTTCTTCATTATAATGGGGGTGGTCGGGGGGCTGCTTGGAGCCACATTTAACTGCTTGAATAAAAGACTAGCGAAATACCGGATGAAGAACGTGCACCCCAAGCCGAAGCTGATCAGGTACCGGTGCCGCGCAGTCACCGTCCAGCACATACCCCAGTGTACCACGCCATGACACCGCTCCTTCTTTTCCAGAGTCTGTGAGAGTCTCTTGGTCTCTTTAGTCACCACCGTCATTGTCTTTGTGTCATCGATGGTTCTGGGGGAATGTCGCTCACTGTCTCCCCCTACTGACTGGAATAACAGCAGCATCGCAGTACAGGTACTCCATCATTATTCATATGGACAAGATCGGGGTTCTTATGTTTATCCTTCTCATTCTCAGCCTTTCCTCTCATTCTGCACAAAGTGTCACCTGATATCTAGGTGTAGGCCCCCAGGTATCTTGACACAGGCCCCCAGGTATCTTCATGTCTTTGGCACAGGCCTCCTACCCCCCTCCCACCAGATATCTTGGTGTCGGCCCCTTAGGTGTATTATCGAGGACCCCCTGGGTTTCTTGGCGTTGGCCCTGAACAGCTCCCTCCCCATCATTCTCAGTACGGACCCCCCATGTATCTGAGCGCTGGCCTCTGTCCATCTTCTCCCCCTGATATATCGGCACAGGTGAACCCCGCGTCCCCCCTCCTGATATCTCATCGCTCATAGAATAGCTGGGACCCCCACAAAACCACCCAAATGGGGGTCCCCTGCTGTGATGGAGTCATGCATGGTCTATTGGACAGATGAGGACAGCGGAGCGCCGTCCGCAGGGCTGGAGATCAGCCAGTTCTATTTCTCCTCCACTCACATCCAGAGCAGTTTTCAGAAGTTGCTGCTCGCTCCCCTGGAAGCAGCCGCTGATTCTCCCCCCATTTCTTTGTCGCCTCAGGTCTCTTCTTCTGATGAAGTCAATTCCAGCATCAAGACCTTCTTCTGTCCTAACAACACCTACAACGACATGGCGACGCTGTTCTTCAACCCCCAGGAGTCGGCCATCTTGCAGCTCTTCCACCAGGACGGTCAGTGTGTGCAGAGCGCTGGTCCTCCGCCACGTCGGTGCTGGGGGGGCCGTGTGCAGTGGTGTGAAGGCTCGTGTCCGTCTCTTGTGTTCCAGGCACTTTCAGTCCGGTCACTCTGTCTTTCTTCTGCTGTATGTACTTCCTCCTGTCCTGCTGGACGTACGGGCTGTCCGTCCCTAGCGGCCTCTTCGTCCCCTCCTTGCTCTGCGGCGCTGCCTTTGGTCGCTTGGTTGCAAACCTCCTGAAAAGGTAGAGCACAGCACAGCAGCAGCAGCCGCGAGGTTTCGCCTTGTCCCGACGCGTCTTCAGTCGGTAACTTTCTGCGTTTCTGTCCTAGTTACCTGGGTCTGACTCACATCTACTCCGGAACGTTTGCCCTGATCGGAGCGGCCGCCTTCCTGGGCGGCGTGGTGCGGATGACCATCAGCCTCACGGTCATCCTTATCGAATCCACTAATGAGATCTCCTACGGATTACCGATCATGATCACCTTGATGGTGAGGAGCGACGCTGCGTCATCATAAATCATGACTATGCTCTAGTCACATCCGAAGCTGCATTCAGAATTTTACCGCACTGAGAGATCTGACAGCAGCTTCTGATGTGACTTGGGCTTTACACAATCTAGGCCGCTTACAAGATTAGAATAATATGGTGCGCAGTTCCAAAATGTAGCACCACCCAATGTCCACAGGTTGTGTCTGGTATTGCAGCTCAGCTCTAAATGGAACTGAGCTGCAGTATCACAACCTGTACACAGGGTGGCGCTGTTTTTAGAACTGTTTTCAAGGATTTGACATGACCCTATGTGGTTCCCCTACTATTTTTTTTCTGTCATTTTATGGCTCAATCACCGAGAAATGTATTTATTTTCAGGTCGCTAAGTGGACCGGGGATTTCTTCAACAAAGGCCTCTACGATATTCACGTGGCGCTGAGGGGCGTCCCCCTGCTGGAGTGGGAGACGGAGGAGGAGACGGACAAGTAAGGGGCCGCTTATGATGGGAGTTGTAGTCCTAATGCAGAGGTGTCGGCCCGTTTTTGGTTCTGATCTGGTGGGGGGGGGAACGCTGCTGGGAGAATTTCCCCATTGTTAACATTAACTTATGTGCCCGTAGATTGAGGGCCTGTGACATCATGGAGCCCAACCTGACCTACGTGTACCCCCACACCCGGATCCAGTCCTTGGTCAGCATCCTGCGGACCACCGCCCATCACGCCTTCCCCGTAGTGACCGAGAACCGAGGGAACGAAAAGGAGTTTATGAAGGGAAACCAGCTGATCAGCAACAACATCAAGTATAAGGTGGAGAACCTGACCGGGGTCACGGGCGGCCTTATTATACCCAAATCTCTGCTTGCTGGCAGTGAATGACAACACCCTCGGCTACAGTGTCTTCCTTCCGGCTGAATTATGGGATATCCTGAGGATAATAGATGGGAATACCCAGTGCGCTCATGTACACGTATGTCGCATGTCGTGTCTCCACCTTTGACGCAGGCTTCAGCAATTGAGCCCGCAACTTTCCGGGGACATGACAGCTGATCTGATCAATGCGCCCCTAACAGTCGCAGGTGGAATCACAATCCACCCTCAGATGTTAAATGCCGCTGTCAATCTCTGACAGCGGCATTTAACATGATCAAGCCGGAAGCGCATCACTGGCGCCGACCATCGGCGACTCCGTCACATGATTGCAGGTCGCCGATGGGTTGGCAAGACAACCTGGGGTCTGCAGGAGACCCCTGCGGTTGTCATTGCCGATCTGCTATGAGCGCCGCCCAGTGGTCGGTGTTCATGTGTAGCAGAGGCGATCAGAACATCGCAGCTTCCAGTCTCCCATGGAAACTATTGAAGCAAGTAAAAAGTAGAAAAAAAGTTTTTAAAAATATAAAAAAAAAAATATAAAAGTTTAAATCACCCCCCTCTCACACTATTCAAGCTAAAACAATAAAAAAAAATCACATATTTGGTATTGCTGCGTTCAGAATCGCCCGATCTATCAGTATATATAAAAATAATTAATCAGGTTGATAAACGGCGTAACAAGAAAAAAAAATCAAAACTCCAGAATTACGTTTTTTTTGGTGTCCGCAACATTGCAATAAAGTGCAATAACATGCAATCAAAACATCGTATCTACCCCAAAACGGTAGCAATAAAAACGTCAGCTCGGCGCGCAAAATATAAGCCCTCGCCCGGCCCCAGATCCCGAAAAATGGAGACTCTACGGGTCTCGGAAAATGGCGACATTTGTTTTTGTTTTTTAAACAAATTTTGGATTTTTTTTTGCACCACTCCAATAAAAAAGAACCTATACATGTTTGGTGTCTACGAACTCGTAATGACCTGGGGAATAATAATGGCAGGTCAGTTTTAGCATTTAGTGAACGCGGTAAAAAAAAAAACCACGGCCATATGTTATGGCTCTGGGAAGAGAAGGGGAGCAAAAAACGAAAACGCGAAAATGGAAAAGGGCTGCAGTGTGAAAGGGGTTAACACTAGACCTTCCCTTTATGATGAGGTTAGGACTCGCCTGAGCTGGAGATGAAGGCCGCTATCATCCAGACTATCGTCCTTCTTTTCCAGAAGTCCAGCATCCTGACCCGCGCCGGCGAGCAGAGGAAGAGGAGTCAGTCCATGAAGTCTTACCCGTCCAGCGAGCTGCGGAACATGTGCGACGAGCAGCTGGCTGCGGAGGAACCGGCCGAGAAGGAGGACATGCTGCAGCAAATGCTAGAGCGGAAGTAAGGAAATGTCCGCCGACGCCTCCCCACGTGGTGGCGAGTGTGGCCGCGTTCATCCTGTCCTTCCTGATGCAGGACTGCAGCGATGAGTAGGGGGGGGATGTCCTGCTGTGAGCCATTAATGGTGGTCATGAGAACCGTTATAACTCACGGCGTTGCTGTGCCTCCAGGTACACCCCGTACCCGAACCTGTACCCCGACCAGTCCCCCAGCGAGGAGTGGACCATGGAGGAGCGCTTCCGGCCCCTGACGTTCCACGGCCTCGTCCTGCGCTCGCAGCTGGTCACATTATTAGTGAGGGGCGTCTGTTACTCTGAGACGCAGTCGGTAAGTCTCGTCGCTCCTGCGCCCGTCTGTGACGCCATCTTGGGTTACTGTTTATGACCTTTCCGTTTTCTAGAGCGCCAGCCAGCCGCGCCTCTCCCACGCCGACATGTCGGAGGATTATCCCCGCTACCCCGACATCCACGATGTCAACCTGACCCTCCTCAACCCGCGAATGATTGTGGTAAGACACAGACGCCCCCCCACTGCAGGGAGGAGAACACGAGGGTCCGGCAATTAATGATCCTATAAATATCAGGTGCACTCCTATATCCTATGTCCCTGCCAGGAGAGCGGGACAGGAGTTATCTGCACAGCCATATGCTTTACTGCCACCAGGTGGCACTGTGCTACACACAGAAGCCTCTCCAGAAGGGGGCGCCGCTTTCTCTATTCAGGCAGCAGGAAATATTGGCACAATGTCGTCTTTGCCCTTCTTCTGTGACTCCCTTTCTTTGTGTCGCAGGACGTCGCTCCCTACATGAACCCATCACCCTTCACGGTGTCACCGAACACCCACGCCTCCCAGGTGTTTAACTTGTTCAGAACCATGGGCCTGCGGCACCTGCCCGTGGTGAATGCGGTGGGAGAGGTAAGTGATCGTGGGGAGGAGGGGGTAACTTTTACTTGTTTGCTATGGACGGAGGGTACAGGCGTCGAGGGTGACCGATCATGGTGGTCTCTCATATCAGGGTGTAGGGTGGGCTCTCGTTTAGTGTCTCAAGGCGGAGGTCCACCACACAGCTGACGACCACTCGTTAAGACCACCCATGGGTGAGCAGCCAATAACGGAGCTCAGTCGCTGTACCCCCGCGCTGCAGACCATAAAAGACTGGGAGCAGTGGCGGAGACTCTGCTTTAGACCCGGGGAGGGTGAATACAGCACACGTGGTTTTGATAAAATGCACCTTGGGAACGCTATTTTCCTATCATTGGAAAAAAAAAACTTAGACCTGATTAGGCTGGTGTTTTTACTGTGAAACCCTTGTCAGAATGGCTGAATGATACTGATATGCTCATAAAATCACCAGTTTAATTATCCGGGGCAAATTTTATTATAGGGCAGGAAAACGTTCAAAAGGGATTATACGGGTCTGAGTGTGTCATGAATTTAATATTGTATCGTAAAATCTGGTGACGGATCCACTTTCCTGGAGGAAATAAAACGCACAGAATAACGGGAAAGTTGGTTTGCTCATGTATTCCAAAATCCAGAGGACGCCTTTAATTTGTGCACTTTAGTCCGGAGCGCTTTTATTTTTATTTTTTTTAATCCTGCAGTACCTGATTTTGAACAGTAGGCGGCAGCAAACTCCTGTGTAATCGATTTCCCTCCGCAGATCGTGGGAATCATCACGCGGCACAATTTAACCCACGAATCCCTGCAAGCGCGGCTGCGGCAGCACTACATGACGTCCTGATGCCGCCGTCCTGCCTGAACTAGGAACTCGTCAAGTAACTGGAACCCCAGGTCCGGGCGGGCCGAGCTTTCCAAAGACTCCTCGTGGGACCTCCGCCATAATGGATTCTTGTACTCGCTCCAGCACTCCTGACCCTGCACCTTCAGTTACCTCCATTTACAAGGACTGTGATGTCTCCTGGGAGAAAGTTACAATCTGCTCCAGCCTTAAAGGGACGCGACGCCCTCTAAAAGTCCCGCACACCCTGCAGCAGCTACCGCCGTAGCCAATGGCTTCCAGCCATATCCGCAGAGCCGTCATTCCCGCCTGTATGCAGCCGTCTCCGTCTCATCAGTACAGGATCTGGTATACAAACAGTCATTCCTCAATCATTGCAAAACTACAACTCCCATCCTGTGGCATGCTGGGAGTTGTAGTTTTGCAGCAGCTGTAGCGTCCCGGGCGCTGCTCTATGGACTGATGAGCACGGAGGAGCCTGAACCAGTCATGTGCATGAATCATGGCTCAGACCTGGATGTTTTGTGATGGGGCATTTTGCACACTGTTCTTAAAGGGGAAGTCCACGTCCATTGTCACCTGTACGCACGGCGTCCATGCTGTCGCTGCACTATGAGACGTCCTTGGCTTATTGTACCGGGTGACACCCGCGTTCTCCGTCGCCTCCCGCTGTGACTCCAGGCCATTTTCTGAGCCCTGTACATGATGCATTCCTGCGGCCCCTGCGTTCATACATTCCCCTAATCTTGGGCATTCTGGAATCTGTAGTTCAGTAAAGCCTGGATTTTGTCCTCCCGTTAAAGGGGTTGTCCAGGACTTTTACGTTGAAGGCCTATTGACGTCCAACCCCTTTAAATGTTTCCAGCAAGTCTCTGGGCCCAGACTGAGAACACTTCAAAAGGGTATTCTCACCTCGGTCGGTGCTGCTATCACTGGGGGTCTGGTCTCTGGGACCACCACCCATACTGGAAATAAAGGGACCCCAGTGCTGTGTCCCCTTCACAAGTTCTCCAGGCTGGGAGCGCCGCTCTGCAGGATACTACAGCCAGTCCCATTCACCCACATGAAGCCATTCTGCGGCGGACGGCTGCCACTTCCCGTGCAGAACTGATCGTGGGGGTCTGAGGACTGGGAATTCACTTATGACACCCTTTAACCCATTGGTGGCCGCACATTTCACGGGCTCCTCTGCCGCTTTTCTGGTCATGGGAACAGAGATGTCGGACTCTTCCCGGCTGTTAGATATAGTCAGAGATATGCGATGGCGTCTGATCCCCACCAGTTATCGCTCCTCACTTCCTCTGGCGGTGCGGTCCGGGGGGGTGACTTTCCGTAATGTCTGTGACCGGAGCTGCGAGCTCTCCAGGCCGCGGCGGACGCCATTGATGGATTTGTCGCTTTTCAGACCAGCGCTTTTTTTTTTTTTTTTTTTTCTTTATAATGGCAGAACATTTATTTTTTGCTTAAATGTCACAGAGATCCGTCATCCTGCCCTGGTGCCGCCTTCCGCTGCGCCGGCATTGTTTTCCGTGCTGCTAATGTAAAGGGTCAGATTTTTTTATATATATATATATATATATATATATATATATATATATATATATATATATATATATATGGTAATTTTGTGCAATGGAGACGGAGAGATATTAACCCTGACGATACTGGAAATCCTATCACAACGGGGGGTCCCAAAGTCGCCTGTGTGAATGGAGTGGTGGTCCTGTCACACAGGATCTGTGGGGGTGATCCAGGTGCTGTTACGTGCTCCCCCCCCCCCCCCCGGTCTCGTGGCCGCCCCCCGTCCTCGCCGCTCTCTCGTGTAACCATGTAGTGATCATAACCTACCACTAATTACTCGTTTGCACTGATCGTCCTTCTCATCGTTCGCTCGTTTCCTCGTGTAGATTTATTTTTGTATTTAATTTAATTTGCGATTCTTCAGTGTTTCCACCGCTCGTCTCAATAAAAATCATAAAACTACCGTCTCCAGCTCTGGATCTGCGTCCTGTACCCCGGCGCCCGCTCTGCGGCTGTGACGCTTCTCTCCAAACCCAACCAGAAATGTATCGTCCTAATAAACCTCCCGTAACTTCTGCGCTTCACTCCTGATGATTCTTGGCTTTTCTTCTCCATTCACATCCTCAGCGGCACATGATGGCCTGGGGAGGGGAGGCGCGTGATGGCCTGGGGAGGGGAGGCGCGTGATGGCCTGGGGAGGGGAGGCGCGTGATGGCCTGGGGAGGGGAGGCGCGTGACGGCCTGGGGAGGGGAGGCGCGTGACGGCCTGGGGAGGGGAGGCGCGTGACGGCCTGGGGAGGGGAGACGCGTGACGGCCTGGGGAGGGGAGACGCGTGACGGCCTGGGGAGGGGAGACGCGTGACGGCCTGGGGAGGGGAGACGCGTGATGGCCTGGGGAGGGAAGGCGCGTGATGGCCTGGGGAGGGGAGATTCGTGATGGCCTGGGGAGGGGAGATTCGTGATGGCCTGGGGAGGGAAGGCGCGTGATGGCCTGGGGAGGGGAGATTCGTGATGGCCTGGGGAGGGGAGACGCGTGATGTCCTGGGGAGGGGAGGCGCATGATGGCCTGGGGAGGTGAGGCGCATGATTGCCGGGGGAGGGGAGGCGCGTGATGGCCTGGGGAGGTGAGGCGCATGATTGCCGGAGGAGGGGAGACACATGATGGCTGGGGGAGGGGAGACTTGTGATGGCCTGGGGAGGGGAGACGCGTGATTGCCAGGTGAGGTTAGGGACATGATGGTCGGAGGAGGTGAGGCGTGTGATGGTCAGGGGAGGTGAAATAAGGGGAAGAAGAAAGAACCACATAAGGATGCGCACACCTACCAAGTAATCTTTATTCAAAACATATATATACATACATATAAAAACATGTAAAATACAGGTGACCTTGACTCGGTGGTTACAATGTTAATCCAATGATAAATATTACAAAACCTCTAGAGACGAGAATTCAATTTGCACCAATATAACCGCAGTAAGCAGAGGGCCGGGATTAAGGTACAGGTGTCCATGTAAGAAATTGTGAAGGGGAATTTGCTTAATTCCCCTGATGAAGCCGCACTTGACATGGCGATACGTCTTATGTATAACAGTGCGCTGTTGTAGCTCCCTGACTTTCCAGGGTCAGTAGAGACCCCTTTGGGCTTATTCATGCCGTCTCCTTATGTCTCACTATTCTGTCTGCACCTCGAGGCGCCTGGATTGGGATTCTGTAGATTCACCCTCCTCTAATCATTAGGATTACACAGGCAGCCGCTCCTATACTATTAGATGTACGTACCATAGCGATGGGCGTCCTCTCGGGGTTTCCATGCTCGTGGTTATTTTTATATTCTCAGGATATTCTGTGTTTTTTGCATGAATTGTTATTTTTTTCTACAAGTCCTTATTACTTTGATCTCTTTATGGATCAGCCCTATATAATAATAACTGCAATCCCGGCCCTCTGCTTACTGCGGTTATATTGGTGCAAATTGAATTCTCGTCTCTAGAGGTTTTGTAATATTTATCATTGCATTAACATTGTAACCACTGAGTCAAGGTCACCTGTATTTTAAATGTTTTTATATGTATGTATATATATGTTTTGAATAAAGATTACTTGGTAGGTGTGCGCATCCTTATGTGGTTCTTTCTTCTTCCCCTTATTGTACTTCAGTTATCCACATGACGTAGCATCCCTGTCTAAATGGATATAGTTATAATTGTGGTGCACTCTGCGTACAAATGTACTTGGCCGAAGGAGGTGAGACACATGATGGTCGAAGGAGGTGAGACTCATGATGGTCGAAGGAGGTGAGACTCATGATGGTCGAAGGAGGTGAGACTCATGATGGTCGAAGGAGGTGAGACTCATGATGGTCGAAGGAGGTGAGACTCATGATGGTCGAAGGAGGTGAGACTCATGATGGTCGAAGGAGGTGAGGCAATTGATGCTCAGGAGGAGGTGAGGCGCTTGATGGTCGGGGGAGGTGAGACACATGATGATCGGAGGAGGTGAGACTCATGATGGTTGAAAGAGGTGAGGCGCTTGATGGTCGGGAGGAGGTGAGGCGCTTGATGGTCGGGAGGAGGTGAGGCGCTTGATGGTCGGGAGGAGGTGAGGCGCTTGATGGTTTAAGGAGGTGAGGCAATTGATGTTTGGGAGGAGGTGAGGCGCTTGATGGTCGGGAGGAGGTGAGGCGCTTGATGCTCGGAGGAGGTGAGACATGATGGTCGAAGGAGGAGAGGCAATTGATGGTCGGGAGGACGTGAGGCGCTTGATGGTCGGGAGGAGGTGAGGCGCTTGATGGTCGGGAGGAGGTGAGGCTTGATGGTCGGAGGAGGTGAGACACATGATGGTCGGAGGAGGTGAGACTCATGGTCGAAGGAGGTGAGACTCATGGTCGAAGGAGGTGAGACTCATGGTCGAAGGAGGTGAGGCGCTTGATGGTCTGGAGGAGGTGAGACACATGATGGTCGGTTGGGGGAGGTGAGATCCTTGATGGTCGGGGGAGGTGAGGCACTTGATGGGCGAGGTGAGGCACGTGATGGTCATGGGAGGTGAGGCATTGAACAGCCTCCACTGCTTCTATTCACTGACAGCAATCAGAGATCTTTAAACAATCAAAGCTATGAAATCGACTATTCTTTGTTTCAGCATCTGTGAAAATCTCTGCTTACTGTCAAAGACTGAAAATGTTTATATTCTCAAGCTGTCCCAGGACGGGGGAGCAGAGGTAATGACCACAGAGCTGACATTACAGCAGAACAGAGGAGCAGAGGTAATGACCACAGAGCCGACACTACATCAGACCTGGGGAGCAGAGGTAATGACCACAGCCGCAGAGCCGACACTACATCAGACCTGGGGAGCAGAGGTAATGACCACAGCCGCAGAGCCGACACTACATCAGACCTGGGGAGTAGAGGTAATGACCACAGAGCCGACACTACATCAGACCTGGGGAGCAGAGGTAATGACCACAGCCGCAGAGCCGACACTACATCAGACCTGGGGAGCAGAGGTAATGACCACAGCCGCAGAGCCGACACTACATCAGACCTGGGGAGTAGAGGTAATGACCACAGAGCCGACACTACATCAGACCTGGGGAGCAGAGGTAATGACCACAGAGCCGACACTACATCAGACCTGGGGAGCAGAGGTAATGACCACAGAGCCGACACTACATCAGACCTGGGGAGCAGAGGTAATAACCACAGAGCCGACACTACATCAGACCTGGGGAGCAGAGGTAATGACCACAGAGCCGACACTACATAAGGACGGGGGAGCGGAAGTAATGACCACAGAGCCGACACTACATCAGACCTGGGGAGCAGAGGTAATGACCACAGAGCCGACACTATATAAGGACGGGGGAGCAGAGGTAATGACCACAGAGCCGACACTACATCAGACCTGGGGAGTAGAGGTAATGACCACAGAGCCGACACTACATCAGACCTGGGGAGAAGAGGTAATGACCACAGCCGCAGAGCCGACACTACATCAGACCTGGGGAGCAGAGGTAATGACCACAGCCGCAGAGCCGACACTACATCAGACCTGGGGAGTAGAGGTAATGACCACAGAGCCGACACTACATCAGACCTGGGGAGCAGAGGTAATGACCACAGCCGCAGAGCCGACACTACATCAGACCTGGGGAGCAGAGGTAATGACCACAGAGCCGACACTACATCAGACCTGGGGAGCAGAGGTAATGACCACAGAGCCGACACTACATCAGACCTGGGGAGCAGAGGTAATGACCACAGAGCCGACACTACATCAGACCTGGGGAGCAGAGGTAATGACCACAGAGCCGACACTACATAAGGACGGGGGAGCGGAAGTAATGACCACAGAGCCGACACTACATCAGACCTGGGGAGCAGAGGTAATGACCACAGAGCCGACACTATATAAGGACGGGGGAGCAGAGGTAATGACCACAGCCGGAGAGACCACACTACATCAGACCTGGGGAGCAGAGGTAATGGCCACAGCCGCAGAGCCGACACTACATCAGACCTGGGGAGCAGAGGTAATGACCACAGCCGCAGAGCCGACACTACATCAGACCTGGGGAGCAGAGGTAATGACCACAGCCGCAGAGCCGACACTACATCAGACCTAGGGTGCAGAGGTAATGACCACAGCCGCAGAGCCGACACTACATCAGACCTGGGGAGCAGAGGTAATGACCACAGAGCCGAAATTACATCAGACCTGGGGTGCAGAGGTAATGACCACAACTGCAGAGCTGACACTACATCAGACCTGGGGAGCAGAGGTAATGACCACAGTCGCAGAGCCGACACTACATCAGACCTGGGGAGCAGAGGTAATGACAACAGAGCTGACACTACATAAGGACGGGGGAGCGGAGGTAATGACCACAGAGCCGACACTACATAAGGACGGGGGAGCGGAGGTAATGACCACAGAGCCGACACTACATCAGACCTGGGGTGGAGAGGTAATGACCACAGCCGCAGAGCCGACACTACATAAGGACGGGGGAGCAGAGGTAATGACCACAGAGCCGACACTACATCAGACCTGGGGAGCAGAGGTAATGACAACAGAGCCGACACTACATCAGACCTGGGGTGCAGAGGTAATGACCACAGCCGCAGAGCCGACACTACATCAGACCTGGGGTGCAGAGGTAATGACCACAGCCGCAGAGCCGACACTACATCAGACCTGGGGTGCAGAGGTAATGACCATAGAGCCGACACTACATAAGGACGGGGGAGCGGAGGTAATGACCACAGAGCCGACACTACATCAGACCTGGGGAGCAGAGGTAATGACCACAGCCACAGAGCCGACACTACATCAAACCTGGGGAGCAGAGGTAATGACCACAGAGCCGACACTACATCAGACCTGGGGAGCAGAGGTAATGACCACAGAGCCGACACTACATCAGACCTGGGGAGCAGAGGTAATGACCACAACCGCAGAGCCGACACTACATCAGACCTGGGGAGCAGAGGTAATGACCACAACCACAGAGCTGACACTACATCAGACGTGGGGAGCAGAGGTAATGATCACAGAGCCGACACTACATAAGGACGGGGGAGCGGAGGTAATGACAACAGAGCCGACACTACATCAGACCTGGGAAGCAGAGGTAATGACCACAGAGCCGACACTACATAAGGACGGGGGAGCAGTGGTAATGACCACAGAGCTGACACTATATCAGACCTGGGGAGCAGAGGTAATGACCACAGAGCCGACACTACATCAGACCTGGGGAGCAGAGGTAATGACCACAGAGCCGACACTACATAAGGACGGGGGTGCAGAGGTACTGACCACAGAGCCGACACTATATCAGACCTGGGGAGCAGAGGTAATGACGACAGAGCCGACACTACATCAGACCTGGGGAGCAGAGGTAATGACCACAGAGCCGACACTACATCAGACCTGGGGAGCAGAGGTAATGACCACAGAGCCGACACTACATCAGACCTGGGGAGCAGAGGTAATGACCACAGAGCCGACACTACATCAGACCTGGGGAGCAGAGGTAATGACCACAGCCGCAGAGCCGACACTACATCAGACCTGGGGAGCAGAGGCAATGACCACAGAGCCGACACTACATCAGACCTGGGGAGCAGAGGTAATGACCACAGAGCCGACACTACATCAGACCTGGGGAGCAGAGGTAATGACCACAGAGCCGACACTACATCAGACCTGGGGAGCAGAGGTAATGACCACAGACGCAGAGCCGACACTACATCAAACCTGGGGAGCAGAGGTAATGACCACAGCCGCAGAGCCGACACTACATCAGACCTAGGATGCAGAGGTAATGACCACAGCCGCAGAGCCGACACTACATCAGACCTGGGGTGCAGAGGTAATGACCACAGCCGCAGAGCCGACACTACATCAGACCTAGGGTGCAGAGGTAATGACCACAGCCGCAGAGCCGACACTACATCAGACCTGGGGAGCAGAGGTAATGACCACAGCCGCAGAGCCGACACTACATCAGACCTGGGGTGCAGAGGTAATGACCACAACCGCAGAGCCGATACTACATCAGACCTGGGGAGCAGAGGTAATGACCACAGAGCCGACACTACATAAGGACGGGGGAGCGGAGGTAATGACCACAGAGCTGACACTACATCAGACCTGGGGAGCAGAGGTAATGACCACAGAGCCGACACTACATCAGACCTGGGGAGTAGAGGTAATGACAACAGAGCCGACACTACATCAGACCTGGGGAGCAGAGGTAATGACCACAGAGCCGACACTACATCAGACCTGGGGAGCAGAGGTAATGACCACCGAGCCGACACTACATCAGACCTGGGGAGTAGAGGTAATGACCACAGAGCCGACACTACATCAGACCTGGGGAGCAGAGGTAATGACCACAGAGCCGACACTACATCAGACCTGGGGAGCAGAGGTAATGACCACAGAGCCGACACTACATCAGACCTGGGGTGCAGAGGTAATGACCACAGCCGCAGAGCCGACACTACATCAGACCTGGGGAGCAGAGGTAATGACCACAGAGCTGACACTACATCAGACCTGGGGAGCAGAGGTAATGACCACAGAGCCGACACTACATCAGACCTGGGGAGCAGAGGTAATGACCACAGAGCCGACACTACATCAGACCTGGGGAGCAGAGGTAATGACCACAGCCGCAGAGCCAACACTACATCAGACCTGGGGAGCAGAGGTAATGACCACAGCCGCAGAGCCGACACTACATCAGACCTAGGGTGCAGAGGTAATGACCACAGAGCCGACATTACATCAGACCTGGGGTGCAGAGGTAATGACGACAACTGCAGAGCCGACACTACATCAGACCTGGGGAGCAGAGGTAATGACCACAGCCGCAGAGCCGACACTACATCAGACCTGGGGAGCAGAGGTAATGACCACAGAGCCGACATTACATCAGACCTGGGGTGCAGAGGTAATGACGACAACTGCAGAGCCGACACTACATCAGACCTGGGGAGCAGAGGTAATGACCACAGCCGCAGAGCCGACACTACATCAGACCTGGGGAGCAGAGGTAATGACCACAGAGCCGACATTACATCAGACCTGGGGTGCAGAGGTAATGGCGACAACTGCAGAGCCGACACTACATCAGACCTGGGGAGCAGAGGTAATGACCACAGCCGCAGAGCCGACACTACATCAGACCTGGGGAGCAGAGGTAATGACCACAGAGCCGACATTACATCAGACCTGGGGTGCAGAGGTAATGACGACAACTGCAGAGCCGACACTACATCAGACCTGGGGAGCAGAGGTAATGACCACAGAGCCGACACTACATCAGACCTGGGGAGCAGAGGTAATAACCACAGAGCCGACACTACATCAGACCTGGGGAGCAGAGGTAATGACCACAGCCGCAGAGCCGACACTACGTCAGACCTGGGGAGCAGAGGTAATGACCACAGCCGCAGAGCCGACACTACATCAGACCTAGGGTGCAGAGGTAATGACCACAGAGCCGACACTACATCAGACCTGGGGAGCAGAGGTAATGACCACAGAGTCGACACTACATCAGACCTGGGGAGCAGAGGTAATGACCACAGAGCCGACACTACATCAGACCTGGGGAGTAGAGGTAATGACCACAGCCGCAGAGCCGACACTACATCAGACCTGGGGAGCAGAGGTAATGACCACAGCCGCAGAGCCGACACTACATCAGACCTAGGGTGCAGAGGTAATGACCACAGCCGCAGAGCCGACACTACATCAGACCTGGGGAGCAGAGGTAATGACCACAGAGCCGAAATTACATCAGACCTGGGGTGCAGAGGTAATGACCACAACCGCAGAGCTGACACTACATCAGACCTGGGGAGCAGAGGTAATGACCAGAGTCGCAGAGCCGACACTACATCAGACCTGGGGAGCAGAGGTAATGACAACAGAGCTGACACTACATAAGGACGGGGGAGCGGAGGTAATGACAACAGAGCTGACACTACATAAGGACATGGGAGCAGAGGTAATGACAACAGAGCCGACACTACATAAGGACGGGGGAGCGGAGGTAATGACCACAGAGCCGACACTACATCAGACCTGGGGTGGAGAGGTAATGACCACAGCCGCAGAGCCGACACTACATAAGGACGGGGGAGCGGAGGTAATGACCACAGAGCCGACACTACATCAGACCTGGGGAGCAGAGGTAATGACCACAGAGCCGACATAACATCAGACCTGGGGTGCAGAAGTAATGACCACAGCCGCAGAGCCGACACTACATCAGACCTGGGGTGCAGAGGTAATGACCACAGCCGCAGAGCCGACACTACATCAGACCTGGGGTGCAGAGGTAATGACCACAGAGCCGACACTACATAAGGACGGGGGAGCGGAAGTAATGACCACAGAGCCGACACTACATCAGACCTGGGGAGCAGAGGTAATGACCACAGCCACAGAGCCGACACTACATCAGACCTGGGGAGCAGAGGTAATGACCACAGAGCCGACACTACATCAGACCTGGGGAGCAGAGGTAATGACCACAGAGCCGACACTACATCAGACCTGGGGAGCAGAGGTAATGACCACAGCCGCAGAGCCGACACTACATCAGACCTGGGGAGCAGAGGTAATGACCACAACCACAGAGCCGACACTACATCAGACGTGGGGAGCAGAGGTAATGACCACAGAGCCGACACAACATAAGGACGGGGGAGCAGAGGTAATGACAACAGAGCCGACACTACATCAGACCTGTGAAGCAGAGGTAATGACCACAGAGCCGACACTACATAAGGACGGGGGAGCAGTGGTAATGACCACAGAGCTGACACTACATCAGACCTGGGGAGCAGAGGTAATGACCACAGAGCCGACACTACATAAGGACGGGGGTGCAGAGGTAATGACCACAGAGCCGACACTATATCAGACCTGGGGAGCAGAGGTAATGACCACAGAGCCGACACTACATCAGACCTGGGGAGCAGAGGTAATGACCACAGAGCCGACACTACATCAGACCTGGGGAGCAGAGGTAATGACCACAGAGCCGACACTACATCAGACCTGGGGAGCAGAGGTAATGACCACAGCCGCAGAGCCGACACTACATCAGACCTGGGGAGCAGAGGCAATGACCACAGAGCCGACACTACATCAGACCTGGGGAGCAGAGGTAATGACCACAGAGCCGACACTACATCAGACCTGGGGAGCAGAGGTAATGACCACAGAGCCGACACTACATCAGACCTGGGGAGCAGAGGTAATGACCACAGCCGCAGAGCCGACACTACATCAGACCTAGGATGCAGAGGTAATGACCACAGCCGCAGAGCCGACACTACATCAGACCTGGGGTGCAGAGGTAATGACCACAGCCGCAGAGCCGACACTACATCAGACCTAGGGTGCAGAGGTAATGACCACAGCCGCAGAGCCGACACTACATCAGACCTGGGGAGCAGAGGTAATGACCACAGCAGCAGAGCCGACACTACATCAGACCTGGGGTGCAGAGGTAATGACCACAGTCGCAGAGCCGACACTACATCAGACCTGGGGAGCAGAGGTAATGATCACAGAGCCGACACTACATAAGGACGGGGGAGCAGAGGTAATGACAACAGAGCCGACACTACATCAGACCTGGGGAGCAGAGGTAATGACCACAGAGCCGACACTACATAAGGACGGGGGAGCGGAGGTAATGACCACAGAGCCGACACTACATCAGACCTGGGGAGCAGAGGTAATGACCACAGAGCCGACACTACATCAGACCTGGGGAGTAGAGGTAATGACAACAGAGCCAACACTACATCAGACCTGGGGAGCAGAGGTAATGACCACAGAGCCGACACTACATAAGGACGGGGGAGCAGAGGTAATGACCACAGAGCCGACACTACATCAGACCTGGGGAGCAGAGGTAATGACCACAGAGCCGACACTACATCAGACCTGGGGAGTAGAGGTAATGACCACAGAGCCGACACTACATCAGACCTGGGGAGCAGAGGTAATGACCACAGCCGCAGAGCCGACACTACATCAGACCTAGGGTGCAGAGGTAATGACCACAGCCGCAGAGCCGACACTACATCAGACCTGGGGAGCAGAGGTAATGACCACAGAGCCGACATTACATCAGACCTGGGGTGCAGAGGTAATGACGACAACTGCAGAGCCGACACTACCTCAGACCTGGGGAGCAGAGGTAATGACCACAGTCGCAGAGCCGACACTACATCAGACCTGGGGAGCAGAGGTAATGACAACAGAGCTGAAACTACATAAGGACGGGGGAGCGGAGGTAGTGACAACAGAGCCGACACTACATCAGACGTGGGGAGCAGAGATAATGATCACAGAGCCGACACTACATAAGGACGGGGGAGCGGAGGTAATGACCACAGAGCCGACACTACATAAGGACGGGGGAGCAGAGGTAATGACCACAGAGCCGACACTACATAAGGACGGGGGAGCAGAGGTAATGACCACAGAGCCGACACTACATCAGACCTGGGGAGCAGAGGTAATGACCACAGAGCCGACACTACATCAGACCTGGGGAGCAGAGGTAATGACCACAGAGCCGACACTACATCAGACCTGGGGAGCAGAGGTAATGACCACAGAGCCGACACTACATCAGACCTGGGGAGCAGAGGTAATGACCACAGCCACAGAGCCGACACTACGTCAGACCTGGGGAGCAGAGGTAATGACCACAGCCACAGAGCCGACACTACATCAGACCTAGGGTGCAGAGGTAATGACCACAGAGCCGACACTACATCAGACCTGGGGAGCAGAGGTAATGACCACAGAGTCGACACTACATCAGACCTGGGGAGCAGAGGAAATGACCACAGAGCCGACACTACATCAGACCTGGGGAGCAGAGGTAATGACCACAGCCGCAGAGCCGACACTACATCAGACCTAGGGTGCAGAGGTAATGACCACAGAGCCGACACTACATAAGGACGGGGGAGCAGAGGTAATGACCACAGAGCCGACACTACATCAGACCTGGGGAGTAGAGGTAATGACAACAGAGCCAACACTACATCAGACCTGGGGAGCAGAGGTAATGACCACAGAGCCGACACTACATAAGGACGGGGGAGCAGAGGTAATGACCACAGAGCCGACACTACATCAGACCTGGGGAGCAGAGGTAATGACCACAGAGCCGACACTACATCAGACCTGGGGAGCAGAGGTAATGACCACAGAGCCGACACTACATCAGACCTGGGGAGTAGAGGTAATGACCACAGAGCCGACACTACATCAGACCTGGGGAGCAGAGGTAATGACCACAGCCGCAGAGCCGACACTACATCAGACCTAGGGTGCAGAGGTAATGACCACAGCCGCAGAGCCGACACTACATCAGACCTGGGGAGCAGAGGTAATGACCACAGAGCCGACATTACATCAGACCTGGGGTGCAGAGGTAATGACCACAGTCGCAGAGCCGACACTACATCAGACCTGGGGAGCAGAGGTAATGACCACAGAGCCGACACTACATCAGACCTGGGGAGCAGAGGTAATGACCACAGAGCCGACACTACATCAGACCTGGGGAGCAGAGGTAATGACCACAGCCGCAGAGCCGACACTACATCAGACCTGGGGAGCAGAGGTAATGACCACAGCCGCAGAGCCGACACTACATCAGACCTGGGGAGCAGAGTTAATGACCACAGCCGCAGAGCCGACACTACATCAGACCTGGGGAGCAGAGGTAATGACCACAGCCGCAGAGCCGACACTACATCAGACCTGGGGAGCAGAGGTAATGACCAAAGCCGCAGAGCCGACACTACATCAGACCTGGGATGCAGAGGTAATGACCACTGCCGCAGAGCCGACACTACATCAGACCTGGGATGCAGAGGTAATGACCACTGCCGCAGAGCCGACACTACATCAGGTCTGGGGAGCAGAGGTAATGACCACAGCCACAGAGCCGACACTACATCAGACCTGGGGAGCAGAGGTAATGACCACAGCCGCAGAGCCGACACTACATCAGACCTGGAGTGCCGAGGTAATGACCACAGCCGCAGAGCCGACACTACATCAGACCTGGGGAGCAGAGGTAATGACCAAAGCTGCAGAGCCGACACTACATCAGACCTGGGGAGCAGAGATAATGACCACAGCCGCAGAGCCGACACTACATCAGACCTGGGGAGCAGAAGTAATGACCACAGCCGTAAAGCCGACACTACATCAGACCTGGGGAGCAGAGGTAATGACCAAAGCCGCAGAGCCGACACTACATCAGACCTGGGGAGCAAAGGTAATGACCACAGCCGCAGAGCCGACACTACATCAGACCTGGGGAGCAGAGGTAATGACCACAGCCGCAGAGCCGACACTACATCAGACCTGGGGTGTAGAGGTAATGACCACAGCCGCAGAGCCGACACTACATCAGACCTGGGGAGCAGAGGTAATGACCACAGCCGCAGAGCCGCCACTACATCAGACCTGGGGAGCAGAGGTAATGACCACAGCCGCAGAGCCGCCACTACATCAGAACTGGGGTGCAGAGGTAATGACCACAGCGGCAGAACCGACACTACATCAGACCTGGGGAGCAGAGGTAATGACCACAGACGCAGAGCCGACACTACATCAGACCTGGGGAGCAGAGGTAATGACCAAAGCCGCAGAGCCGACACTACGTCAGACCTGGGGAGCAGAGGTAATGACCACAGCCGCAGAGCCGACACTACATCAGACCCGGGGAGCAGAGGTAATGACCACAGCCGCAGAGCCGACACCACATCAGATGTGGGGAGCAGAGGTAATGACCACAGCCGCAGAGCCGACACTACATCAGACCTGGGGTGCAGAGGTAATGACCACAGCCGCAGAGCCGACACTACATCAGACCTAGGGGGGGCAGAGGTAATGACCACAGACGCAGAGCCGACACTACATCAGACCTGGGGTGCAGAGGTAATGACCACAGACGCAGAGCCGACACTACATCAGACCTGGGGAGCAGAGGTAATGACCAAAGCCGCAGAGCCGACACTACATCAGACCTGGGGTGCAGAGGTAATGACCACAGACGCAGAGCCGACACTACATCAGGTCTGGGGTGCAGAGGTAATGACCACAGCCGCAGAGCCGACACTACATCAGGTCTGGGGTGCAGAGGTAATGACCACAGCCGCAGAGCAGACACTACATCAGACCTGGGGAGCAGAGGTAATGACCACAGCCGCAGAGCCGACACTACATCAGGTCTGGGGTGCAGAGGTAATGACCACAGCCGCAGAGCCGACACTACGTCAGACCTGGGGAGCAGAGGTAATGACCACAGCCGCAGAGCTGACACTACATCAGACCTGGGGAGCAGAGGTAATGACCACAGCCGCAGAGCCGACACTACATCAGACCTGGGGAGCAGAGGTAATGACCACAGCCGCAGAGCCGACACTACATCAGACCTGGGGAGCAGAGGTAATGACCACAGCCGCAGAGCCGACACTACATCAGACCTGGGGAGCAGAGGTAATGACCACAGAGCTGACACTACATCAGGTCTGGGGAGCAGAGGTAATGACCACAGCCGCAGAGCCGACATTACGTCAGACCTGGGGAGCAGAGGTAATGACCACAGCCGCAGAGCCGACATTACATCAGACCTGGGGAGCAGAGGTAATGACCACAGCCGCAGAGCCGACACTACATCAGACCTGGGGAGCAAAGGTAATGACCACAGCCGCAGAGCCGACCCTACATCAGACCTGGGGAGCAGAGGTAATGACCAAAGCCGCAGAGCCGACACTACATCAGACCTGGGGTGCAGAGGTAATGACCACAGCCGCAGAGCCGACACTACATCAGACCTGGAGTGCAGAGGTAATGACCACAGCCGCAGAGGCGACACTACATCAGACCTGGAGTGCAGAGGTAATGACCACAGCCGCAGAGGCGACACTACATCAGACCTGGGGAGCAGAGTTAATGACCACAGCCGCAGAGCCGACACTACATCAGACCTGGGGAGCAGAGGTAATGACCACAGCCGCAAAGCCGACACTACATCAGACCTGGGGAGCAGAGGTAATGACCAAAGCCGCAGAGCCGACACTACATCAGACCTGGGGAGAAGAGGTAATGACCACAGCCGCAGAGCCGACACTACGTCAGACCTGGGGAGCAGAGGTAATGACCACAGCCGCAGAGCCGACACTACATCAGACCTGGGGAGCAGAGGTAATGACCACAGCCACAGAGCCGACACTACATCAGACCTGGGGAGCAGAGGTAATGACCACAACCGCAGAGCTGACAATACATCAGACCTGGGGAGCAGAGGTAATGACCACAGCCGCAGAGTTGAGACTACATCAGGTCTGGGGAGCAGAGTTAATGACCACAGCCACAGAGCCGACACTACCTCAGCCCTGGGGAGCAGAGGTAATGACCACAGCCGCAGAGCCGACACTACCTCAGACCTGGGGAGCAGAGGTAATGACCACAGCCACAGAGCCGACACTACATCAGGTCTGGAGTGCAGAGGTAATGACCACAGCTGCAGAGCCGTCACTACATCAGGTCTGGGGAGCAGAGGTAATGACCACAGCCGCAGAGCCGACACTACATCAGACCTGGGGTGCAGAGGTAATGACCACAGCCGCAGAGCCGACACTACATCAGACTTGGGGTGCAGAGGTAATGACCACAGCCGCAGAGCCGACACTACATCAGACCTGGGGTGCAGAGGTAATGACCACAGCCGCAGAGCCGACACTACATCAGACCTAGGGAGCAGAGGTAATGACTACAGCCGCAGAGCCGACACTACATCAGACCTGGGGAGCAGAGGTAATGACCACAGCCGCAGAGCTGACACTACATCAGACCTGGGGAGCAGAGGTAATGACCACAGCCGCAGAGCCGACACTACAACAGACCTGGGGAGCAGAGGTAATGACCACAGCCGCAGAGCCGACACTACAACAGACCTGAGGAGCAGAGGTAATGACCACAGCCACAGAGCTGACAATACATCAGACCTGGGGAGCAGAGGTAATGACCACAGCCGCAGAGCCGACACCACATCAGACCTAGGGTGCAGAGGTAATGAGCACAGCCACAGAGCCGACACTACATCAGGTCTGGAGTGCAGAGGTAATGACCACAGCCGACACTACATCAGGTCTGGGGTGCAGAGGTAATGACCACAGCTGCAGAGCCGACACTACATCAGGTCTGGGGAGCAGAGGTAATGACCACAGCCGCAGAGCCGACACTACATCATACCTGGGGAGCAGAGTTAATGACCAAAGCCACAGAGCCGACACTACATCAGGTCTGGGGAAGAGAGGTAATGACCACAGCCGCAGAGCCGACACTTTGTCAGACCTGGGGTGCAGAGGTAATGACCACAGCCGCAGAGCCGACACTACGTCAGACCTGGGGAGCAGAGGTAATGACCACAGCCGCAGAGCCGACAATACGTCAGACCTGGGGTGCAGAGGTAATGACCACAGCCGCAGAGCCGACACTACGTCAGACCTGGGGTGCAGAGGTAATGACCACAGCCGCAGAGCCGACACTACGTCAGACCTGGGGTGCAGAGGTAATGACCACAGCCGCAGAGCCGACACTGCATCAGACCTGGGGTCCAGAGGTAATGACCACAGCCGCAGAGCCGACACTACATCAGGTCTGGGGAGCAGAGGTAATGAACACAGACGCAAAGCCGGCGCTACATCAGACCTGGGGAGCAGAGGTAATGACCACAGCCGCAGAGCCGACACTACATCAGGTCTGGGGAGCAGAGGTAATGACCACAGCCGCAGAGCCGACACTACATCAGGTCTGGGGAGCAGAGGTAATGACCACAAACGCAGAGCCGGCACTACATCAGACCTGGGGAGCAGAGGTAATGACCACAGCCGCAGAGCCGACACTACATCAGACCTGGGGAGCAGAGGTAATGACCACAGCCGCAGAGCCGACACTACATCAGACCTGGGGTGCAGAGGTAATGACCACAGCCGCAGAGCCTGCACTACATCAGACCTGGGGTGCAGAGGTAATGACCAGAGCCGCAGAGCCGACACTACATCAGACCTGGGGAGCAGAGGCAATAAACACAGCCGCAGACCCGACACTACGTCCGACCTGGGGAGCAGAGGTAATGACCACAGCCGACACTACATCAGACCTGGGGTGCAGAGGGAATGACCACAGCCGCAGCGCCGACACTACATCAGACCTGGGGTGCAGAGGTAATGACCACAGCTGCAGAGCAGACACTACATCAGACCTGGGGAGCAGAGGTAATAACCACAGCCGACACTACATCAGACCTGGGGTGCAGAGGGAATGACCACAGCCGCAGCGCCGACACTACATCAGACCTGGGGTGCAGAGGTAATGACCACAGCTGCAGAGCAGACACTACATCAGACCTGGGGAGCAGAGGTAATGACCACAGCCGCAGAGCCGAAACTACATGAGACCTGGGGTGCAGAGGTAATGACCACAGCCACAGAGCCGACACTACATCAGACCTGGGGTGAAGAGGTAATGACCACAGCCGAAGAGCCGACACTACATCAGACCTGAGGAGCAGAGGTAATGACCACAGCCACAGAGCCGACACTACATCAGACCTGGCGAGCAGAGGTAATGACCACAGCACAGAGCCGACACTACATCAGACCTGGGGAGCAGAGGTAATGACCACAGCCGCAGAGCCGACACTACATCAGACCTGGGGTGAAGAGGTAATGACCACAGCCGAAGAGCCGACACTACATCAGACCTGAGGAGCAGAGGTAATGACCACAGCCACAGAGCCGACACTACATCAGACCTGGCGAGCAGAGGTAATGACCACAGCACAGAGCCGACACTACCTCAGCCCTGGGGAGCAGAGGTAATGACCACAGCCGCAGAGCCGACACTACCTCAGACCTGGGGAGCAGAGGTAATGACCACAGCACAAAGCCGACACTACCTCAGCCCTGGGGAGCAGAGGTAATAACCACAGCCGCAGAGCCGACACTACATCAGACCTGGGGAGCAGCGGTAATGACCACAGAGCCGACACTACATCAGGTCTGGGGTGCAGAGGTAATGACCACAGACGCAGAGCCGGCACTACGTCAGAGCTGGGGAGCAGAGGTAATGACCACAGTCGCAGAGCCGACACTACATCAGACCTGGGGAGCAGAGGTAATGACCACAGCCGCAGAGCCGACACTACATCAGACCTGGGGAGCAGAGGTAATGACCACAGCCGCAGAGCTGACACTACATCAGACCTGGGGTGCAGAGGTAATGACCAAAGCCGCAGAGCCGACACTACGTCAGACCTGGGGAGCAGAGGTAATGACCACAGCTGCCGAGCTGACAGTACATCAGACCTGGGGAGCAGAGGTAATGACCACAGCCGCAGAGCCGACAGTACATCAGACCTGGGGTGCAGAGGTAATGACCACAGCCGCAGAGGCGGCACTACATCAGACCTGGGGTGCAGAGGTAATGACCACAGCCGCAGAGCCGACACTACATCAGACCTGGGGAGCAGAGGTAATGACCACAGCCGCAGAGCCGACACTACATCAGACCTGGGGTGCAGAGGTAATGACCACAGCCGCAGAGCTGACACTACATCAGACCTGGGGAGCAGAGGTAATGACCACAGCCGCAGAGCTGACACTGCATCAGACCTGGGGAGCAGAGGTAATGACCACAGCCGACAGTACATCAGGCCTGGTGTGCAGAGGCAATGACCACAGCCGCAGAGCCAACACTACATCAGGTCTGGGGAGCAGAGGTAATGACCACAACCACAGAGCCGACAGTACATCAGGTCTGGGGAGCAGAGGTAATGACCTCAGCCGCAGAGCCGACAGTACATCAGACCTGGGGTGCAGAGGTAATGACCACAGCCACAGAGCCGACACTACATCAGACCTGGGGAGAAGAGGTAATGACCACAGCCGCAGAGCCGACACTACGTCAGACCTGGGGAGCAGAGGTAATGACCACAGCCGCAGAGCCGACACTACATCAGACCTGGGGAGCAGAGGTAATGACCACAGCCACAGAGCCGACACTACATCAGACCTGGGGAGCAGAGGTAATGACCACAACCGCAGAGCTGACAATACATCAGACCTGGGGAGCAGAGGTAATGACCACAGCCGCACAGCCGACACTGCATCAGACCTGGGGTGCAGAGGTAATGACCACAGCCGCAGAGTTGAGACTACATCAGGTCTGGGGAGCAGAGTTAATGACCACAGCCACAGAGCCGACACTACCTCAGCCCTGGGGAGCAGAGGTAATGACCACAGCCGCAGAGCCGACACTACCTCAGACCTGGGGAGCAGAGGTAATGACCACAGCCACAGAGCCGACACTACATCAGGTCTGGAGTGCAGAGGTAATGACCACAGCTGCAGAGCCGTCACTACATCAGGTCTGGGGAGCAGAGGTAATGACCACAGCCGCAGAGCCGACACTACATCAGACCTGGGGTGCAGAGGTAATGACCACAGCCGCAGAGCCGACACTACATCAGACTTGGGGTGCAGAGGTAATGACCACAGCCGCAGAGCCGACACTACATCAGACCTGGGGTGCAGAGGTAATGACCACAGCCGCAGAGCCGACACTACATCAGACCTAGGGAGCAGAGGTAATGACTACAGCCGCAGAGCCGACACTACATCAGACCTGGGGAGCAGAGGTAATGACCACAGCCGCAGAGCTGACACTACATCAGACCTGGGGAGCAGAGGTAATGACCACAGCCGCAGAGCCGACACTACAACAGACCTGGGGAGCAGAGGTAATGACCACAGCCGCAGAGCCGACACTACAACAGACCTGAGGAGCAGAGGTAATGACCACAGCCACAGAGCTGACAATACATCAGACCTGGGGAGCAGAGGTAATGACCACAGCCGCAGAGCCGACACCACATCAGACCTAGGGTGCAGAGGTAATGAGCACAGCCACAGAGCCGACACTACATCAGGTCTGGAGTGCAGAGGTAATGACCACAGCTGCAGAGCCGACACTACATCAGGTCTGGGGAGCAGAGGTAATGACCACAGCCGCAGAGCCGACACTACATCAGGTCTGGGGAGCAGAGGTAATGACCACAGCCGCAGAGCCAACACTACATCATACCTGGGGAGCAGAGGTAATGACCAAAGCCACAGAGCCGACACTACATCAGGTCTGGGGAAGAGAGGTAATGACCACAGCCGCAGAGCCGACACTATGTCAGACCTGGGGTGCAGAGGTAATGACCACAGCCGCAGAGCCGACACTACGTCAGACCTGGGGAGCAGAGGTAATGACCACAGCCGCAGAGCCGACAATACGTCAGACCTGGGGTGCAGAGGTAATGACCACAGCCGCAGAGCCGACACTACGTCAGACCTGGGGTGCAGAGGTAATGACCACAGCCGCAGAGCCGACACTACGTCAGACCTGGGGTGCAGAGGTAATGACCACAGCCGCAGAGCCGACACTGCATCAGACCTGGGGTCCAGAGGTAATGACCACAGCCGCAGAGCCGACACTACATCAGGTCTGGGGAGCAGAGGTAATGACCACAGCCGCAGAGCCGACACTACATCAGGTCTGGGGAGCAGAGGTAATGACCACAGCCGCAGAGTCGACACTACATCAGGTCTGGGGAGCAGAGGTAATGACCACAAACGCAGAGCCGGCACTACATCAGACCTGGGGAGCAGAGGTAATGACCACAGCCGCAGAGCCGACACTACATCAGACCTGGGGAGCAGAGGTAATGACCACAGCCGCAGAGCCGACACTACATCAGACCTGGGGTGCAGAGGTAATGACCACAGCCGCAGAGCCTGCACTACATCAGACCTGGGGTGCAGAGGTAATGACCAGAGCCGCAGAGCCGACACTACATCAGACCTGGGGAGCAGAGGCAATAAACACAGCCGCAGACCCGACACTACGTCCGACCTGGGGAGCAGAGGTAATGACCACAGCCGACACTACATCAGACCTGGGGTGCAGAGGGAATGACCACAGCCGCAGCGCCGACACTACATCAGACCTGGGGTGCAGAGGTAATGACCACAGCTGCAGAGCAGACACTACATCAGACCTGGGGAGCAGAGGTAATAACCACAGCCGACACTACATCAGACCTGGGGTGCAGAGGGAATGACCACAGCCGCAGCGCCGACACTACATCAGACCTGGGGTGCAGAGGTAATGACCACAGCTGCAGAGCAGACACTACATCAGACCTGGGGAGCAGAGGTAATGACCACAGCCGCAGAGCCGAAACTACATGAGACCTGGGGTGCAGAGGTAATGACCACAGCCACAGAGCCGACACTACATCAGACCTGGGGTGAAGAGGTAATGACCACAGCCGAAGAGCCGACACTACATCAGACCTGAGGAGCAGAGGTAATGACCACAGCCACAGAGCCGACACTACATCAGACCTGGCGAGCAGAGGTAATGACCACAGCACAGAGCCGACACTACATCAGACCTGGGGAGCAGAGGTAATGACCACAGCCGCAGAGCCGACACTACATCAGACCTGGGGAGCAGAGGTAATGACCACAGCACAAAGCCGACACTACCTCAGCCCTGGGGAGCAGAGGTAATAACCACAGCCGCAGAGCCGACACTACATCAGACCTGGGGAGCAGCGGTAATGACCACAGAGCCGACACTACATCAGACCTGGGTAGCAGAGGTAATGACCACAGCCACAGAGCCGACACTACATCAGGTCTGGGGTGCAGAGGTAATGACCACAGACGCAGAGCCGGCACTACGTCAGAGCTGGGGAGCAGAGGTAATGACCACAGTCGCAGAGCCGACACTACATCAGACCTGGGGAGCAGAGGTAATGACCACAGCCGCAGAGCCGACACTACATCAGACCTGGGGAGCAGAGGTAATGACCACAGCCGCAGAGCCGACACTACATCAGACCTGGGGTGCAGAGGTAATGACCAAAGCCGCAGAGCCGACACTACGTCAGACCTGGGGAGCAGAGGTAATGACCACAGCTGCCGAGCTGACAGTACATCAGACCTGGGGAGCAGAGGTAATGACCACAGCCGCAGAGCCGACAGTACATCAGACCTGGGGTGCAGAGGTAATGACCACAGCCGCAGAGGCGGCACTACATCAGACCTGGGGTGCAGAGGTAATGACCACAGCCGCAGAGCCGACACTACATCAGACCTGGGGAGCAGAGGTAATGACCACAGCCGCAGAGCCGACACTACATCAGACCTGGGGTGCAGAGGTAATGACCACAGCCGCAGAGCTGACACTACATCAGACCTGGGGAGCAGAGGTAATGACCACAGCCGCAGAGCTGACACTGCATCAGACCTGGGGAGCAGAGGTAATGACCACAGCCACAGAGCCGACACTACGTCAGACCTGGGGAGCAGAGGTAATGACCACAGCCGACAGTACATCAGGCCTGGTGTGCAGAGGCAATGACCACAGCCGCAGAGCCAACACTACATCAGGTCTGGGGAGCAGAGGTAATGACCACAACCACAGAGCCGACAGTACATCAGGTCTGGGGAGCAGAGGTAATGACCTCAGCCGCAGAGCCGACACTACATCAGACCTGGGGTGCAGAGGTAATGACCACAGCCACAGAGCCGACACTACATCAGACCTGGGGTGCAGAGGTAATGACCTCAGCCGCAGAGCCGACACTACATCAGACCTGGGGAGCAGAGGTAATGACCACAGCCGCAGAGCCGACACTACATCAGACCTGGGGTGCAGAGGTAATGACCACAGCCGCAGAGCCGACACTACATCAGACCTGGGGTGCAGAGGTAATGACCACAGCCGCAGAGCCGACACTACATCAGACCTGGGGTGCAGAGGTAATGACCACAGCCGCAGAGCCGACACTACATCAGACCTGGGGTGCAGAGGTAATGACCACAGCCGCAGTGCCGACACTACATCAGACCTGGGGTGCAGAGGTAATGACCACAGCCGCAGAGCCGACACAACATCAGGTCTGGGGTGTAGAGGTAATGACCACAGCCGCAGTGCCGACAATACATCAGACCTGGGGAGCACAGGTACTGAACAAAGTCGCAGAGCCGACACTACATCAGACCTGGGGTGCAGAGGTAATGATCACAGCCGCAGAGCCGACACTACATCAGACCTGGGAGCAGAGGTAATGACCACAGCCGCAGAGCCGACACTACATCAGGTCTGGGGAGCAGAGGTAATGACCACAGCCGCAGAGCCGACACTACATCAGACCTGGGGTGCAGAGGAAATGACCACAGCCGCAGAGCCGCCACTACATCAGACCTGGGGAGCAGAGGTAATGACCACAGCCGCAGAGCCGCCACTACATCAGAACTGGGGTGCAGAGGTAATGACCACAGCGGCAGAACCGACACTACATCAGACCTGGGGAGCAGAGGTAATGACCACAGCCGCAGAGCTGACACTACATCAGACCTGGGGAGCAAAGGTAATGACCACAGCCGCAGAGCCGACACTACGTCAGACCTGGGGAGCAGAGGTAATGACCACAGCCGCAGAGTCGACACTACATCAGACCTGGGGAGCAGAGGTAATGACCACAGCCGCAGTGCCGACAATGCATCAGACCTGGGGAGCACAGGTACTGAACAAAGCCGCAGAGCCGCCACTACATCAGACCTGGGGTGCAGAGGTAATGACCACAGCCGCAGAGCCGCCACTACATCAGGTCTGGGGAGCAGAGGTAATGACCACAGCCGCAGAGCCGACACTACATCAGACCTGGGGAGCAGAGGTAATGACCACAGCCGCAGAGCCGACACTACATCAGACCTGGGGAGCAGAGGTAATGACCACAGCCGCAGAGCCGACACTACATCAGACCTGGGGTGCAGAGGTAATGACCACAGCCGCAGAGCCGACACCACATCAGACCTGGGGAGCAGAGGTAATGACCAAAGCCGCAAAATCGACACTACATCAGACCTGGGGTGCAGAGGTAATGACCACAGCCGCAGAGTCGACACTACATCAGACCTGGGGAGCAGAGGTAATGACCACAGCCGCAGAGCCGACACTACGTCAGACCTGGGGAGCAGAGGTATTGACCACAGCCGCAGAGCTGACACTACATCAGACCTGGGGAGCAGAGGTAATGACCACAGCCGCAGAGCCGACACTACATCAGACCTGGGGAGCAGAGGTAATGACTACAGCCGCAGAGCCGACACTACATCAGACCTGGGGTACAGAGGTAATGACCACAGCCGCAGAGCCGACACTACATCAGACCTGGGGTGCAGATGTAATGACCACAGAGCTGACACTACATCAGACCTGGGGAGCAGAGGTAATGACCACAGCCACAGAGCCGACACTACATCAGACCTGGGGAGCAGAGGTAATGACCACAGCCGCAGAGCTGACAATACATCAGACCTGGGGAGCAGAGGTAATGACCACAGCCACAGAGCCGACACTACATCAGACCTGGGGAGCAGATTTAATGACCACAGCCGCAGAGCTGACAATACATCAGACCTGGGGAGCAGAGGTAATGACCACAGCCGCAGAGCCGACACTACATCAGTCCTGGGGTGCAGAGGTAATGACCACAGCCGCAGAGTTGAGACTACATCAGGTCTGGGGAGCAGAGTTAATGACCACAGCCACAGAGCCGACACTACATCAGACCTGGGGAGCAGATTTAATGACCAAAGCCGCAGAGCCGACACTACATCAGACCTGGGGTGCAGAGGTAATGACCACAGACGTAGAGCCAACACTACATCAGACCTGGGGACCAGACAATGTGAACTGAGGTCTAAGATGGCAGACATACAAGAAACAGAGGCATGTTCACACTAGCAAAAAAGAAAAAAAGAAGCCAGACAAAAATATATCTCATACCCTACCATAATTATATATAAATGTAAAGCAAAGTTGCATAATAAATATAGGGTACTTAGTGAACTATTTTTGATCAAAAAAAGTATACAAGCCGTCCCACCAGCGGCAAGGTGACCCTAAATTGGGACGGTACCTATACTGCCTATATTAAAAACCTTACTGTATATCAAAGTTGAAGTAATGCATATAAAAGGGTAGACAAATAGGACCGGGTCCCAACTCCAGACCACCTAGGCCCGTGGTAAGCTACATATATACCAATCAGCTCAACAAAGGGCATGCCACACCCTTAAATTGCACAGAATGCAAACAAGTCAAAAAAGTTGGGACCCGGTCCTATTTGTCTACCCTTTTATATGCATTACTTCAACTTTGATATACAGTAAGGTTTTTAATATAGGCAGTATAGGTACCGTCCCAATTTAGGGTCACCTTGCCGCTGGTGGGACGGCTTGTATACTTTTTTTGATCAAAAATAGTTCACTAAGTACCCTATATTTATTATGCAACTTTGCTTTACATTTATATATAATTATGGTAGGGTATGAGATATATTTTTGTCTTGCTTCTTTTTTTCTTTTTTGCTAGTGTGAACATGCCTCTGTTTCTTGTATGTCTGCCATCTTAGACCTCAGTTCACATTGTCTGGTTTTTTGACTTGTTTGCATTCTGTGCAATTTAAGGGTGTGGCATGCCCTTTGTTGAGCTGATTGGTATATATGTAGCTTACCACGGGCCTAGGTGGTCTGGAGTTGGGACCCGGTCCTATTTGTCTACCCTTTTATATGCATTACTTCAACTTTGATATACAGTAAGGTTTTTAATATAGGCAGTATAGGTACCGTCCCAATTTAGGGTCACCTTGCCGCTGGTGGGACGGCTTGTATACTTATTTTGATCAAAAATAGTTCACTAAGTACCCTATATTTATTATGCAACTTTGCTTTACATTTATATATAATTATGGTAGGGTATGAGATATATTTTTGTCTTGCTTCTTTTTTTCTTTTTTGCTAGTGTGAACATGCCTCTGTTTCTTGTATGTCTGCCATCTTAGACCTCAGTTCACATTGTCTGGTTTTTTGACTTGTTTGCAATTACCACAGCCGCAGAGCCGACACTACAACAGACCTGGGGAGCAGAGGTAATGACCACAGCCGCAGAGCCGACACCACATCAGACCTAGGGTGCAGAGGTAATGACCACAGCCACAGAGCCGACACTACATCAGGTCTGGAGTGCAGAGGTAATGACCACAGCTGCAGAGCCGTCACTACATCAGGTCTGGGGAGCAGAGGTAATGACCACAGCCGCAGAGCCGACACTACATCAGACCTGGGGTGCAGAGGTAATGACCACAGCCGCAGAGTTGACACTACATCAGACCTCGGGAGCAGAGGTAATGACCACAGCCGCAGAGCCGACACTACATCAGACGTGGGGAGCAGAGGTAATGACCACAGCCGCAGAGCCGACACTACATCAGGTCTGGGGAGCAGAGGTAATGACCACAGCCGCAGAGCCGACACTACATCAGACCTGGGGTGCAGAGTTAATGACCACAACCGCAGAGCCGACACTACATCAGACCTGGGGTGCAGAGGTAATGACCACAACCGCAGAGCCGACACTACATCAGGTCTGGGGTGCAGAGGTAATGACCACAACCGCAGAGCCGACACTACATCAGACCTGGGAAGCAGAGGTAATGACCACAGCCGCAGAGCCGACACTACATCAGACCTGGGGTGCAGAGGTAATGACCACAGCCACAGAGCTGACACTACATCAGACCTGGGCAGCAAAGGTAATGACCACAGCCGCAGAGCCGACACTACGTCAGACCTGGGGAGCAGAGGTAATGACCACAGCCGCAGAGCCGACACTACATCAGACCTGGGGTGCAGAGGTAATGACCACAGCCGCAGAGAAGACACTACGTCAGACCTGGGGAGCAGAGGTAATGACCACAGCCGCAGTGCCGACACTACATCAGACCTGGGGTGCAGAGTTAATGACCACAGCCGCAGTGCCGACACTACATCAGACCTGGGGTGCAGAGGTAATGACCACAGCCGCAGAGTCGACACTACATCAGACCTGGGGTGCAGAGGTAATGACCACAGCCGCAGTGCCGACAATACATCAGACCTGGGGAGCACAGGTACTGAACAAAGTCGCAGAGCCGACACTACATCAGACCTGGGGTGCAGAGGTAATGACCACAGCCGCAGAGCCGACACAACATCAGGTCTGGGGTGTAGAGGTAATGACCACAGCCGCAGAGCCGACACTACATCAGACCTGGGGAGCAGAGGTAATGACCACAGCCGCAGAACCGACACTACATCAGACCTGGGGTGCAGAGGTAATGATCACAGCCGCAGAGCCAACACTACATCAGACCTGGGGAGCAGAGGTAATGACCACAGCCGCAGAGCCGACACTACATCAGACCTGGGAGCAGAGGTAATGACCACAGCCGCAGAGCCGACACTACATCAGGTCTGGGGAGCAGAGGTAATGACCACAGCCGCAGAGCCGACACTACATCAGACCTGGGGTGCAGAGGAAATGACCACAGCCGCAGAGCCGCCACTACATCAGACCTGGGGAGCAGAGGTAATGACCACAGCCGCAGAGCCGCCACTACATCAGAACTGGGGTGCAGAGGTAATGACCACAGCGGCAGAACCGACACTACATCAGACCTCGGGAGCAGAGGTAATGGCCACAGACGCAGAGCCGACACTACATCAGACCTGGGGAGCAGAGGTAATGACCAAAGCCGCAGAGCCGACACTACGTCAGACCTGGGGAGCAGAGGTAATGACCACAGCCGCAGAGCCGACACTACGTCAGACCTGGGGAGCAGAGGTAATGACTACAGCCGCAGAACCGACACTACATCAGACCTGGGGTGCAGAGGTAATGATCACAGCCGCAGAGCCAACACTACATCAGAACTGGGGTGCAGAGGTAATGACCACAGCCGCAGAGCCGACACTACATCAGACCTGGGGTGCAGAGGTAATGACCACAGCCGCAGAGCCGGCACTACATCAGTCCTGGGGAGCAGAGGTAATGACCACAGCCGCAGAGCTGACAATACATCAGACCCGGGGAGCAGAGGTAATGACCACAGCCGCAGAGCCGACACCACATCAGACCTGGGGAGCAGAGGTAATGACCAAAGCCGCAAAATCGACACTACATCAGACCTGGGGAGCAGAGGTAATGACCACAGCCGCAGTGCCGACAATACATCAGACCTGGGGAGCAGAGGTAATGACCACAGCCGCAGAGCCGACACTACATCAGACCTGGGGTGCAGAGGTAATGACCACAGCCGCAGAGCCGACACTACATCAGACCTGGGGTGCAGAGGTAATGACCACAGCCGCAGAGCCGACACTACATCAGACCTGGGGTGCAGAGGTAATGACCACAGCCGCAGAGCCGACACTACATCAGACCTGGGGAGCAGAGGTAATGACCAAAGCCGCAGAGCCGACACTACATCAGACCTGGGGTGCAGAGGTAATGACCACAGACGTAGAGCCGACACTACATCAGGTCTGGGGTGCAGAGGTAATGACCACAGCCGCAGAGCCGACACTACATCAGGTCTGGGGTGCAGAGGTAATGACCACAGCCGCAGAGCCGACACTACATCAGACCTGGGGTACAGAGGTAATGACCACAGCCGCAGAGCCGACACTACATCAGACCTGGGGTGCAGATGTAATGACCACAGAGCTGACACTACATCAGGTCTGGGGAGCAGAGGTAATGACCATAGCCGCAGAGCCGACATTAAGTCAGACCTGGGGAGCAGAGGTAATGACCACAGCCGCAGAGCCGACATTACATCAGACCTGGGGTGCAGAGGTAATGACCACAGCCGCAGAGCCGACCCTACATCAGACCTGGGGAGCAGAGGTAATGACCAAAGCCGCAGAGCCGACACTACATCAGACCTGGGGTGCAGAGGTAATGACCACAGCCGCAGAGCCGACACAACATCAGGTCTGGGTGTAGAGGTAATGACCACAGCCGCAGAGCCGACACTACATCAGACCTGGGGAGCACAGGTACTGAACAAAGTCGCAGAGCCGACACTACATCAGACCTGGGGTGCAGAGGTAATGACCACAGCCGCAGAGCCGACACAACATCAGGTCTGGGGTGTAGAGGTAATGACCAAAGCCGCAGAGCCGACACTACATCAGACCTGGGGAGCAGAGGTAATGACCACAGCCGCAAAGCCGACACTACATCAGACCTGGGGAGCAGAGGTAATGACCAAAGCCGCAGAGCCGACACTACATCAGACCTGGGGAGAAAAGGTAATGACCACAGCCGCAGAGCCGACACTACATCAGACCTGGGGAGCAGAGGTAATGACCACAGCCGCAGAGCCGACACTACATCAGACCTGGGGAGCAGAAGTAATGACCACAGCCACAGAGCCGACACTACATCAGACCTGGGGAGCAGAGGTAATGACCACAGCCGCAGAGCTGACAATACATCAGACCTGGGGAGCAGAGGTAATGACCACAGCCGCAGAGCCGACAATACATCAGACCTGAGGAGCAGAGGTAATGACCACAGCCACAGAGCCGACACTACATCAGACCTGGGGAGCAGATTTAATGACCACAGCCGCAGAGCTGACAATACATCAGACCTGGGGAGCAGAGGTAATGACCACAGCCACAGAGCCGACACTACATCAGACCTGGGGAGCAGATTTAATGACCACAGCCGCAGAGCTGACAATACATCAGACCTGGGGAGCAGAGGTAATGACCACAGCCGCAGAGCCGACACTACATCAGACCTGGGGTGCAGAGGTAATGACCACAGCCGCAGAGTTGAGACTACATCAGGTCTGGGGAGCAGAGTTAATGACCACAGCCACAGAGCCGACACTACATCAGACCTGGGGAGCAGATTTAATGACCAAAGCCGCAGAGCCGACACTACATCAGACCTGGGGACCAGACAATGTGAACTGAGGTCTAAGATGGCAGACATACAAGAAACAGAGGCATGTTCACACTAGCAAAAAAGAAAAAAAGAAGCAAGACAAAAATATATCTCATACCCTACCATAATTATATATAAATGTAAAGCAAAGTTGCATAATAAATATAGGGTACTTAGTGAACTATTTTTGATCAAAAAAAGTATACAAGCCGTCCCACCAGCGGCAAAGTGACCCTAAATTGGGACGGTACCTATACTGCCTATATTAAAAACCTTACTGTATATCAAAGTTGAAGTAATGCATATAAAAGGGTAGACAAATAGGACCGGGTCCCAACTCCAGACCACCTAGGCCCGTGGTAAGCTACATATATACCAATCAGCTCAACAAAGGGCATGCCACACCCTTAAATTGCACAGAATGCAAACAAGTCAAAAAACCAGACAATGTGAACTGAGGTCTAAGATGGCAGACATACAAGAAACAGAGGCATGTTCACACTAGCAAAAAAGAAAAAAAGAAGCAAACCAAAAATATCTCATACCCTACCATAATTATATATAAATGTAAAGCAAAGTTGCATAATAAATATAGGGTACTTAGTGAACTATTTTTGATCAAAAAAAGTATACAAGCCGTCCCACCAGCGGCAAGTTGACCCTAAATTGGGACGGTACCTATACTGCCTATATTAAAAACCTTACTGTATATCAAAGTTGAAGTAATGCATATAAAAGGGTAGACAAATAGGACCGGGTCCCAACTCCAGACCACCTAGGCCCGTGGTAAGCTACATATATACCAATCAGCTCAACAAAGGGCATGCCACACCCTTAAATTGCACAGAATGCAAACAAGTCAAAAAAACAGACAATGTGAACTGAGGTCTAAGATGGCAGACATACAAGAAACAGAGGCATGTTCACACTAGCAAAAAAAGAAAAAAAGAAGCAAGACAAAAATATATCTCATACCCTACCATAATTATATATAAATGTAAAGCAAAGTTGCATAATAAATATAGGGTACTTAGTGAACTATTTTTGATCAAAAAAAGTATACAAGCCGTCCCACCAGCGGCAAGGTGACCCTAAATTGGGACGGTACCTATACTGCCTATATTAAAAACCTTACTGTATATCAAAGTTGAAGTAATGCATATAAAAGGGTAGACAAATAGGACCGGGTCCCAACTCCAGACCACCTAGGCCCGTGGTAAGCTACATATATACCAATCAGCTCAACAAAGGGCATGCCACACCCTTAAATTGCACAGAATGCAAACAAGTCAAAAAAGTTGGGACCCGGTCCTATTTGTCTACCCTTTTATATGCATTACTTCAACTTTGATATACAGTAAGGTTTTTAATATAGGCAGTATAGGTACCGTCCCAATTTAGGGTCACCTTGCCGCTGGTGGGACGGCTTGTATACTTTTTTTGATCAAAAATAGTTCACTAAGTACCCTATATTTATTATGCAACTTTGCTTTACATTTATATATAATTATGGTAGGGTATGAGATATATTTTTGTCTTGCTTCTTTTTTTCTTTTTTGCTAGTGTGAACATGCCTCTGTTTCTTGTATGTCTGCCATCTTAGACCTCAGTTCACATTGTCTGGTTTTTTGACTTGTTTGCATTCTGTGCAATTTAAGGGTGTGGCATGCCCTTTGTTGAGCTGATTGGTATATATGTAGCTTACCACGGGCCTAGGTGGTCTGGAGTTGGGACCCGGTCCTATTTGTCTACCCTTTTATATGCATTACTTCAACTTTGATATACAGTAAGGTTTTTAATATAGGCAGTATAGGTACCGTCCCAATTTAGGGTCACCTTGCCGCTGGTGGGACGGCTTGTATACTTTTTTTGATCAAAAATAGTTCACTAAGTACCCTATATTTATTATGCAACTTTGCTTTACATTTATATATAATTATGGTAGGGTATGAGATATATTTTTGTCTTGCTTCTTTTTTTCTTTTTTGCTAGTGTGAACATGCCTCTGTTTCTTGTATGTCTGCCATCTTAGACCTCAGTTCACATTGTCTGGTTTTTTGACTTGTTTGCAATGACCACAGCCGCAGAGCCGACACTACAACAGACCTGGGGAGCAGAGGTAATGACCACAGCCGCAGAGCCGACACCACATCAGACCTAGGGTGCAGAGGTAATGACCACAGCCACAGAGCCGACACTACATCAGGTCTGGGGTGCAGAGGTAATGACCACAGCTGCAGAGCCGTCACTACATCAGGTCTGGGGAGCAGAGGTAATGACCACAGCCGCAGAGCCGACACTACATCAGACCTGGGGAGCAGAGGTAATGACCACAGCCGCAGAGCCGACACTACATCAGACCTGGGGAGCAGAGGTAATGAACAAAGCCACAGAGCTGACACTACATCAGGTCTGGGGAGGAGAGGTAATGACCACAGCCGCAGAGCCGACACTACGTCAGACCTAGGGTGCAGAGGTAATGACCACAGCCGGAGAGCCGACACTACATCAGACCTGGGGAGCAGAAGTAATGACCACAGCCGCAGAGCCGACACTACATCAGACCTGGGGAGCAGAGGTAATGAACAAAGCCACAGAGCCGACACTACATCAGGTCTGGGGAGGAGAGGTAATGACCACAGCCGCAGAGCCGACACTACGTCAGACCTGGGGTGCAGAGGTAATGACCACAGCTGGAGAGCCGACACTACATCAGACCTGGGGAGCAGAGGTAATGACCACAGCCGCAGAGCCGACACTACGTCAGACCTGGGGAGCAGAAGTAATGACCACAGCCACAGAGCCGACACTACGTCAGACCTGGGGAGCAGAGGTAATGACCACAGCCGCAGAGCCGACACTACGTCAGACCTGGGGAGCAGAGGTAATGACAACAGCCGCAGAGCCGACACTACGTCAGACCTGGGGAGCAGAGGTAATGACCACAGCCGCAGAGCCGACACTACGTCAGACCTGGGGTGCAGAGGTAATGACCCTAGCCGCAGAGCCGACACTACATCAGACCTGAGGAGCAGAGGTAATGACCACAGCCGCAGAGCCGACACTACATCAGACCTGGGGTGCAGAGGTAATGACCACAGCCGCAGAGCCGACACTACATTAGACCTGGGGTGCAGAGGTAATGACCAAAGCCGCAGAGCCGACACTACGTCAGACCTGGGGTGCAGAGGTAATGACCACAGCCGCAGAGCCGACACTACGTCAGACCTGGGGTGCAGAGGTAATGACCACAGCCGCAGAGCCGACACTACATCAGACCTGGGGAGCAGAGGTAATGACCACAGCCACAGAGCCGACACTACATCAGGTCTGGGGTGCAGAGGTAATGACCACAGCTGCAGAGCCGACACTACATCAGGTCTGGGGAGCAGAGGTAATGACCACAGCCGCAGAGCCGACACTACATCATACCTGGGGAGCAGAGGTAATGACCAAAGCCACAGAGCCGACACTACATCAGGTCTTGGGAAGAGAGGTAATGACCACAGCCGCAGAGCCGACACTACGTCAGACCTGGGGTGCAGAGGTAATGACCACAGCCGCAGAGCCGACACTACGTCAGACCTGGGGAGCAGAGGTAATGACCACAGCCGCAGAGCTGACACTACGTCAGACCTGGGGAGCAGAGGTAATGACCACAGCCGCAGAGACAACACTACGTCAGACCTGGGGAGCAGAGGTAATGACCACAGCCGCAAAGCCGACACTATGTCAGACCTGGGGTGCAGAGATAATGACCACAGCCGCAGAGCCGACAATACATCAGACCTGGGGTGCAGAGGTAATGACCACAGCCGCTGAGCCGACACTACATCAGACCTGGGGAGCAGAGGTAATGACCACAGCCGCAGAGCCGACACTACATCAGACCTGGGGTGCAGAGGTAATGACCACAGCCGCAGAGCCGACAATACATCAGACCTGGGGTGCAGAGGTAATGACCACAGCCGCAGAGCCGACACTACGTCAGACCTGGGGTGCAGAGGTAATGACCACAGCCGCAGAGCCGACACTACGTCAGACCTGGGGTGCAGAGGTAATGACCACAGCCGCAGAGCCGACACTGCATCAGACCTGGGGTGCAGAGGTAATGACCACAGCCGCAGAGCCGACACTACGTCAGACCTGGGGTGCAGAGGTAATGACCCTAGCCGCAGAGCCGACACTACATCAGACCTGAGGAGCAGAGGTAATGACCACAGCCGCAGAGCCGACACTACATCAGACCTGGGGTGCAGAGGTAATGACCACAGCCGCAGAGCCGACACTACATTAGACCTGGGGTGCAGAGGTAATGACCAAAGCCGCAGAGCCGACACTACGTCAGACCTGGGGTGCAGAGGTAATGACCACAGCCGCAGAGCCGACACTACGTCAGACCTGGGGTGCAGAGGTAATGACCACAGCCGCAGAGCCGACACTACATCAGACCTGGGGAGCAGAGGTAATGACCACAGCCACAGAGCCGACACTACATCAGGTCTGGGGTGCAGAGGTAATGACCACAGCTGCAGAGCCGACACTACATCAGGTCTGGGGAGCAGAGGTAATGACCACAGCCGCAGAGCCGACACTACATCATACCTGGGGAGCAGAGGTAATGACCAAAGCCACAGAGCCGACACTACATCAGGTCTTGGGAAGAGAGGTAATGACCACAGCCGCAGAGCCGACACTACGTCAGACCTGGGGTGCAGAGGTAATGACCACAGCCGCAGAGCCGACACTACGTCAGACCTGGGGAGCAGAGGTAATGACCACAGCCGCAGAGCTGACACTACGTCAGACCTGGGGAGCAGAGGTAATGACCACAGCCGCAGAGACAACACTACGTCAGACCTGGGGAGCAGAGGTAATGACCACAGCCGCAAAGCCGACACTATGTCAGACCTGGGGTGCAGAGATAATGACCACAGCCGCAGAGCCGACAATACATCAGACCTGGGGTGCAGAGGTAATGACCACAGCCGCTGAGCCGACACTACATCAGACCTGGGGAGCAGAGGTAATGACCACAGCCGCAGAGCCGACACTACATCAGACCTGGGGTGCAGAGGTAATGACCACAGCCGCAGAGCCGACAATACATCAGACCTGGGGTGCAGAGGTAATGACCACAGCCGCAGAGCCGACACTACGTCAGACCTGGGGTGCAGAGGTAATGACCACAGCCGCAGAGCCGACACTACGTCAGACCTGGGGTGCAGAGGTAATGACCACAGCCGCAGAGCCGACACTGCATCAGACCTGGGGTGCAGAGGTAATGACCACAGCCGCAGAGCCGACACTACATCAGGTCTGGGGAGCAGAGGTAATGACCACAGACGCAAAGCCGGCGCTACATCAGACCTGGGGAGCAGAGGTAATGACCACAGCCGCAGAGCCGACACTACATCAGGTCTGGGGAGCAGAGGTAATGACCACAAACGCAGAGCCGGTACTACATCAGACCTGGGGAGCAGAGGTAATGACCACAGCCGCAGAGCCGACTGTAGTGCCGGCGTCCCTGCCCTCTGCTAGGCAGGGACGCTGCTCCCCTCACCGCTCTGCCCCGTGCCCGGCGTCCCTCTCCCGCTCTGCTGATAGCGCGCGCTCCTTCCCGGCGTCCTCCTCCCGCTCTGCTCTCAGCGCGCGCTCCTTCCCGGCACCTGTGCTTAGGGCGCGCGCGCGCGCGCTCCCCTCCTCTTAAAGGGGCCGCGCGCGCCGTCCTAAGGAGTCCCCGGCCAATGGCCGGAGGACTTCATCATATATAAGGCACCTCCTCCAAAATGGAGGTGCCCGAGCAATGTTGTTTGCACCTGTGTCTCACCTGTGCTTCAGCCCTCAGGTCCCGTTGCCAGTTACCTGCCAGTTACCTGTCAGATTCCTGCCTGATTACTTGCTACCTGTCTGCTAGTCTGAGGTCCGTCGGTCTGCCTTACTACTCCTGTCAGTCTGTCTAAGGACCAGCCTGCCCGCTCACCTGGGAGCGCACCTCAGCTACCTGCCTGCTTGCCAGAGGTCCGACGGTCTGCCTTACAACTCCGGTCAGTCTGTCTATGGACCAGCTTGCCCGCTCACCTGGGAGCGCTTCTCCGTTACCTGCCTGCTTGCCAGCCCGGAGGCTCCGCTGTCACGTGCTGTGACCACCAGCTACTCCAGACTCTTGCCCGCTCACCTGGGAGTGCTTCTCCGCTACCTGCCTGCTTGCCTGCCCGGAGGCTCCGCTGTCACGTGCTGTGACCACCAGCTACTCCAGACTCTTGCCCGCTCACCTGGGAGCGCTTCTCCGCTACCTGCCTGCTTGCCTGCCCGGAGGCTCCGCTGTCACGTGCTGTGACCACCAGCTATTCCTGAGACTCTTGCCCGCTCACCTGGGAGCGCTTCTCCATCTGCCTTGCTAGCCTACCTGGAGGTTCAGCCATCACAGGTCGTACCTACCCTTTACCCAGAGACTGCCCCGGTCACTTGCCGTGTCCTCCTGCCCGTACACCCAGAGACTGTCCTGGTCACCTCCTGTGACTACCTGCCTGGTCGCCACCCGCTCCCTTACAAGGACCGCCCCCTTGTATTGTAGCCCAGAGGTTCCGCCTCCCAGACCCGTTACAGTTTGCTCGGGCCATGGAACCCGGTGGCACCCAAGCTCCCTCGCTCTCGGACCTCTGTCTTGAACTGTCCCGTCAGAGGTCCCAACAGGAGTCCATCATGGGTCACCTGCGGAATGTCAATACTCGCCTGAACACTCTGTCTGATCCACCAACAACCTCCGCCAGTGCCATATCTTGCAATCCGGCAGCTCCGCTGCCCACTAATACCATGGTATCCTACCCCGGACCCCGGCTTTTTGCACCTCCTCGCTTCGGAGGCGACTCCGTCCAGGCTCGGGGCTTCTTAAATCAGTGCACCCTGCACTTTGAACTTTTGTCCCACCAGTTTAATTCCGACCGGGCCAAAATTGCCTTCATCATGTCCCATCTCACCGGGGAGGCCCTGGCCTGGCTAAATCCTCTATGGGAGAGAGGAGACCCCCTGGTGTCCAACTTGCCTGCTTTTCTCACGGCTTTCCGGAAAGTCTTCGACGAACCCGGATGGAAGACCTCATCTGCATCATCGTTGCTACGCCTCCGTCAGGAGAGTCTCACCGTAGGCCAATATGCCATACGGTTCCGTACCCTTGCCTCGGAGCTGGCCTGGGATAACGACGCTCTGGTTTCCGTCTTCTGGGAGGGTCTGTCCGGCCGTATTAAAGATGAACTTGCCGGTCCGGACATTCCTACCACTCTCGATGACTTAATAACTCTTGCCACCCGGATTGACCTACGGTTCCAGGAGCGTGCCAGAGAGGTCACCCGTGAGAGGAGGTTACCACGTCTAGCTCCTACTTTTCAGAAACCCGTCACTCCTTCTGTCTCTAACCAGGTACACCCTCCTGAGCCTATGCAGGTCGACCAGACCAAGATGGTCAAGACCCGTCAGGACTTACGCCGTGCCGAGGGGACCTGCTTCTACTGTGGCAGTAAGGAGCACCGGATTCATGCCTGCCCGGAGAGGTCGGGAAACGCCTGTGTCTAGGTTCGCTCAGAGAGGTCCACCTAGACAAGAATAAATCCTCTCCATCCCTGCTGTTGTCAGTTTCAATCGTCTACGGGGAGAACCGTTATTTCGAACTAGCCCAACTGGACTCTGGAGCAGCCGGGAATCTTATTTCACAGTCCCTGGTAGAGAAATACCGCATCCCCACCAAACCTCTGGCTGTACCTTTGTCTGTGGCTGCCGTGGATGGGGGGCTCTTACCACGCCCCATCCAACTCATCACCGAATCCATTACTCTGCAGGTGGGAATGCTGCATTCTGAAAGTATCTCCTTTCATGTTCTGCCTGGACTCTCTCACGCCCTCTTGCTAGGTCTGCCTTGGCTCCAGAAACATGCACCCGTGCTTGACTGGAAAACCGGAGAAGTCCTTCGCTGGGGACAAGACTGTCATAAGACCTGCCTGGTTCCCGTCCATCCCGTCCGTCCCTCTCCTACCCCAGCTAATCTACCTGGACTTCCAATTCCTTATTGGTCTTATGCTGATGTCTTTAATAAAAAGGAGGCAGAGACATTACCCCCTCATAGACCATACGACTGTCCCATCGACCTGTTACCCGGTACTACTCCTCCCCGTGGGCGTATTTATCCTTTATCCGCTGCTGAGACCCGGTCGATGTCCGAATATATTGAGGAGAATCTGGCCAGGGGATTCATCCGGAAATCTACCTCCCCGGCAGGAGCAGGCTTCTTTTTCGTCAAAAAGAAGGACGGCTCTCTCCGTCCCTGTATAGACTATAGAGGCCTAAACCAGATCACGGTGAAGAATAAGTACCCCCTTCCGCTCATTCCAGAATTATTTGATCGTCTGAGGGGGGCTAGAATCTTCACCAAACTAGACCTCCGTGGGGCGTACAACCTGGTTCGTATCCGTCAAGGGGATGAATGGAAGACGGCATTCAACACCCGGGACGGCCACTATGAATACCTGGTAATGCCCTTTGGTCTCTGTAACGCTCCTGCCGTCTTTCAAGAGTTGGTCAATGACATCTTCCGGGACCTTCTCTACTCCTGCGTAGTGGTGTACCTGGACGACATCTTGGTCTTCTCTCCGGATCTCCAGACTCACCGGAGGGACGTTCGTCAGGTCCTGCTCAGGCTCAGGCAGAATCACCTCTTCGCTAAATACGAGAAGTGCCTCTTTGAGCAGACCTCGCTTCCGTTTTTGGGCTACATTATTTCTCAGACCGGCCTACGAATGGATCCAGAGAAACTGTCTGCCATCGAGAAATGGCCCCGACCGGAGGGGTTGAAGGCCATTCAGCGGTTCCTGGGCTTCGCCAACTACTACCGCCTCTTCATACCACACTTCTCTTCCCGGACTGCCCCAATTTCCGCGCTCACCCGTAAGGGTACTAATCCCAAAGAGTGGCCGCCCGAAGCAGAAGAAGCCTTTCTTTCCTTAAAACAGGCCTTCTCTTCCGCCCCGGTGCTGCATCGCCCGGACGGCAACAAGCAGTTTTTCCTGGAAGTGGACGCCTCCTCCTCTGGAGCTGGAGCGGTACTTACTCAAAAATCTTCTTCCGGGAGGATGGTAACTTGCGGCTTCTTCTCTAAACTCTTCTCCTCCTCTGAGCGCAATTATTCCATAGGAGATCGAGAGTTATTGGCCATCAAACTGGCATTGGAGGAGTGGCGTTACCTGCTTGAGGGGGCTCTTCACCCGGTAATAATTTACACTGACCACAAGAACTTGGCTTACCTCCAGCATGCCCAGAGACTTAACCCGCGCCAAGCCCGGTGGTCCTTGTTTTTTGCTCGTTTTGATTTTGTCCTTCATTTTCGCCCGGCTGACAAAAACGTCAAGGCGGACGCCTTGTCTCGATCCTTTCTGGTATCTGATCTCGAGGAAGATCCGAAACACATCATCGATCCCGCCAGAGTAATGCAGGTGGCTCCCGTGAGTCTAAATCGTCTCCCTCCCGGAAAGACGTTCGTATCAGTACCTGATCGGGAGAAGATCCTTCACTGGGGTCACTCGTCTAAACTGGCTGGCCACGCTGGTCAGAAGAAGACCCTCCAGCTTATTTCCCGGCACTACTGGTGGCCTACCCTGCACAAGGATGTAATAGACTTTGTTTCTGCCTGTGTGTCCTGCGCCCGCAACAAGGTTCCGAGACATCTGCCAGCCGGTCGCCTCCTTCCGCTCCCAGTACCTGCTGCCCCCTGGCAGCATATTGCAATGGACTTCATAACTGACCTCCCACTCTCTGCCGGTTGTACGGTCATTTGGGTGGTCGCTGACCGCTTCTCCAAGATGGCTCATTTCGTTCCCCTGCCAGGCCTCCCGTCTGCACCCGAGCTAGCTAGAGACTTTATTCGTCACATCTTCCGTCTTCATGGCCTGCCCCTCCACATCGTGTCGGATCGTGGGGTACAGTTCACCTCACGCTTCTGGAGAGCCACTTGTAAACTACTAGACGTCACCCTGGACTTCTCTTCCGCTTACCACCCACAGTCCAATGGTCAAGTGGAGCGGATCAATCAGAACCTGACCAGTTACCTCCGGCACTTCGTTAATGCCTACCATTCTGACTGGGTGGATCTCCTACCATGGGCCGAGTTCTCTTACAATAATCACGAGAGCGAATCCTCCTCCAAATCCCCGTTTTTTGTAGTCTTTGGTCAGCATCCTCGGATTCCTTTTCCTGTCTCCACCTCGGTGGACAACCCGGCTGCGGAATCTCTCGTTAGCAAATTTTCCTCCATTTGGGAGAGTACCCGATCCGCACTCCTTCAGTCGTCCGAGCGGATGAAAAGACACGCTGACAAAAAACGCCTGGATCCTCCTCAATTTCGTCCAGGAGATAAGGTCTTGTAGCACCCTGAGGATTCGGCTGCTACAGGGGTATTGCACCTCAACCCAGAGGTGTGATATTCCACTCCCGGGTAAGGATGGAGTGTGGAACTGAGCTCGGTAGGCTGCATGCACTACACACATCCCATTTCCGAGGAGCAGACCGACGGTACTCCCACTTAGAAATGTGCAGGTACGACCGAGTCTGTTCCTGGCTGGAGTGGGAGGGGGGTGGTACATCCCAAGTAGTGTAGGGGCAGATAGGGGGAGCAGCCTGGGTAAAGATAGGAGCTCATTGGGTGCTGGTCACCTGAGCTCACACATAGAGGGTGTATATAAGGTGGGCACCAACTAAGAACAGGGTCAGTTGCAGAGAGAAAGTCAGCGAGCTGAGGAGAAGAGAGACCCAGAGTGAGAGAGGAGAAAGAGAGACCCAGAGGGGGAAACAGAAGAAAAGGACTCCAAGACCCCAAACTAAATCCCCGGGTGAAGAGTCGGCACAGGGTACCGGAACCCAAGCTGGTGGGGGCAAAAACACTCCCCAGCCAGAGACCGGAGACCGTGGGCAGCGTTTGCCACGGTCACCCACCACATCCACCACGAAGGCATACCACGAGGAGGGTCAGGGAACCCAAGGCCAAGGGTCTCCCAACAGAAGGCCCGAGGGAGCTGGACCTGGGTGGATCAATAGTGGGGACGGCCAGAGAAAGGACAGAAGGAGAGCTCAGGGTCACGCTCCGGACTTATTTGGGAGTTGGCTGGATCCAGAACCTGGTGGACGCAGCACGGCTCGGGAGGTCACTCGAAGCTGGAGTGACCAGAACATCAGCAGTGAGTAAACATCCTAAACTGCATAACCCGACTCTGTCTCTGATTGCCGTCTACACTGCATCACCACAACTCCCATCCTCTGCACCTGATCCCCCTGAGGCTATACCCCACCCGTTGGGGGTTATATCACCAAAGCTGCACCTACACCACCAGCCTCAGCGGACCCTGCTGCAGCGGCGGCCACAGTGACCGCAACACAACGGGTGGCGTAGTCGACATTAAGAACTTAGTAACATCTGTAGGACTGCCACATACAACTGAGTTTGACACCCTGGGCACGGACCGGGTCACAGCCACTCGGAGACTACAACCCCCATCTGATCCGGCTCCGGATATTCCCATAAAGAATATGGCCCAGGGGGCGCGTCAACTTTGGCGTAGTCGGCAGGATTACGTGCCCGCAACACCCGGGTACTGCGTGCCTGAAGAAAAGTGCAAGTTTACCTCAAGAAGAAGTCTCCTGCCGGTTCCGGAGGGTCCCCGCCATCGGACCCCATCACCAGTCGATTCCCGCCGGGTGTCCGCCATTAACAACTTTTTCCCGCCATCTGCAGAGTTTCCCGCCACTGGGAAGCGATTCCCGCCATTTCCAAAGGTTTCCCGCCTTGGAAGAGCGGACGCCATTATGGGCGTGCCAGAGGGTGGCGAGAGGCCACCTCCCATCGTGGGCCAGGACCGAAAATGGCGCCAAAAGTGGAAACCGCCCCCACCAACAGAGACTGTGATGCTAGAGGTGTCGGTCAGCGTGAAAGAACCGCTCCTGGAGCTGACAGTCACCCAGTGGCCCCGGGACCGCCCTCGAAGTGGGAGGAGACGAAAGAAAAGAACGAAGATGGGTGCCGCCTGGAGCAGTCTGGAGCGAGCGCACCCGGAGGCAGGAAGCCTGGAGAAGAGTAGCAGAGAAGCTCACCCGGAGATGGCGAGAGAGCAGAGCAGCACCGGCCCGCTGGCCAGGAGCCTGCTGGAAGAAGAGCAGAGCAGCACCGACCCGTTGGTCAGGAGCCTGCTGGAAACCACGACCCCACTAGGCCTAGTGGAGGTCCTTGCACAGCTCCCCCGAGACCGGGAGTGTGCACAGACAGCTCTGGAGGGCCTCGCACGGAGGATGGCCCGGGTACAGCGAGAGACATTGGCGGAGTGGAGCCGAGAGATGGCCCAGCAAACCAAGACCCGGAGCACGCCAGCCAAGATGAGGAGACAGACCGCCTCTGAGGATGGCGCGGGAGGACCCAAGGCCGGAGACGGCGCCGAGAAGGGAGCCGAACGCATGGAGGCAGGTAAAGGGGACGTCTATACCCCAAACAAGGACACCGCTTACCTGCCCCAGCTCCCCGTCGCAGAGCCCGAAAGTCCCCCTGCTGTGCCCGAAAACGCCATGTCACCGACGCAGACTAGGCCCCAACCGGAAGCCGCCGCCGCGACCCCTGTGACGCCATGCGCACCGACCCCGAGCGTGGCAAAACAGGAAGTAACACCAGCCTGGTCGCAGGGCCTAGAATTCCCGGGCGTCGCAGCACCAACAGCGCCCCCTACCTCCGCGGAGCCTCCGGCCTGGCCGCAAGGCCAGGTAGCCCAGGGCGCCGCCGTCCTAACGGTGCCCTTCACCTTCCAGGTGCCCCAGGCCTGGCCGCAAGGCCTGGGCAACCCGGGCGCCACCACCACCGCGCCCGCACCCGTAAAACCAAGGGTGCCACGTCTGGGAGAGGACTTGTTTGCCCAGCACACGTGGCCGGACGGGCAGCCTTTCATCTGGCCCCAGAAATATTATGAACTGGAGCACCAGAGGAGAGTTGGGGCCATGTGTGCACCCCTGATTCCGGCTCCGAAGCCCGTGATAAGGATCTCGCCCCCGCTTGAAGAGACCCAATTTGAGTGGGACCCCACCGGAGAAGACCTAATGGGGTTCACTCAGGAAACCAGGGCAGCTGCAGCGGAGCGTGCTGAGTGTTGCCGACAGCAGCTCGAGGAGTTTGCGAGGGAGCGGAGAGAGAGGCGGGTCCGGGAACAACAGGCCCAAATAAGGAGCGCCGAGCAGAAGAGCCGAACCAGGAGGGACCCCCGTGCAGCGCACAGTCCCCGCACCACCGGGACTGTAATAAAGTTTAACCTGCAGCATGGGTGGGGCTTCATCAGAGACAACAACACCCCCGGCGACGTCTTTGTCACGCGCAGAGATGTGGAGTCCCATCTGCCGGAGGGGCACAGAGGTCGTGACCTTTATATCGGGGACGAGGTCACCTTTACCCGGCACAAGTGTGCCAAAGGACCTTACGCCCTCCATGTGCATCGCCTGACAGAGGAGGAGCTGCAATGTGAGGAGGAAGAGCAAGAGGATCCGGACGGGTCTGAAGCTGAGATCCCCAAAGAAGGAGCAGGAGGAAGACGCTGTTGAGTACAGCGGAGCAGGTGCTGTAAATAGTTACCCGATCGGGGTATAAAGAAACTGTTACTGCAAATATAGTCCCCGTTGGGACCAGCTGATGTGAACTGTTCACCCGTTTACCCTTAATCCCACAGGCTGAGGACTGTGAGCAGCCATTCCCTTTCCCTCCTTACCTGGCCGAGGACTGAGAGCGGCCATACCCTTGTACATAGTTGCGCTTCCTAAAGCGCCCCCTACCGGTTTTATAGGAAAACCATTTTTCTAGAAAGACTGTCGCACTGTACCTGGTCACACGTTGCACAGTGACCGGAGGAGGAGCCAGAGGCGACGAGAATGTTTTATATTGATATATATATATATAATGTTTTATATGTTTTATATGTTTATGCAAAAATTTGTATGTTTTGGTGTTATGTCTTACAGCCCGAGGACGTGCTGTGATTTACCAGGGGGGAATGTAGCACCCTGAGGATTCGGCTGCTACAGGGGTATTGCACCTCAACCCAGAGGTGTGATATTCCACTCCCGGGTAAGGATGGAGTGTGGAACTGAGCTCGGTAGGCTGCATGCACTACACACATCCCATTTCCGAGGAGCAGACCGACGGTACTCCCACTTAGAAATGTGCAGGTACGACCGAGTCTGTTCCTGGCTGGAGTGGGAGGGGGGTGGTACATCCCAAGTAGTGTAGGGGCAGATAGGGGGAGCAGCCTGGGTAAAGATAGGAGCTCATTGGGTGCTGGTCACCTGAGCTCACACATAGAGGGTGTATATAAGGTGGGCACCAACTAAGAACAGGGTCAGTTGCAGAGAGAAAGTCAGCGAGCTGAGGAGAAGAGAGACCCAGAGTGAGAGAGGAGAAAGAGAGACCCAGAGGGGGAAACAGAAGAAAAGGACTCCAAGACCCCAAACTAAATCCCCGGGTGAAGAGTCGGCACAGGGTACCGGAACCCAAGCTGGTGGGGGCAAAAACACTCCCCAGCCAGAGACCGGAGACCGTGGGCAGCGTTTGCCACGGTCACCCACCACATCCACCACGAAGGCATACCACGAGGAGGGTCAGGGAACCCAAGGCCAAGGGTCTCCCAACAGAAGGCCCGAGGGAGCTGGACCTGGGTGGATCAATAGTGGGGACGGCCAGAGAAAGGACAGAAGGAGAGCTCAGGGTCACGCTCCGGACTTATTTGGGAGTTGGATGGATCCAGAACCTGGTGGACGCAGCACGGCTCGGGAGGTCACTCGAAGCTGGAGTGACCAGAACATCAGCAGTGAGTAAACATCCTAAACTGCATAACCCGACTCTGTCTCTGATTGCCGTCTACACTGCATCACCACAACTCCCATCCTCTGCACCTGATCCCCCTGAGGCTATACCCCACCCGTTGGGGGTTATATCACCAAAGCTGCACTTACACCACCAGCCTCAGCGGACCCTGCTGCAGCGGCGGCCACAGTGACCGCAACACAACGGGTGGCGTAGTCGACATTAAGAACTTAGTAACATCTGTAGGACTGCCACATACAACTGAGTTTGACACCCTGGGCACGGACCGGGTCACAGCCACTCGGAGACTACAACCCCCATCTGATCCGGCTCCGGATATTCCCATAAAGAATATGGCCCAGGGGGCGCGTCAGTCTGGCTCTCATCTAAATATGTTCGACTCAAGATACCTTCTTACAAGTTAGGGCCTCGGTTCATCGGACCTCTGGAGGTCACCAGTCAGATCAACCCGGTGGCCTATAAATTGAAACTCCCGGCCAACTTACGGATCCCTAACTCCTTCCATGTATCTCTCCTCAAACCTGTGGTACTTAACTCTTTTTCCAAGTCTACAGGTACGCCTCCTGCTCCGGTTTCTGCTGAGGACGAGTTTGAGGTAGAGAACATTCTTGCCACCAAAAGGGTAAGAGGAAAGACCTTTTTTCTGGTAGATTGGAAGGGGTTTGGTCCTGAGGAGAGAACGTGGGAGCCCCGGGAGAACATCCATGCCCCTCTCATCCTAGCTAAATTTCTGTCTGGCCTAAAAAAGGGGGGGCCTAAAGGGGGGGGTACTGTAGTGCCGGCGTCCCTGCCCTCTGCTAGGCAGGGACGCTGCTCCCCTCACCGCTCTGCCCCGTGCCCGGCGTCCCTCTCCCGCTCTGCTGTCAGCGCGCGCTCCTTCCCGGCGTCCTCCTCCCGCTCTGCTCTCAGCGCGCGCTCCTTCCCGGCCCCTGTGCTTAGGGCGCGCGCGCTCCCCTCCTCTTAAAGGGGCCGCGCGCGCCGTCCTAAGGAGTCCCCGGCCAATGGCCGGAGGACTTCATGATATATAAGGCACCTCCTCCAAAATGGAGGTGCCCGAGCAATGTTGTTTGCACCTGTGTCTCACCTGTGCTTCAGCCCTCAGGTCCCGTTGCCAGTTACCTGCCAGTTACCTGTCAGATTCCTGCCTGATTACTTGCTACCTGTCTGCTAGTCTGAGGTCCATCGGTCTGCCTTACTACTCCTGTCAGTCTGTCTAAGGACCAGCCTGCCCGCTCACCTGGGAGCGCACCTCAGCTACCTGCCTGCTTGCCAGAGGTCCGACGGTCTGCCTTACAACTCCGGTCAGTCTGTCTATGGACCAGCTTGCCCGCTCACCTGGGAGCGCTTCTCCGTTACCTGCCTGCTTGCCAGCCCGGAGGCTCCGCTGTCACGTGCTGTGACCACCAGCTACTCCAGACTCTTGCCCGCTCACCTGGGAGCGCTTCTCCGCTACCTGCCTGCTTGCCTGCCCGGAGGCTCCGCTGTCACGTGCTGTGACCACCAGCTATTCCTGAGACTCTTGCCCGCTCACCTGGGAGCGCTTCTCCCTCTGCCTTGCTAGCCTACCTGGAGGTTCAGCCATCACAGGTCGTACCTACCCTTTACCCAGAGACTGCCCCGATCACTTGCCGTGTCCTCCTGCCCGTACACCCAGAGACTGTCCTGGTCACCTCCTGTGACTACCTGCCTGGTCGCCACCCGCTCCCTTACAAGGACCGCCCCCTTGTATTGTAGCCCAGAGGTTCCGCCTCCCAGACCCGTTACACCGACACTACATCAGACCTGGGGAGCAGAGGTAATGACCACAGCCGCAGAGCCGACACTACATCAGACCTGGGGTGCAGAGGTAATGACCACAGCCGCAGAGCCTGCACTACATCAGACCTGGGGTGCAGAGGTAATGACCACAGCCGCAGAGCCGACAATACGTCAGACCTGGGGAGCAGAGGCAATAAACACAGCCGCAGACCCGACACTACGTCCGACCTGGGGAGCAGAGGTAATGACCACAGCCGACACTACATCAGACCTGGGGTGCAGAGGGAAAGACCACAGCCGCAGAGCCGACACTACATCAGACCTGGGGAGCAGAGGTAATGACCACAGCTGCAGAGCAGACACTACATCAGACCTGGGGAGCAGAGGTAATGACCACAGCCGCAGAGCCGACACTACATCAGACCTGGGGAGCAGAGGTAATGACCACAGCTGCAGAGCAGACACTACATCAGACCTGGGGAGCAGAGGTAATGACCACAGCCGACACTACATCAGACCTGGGGTGCAGAGGGAAAGACCACAGCCGCAGAGCCGACACTACATCAGACCTGGGGAGCAGAGGTAATGACCACAGCCGCAGAGCCGACACTACATGAGACCTGGGGAGCAGAGGTAATGACCACAGCCGCAGAGCCGACACTACATCAGACCTGGGGTGAAGAGGTAATGACCACAGCACAGAGCCGACACTACATCAGACCTGGGGAGCAGAGGTAATGACCACAGCCGCAGAGCCGACACTACATCAGACCTGGGGTGAAGAGGTAATGACCACAGCCGAAGAGCCGACACTACATCAGACCTGAGGAGCAGAGGTAATGACCACAGCCACAGAGCCGACACTACATCAGACCTGGCGAGCAGAGGTAATGACCACAGCACAGAGCCGACACTACCTCAGCCCTGGGGAGCAGAGGTAATGACCACAGCCGCAGAGCCGACACTACCTCAGACCTGGGGAGCAGAGGTAATGACCACAGCACAGAGCCGACACTACGTCAGCCCTGGGGAGCAGAGGTAATAACCACAGCCGCAGAGCCGACACTACATCAGACCTGGGGAGCAGCGGTAATGACCACAGAGCCGACACTACATCAGACCTGGGTAGCAGAGGTAATGACCACAGCCACAGAGCCGACACTACATCAGGTCTGGGGTGCAGAGGTAATGACCACAGACGCAGAGCCGGCACTACGTCAGAGCTGGGGAGCAGAGGTAATGACCACAGCCGCAGAGCCGACACTACATCAGACCTGGGGAGCAGAGGTAATGACCACAGCCGCAGAGCCGACACTACATCAGACCTGGGGTGCAGAGGTAATGACCAAAGCCGCAGAGCCGACACTACGTCAGACCTGGGGAGCAGAGGTAATGACCACAGCTGCCGAGCTGACAGTACATCAGACCTAGGGAGCAGAGGTAATGACCACAGCCGCAGAGCCGACAGTACATCAGACCTGGGGTGCAGAGGTAATGACCACAGCCTCAGAGGCGGCACTACATCAGACCTGGGGTGCAGAGGTAATGACCACAGCCGCAGAGCCGACACTACGTCAGACCTGGGGAGCAGAGGTAATGACCACAGCCACAGAGCCGACACTACGTCAGACCTGGGGAGCAGAGGTAATGACCACAGCCGCAGAGCCGACACTACGTCAGACCTGGGGAGCAGAAGTAATGACCACAGCCGCAGAGCCGATACTACGTCAGACCTGGGGTGCAGAGGTAATGACCAAAGCCACAGAGCCGACACTAAGTCAGACCTGGGGAGCAGAGGTAATGACCACAGCCACAGAGCCGAAACTACGTCAAACCTGGGGAGCAGAGGTAATGACCACAGCCGCAGAGCCGACACTACGTCAGACCTGGGGAGCAGAGGTAATGACCACAGCCGCAGAGCCGACAATACGTCAGACCTGGGGAGCAGAGGTAATGACCACAGCCGCAGACTCGACACTATGTCAGACCTGGGGAGCAGAGGTAATGACCACAGCCGACAGTACATCAGGCCTGGTGTGCAGAGGTAATGACCACAGCCGCAGAGCCAACACTACATCAGGTCTGGGGAGCAGAGGTAATGACCACAGCCGCAGAGCCGACGCTACATCAGACCTGGGTGCAGATGTAATGACCACAGCCACAGAGCCGACACTTCATCAGACCTGGGGAGCAGAGGTAATGACCACAGCCGCAGAGTCGACACTACATCAGGTCTGGGGAGCAGAGGTAATGACCACAGCCGCAGAGCCGACACTACATCAGGTCTGGGGAGCAGAGGAAATGACCACAGCCACAGAGCTGACACTACATCAGACCTGGGGTGCAGAGGTAATGACCTCAGCCGCAGAGCCGACACTACATCAGACCTGGGGAGCAGAGGTAATGACCACAGCCGCAGAGCCGACACTACATCAGACCTGGGGTGCAGAGGTAAAGACCACAGCCGCAGAGCCGACACTACATCAGGTCTGGGGAGCAGAGGTAATGACCACAGCCGCAGAGCCGACACTACATCAGACCTGGGGTGCAGAGGTAATGACCACAGCCGCAGAGCTGACACTACATCAGACCTGGGGTGCAGAGGTAATGACCACAGCCACAGAGCTGACACTACATCAGACCTGGGGAGCAGAGGTAATGACCACAGCCGCAGAGCCGACACTACATCAGACCTGGGGTGCAGAGGTAATGACCACAGCCGCAGAGCTGACACTACATCAGACCTGGGGAGCAGAGGTAATGACCACAGCCGCAGAGCTGACACTACATCAGACCTGGGGAGCAGAGGTAATGACCACAGCAACAGAGCCGACACTTCATCAGACCTGGGGAGCAGAGGTAATGACCACAGCCGCAGAGCCGACACTACATCAGACCTGGGGAGCAGAGGTAATGACCACAGCCACAGAGCCGACAGCACATCAGATCTGGGGTGCAGAGGCAATGACCACAGCCGAAGAGCTGACACTACATCAGACCAGGGGAGCAGAGGTAATGACCACAGCCGCAGAGCTGACACTACATCAGACCTGGGGAGCAGAGGTAATGACCACAGCCGCAGGGTCGACACTACATCAGGTCTGGGGAGCAGAGGTAATGACCACAGCCGCAGATCCGACACTACATCAGGTCTGGGGAGCAGAGGTAATGACCACAGCCGCAGAGCCAACACTACATCAGACCTGGGGTGCAGAGATAATGACCACAGCCGCAGAGCTGACACTACATCAGACCTGGGGAGCAGAGGTAATGACCACAGCCTCAGAGCCGACACTACATCAGACCTGGGGAGCAGAGGTAATGACCAAAGCCGCAGAGCCGACACTACGTCAGACCTGGGGTGCAGAGGTAATGACCACAACCGCAGAGCCGACACTACATCAGACGTGGGGAGCAGAGGTAATGACCACAGCCGCAGAGCCGACACTACATCAAGTCTGGGGAGCAGAGATAATGACCACAGCCACAGAGCCGACACTACATCAGACCTGGGGTGCAGAGGTAATGACCACAACCGCAGAGCCGACACTACATCAGACCTGGGGAGCAGAGGTAATGACCACAGCCGCAGAGCCGACACTACATCAGGTCTGGGGTGCAGAGGTAATGACCACAACCGCAGAGCCGACACTACATCAGACCTGGGGAGCAGAGGTAATGACCACAGCCGCAGAGCCGACACTACATCAGACCTGGGGTGCAGAGGTAATGACCACAGCCGCAGAGCTGACACTACATCAGACCTGGGGAGCAGAGGTAATGACCACAGCCGCAGAGCCGACACTACATCAGACCTGGGGAGCAGAGGTAATGACCAAAGCCGCAGAGCCGACACTACGTCAGACCTGGGGTGCAGAGGTAATGACCACAACCGCAGAGCCGACACTACATCAGACCTGGGGAGCAGAGGTAATGACCACAGCCGCAGAGCCGACACTACATCAGACCTGGGGAGTAGAGTTAATGACCACAGCCGCAGAACCGACACTACATCAGACCTGGGGTGCAGAGGTAATGACCACAGCCGCAGAGCAGACACTACATCAGACCTGGGGTGCAGAGGTAATGACCACAGCCGCAGAGCCGACACTACATCATACCTGGGGAGCAGAGGTAATGACCACAGCCGCAGAGCCGACACTACATCAGCCCTGGGGTGCAGAGGTAATGACCACAGCCACAGAGCCGACACTACGTCAGACCTGGGGTGCAGAGGTAATGACCACAGCCGCAGAGCCGACACTACATCAGATCTGGGGTGCAGAGGTAATGACCACAGCCACAGAGCCGACACTACGTCAGACCTGGGGTGCAGAGGTAATGACCACAGCCACAGAGCCGACACTACGTCAGACCTGGGGTGCAGAGGTAATGACCACAGCCACAGAGCCGACACTACGTCAGACCTGGGGTGCAGAGGTAATGACCACAGCCACAGAGCCGACACTACGTCAGACCTGGGGTGCAGAGGTAATGACCACAGCCACAGAGCCGACACTACATCAGACCTGGGGAGCAGAGGTAATGACCACAGCCGCAGAGCCGACACTACATCAGACCTGGGGAGCAGAGGTAATGACCACAGCCGCAGAGCCGACACTACATCAGACCTGGGGTGCAGAGGTAATGACCACAGCCGCAGAGCAGACACTACATCAGACCTGGGGTGCAGAGGTAATGACCACAGCCGCAGAGCCGACACTACATCATACCTGGGGAGCAGAGGTAATGACCACAGCCGCAGAGCCGACACTACATCAGCCCTGGGGTGCAGAGGTAATGACCACAGCCACAGAGCCGACACTACGTCAGACCTGGGGTGCAGGGGTAATGACCACAGCCACAGAGCCGACACTACGTCAGACCTGGGGTGCAGAGGTAATGACCACAGCCACAGAGCCGACACTACGTCAGACCTGGGGTGCAGAGGTAATGACCACAGCCACAGAGCCGACACTACGTCAGACCTGGGGTGCAGAGGTAATGACCACAGCCACAGAGCCGACACTACGTCAGACCTGGGGTGCAGAGGTAATGACCACAGCCACAGAACCGACACTACGTCAGACCTGGGGTGCAGAGGTAATGACCACAGCCACAGAGCCGACACTACATCAGACCTGGGGAGCAGAGGTAATGACCACAGCCGCAGAGCCGACACTACATCAGACCTGGGGTGCAGAGGTAATGTCCACAGCCGCAGAGCCGACACTACATCAGACCTGGGGAGCAGAGGTAATGACCAAAGCCGCAGAGCCGACACTACATCAGACCTGGGGTGCAGAGGTAATGACCACAGCCGCAGAGCCGACACTACGTCAGACCTGGGGAGCAGAGGTAATGACCACAGCCGCAGAGCCGACACTACATCAGACCTGGGGAGCAGAAGTAATGACCACAGCCGCAGAGCCGACACTACATCAGACCTGGGGTGCAGAGGTAATGACCACAGCCGCAGAGCTGACACTACATCAGACCTGGGGTGCAGAGGTAATGACCACAGCCGCAGAGCCGACACTACATCAGACCTGGGGTGCAGAGGTAATGACCACAGCCGCAGAGCTGACACTACATCAGACCTGGGGTGCAGAGGTAATGACCACAGCCGCAGAGCCGACACTACATCAGACCTGGGGTGCAGAGGTAATGACCACAGCCGCAGAGCCGACACCATCAAGGTAGTAAAAATGGATCTTTATTCCATATAAGACAATTACAAGGTGAGTGGGGTCCGGACATTAACGCTCTCGTGACTGAAGCCGCTCAGTGACCACAAGGATAAAAAAAATAAATAGATTTTTTTTCACAAGATATAAATAATTAGAAAGGTTGTGCTGTGTGAACTGTGGCGATGAGTAGGAATCATCCTTAAAGGGCAATTCCCACAGTAAAAAAAAAATCCATGCAAATGTTATCTAGGTGACAACCAATATGGCCACTGTTACTGCTCCTACAGGAGGTATCACAGCTTTTCTCAGACCCCTGGATGTAAATCTGCCTTAATATCTGTCTATATATTGTGGGAATCCCCCCACATAAAAAAGCGGGCAGATCTGTGCCCCCCGCACTGTATACTAGGCTGCTTTGCTATATGGGTCAGTAGTGAGGATGAGCGACGGCCACTTTGGCCACCTCTGTGGCTCCTATAGATGTAGTCCGTGCTATTATTACTTTACTCCCAGAAACAGCGCCACCCTTTGGCTATGGTGTGTTCTGGTATTGCATTTGGGTGCACTTAAATGGTGATAACCTGCAATACCAGACACACCCTTTTGACCACAGTAAAGATGTTTCTTTTAAATTATAAAAAAAAAAAGGGACTGCCCCTTTAAAAAATGTCTGCTTTCCTCCAGATACAGCGCCACACATGTACACAGGCCTAGTCCGGTATTGCAGTTCAGCTCCATTGAAGAGAATGAGGACTGAGCTGTAATACCACACTCAACCAGTTGACAGATGGGGGCGCTGTTTCTGGAAGTAAGCGGTTGCACAGTTTTTCAGGACTGTAGGAAAGCTGGATGACGATCTATCTTTGTTATCGAGCAGTTTTTCTGCTACGGTTATAAAATAATGGGATCGAAGTTTTAACCAAAGCTGAGAGTTTTTTTTAATTTTTTTTGGGGGGTGGAGTGAATGTCCCTTTAAGGTGACGGCTCGGCCCCCTGCGGTCGTTCACGGTGGTCTCTTAATCCTGCGCTTGTTGAGCTTCGCTTTCTCTTGAAAACTGTGGAAAGAAGAAGAAGAAGAAGAAGGTTTTACTGGATGTTCCTGGGGTCCATGAAGCAGAGACTTAAGTCTGGATCACAATGGGGGACGTCGCCGCCTCCGGGCAGGAGAGCGGGGGCGACACTGAGCAGATACCGCTTCTCGGAGGATATCGATTTAATCCTCACTCGTCATTGGGTCTAATGATGTAACACATAGAAAACCACAGGAATACCCAGAAATGCAGCAGGTCTAATGAAGAATATGGATTATCCTGCGTGGAGCGCGGACAGCTCTACTATTGACGGCTCTGTCCACACAGTCAATATATATATATATATAATGTGTATTTACAGCAGGGGATGATCGCCCCCTGGAGTAGGAACTGACATATGCCATTGATTTCCACCTACAGCTGCAGCCTCCGACTGTCCTGGCATGCTGGGGGTTGTAGTTTTACAGCAGCTGGAGAGCGATCATTTGTAGACTACTTTATTATCTTCAGTGTTGATTCATTTCAAATATATCTGTATTTTCTATTTCCTTATAACTTATAAAGCTTCACTTCCTGCTGTGACCATTAGGGGGACCTCACTGTATACAGATTTATCCAGCTAGTGCTCAATGGGAGACTTATAAATCACCCACCTAGTGGCAGCGTAATAAATCTGTATGTATTGAGCGCCCCTAGTGGTGGCTGTACAAATATGCATGTAATCAGCTCCCCCTAGTGGTGGCTGTATAAATCTGTATGTAGTGAGCTCCCCCTAGTGGCAGCGTAATAAATCTGTATGTATTGAGCGCCCCTAGTGGTGGCTGTACAAATATGCATGTAATCAGCTCCCCCTAGTGGTGGCTGTATAAATCTGTATGTAGTGAGCTCCCCCTAGTGGTGGCTGTATAAATCTGTATGTAGTGAGCTCCCTCTAGTGGTGACTGTATAAATCTGTATGTAGTGAGCTCCCTCTAGTGGTGGCTGTATAAATCTGTATGCAGTGAGCTCCCTCTAGTGGGGGTTGTATAAATCTGTATGTAGTGAGCTCCCCCTACTGGTGACTGTATAAATCTGTATGTAGTGAGCTCCCCCTAATGGTGGCTGTATAAATCTGTATATAGTGAGCTCCCTATAGTGGTGTCTGTATAAATCTGTATGTAGTGAGCTCCCTCTAGTGGTGGCTGTATAAATCTGTATGTAGTGAGCTCCATCTAGTGGCGGCTGTATAAATCTGTATGTAGTTAGCTCCCTCTAGAGGTGACTGTATAAATCTGTATGTAGTGAGCTCCCTCTAGTGGTGGCTGTATAAATCTGTATGTAGTGATCTCCCCCTAGTGGTAACTGTATAAATCGGTATGTAGTGAGCTCCCCCTAGTGGTGGCTCTATAAATCTGTATGTAGTGGGCTCCCACTAGTGGTGGCTGTATAAATCTGTATGTAGTGATCTCCCCCTAGTGGTGGCTCTATAAATCTGTATGTAGTGATCTCCCTCTAGAGGTGGTTGTATAAATTTGTATGTAGTGAGCCCCTCCTAGTGGTGACTGTATCAATCTGTATGTAGTGAGCTCCCTCTAGTGGTGGATGTATAAACCTGTATGCAGTGAGCTCCCTCTAGTGGTGGCTGTATAAATCTGTATGTAGTGAGCTCCCTCTAGTGATGGCTGTATAAATCTGTATGCAGTGAGCTCCCTCTAGTGATGGCTGTATAAATCTGTATGCAGTGAGCTCCCCTAGTGGTGGCTGTATAAATCTATGTAGTGAGCTCCCTCTAGTGATGGCTGTATAAATCTGTATGCAGTGAGCTCCCTCTAGTGATGGCTGTATAAATCTATGTAGTGAGCTCCCCTACTGGTGACTGTATAAATCTGTATGTAGTGAGCCCCTCCTAGTGGTGACTGCATACATCTGTATGTAGTGAGCCCCCCTAGTGGTGGCTGTATAAATCTGTATGTAGTGAGCTCCCTCTAGTGGTGGCTGTATAAATCTGTATGTAGTGAGCTCCCTCTAGTGGTGGCTGTATAAATCTGTATGCAGTGAGCTCCCTCTATTGGTGGCTGTATAAATCTGTATGTAGTGAGCTCCCTCTAGTGGTGGCTGTATAAATCTGTATGTAGTGAGCTCCCTCTAGTGGTGGCTGTATAAATCTGTATGCAGTGAGCTCCCCTAGTGGTGGCTGTATAAATCTGTATGCAGTGAGCTCCCCTAGTGGTGGCTGTATAAATCTGTATGTAATGAGCTCCCTCTAGTGGTGGCTGTATAAATCTGTATGCAGTGAGCTCCCCTAGTGGTGGCTGTATAAATCTGTATGCAGTGAGCTCCCCTAGTGGTGGCTGTATAAATCTGTATGTAGTGAGCCCCTCCTAGTGGTGGCTGTATAAATCTGTATGCAGTGAGCTCCCCTAGTGGTGGCTGTATAAATCTGTATGTAGTGAGCCCCTCCTAGTGGTGGCTGTATAAATCTGTATACAGTGAGCTCCCCTACTGGTGACTGTATAAATCTGTATGTAGTGAGCCCCTCCTAGTGGCGACTTTATAAATCTGTATGTAGTGAGCTCCCTCTAGTGTTGACTGTATAAATCTGTATGTAGTGAGCTCCCTCTAGTGGTGGCTGTATAAATCTGTATGTAGTGAGCTCCCTCTAGTGGTGGCTGTATAAATCTGTATGTAGTGAGCTCCCTCTGGTGGTGGCTGTATAAATCTGTATGTAGTGATCTCCCCCTAGTGGTAACTGTATAAATCGGTATGTAGTGAGCTCCCCCTAGTGGTGGCTCTATAAATCTGTATGTAGTGATCTCCCTCTAGAGGTGGTTGTATAAATCTGTATGTAGTGAGCCCCTCCTAGTGGTGACTGTATCAATCTGTATGTAGTGAGCTCCCTCTAGTGGTGGATGTATAAACCTGTATGCAGTGAGCTCCCTCTAGTGGTGGCTGTATAAATCTGTATGTAGTGAGCTCCCTCTAGTGATGGCTGTATAAATCTGTATGTAGTGAGCTCCCCCTAGTGGTGGCTGTATAAATCTGTATGCAGTGAGCTCCCTCTAGTGGTGGCTGTATAAATCTGTATGTAGTGAGCTCCCTCTAGTGATGGCTGTATAAATCTGTATATAGTGAGCTCCTCCTAGTGGTGGCTGTATAAATCTGTATGCAGTGAGCTCCCTCTAGTGGTGGCTGTATAAATATGTATGCAGTGAGCTCCCCTAGTGGTGGCTGTATAAATCTATGTAGTGAGCTCCCCTACTGGTGACTGTATAAATCTGTATGTAGTGAGCCCCTCCTAGTGGTGACTGTATACATCTGTATGTAGTGAGCCCCCCTAGTGGTGGCTGTATAAATCTGTATGTAGTGAGCTCCCTCTAGTGGTGGCTGTATAAATCTGTATGTAGTGAGCTCCCCCTAGTGGTGGCTGTATAAATCTGTATGCAGTGAGCTCCTCTAGTGATGGCTGTATAAATCTGTATGTAGCGAGCTCCCTCTAGTGGTGGCTGTATAAATCTGTATGTAGTGAGCTCCCTCTAGTGGTGGCTGTATAAATCTGTATGTAGTGAGCTCCCTCTAGTGGTGGCTGTATAAATCTGTATGCAGTGAGCTCCCCTAGTGGTGGCTGTATAAATCTGTATGTAGTGAGCCCCTCCTAGTGGTGGCTGTATAAATCTGTATGCAGTGAGCTCCCCTAGTGGTGGCTGTATAAATCTGTATGTAGTGAGCCCCTCCTAGTGGCGACTGTATAAATCTGTATGTAGTGAGCTCCCTCTAGTGGTGGCTGTATAAATCTGTATGTAGTGAGCTCCCTCTAGTGGTGGCTGTATAAATCTGTATGTAGTGAGCTTCCCCTACTGGTGACTGTATAAATCTGTATGCAGTGAGCTCCCTCTAGTGGTGGCTGTATAAATCTGTATGTAGTGAGCTCCCCTAGTGGTGACTGTATAAATCAGTATGCAGTGACCTTCTTCTATTGGTGACTGTAATCTGTATGCAGTGAGCTCCCCCTAGTGGTAGATGTATAAATCTGTATTTAGTGAGCTCCCCCTAGTGGTGTCTCTATAAATCTGTATGTGGTGAGCTTCCTCTAGTGGTGACTGTATAAATCTGTATGTAGTGAGCTCCCCCCAGTGGTGACTGTATAAATCTGTATGTAGTGAGCTCCCCCTAGTGGTGGCTGTATAAATCTGTATGTAGTGAGCTCCCTCTAGTGTTGGCTGTATAAATCTGTATGTAGTGAGCTCCCTCTAGTGGTGGCTGTATAAATCTGTATGTAGTGAGCTCCCTCTAGTGGTGGCTGTATAAATCTATGCAGTGAGCTCCCCCTAGTGGTGTCTGTATAAATCTGTATGTAGTGAGCTCCCCCTAGTGGTGTCTGTATAAATCTGTATGTAGTGAGCTCCCCCTAGTGGTGGCTGTATAAATCTGTATGTAGTGAGCTCCCCCTAGTGGTGTCTGTATAAATCTGTATGTAGTGAGCTCCCCCTAGTGGTGTCTGTATAAATCTGTATGTAGTGAGCTCCCCCTAGTGGTGGCTGTATAAATCTGTATGCAGTGAGCTCCCTCTAGTGGTGGCTGTATAAATCTATGCAGTGAGCTCCCCCTAGTGGTGGCTGTATAAATCTGTATGTAGTAAGCTCCCCTAGTGGTGTCTGTATAAATCTGTATGTAGTGAACTCCCCCTAGTGGTGGCTGTATAAATCTGTATATAGTGAGCTCCCTCTAGTGGTGGCTGTATAAATCTGTATGCAGTGAGCTCCCTCTAGTGGTGGCTGTATAAATCTGTATGTAGTAAGCTCCCCTAGTGGTGTCTGTATAAATCTGTATGTAGTGAGCTCCCCCTAGTGGTGGCTGTATAAATCTGTATATAGTGAGCTCCCTCTAGTGGTGGCTGTATAATTCTGTATGTAGTAAGCTCCCCTAGTGGTGGCTGTATAAATCTGTATGTAGTGAGCTCCCCCTAGTGGTGGCTGTATAAATCTGTATGCAGTGAGCTCCCTCTAGTGGTGGTTGTATAAATCTGTATATAGTGAGCTCCCTCTAGTGGTGGCTGTATAAATCTGTATGCAGTGAGCTCCTCCTACTGGTGACTGTATATATCTGTATGTAGTGAGCTCCCTCTAGTGGTGGCTGTATAAATCTATGCAGTGAGCTCCCCCTAGTGGTGGCTGCATAAATCTGTATGTAGTGAGCTCCTCCTACTGGTGACTGTATAAATCTGTGTATAGTGAGCTCCCCCTAGTGTTGGTTGCAGGTGGCTGGAACCTGTCACATCCAGAAATGCTATTTACTTGGAGGTACAGGGTTAATCTGCAGGTGATCTTCACTTTCTCCCTTTAGCTGCTGCTCCAGTAACTTTATATCTGCAAGCAAATAGCATTTGAGAATCTGAATAGAGCAACTTCTCAAAGCTGAGGATTTGTTAAAAGTGCATCCAGCCTGTGAGATAAGCCACAGCAGCACAAATATCTCCCTGGTCCAGTTTGTTACATTGTATCAGTGCAGATAAATTGTATCACTTTGTGATACAAATGATTGTCTCAACTGTAGCAACCCCCCCCCCCCCCAGCTGTAAGAACTATTGGGCAATGATGAGATTACAACCCCTGGATGCACAGAAGAATACATTATAAATTGCTTTTGTTGTAAGAAAAGTAAAAGTTTTCCAACTATTCTAGATCTTGACCTCCCTCAATTGCTACTGTGGGTCCCTTTGGATATTAGGAGGGGGCATTATGACTTTTAAAGGACCCCTGATCCTTACCCGGCGGCCACAGCCCATGCCACTCTGAGTGCCAATTCTGTCAATCCGAGACCCAAAGCAATCTGAAGACCTCCTCATGCTCCGGGGGGCATTCAACAGCTCTCGCAGCTTATTCTTCAGTGGCGAGATTTTGTCAGGCTGAGTCCAGGACCCTCGGCTGTAGCCCATGTCTGCGGGGGGCCGGGCAGCTTCTCCAGCCCAGGATGGAGCTGAATTAGAAGACTGATCGGATGAATCATAGCTTCCAATAAACAAGTCTTGACCTGGGACTTCTGGTTCTTCTACGGGAAGTTTATCTTCTAAACGTTCTAGGAGACCCTACAGAAAAAGAAACGCTTCCATGTCACACACCGCTGCCGCCGTACATAACCGCTGACTTTTATAGTAGCGTCACTTTAAGCAGCAAACAAAGGAGCCCCCTCTATGTAGTCGCCTTGTTGGGGAATTGCATTTTCAGCGATTTCCTTAGCTACTGGTTGAGTTGCAATTTTGCGGCAGCCGCCCAGTGGGAATGATCACAGAGGCTGATACAATGTGCACGGCTCCAATAGCTGGGATATTTCAAGCAATTGCTAATATTGCAATTCCCCAATATAAGATGTAGACCAGATTCCCATTAAACCACTTATATAAAATAATGTAAAGTTGATCTATGGACTGAAGGTAATAAAAGGCGCTGATGACTTTGGGCTTTCGGGTCCCAGATAAATGCTCATTCTCCTTGTTTGGTGCAGATATAGGGGCAGGGTCCAGCGCTGACCCCTGTAGCCCACCTCCGCTCTGGCTGTTACACATTTACAGCTGGTTCTTCCCTCCATTGAAATTAATGGAAACCCTATAACATGAATTTGCAATATCAAAGGTGTAAGAATACAAATCACAGGTCCAGTTAGAATTAAATCAGACTCCCAGCATGTGCTTCAACTTTTGGAGTTTCCTGGGACTTGTAGTCTTACAAAAAGCTGCAGAGCCATGGATTGCAGATACCAGCAGGGAATACTGAGCTATGGAGCTCCATAACCCCCAATTACTTCTATGGAGAATGACCTTACAGTTCATTGTGGAGGTCACAAAGAAGGACCCCAAAACATCACATGCACATGATTTTTTTATAGCATTGCTGTCTTATTGTAGTGAAGGGGCTCCGTCAGATGTTTGGGCAGCAGTCACCGCTGATCCCCCATAAGCACCAGCAGGATGGCATCTATAGTGGGCACAGGATCACTTATCCTGCAGACTATAGACAGGAGCTACAAGTTGGGTTTGGAGTCTGTCCACAATGTCCATGTACATTAAACTTCTTGCAAGTTTCAAACTTTTTCATTGAGGCGTGGCGATGAGTGGTACCAAAGGGCATGGAAATGAGTGCCACCAAAGGGCATAGCAATGAGTGGTACCAAAGGGCATGGAAATGAGTGCCACCAAAGGGCATAGCAATGAGTGGTACCAAAGGGCATGGAAATGAGTGCCACCAAAGGGCATAACAATGAGTGGTACCAAAGGGCATGGAAATGAGTGGTACCAAAGGACATGGCAATGAGTGGTACCAAAGAGCATGGCAATGAGTGGTACCAAAGGGCATTGCAATGAGTGGTACCAAAGAGCATGGCGATGAGTCGTACTAAAGGGCATAGCAATGAAAGGTACTAAAGGGCATAACAATGAGTGGTACCAAAGGGCATGGCATTGAGTGGTACCAAAGTGCATGGCATTGAGTGGTACCAAAAGGCATGGCATTGAGTGGTACCAAGGGCATACTAATGAGTGGTACCAAAGAGAATGGCGATGAGTGGTACCAAAGGGCATAACAATGAATGGTACCAAAGGGCATAACAATGAGTGGTACCAAAAGACATGACAATGAGTGGTACCAAAGGGCATAACAATGAGTGGTACCAAAGGGCATGGCGATGAGTGGTACTAAAGGGCGAGCTCAGCTCTGCTGCATCTCTATACACATCCATATGTCGTAGGGTCTTATCCCCATGAGCTGTGATAAAGTCCAGGGTATATTTCGTTGACAATCTCAGCTCTGCTACATCTGCCCATAGGCTGAAGCCTTCTTATATGTCTGTATGTCTTTGTCTTACCTTTAGATCGGACAGGTCTGATGATATCATGGAGCTGTACGCTGGACCTCCATGGACCTTGGTCAATGCCAGAAGAAGCAGAAGGCGAGTAAAGTTCCCAAGGACTGAAGCCCCCATGGCTGGTCAGTTCTCCTGTCGAGTAGCCGGTCCCTTCCTTTCGTCTGTGGGTCTCTTTGACTTGTGCCCTATCTGTCCAACAACCACAACACTGCCAGGTTATATATGTGCCAGGCATGAACTCATCCACATTCTAGCACTTCCGAAAGATAAAGAGGCCGCTTTCAGGCCAGTAGAAGATTCCCTTTTAAAGTTATCCTTCCCTTGCCATCGCAGCGAGCCCTCCGAAGAGCCAACTTGCCCACTTGACCCCATGGCTGCTGGCCGCCTGACATTCCTGCCATAAGAGGCTTCTCACCTCTCTCTCATGGAAAATCAGAGAATCCAACCTTTTGACCAATCCTCAGGATGTGCCTGTGCCAATGGAATGAGGACAATGTGACCCAGCTGCTGCACAACCTCTTGCACTATTTCTGTACCAGGACATCTGCACATCACATGGTTATTAGTGATATCGAAGCAAAAAAACAGATGACCATAAACAGGCTAGATCTGCGATGGAGGAAGGGGGTAAATTGCACCTAAATCTAAAAATTATTGTCTAAAATATAGAAAGCTTTTAATGAGAGTGCAGTACTGGTAATGGCCACTGGGTGGCGGGATATTAAATCACTCCGTACATCCGCACACTGTAATTTGTATATTATTCAGGGCAGGTTCATATATACCAGAATGGCTGAACATCCCCTCGGCTCTTGGGGGCTCATAGACTACATGGACCCTGCTATGTGTTTGGCGCTGGACAGTATGTGGTGGCTATGATAGTGAAGGTATCAAGTGGTGGTGCTATTGAGTTTTGCATTACTGTGTAGATACCTAGTGTTGGGAACAATGTGTCGGACTATAATTTGGGATATATTTTGCATAATTAGGTTTGTAAACTTATTAACAGCATTATCATAAAGAAACCCTGCCATCAGTGGCGTAGCTAGAGCCTGATGGGCTACGGAGAAAAATTTGGACCGGACCCCTCCTCCACCCCTGCATGTTGGTCAGATGTATGGGCCCTTGTAGCATTCTAAATCCTATAAGGACATGTATGTTGCCCCCCCCCTCCCCCATTATAGAGTAATGTATCCCATCCTGTACTAATGTCCCTCATCCTGGGCCCCTGATATATTCCGTATGTCCCCCATCATGTTATACAGTATATACCTCACATCCTGGGCCCCTTCCAGGTATATATGCCCCCATCCTAGGTTTCTTCCTCATTTATATGTCCCCCATCCTTATATATGTTCCCCATCCTGGTATATATGCCCCCATCCTGAGTTCCTTCCTGGTTTAAATGTCCCACATCCTTGTATATATGTCCCCTGTCCTGCTATATATGTCCCCCATCCTGGTATATATGTCCCCTGTCCTGCTATATATGTCCCTCATCCTGGTATATATGTCCCCTGTCCTGCTATATATGTCCCCCATCCTGGTATATATGTCCCTCATCCTGGTATATATGTCCCCCATCCTGGTGTATATATCCCCCACTCTGGTATATATATCTCCCATCTTGGTACATATGTCCCCCATCCTGGTATATATGTCCCCTGTCCTGCTATATATGTCCCCCATCCTGGTATATATGTCCCTCATCCTGGTATATATGTCCCCCATCCTGGTATATATGTCCGCCATCCTGGTGTATAGTATATATCCCCCACTCTGGTATACATATCTCCCATCTTGGTACATATGTCCCCCATCCTGGTATATATGTCTCCCATCCTGGTATACATGTCCCCCATCCTGGTATATATGTCCCCTGTCCTGCTATATATGTCCCTCATCCTGGTATATATGTCCCCCATCCTGGTATATATATCCCCCATCCTGGTATATATGTCCCTCATCCTGGTATATATGTCTCCCATCCTGGTAGACATGTCCCCCATCCTGGTATATATGTCCCCTGTCCTGCTATATATGTCCCCCATCCTGGTATATATGTCCCCCATCCTGGTATATATGTCCCCCATCCTGGTATATATGTCTCCCATCCTGGTATACATGTCCCCCATCCTGGTATATATGTCCCCTGTGCTGCTATATATGTCCCCCATCCTGGTATATATGTCCCTCATCCTGGTATATATGTCCCCCATCCTGGTATACATGTCCCCCATCCTGGTATATATATCCCCCATCCTGTGATTGTTCCTGGGTAGAAAGAAGTGGAGGAAAAATGGAAAGAGAGCGCTACCTGAGCGTAGTAAGTAGAGACTGGAAATTTTAAAAGAATATAAAATCTTTTATGCTCACCTGAGCACGTTGTGCTGATAGGCACAACTCTATTTGAGGAATTTGTCCGTTATTAGGGTTCTCAGACCACGGTTTGCAGCTCTTCCATAGACGGTGGGGGTATATTTGTTCTACCCGACAGACAGCCACCACGTGAACAAATTGAGACAAATGGATTCTGGAGGCGCTCCCCGTTGAAGAAAGAGTAACCAAAAAAAATTGTTGAATCTTCCAGTTGTGGTGCAATCACATGGAGGATATTCCACCAGGGATTAATATTTGTAGGTTTATTAAAAAATCCTAAAACCGTGAATACACATAAGGGACATGGATGTACAAAAGGAGATGGGAGAAGGGAGTCTTTGAAAAGGATCACACAACGCGTTTCTGCTCATAGAGCCTTCATCAAGTGAAAAGAAAATCTAAAAATTGATTTAGGGAGGCATTGGACTGATATGATGGGTAGCAAAAAAAAAAAAATAAAAATAAAAAAAAAATAAATAAATAATAATAATAAAATAAAAAGAAAATAAATAAATAAATAAAAAAAAAATGAAAGAAAACAATAATAATAAAAAAAAAACAAAAAAAAAAACAGACCAGACACATAGATGCATGCTCACTCCTGGAGTCTCACTCCTCCGTCGCAGTCCACAGAGCGGCCCCGAACCGGGGCGGTGAGTGTTATTGTGATACAAATTGTTGTTTGATGTGTTAGATTGCTTATATTTTTTCTTTGGGTTGTTCCCCACACATATATATATACATTCACACATACATATACATATATATATATACATATATATATATGGATTGGATCTCGAATATAACATGATAATATGATGCTTTAGCATCTGCTGGATAATAATTGGGGCATGTGTTGATAAAAATAAAGGAAAGTGATTTGATGGTATATTTTCGATTGTCTCATGAATTTTGGACCTATAATGATTAAAATATATGTATGTGCTGGTGATAAATTGAATGCGAATGGGTGAATTATAGGGGGGGGATAAAAAACCAATGACGCGTGTATTGATGCTACTTGCCACTACAACGATAATGTTAATTCTCAGATGGAATGATTTGCACATATGAACAGGTTATATGAGAAGGAGGTCAAATGAGACCAACTGGTCAAAGACATATGATGTATTGGAGAGATATCAGGGATTGCCAGATAGATGCTCCAGGTCAGGGCCGGCTCCAGGTTTTTCTGGGCTCCGGGCGAAAGAGTCTCCGTGGCCCCTTTAACACAAACCACGATTCATGATGCAGAGATACCGCAGAGAAATATATATATATAGTACAATGCAAAGATTTCACTTCTTACATTACATGAGTGATATCTATTGTAAATTCCACAATAGCTCAGAAACCGGCGAATCCTCGCAGCTCACAGTGCAGACCGGACAATATAGTCCTCCATACAGTATTATGGGCCCCATATAATGCTTCATACAGGATACTGACCCCCTTATAACGCTCCATACAGGATACTGGTCCCCATATAATGCTCCATACAGGATACTGACCCCCTTATAATGCTCCATACAGGATACTGGTCCCCATATAATGCTCCATACAGGATACTGACCCCCATATAAGGCCCCATACGGAATACTGGCCCCCATATAAGGCCCCATACGGAATACTGGCCCCCATATAAGGCCCCATACAGAATACTGGCCCCCATATAAGGCCCCATACGGAATACTGGCCCCCGTATAAGGCCCCATACAGAATACTGGCCCCCATATAAGGCCCCATACGGAATACTGGCCCCCGTATAAGGCCCCATACAGAATACTGGCCCCCATATAAGGCCCCATACGGAATACTGGCCCCCGTATAAGGCCCCATACAGAATACTGGCCCCCATATAAGGCTCCATACGGAATACTGGCCCCCATATAAGGCTCCATACGGAATACTGGCCCCCATATAAGGCTCCATACGGAATACTGGCCTCCATATAAGGCTCCATACAGAATACTGGCCCCCATATAACGCTCCATACAGGATACTGGTCCCCTTATAACGCTCCATACAGGATACTGGCCCCCATATAATGCTGCATGCAGGCTGTTACCCCCCACATAATGCCCCATACAGGCTGTCCCCCCCTTATAATGCTCCATGCAGGCTGTTACCCCCCACATAATGCCCCATGCAGGCTGATCCCCCCCTTATAATGCCTCATGCAGGCTGTTCCCCCCTTTATAATGCCCCATGCAGGCTGTCACCCCTCCTCTTTATAATGCCCCATGCAGGATGTAACCCCCTCTTTATAAGGCCCCATGCAGGATGTCACCCCACTCTTTATAATGCCCCATGCAGGATGTCACACCCCCCTCTCTTTATAATGCCCCATGCAGGATGTCACCCCCCTCTCTTTATAATGCCCCATGCAGGATGTCACCCCCCCTTTTTATAATGCCCCATGCAGGATGTCACCCCCCCTCTCTTTATAATGCCCCATGCAGGATGTCACCCCCCCTCTCTTTATAATGCCCAATGCAGGATGTACCCCCCCTCTTTATAAGGCCCCATGCAGGCTGTCACCCCCTCTCTCTATAATGCCCCATGTAGGATGTCACCCCCTCTCTCTATAATGCCCCATGCAGGATGTCACCCCTTCTCTCTATAATGCCCCATGCAGGATGTCACCCCCCCTCTCTTTATAATGCCCCATGCAGGATGTCACCCCCTCATATTATGCCCCATGCAGGATGTCACCCCCCCCCCCATATTATGCCCCATGCATCCATACATTAAAAAAAAAAAAAAAAAAATCAAATACTCACCTCCCTCCTCCTCACCTGCTGCCGCTGCTCAGGTCCGGACTCCAACGTTGCCGGCGTCTTCCCGCTCTGCGCTCCCTGTGACGGCTCAGGGGAGGGCGCGGTGTAAAGACGTCACTGCGCCCTCTGACCTGAGACGTCACAGGAAGCGCAGAGCAGGAAGACAGCGGATCTGCGGAGGCACGGGGAGAGGTAAGTATCCAGCTGCCGGGGCCCTGAGCAAGCGGGGAAGAAGGGCGGGCGCTGACACCGCTCTCCTCCGCCCATAGCCCAGCGGGGTGCGCAACCGCCATTGGGCCCCCCTGCATGCTCAGGGCCCCAGCACTTGCCCCGGTGCGCCGGGTGCTGACACCGGCCCTGCCTCAGGTCCTTAGTTCTGATACAGGACTTTACTGTAAGTGTCATGATGTTAATTGCCATGGAAAAAGTGGTGTTATTCAGCTAGCTACATATTCCTTATACTGTCTCAACTGTCTCGTTTAATCCATCTGGATACAGACTACCCAGTCTGTAGATCCAGCAGGATTCTTTCGCATTGAGGACCGATTTTCTGTTCTTGGTGAGTGGTGGAATTTGCTCTACGGGTGTAACTGTTATGGAGTCAAAGTTCTTGTTGTGCACAAGAGTCCTGGTATGTATGTCCCCCATCCTGGTGTATATGTCCCCCATCCTGCTATATATGTCCCCCATCTTGGTGTATATGTCCCTATCCTGGTATGTATGCCCCGATCCTAGTATATAGGTCTCCCATCCTTGTATATAGGTCCCCAGTCCTGCTATATATGTCTCCCATCCTGGTATATACAGCATGTCCTACATCCGGGTGTAAATGTCCCCCATCCTGGTGTGTATGTCCGCCATCCTGGTGTATATGTCCCCCATACTGGTGTATATGTCCCCATCCTGGGCCCCTTCCTGATATACATGTCCACCGTCCTGCTATATATGTCCCTCATCCTGGTATATATGTCCACCCATCCTGGTATATAGATCCCCCATCCTTGTGTATATGTCCCCCATCTTGGTGTATATGTCCCCAATCCTGGTATATAGGTCCCCGATCCTTGTGTATATGTCTCCCATCCTGGTGTATATGTCCCCCATCCTGGTATATATGTCCCCCATCCTGGTATATAGGACCCCATCCTGGTAGATATATCTCCCATCCTGGCGTATATGTCTCCCATCCTGGTGTATATGTTCTCATCCTGGTGTATATGTCCCCCATCCTGGTATATATGTCCCCCATCCTGGTATATATGTCCCCCATCCTGGTGTGTATGTCCCCCATCCTGGTATATATGTCCCCCATCCTGGTATATATGTCCCCCATCCTGGTGTATATGTCCCCCATCCTGGTACAGTATATATGTCTCCCATCCTGGTATATATGTCCCCCATCCTGGTATATATGTCTCCCATCCTGGTGTATATGTCCCCCATCCTGGTATATATGTCTCCCATCCTGGTGTATATGTCCCCCATCCTGGTGTATATGTCTCCCATCCTGTTATATATGTCTCCCATCCTGGTGTATATTTCTCCCATCCTGGTGTATATGTCTTTTATCCTGGTGTATATGTCCCCCATCTTGGTATATATGTCTCCCATCCTGGTGTATATGTCTCCCATCCTGGTGTATATTTCTCCCATCCTGGTATATATGTCTCCTATACTGGTGTAATATGTCCCCCATCCTGGGGTATATGTCCCCCATCCTGGTATATATGTCCCCCATCCTGGTGTATATGCCTCCCATCCTGGTATATATGTCCCCCATCCTGGTATATATGTCCCCCATCCTGGTGTAATATGTCCCCCATCCTGGTGTAATATGTCCCCCATCCTGGTGTAATATGTCCCCCGTCCTGGTGTAATATGTCCCCCATCCTGGTGTATATGTCCCCCATCCTGGTGTATATGTCTCCCATCCTGGTGTATATGTCTCCCATCCTGGTGTATATGTCTCCCATCCTGGTGCACATGTTCCCCATCTTGGCATATATATCCCCCATCCTGGTATATATATATATATATATATATATATATATATATATATATATATATCCCATCCTGGTGTGTATGTCCCCCATCCTGGTATATATATCCCCTATCCTGGTATATATGTCCCCCATCCTGTGTAAGAAGCTAATGGATGTTTAGAAAACCTTAGAAAACCCTTGCACAAGTATGTTAGCTCAGCTGAAAACGGTTTGGCTGATTTGAGAAGCTATAAAATTGACCTTCCTTTGAGCTAGTTGAGAATCTGGAGCATTACATTTGTTTGCTCTATGAAACTCTCAAAATGGCCAGAAAAAAAGAGAACTTTCATGTGAAACTCGACAGTCTATTCTTGTTCTTAGAAATGAAGGCTATTCCATGCGAGAAGTTGCCAAGAAACTGAAGATTTCCTACAACAATATGTACTACTCCCTTCAGAGGAGAGCACAAACAGGCTCTAACCAGAGTAGAAAGAGAAGTGGGAGGCCCCGCTGCACAACTGAGCAACAAGACAAGTACATTAGAGTCTCTAGTGTGAGAAATCGACGCCTCACAGCTTCATTAAATAGTACACGCAAAACGCCAGTGTCAACGTCTACAGTGAAGAGGCGACTCCAGGATGCTGGCCTTCAGGGCAAAGTGGCAAAGAAAAAGCCATATCTGAGACTGGCTAATAAAAGGAAAAGATTAATATGGGCAAAAGTACACAGATATTGGACAGAGGAAGATTGGAAAAAAGTTTTATGGACAGACGACTCAAAGTTTGAGATGTTTGGATCACACAGAAGAACATTTGTGAGACGCAGAACAACTGAAAAGATGCTGGAAGAGTCCCTGACGCCATCTGTCAAGCATGGTGGAGGTAATGTGATTGTCTGGGGTTGCTTTGGTGCTGGTAAAGTGTGAGATTTGTACAAGGTAAATGGGATTTTGAATAAGGAAGGCTATCACTCCATTTTGCAACGCCATGCCATACCCTGTGGACAGCGCTTGATTGGAGCCAATTTCATCCTACAACATGACAATGACCCAAAGCCACCTCCAAATTATGCATGAACTATTTAGGGAAGAAGCAGGCAGCTGGTATTCTATCTGTAATGGAGTGGCCAGCGCAGTCACCAGATCTCCACCCCATTGAGCTGTTGTGGGAGCAGCTTGACCGTATGGTGCAAAAAGTGCCCATCAAGCCAATCCAACTTGTGTGAGGGGCTTCAGGAAGCATGGGGGGAAATGTCTCAAGATTACCTCAGCAAATTAACAGCTAGAAGCCAAAGGTCTGCAATGCAGTAATTGCTGCAAAGGGAGCATTCTGTGACCAAAGCAAAGTTTGAAGGAGAAAATTATTCTTTCAAATAAAAGTCATTATTTCTAACCTTGTCAATGTCTGGACGATATTTTCTATTCATTTTGCAACTCATTTGATAAATAAAAGTATGAGTTTTCATGGAAAACACAAAATTGTCTGGGTGACCCCAAACTTTTGAACGGTGGTGTATGTCCCCCATCCTGGTATATATGTCCCCCATCCTGGTATATATATCCCCCATCCTGGTATATATTTCCCCTATCCTGGTATATATGTCCCCCATCCTTGTTCCGTTATGCTGCTGTTCCCTAATGCATGAAAAAGTCCATTCTGCTCACTTTCACCCGCTCCCACGTCTCGTGGTTTCTTCATCTGTAACAGGCACAGAGGCCACCAGCTGACATCAGTGTGCCTGCTATGGGTGACATATGACATCACTGCCATGCGCTGCCAGCCGACATCAACTGCCGGCCTCTGATTGGCTGGTGGCGTGTATTGTGGTGCAGGGACCCAGCGGATCTCTGTGCTGCAATACATTTCAGCTGAACGTGCATCCTCGGATGCTGCCCAAACCACGAGCAGCATACTCTACCTGTGATTGTAGGACTACTACTAACTATTACTACTAACAGCATGCACTGTGATTACAAATATGCCATCCATTGTTCCTATCATTCCATGTCTAAGCATTGATTTGAGAGTATGGTAGTGCCCCGACGCAGAGTACTGATGCCATTTTATGGAGATGTACAATGTGACCTATCAATTACCCCTGTGCATGGGCCCTTATTGCCCTCTATATGTCATGTACAGCAGATAGAGGGGTAACTTTAATCTTCTAGACCTCAAAGCAAAATTTCTAACCAGGCCCTGAAGCATGATGGATCATTTCTAATACTAAGGTCTTTTTGGGACCCCTGAAGCTGCGGGGCCCGATGTGACTGCAGTTTCCCCCTTCCTTCCCATTATAGTTATGCCCCTGTCAATGGTAATATAATAAAATAATGGCCGCCTTAGTATAACCTCTTCCAAAATATCCAACTTTATTTTGTATAATTCACGGACATCGTAGACGGAAGGAAAGTGTCATATATTTATTATGATCTATGAAGTGTTAGAAATTACAATTATAAAACATGAAATAAATACATATAAATAAATAAATATGAGCGGGATCCTCGGAAATAGAAAAGTAATGTTCCGGTGAATCGTCTTGGGAGCGGCCTCAAGCAGCGCAAGATTCTCCCACAGCCTCATTGTATCAAAACCTTCTGGATCCTACGGGAAGAAAAGAAGAATTGTCAAACGAAAGTGTCGTGAAAGCTGGGAAAAATCACAGGAAGAAGAAACCATCACTACGGAAGACCCCCCCCATGTATGAAGGGGTCTTGGCAACCAATCTGACCTCAGCTTTCATGTTCTAAGCTGTATTGGTTGCTATGGGAAACAAGGCCCACGTGGCGGCAGCCATTTTGTCTGTACACCCCATCATTAATAATGCTCTATCTGGCAAAATATCAGCCACCAATACTTGGGGAGGTGATTGTGCATCCATATACAATACATTTAGGGGTTTGGGGTTAAAATTTCCTTAGTGATAAACATGGCTCCCATTGACGATAACATAGCAACCAAGCCGAGTGTGGAATGTAAGCTGGTCAGTGACTGGTTGCTATGGGCAACAAGGTTAATCAGGTTATGAGGCCTACTGATGGTGGAGATACATACATATATATATATATGTATATATATATATATATATATATATATATATATATATACATACGGTATATTAGTGTGTATGGTGGAAGCTACTTAAAATAAAATGGCGGAAAATCATTATGTCATTTGTATCTACAAAGGAATTTGAAGAAGGACTTGACAGATACCGATGACATGGCCGCTATTTTCTCCTGAATTACATCTTTTTTATATAATACATATGGCGCCATTATTAAACCATGTACAGACGTAGCAGAGCTGTGTTTGCCATGTGGCTCAACTCATGGTGACATCGTCATGTCATTTTACATAGGACTGCAGGTGAACCTGCTGCCTTATTGAGTGCGTTACACTGAGTTCAGCTCTGCTGCCTTTGTATCTACATGACATATATCCTTATAATGATTATTCTTGATAGTTGTCTATATAATGTAACAGGTGTGGAACTAGAATTCCTATCATGCCCTATTGGGATATGTTGGGAGTTGTAGTTTGCATTGGGAACCAACCAGAACACAAAACACGCAGGATCCTATGTAGCAAGTCCAGTCATATAGATCTGTGCAATGACTGGAACAGGACTCCCAGCATCCTCAGACTGGGACTTGTAGTTCCCCTAGTGACTACAGAACAATAATATAAATCTCCTCTTACCGTTACAGCCCAGTCCACTGAAGGAGTCGATTCTGTCAATCCTTCTCCCGAAGCAGCCTGAACCCCTCATCATCTTGGGGCTCTGCAGCGATCTCAGCCCTTTGAGGAAGGAGTCGTTGATGGAGATGGTCTTTCCGGGGTTAGCCCCCCTGGACTCGGGTAAGTGGGCTCCAGCCTCTTCTGGGGTCATCGCTTGAGTGCGATCGTCCAATCTGGTCTCCAGGACGCTGGGATTTGATTGTTGTAAATCTTCAATGGCTGACAGCTTCTCCTCTAATCTCTCCAGGACGTCCTGTGTATGGAAATATAGAATATATCATGTTCTGTAGGGTCGCGGTCCACCCATAGATCACATAAAGGCTGTATTTGTATAATGCATCTTCCCATACTATCATATTACAATTCATACAAATAGAGCTCATAGCCTGGGACTACAGTGCCCAGCAACCCCAATGATTGAAAGCTGTATACATATATGCAATGCTCTTGCCCATATCTTGTAGAACTACAAAAATCAGCAAATGTTCACCATTGGGCTGCGCATCCTTTATATGCTGTTCACTACAACTCTCATGATCTATTCATGTTCTATCCATCTGGTTACGTTACCTTGTGCATAAGAAGTGGTTTTAGGGCTACTACTCTCAGCATTTCCCTCCCTTACAGTTATACCATACTCTATCGATCTATTTCCATTACCCCATTTACAGTGTTTTTAGAACTACCACTCTCAGCATACTCTACCCGTGATTGTAGGACTACTACTAACTACTACTACTAACAGCATGCACTATGATTACAAATATGCCATCCATTGTTCCTATCATTCCATGTCTAAGCATTGATTGTAGGACTACTACTCACAGCATGCACTATGATTACAAATATGTCATGCACTTTTTCTATCATCCCATGTATAAGCAGTGATTGTAGGACTACTACTCACAGCATGTCCTATGATTATAAATATGCCATGCACTATTTGTTTTCCCATGTATAAGTATGATTGGAACTACTACTCTCAGCATGTCCCATTCTTACAACGATGCCATGCATTACTTGTTTCCCATATATGTGTGATCAAAACTACTACTCTCAGCATGCCCCATCCTTACAATGATGCCATGCTTTATCCATCTATTTCCATTGCCCCATATATAAGCCGTGGTTGTAGAACTATCATTCTCAGCATGTCCTGCCCTTACAACTATGCCATGCATTGCTTCCCTTGCTTTAGCATGATCAGAACTACTACTCTCAATATGCTTTACTCCTAGAAATCTTTGATTATATGTCTAATCTGCTCCATGTCCTGCATCCTCCATAAAGATTTTTAGCTTCTATAAATGGTGTAGAACTAAAAGTCACAGCATGTCATGCATTACATCTATAGTTTCCAGACACAATAACCTGTTCCTAACACCCAATCATTACCCTTAAGCTATAAAGTGTAGGACTACAACTCCCAGCAATATTAGTTTCTCTGCATAGAGCAGCTGGCACCCAGGAGCTTGCAATCTAAGGCTTACCTTGAAGGAGTCCAGGTCTCGGTCAGTGTCTGGGTCGGCTATGGGGTGAGCAGTGGTGGAGAGCAGCTGCAGGGTGGCACAGAGCAGGGTGCAGAAGGCATACAGCTTCCTCTCCATGGTGAGCAGGTGATAAAATGAGCTGGTGCTGGCTGCTATATACTGATGTCCCTGCAGCTGCTGGTGTCTCCCTCTCTCTATTCCCCCAGTGATCTGGAGCTTGTACCAAACCCCTCTCCCATTTATACCCCCTACCCTGTGACCTGCTATCTGCAGCCTTATCTAGCCAGCTTTCTCTAGACAGCAGTGTGTGCATGGAAGATTCCCATAAAGGGTCCTGCTGGTGGAATGTGCCCCCTCCTCACTACTACACCCCTCATTCTCCATCCTGTGACACCATCAATTCCAGGTGCTAATCCCCAAACCCTACTAAATGAGAAGATTAGTATTCTGTTCAGAGGAAATAATTGATGTCTCCTCACAGCTTCCCATAGACGGTAGATGCAGCCCTCATTGACGTCTATGGATCTGTCTTCTATGGAACCAGCAATTAGCTCTTATACCCCGTAGAGAAAGCCGAGTGACCTCACTCCATTGATCTACGACTGTGCCTGGACGAAATGTCCCCGTGGTAGATCCGCAGGTTCACCGGATCATTGTCCCCATCCGTATTTATCCATTTAGTCTGGAACTGAATATTTCGGAAACGCTCGGGGCTCATTCAGACGCCAGTGATTTTTCTCTTGCACAAAAAGTCACTATTAGATCCGAGTTTCATCAGTGTTTGATCCGTGTGTCAAAGTTTCATCACTTTCTCTCTGAACAAAAAAAACCTGATGGCGATTTCTCACGCTTCTCCTATCAAACACAGTCTGTGATTTTTAAAGACCCATAGATTTTTATGGGTGAATTTGATCTGTGTCTCCATAATTTTTTTGCCGATACATGATCCACAAAAAACACGGACATGTGAACAGCCCCTGAGACTATAATGGGTACGTGTTCTATCTATGAAAACCATGTGAAAAAAAACAGACATCTGAATTCGCTCAAAAAAGGTTTCTTTAGATTTTCTCCGATTTTTATTGTATTTTTCCCCATATTCTGAACACACATATTTTGTGACTTTTTGAGATTTTATGCCGCTCTTTCCATTTTTCAAATGGTCAGCTATTCGAATGATGGTCAGCTATGGGATGCTATGGTCAGCTATTCAAATGATGGTCAGCTATGGTATGCTATGGTCAGCTATTCGAATGATGGTCAGCTATGGGATGCTATGGTCAGCTATTCGAATGATGGTCAGTTATGGGATGCTATGGTCAGCTATTCGAATGATGGTCAGCTATGGGATGCTATGGTCAGCTATTCGAATGATGGTCAGCTATGGTGTGCTATGGTCTGCTATTCGAATGATGGTCAGCTATGGGATGCTATGGTCAGCTATTCAAATGATGGTCAGCTATGGTATGCTATGGTCAGCTATTCGAATGATGGTCAGCTATGGGATGCTATGGTCAGCTATTCAAATGATGGTCAGCTATGGTATGCTATGGTCAGCTATTCGAATGATGGTCAGCTATGGTATGCTATGGTCAGCTATTCAAATGATGGTCAGCTATTGGATGCTATGGTCAGCTATTCGAATGATGGTCAGCTATTCGAATGATGGTCAGCTATGGTATGCTATGGTCAGCTATTCAAATGGTGGTCAGCTATGGTATGCTATGGTCAGCTATTCGAATGATGGTCAGCTATGGGATGCTATGGTCAGCTATTCAAATGATGGTCAGCTATGGGATGCTATGGTCAGCTATTCGAATGATGGTCAGCTATGGTATGCTATGGTCAGCTATTCAAATGATGGTCAGCTATGGGATGCTATGGTCAGCTATTCGAATGATGGTCAGCTATGGGATGCTATGGTCAGCTATTCGAATGATGGTCAGCTATGGGATGCTATGGTCAGCTATTCGAATGATGGTCAGCTATGGTGTGCTATGGTCAGCTATTCGAATGATGGTCAGCTATGGGATGCTATGGTCAGCTATTCAAATGATGGTCAGCTATGGTATGCTATGGTCAGCTATTCGAATGATGGTCAGCTATGGGATGCTATGGTCAGCTATTCGAATGATGGTCAGCTATGGTGTGCTATGGTCTGCTATTCGAATGATGGTCAGCTATGGTGTGCTATGGTCAGCTATTCAAATGATGGTCAGCTATGGGATGCTATGGTCAGCTATTCGAATGATGGTCAGCTATGGGATGCTATGGTCAGCTATTCGAATGATGGTCAGCTATGGTGTGCTATGGTCTGCTATTCGAATGATGGTCAGCTATGGGATGCTATGGTCAGCTATTCGAATGATGGTCAGCTATGGTGTGCTATGGTCTGCTATTCGAATGATGGTCAGCTATGGGATGCTATGGTCAGCTATTCAAATGATGGTCAGCTATGGTATGCTATGGTCAGCTATTCAAATGATGGTCAGCTATGGGATGCTATGGTCAGCTATTCGAATGATGGTCAGCTATGGGATGCTATGGTCAGCTATTCGAATGATGGTCAGCTATGGGATGCTATGGTCAGCTATTCGAATGATGGTCAGCTATGGTGTGCTATGGTCTGCTATTCGAATGATGGTCAGCTATGGTATGCTATGGTCAGCTATTCGAATGATGGTCAGCTATGGTATGCTATGGTCAGCTATTCAAATGATGGTCAGCTATGGGATGCTATGGTCAGCTATTCGAATGATGGTCAGCTATGGGATGCTATGGTCAGCTATTCAAATGATGGTCAGCTATGGTATGCTATGGTCAGCTATTCGAATGATGGTCAGCTATTCAAATGATGGTCAGCTATGGGATGCTATGGTCAGCTATTCGAATGATGGTCAGCTATGGTATGCTATGGTCAGCTATTCAAATGATGGTCAGCTATGGGATGCTATGGTCAGCTATTCGAATGATGGTCAGCTATGGGATGCTATGGTCAGCTATTCGAATGATGGTCAGCTATGGTGTGCTATGGTCTGCTATTCGAATGATGGTCAGCTATGGGATGCTATGGTCAGCTATTCAAATGATGGTCAGCTATGGTATGCTATGGTCAGCTATTCAAATGATGGTCAGCTATGGGATGCTATGGTCAGCTATTAGAATGATGGTCAGCTATGGGATGCTATGGTCAGCTATTCGAATGATGGTCAGCTATGGTGTGCTATGGTCAGCTATTCGAATGATGGTCAGCTATGGGATGCTATGGTCAGCTATTCAAATGATGGTCAGCTATGGGATGCTATGGTAAGCTATTCGAATGATGGTCAGCTATGGTATGCTATGGTCAGCTATTCAAATGATGGTCAGCTATGGTGTGCTATGGTCAGCTATTCGAATGATGGTCAGCTATGGGATGCTATGGTCAGCTATTCAAATGATGGTCAGCTATGGTATGCTATGGTCAGCTATTCGAATGATGGTCAGCTATGGGATGCTATGGTCAGCTATTCAAATGATGGTCAGCTATGGGATGCTATGGTAAGCTATTCGAATGATGGTCAGCTATGGTATGCTATGGTCAGCTATTCAAATGATGGTCAGCTATGGGATGCTATGGTCAGCTATTCGAATGATGGTCAGCTATGGTATGCTATGGTCAGCTATTTGAATGATGGTCAGCTATGGTATGCTATGGTCAGCTATTGAAATGATGGTCAGCTATGGTATGCTATGGTCAGCTATTCGAATGATGGTCAGCTATGGTATGCTATGGTCAGCTATTCGAATGATGGTCAGCTATGGTGTGCTATGGTCAGCTATTCAAATGATGGTTTTGCAGAATTGCAACTTTCTTAATAAGTTACAAATAATTCCAGTTGCATAAAAAGCGGAGTAACACAATATCCATTGATGCACCGTACTTATCAAACTTTGTGCAACACTTCCATAAATGTGATACAAATAACTGCAACTCAAAGAAGTGACTTTACGAAGTCGATCCATGATCACGTCCCCCCCGTTGAAGACCTGTTGTGATGGAGGAGCTGTTATGGTATATAGTATAGTATATAGTATGCTCTTGTTGCTTTCATGGTACAGCACGGGGCATATTTCCTGGATCCCGCGTTCTGTACAATTCTTTGAAATGCAAACCGATCCTGAGCAAGAAGTTACTTTTGATCCTGTCTCTTTGAAATATCTTGCTAGCGCCACACACAGCACCGCTGACCTCGGAGACGCCTTGATATAGAAATCTGACATCCTGCGGACATTTCTTATTCAGATGCTTCCTAGATGAAGATTTCGTGCTGTTTCTTTGGGTCATTGTAGCATTGTGTCCTAATAATTTAATGATGAAAGTCCCAGTCATGTACATGTGAAGAAATTCTATTTCATTGCTAGTGTATAGGTTATAAAATGTTACTTGGGTCTGGTGAGAGTGATACATAATAATCCCAATTCACCAAGACTGGCGATGTTCTCTCTTGTCTTAAGGAGCGAGACAATCCCGATTCATTAAGAGGCACACAACTCTTAATGAATCAGGAGCGTCTGACGGGTGGTGAGCGCCTCCGCGTGCCACACCAGAAATCTTACTCTCGTCAGGTTCTGAAGTAAGCTTTCTGGTGTAAGGTACTCCACGGCTCGTCATAAATTTGCCATTCTGTGGGGTCCTCGTCCCAGCTTCACCTATTTTGGCGAAACCTGGCGTGAAAACGACAAAAGTTGCTAAATTTTGGGGCAACTCAGATATGTGGACCCGGATGTTATCTTTCTTTAAGAGACACGTCTGACGACCTTGGGGCTTATACGTGAGGCCGAGAGATTGGCGGTCCAGTCCATCTTCTCTGGTCATTGGCTGTGGAGCCTGATACCGGGGTCACAATACTGTTTAAAACCAATGAAGTGGTTATGGGAAGTCAAGCTCTTCGGACATTAAATACTAATTATGGCTTTAATCTGTCAAAGTTTGCTAATGCCGCCATCCATATTAAAATCCTATAAGGTTATTTTCCCAAGGGAATATAGCGCCATAGTAAATTGGGAAGAAAAGGTGAAAGTTTCAAATGTAATGGAAGAACTTGAGTCTGACTCGTAGAGAAAGGGTCGCTATGTTGAAGACTTACCTGGTCCTCATCTTCTTATATGTGTTTGTCATTGTCACGTTGCCAGAATTTTTCTCTTCAGCCCGTTCCTACAGCTCTTATGGGGGGAATAGCTTGAACCTGACAAAGTGGAATTACTTGCCTACAACTAAAAGAGAGTGGCCTGGATAAGGTCAATCCAAAGATTTGATGGTGTCAGAAATTGTAACCTGAGTTGTCAGCACGGAGAGACCATGGAAAATATTCTACATCATTGCTGAGACGAAAAGAAAATATGGACAGAAGTGTTAGGCAAGTGAAGTCCCTGAAGTATCCTGACATCATCTATATACAACCCCTGGCAAAAATTATGGAATCACCGGGCTCGGAGGATGTTCATTCAGTTGTTTAATGTTGTTGAAGAAAAGCAGATCACAGACATGGCACAAAACTAAAGTCATTTCAAATGGCAACTTTAGGGCTTTAAGAAACACTAAAAGAAATCAAGATTAAAAAGGTGGTACTCAGTAAGGGTAATTTTTTTCAGACCAAGCAGAGGGAAAAAATTATGTAATCACTCAATTCTGAGGAAGGACCTCCATGTGTCTACCGTCGGGAGATCAGCGGCTAGGGCCGCTGATCTCCCGACGGCAAGTGTGAAGGGAGGACCGGGGAGAGGCGCCGCCGGTCGAGATACTTCTGCTGCGAGCAGCCGCTCATCTCCCGCAGCGCCGTTCCCCGGTCCTCACTAATACGATTCAAGGAGCAGCGATTTTGGCGCCAAATTTGAAGACCGCTCTGCTGATTGGTCGTGACCGGCGGCCGCGACCGATCAGCGATATTGGCGCCAAATTTAAACACTGTTTAAACACTGCTTTGCTGATTGGTCGCGGTCGCCGGCCGCGACCAATCAGCAATTTTGGCGCTAAATTTAAACACACTCTCCGGTCTTCACTAACACAGTTCGCTGATTGGTCGCGGTCGTAATACTGCTCCTATGTACAAGATATAACTACTATAATACTGCCCCCTGTATACAAGAATATAACTACTATAATACTGCTCCTATGTACAAGAATATAACTACTATAATACTGCTCCGTATGTACAAGAATATAACTACTATAATACTGCCCCCTATGTACAAGAATATAACTACTATAATACTACCCCCTGTATACAAGAATATAACTACTATAATACTGCTCCGTATGTACAAGAATATAACTACTATAATACTGCCCCTATGTACAAGAATATAACTACTATAATACTGCCCCCTATGTACAAGAATATAACTACTATAATACTGCCCCTATGTACAGGAATATAACTACTATAATACTGCCCCTATGTACAGGAATATAACTACTATAATACTGCCCCTATGTACAAGAATATAACTACTATAATGATCTTTTTATTTAAAACTGACAACCAAATATTACAGAATAATTACATTAAAATCACAAAATAATAAATATTAAAGAAAATAAATACTGTGTTGTTACATCACTTACACAATAATATTAGATAACATTAATAAATCCCGCCACATGAATGTTCCTCCAGTTCACATTACCTGAGTTAATCTTTATATCTTTCTTATACACTGTCTTAAGACTTTCCAGGATCTTATACCTGACACTATCACAGGACAGGACCTCCTTATTGATTAGCAGGCAGCACTGTGCACACCACAAATGATAGATGGTCACCACATTTATTACATATAGTGAGCTTCGGTTATACGCCCTGGGCTCAGGCTGGAAGTCTTCGTACAGCAGCTGACCGTACGACTGTCCCACCAGGTGCGGTAACTTTAGGGACAAGGACACACACTCCCATACCTGCATACTAAAAGGACACTCTAGCAGCAGATGCTCCATAGTCTCCTGTATATGGGGGCACTCTTCTCTAGGACAGGATCTGTCTGATACATTCCTGCACTTTAGGTTATCTCTGACGTACATCTTACCATGGAGCCCCAGCCACGCCACATCTCTCATATGAGTGGGAATTCTGGGATCTAGTACGTTTTTTGCAGCCTGTTTTACATCTAGACTTGGGGCGCCCCTCAATTGAACATGGACACTAAAGTGAGATGACAGCACGTTCTTATACAACTCCTTCCTACTGAGCTGCCTGACGTCCTCATACAGGATCCTCCATCTAATAACCTTACTTATTACATGGACACCATACCAAGAAACATTATTCTTTAGTCGTCCTGAGATTCTCTTGATGGGGTCCCCTACCGACCACACGGACACAAACTGCTGGATCTGGCCCTTAAACAAACAAGACCATGGCGTCTTCTCTGAATTCTTACAAAAAGAGAAATTCTTCATAAGAAACATGAGATTAAAGAAGAGCTCAGGACAGGGCATGGAGAGACCACCCTCCTTATAGGGGAGATAGACAATGTTTCTCCTGACCACATTCACTCTGTTACCCCATAAGAAGTGAAAGAAGACATTAGTAAGTCTGGGGAGTAACACATCGGGCATCGGGAACACCACACTGATATAGAGGAAGAGCGGGAGCAAGAAGGTCTTCAGCAGGTGGACCTTCTCCAGATACGTCAGCTTCCAGTGTCTCCAGCTCTGCACCTTCTGCTCACACACCACCAGCTTCTCCTCCCAGTTCACCTTCCCATCATCTACAGCTCCAAACACTACTCCCAAAATCTTTATCTGACCCTGAACTGTTCTGAAGGGCACAGAGAAGACATCACTGTCACCCCCCAACCACAACGCCTCGCTCTTCTCCATGTTCACAGAGGAGTTAGACACATTGGAGAAGGCTGTGATCTCCTGCTGTAGAGCCGCACAGTCATCTCTAGACGACACCACCACCGACACGTCATCCGCATAGGCGCAGAACTTTACATCCTCCACTGTACTCTGCAGGCGACACCTCAGCCCTGTGAAACCTCTATGATCCTGCACTTTTCTGAGGAAAGGATCCAGACTGAAAACATACAACAATGGGCTGAGAGGACAGCCCTGCCTCACCCCTGACATGATCCTGAAGGGCTCGGTCAAGTGACCATTAATCAGCGGCAGGCTTACAGCCTCCTTATACACAACCTGCAGCCACTGCACAAACCGCACCGGGAGGCCATAGTGTAACAACACCTGGTACAGGTAGTCATGATGGACTCTATCAAAGGCTTTACACTGGTCTAAGCCCACAATATACGCCCCCACATTGTGCTGCTTAATGTACGTCACAGCTTCTCTCACCAGCAGCAATGAGTCCTCTATCGTCCGACCCTTCACACCACACGTCTGGTTGGCGATGATCAGCTCACCAGCCACCTTGCTCAGCCGATAATACAAGATCTTGGCCAGGATTTTATAGTCAGTGTTTAGCAAAGACAGTGGACGCCAGTTCTTTACATCTTTTAGATTTCCCTTCTTTGCTAAGAGAACCAGAACAGATCTATACTGGGACTGTAGGAGCTTACCTGCAGAGAGGCAATCATTATAAACCTGCACCAGGTCCGGAGCCAACAAGTCCCTGAACTCTTTGTAAAACTCGCTGGTCAGGCCGTCCAGTCCTGGGCTCTTGTTGGCCTTTAAGGAGTCAATGCTCCTCTTCACCTCATCCTCAGTTATGGGATCGGCCATACTATCTGCCTGCACCAGGTCTAACGTTGGTAGGGACACCCCCTTCAGATAGGCTTTAATGTCATCCTTATCAATATGAGCCCCTTTATACAGATCTCTATAATAATCACCAATGATCCTGTGGACTTTCTCCGGCTCTGACTGCTCCACCCCATTCTCATCTAACAAGCCAATGATCAGCTTCTTACTGACCCTGTTCTTACAGGCAATAAAGGGATCTGGATTATGGACGCCCCAACTATCAAACTGTCCCTCCGCCTTGAGAGACTTGAGGCGATCGTACTGCAGCTCCCTCATCCGCTGCTCTATATGGCTGACGCTCCGTCCGTCCACCTCCTCACCACCATTCATCCTGCTGTATAGCCGGCTGAGGTGCAGTCTCAGGGCTGTGTATCTCATATAATCCATATTACTACGTCTCCTGGCTGCTCGTATAATAAACTGCTTGATGTCACTCTTCATGATCTCCCACCACTCAGCTGTGTCATCACACATACACTGGGTGGTCCTACGTTCATTATAGAATGTGGTGAAGGCCTCTCTGAACCGAGGATCTTGGACTACAGAGCTGTTCACCTTCCAGTACCCCTTTCCACAGACCACAGCTTGGGCCAAATCCAGCGTCACACTCACCATACAATGGTCCGAATACTCCAGGGGGCTGATCCTGTACTGAGAGCATCTCACCTCCCTCTTTATATACACCCGGTCTATCCTACTGGCATTACCAGCCTTATGGTAAGTGTACGTCTTACTGGTATGATGAGACCCATAGGGGTCTACTAGGTGGGCCTGCTGGACTATATTATTAAGGAACGTCTCATCATATCTTAGTTGCTTATGACTGCTGGATCTGTCCACATTACAGGACACATTATTAAAGTCCCCACACAATATAAATACTTTAGATGTAAAGCAATATGGTTTCATGTGGTCAAATAGTTCCCTCCGCTCTTTCCTGGTCTGCGGAGCATAAATGTTTATCGCTCTATAATGGATGGAGTCCAATGTAAAGTCCAGCATCAGACAGCGACCCGGACAGATCTCCAGGACTCTGTCCACCTGGACATTCATGGTATTAAAGAGGACCCCCACACCGTCATTTCTCTCCAGACCGAAGGACCAGTATGACGGCCCAAGTCTCCAGTCTCTCTTAGCAGCATACACATGGGCATTGCTCTTCAGATACGTCTCCTGCAAGAAGAAGACGTCAGATCTCTCGTCAGATAAACGCTGGTAAATCGCCTGGCGCCGGCTCACAGTCCTCACACTGTTCACATTAATGGAGCTTATTCTCAGCTGCATCCTGATCACTTGGACTTTTTAGTCTTCTTCCTCCTTCCACTGCTGTCACCTGTAGTGCCCCATCTCTTTGTGGACACGGGAGGGTCAGGATCCACCTTATCAGAGACGTTTTCTAGGACGCATGAAGGACTTTGCTCCATTTGTGCCTCTTCTTGGTCGTCTTTTCCCAGCACACTGTAACGTCCAGGACTTATCGCCAGCACTGGAGGCTCAGAGGTTTTCTGTACTGTTGTGACTTTTCTGGTGGGATCCACAGATGCATTTTTTCTTTTTACGGTCACAAAGCCTTCCTCATCCACACTGGACAGTGCAGGCGGACTAACTGCTTCCACAGATGTACTGGGCTGATGTTTGGATGGTTTGGTGGCAGGCTTTCTGGACACCTTAGGCCTCTCTTTAACAACTGGCGTTTTAGGCCCTACTTTAGTGGCTGATCGAAGCTTAGGTCTTATTATATTGGCTGATGACGCTTTAGGTCTTTCTTTAGTGGCTGGTGGGCCTTTAGATGGTTCTTCAGTGGCTGGTGGTCCTAGTAGTGCAGCATCTGTTAGTACATGAGACTCTGGAGCAGGTTCACTGATACTGTGACTTCTGTCCTCATCCATACCAGCTTCTGGGACAACATCAGAACCTCTGGTGACATCTTCCTGTACAACTTCTGAGGAGGTCTGGCCATTATATTTATTATGTTCTGCATGCCGGCAATCCCGGCTTTCACCAGCCGCAGATGGATCAGTGCTGGAGATCTCCACCGCTGCTGGAGGATTAGTGCTGGAGCTCTCCCTAGCTCCATGATTACTGACACCTGACTGTGCTGCAACAACGCCCAGATCTACTACTGATGGTTGCACAGTATTGTCTCCAGTCACTGACATGGAGGGTTGAGAGTCCATTTCCACTGCAGTGTGGTCTCCATCCGCTGACACACATGACATAGAGTCCATCACCACTGATTGCTGCACAGTATTGTCTCCATTCACTGACATGGAGGGTTCAGAGTCCATTATAATATTTGTATTATCTGTTGCAGACAGACATTCACTAGCACCAGTGAGCGGGGTCTCACTCACAGCGCTGAGGGGGGTCTCACTCACAGTATCAGTACAGGGTGCACTTTCTTTCTCACTCTCAGCAGCTGAGCTCACTTCATTGCTGCATACAGAGGTCACTGCAGTTAACCCCTCGTTTGCTGGCACACTTTCCTCTGCAGCACTTTCTGGTGTCTCGGACCCCTCACATTGTGCCCCTGATATCAGCGCTGCACTTCTCACTGGGCTTCCTTGCTCCACAATGCTGTACACAGTTTTATATTTAATGTCCTTATTCCCAATAAAGCGTTTTCTGCTCACAGTCTGGGCTCTGGATCCTTTTTTTTTCTCTTTAGCCCAAGTCTCCTTTCTGGGCACAGAGATTAAACCTGATCAGCAGCTCTCGGCTGCAATCATCCAGACACTCACACTTCATCAGTTTTACCTTAGGATCAGTCTCTTTCTTAATTTCTTCTTTTAGTTTGCTGATATGCAATTTCAGCTTAAATATACTTTGCCTTGTTACTTTAGCATTTAATCCTCCAACATAACAAGCAGGTTTAGAAGACTCACCAGCCACCATCTCCAGCTTTCCATTACCATCAGATGCAGGCTGCAGGCCGGACTCCAGACCAGGGGCTTTCCCTGGATCATCAGCCCAGCTCCCCTCCCCTCCACCTGGGTCAGAAGCCTCCGCCCTGCTGAGAGCTCTCAAGCACACGTCTATCCTCTCCTATGTACAAGAATAGAACTACTATAATACTGCTGCTATGTACAAGAATATAACTACTATAATACTGCTCCTATGTACAAGAATATAACTACTATAATACTGCCCCCTATGTACAAGAATATAACTACTGTAATACTGCTCCTATATACAAGAATATAACTACTATAATACTGCCCCCTATGTACAAGAATATAACTACTATATTACTGCTCCTATGTACAAGAATATAACTACTATAATACTGCTCCCTATGTACAAGAATATAACTACTGTAATACTGCTCCTATATACAAGAATATAACTACTATAATACTGCCCCCTATGTACAAGAATATAACTACTATATTACTGTTCCTATGTACAAGAATATAACTACTATAATACTGCCCCCTATGTACAAGAATATAACTACTATAATACTGCTCCTATGTACAAGAATATAACTACTATAATACTGCCCCCTATGTACAAGTATATAACTACTGTAATACTGCTCCTATATACAAGAATATAACTACTATAATACTGCCCCCTATGTACAAGAATATAACTACTGTAATACTGCTCCTATATACAAGAATATAACTACTATAATACTGCCCCCTATGTACAAGAATATAACTACTATATTACTGTTCCTATGTACAAGAATATAACTACTATAATACTGCCCCCTATGTACAAGAATATAACTACTATGATACTGCTCCTATGTACAAGAATATAACTACTATAATACTGCTCCCTATGTACAAGAATATAACTACTGTAATACTGCTCCTATATACAAGAATATAACTACTATAATACTGCCCCCTATGTACAAGAATATAACTACTATATTACTGTTCCTATGTACAAGAATATAACTACTATAATACTGCCCCCTATGTACAAGAATATAACTACTATAATACTGCTCCTATGTACAAGAATATAACTACTATAATACTGCCCCCTATGTACAAGAATATAACTACTGTAATACTGCTCCTATATACAAGAATATAACTACTATAATACTGCCCCCTATGTACAAGAATATAACTACTATAATACTGCCCCCTATGTACAAGAATATAACTACTATAATACTGTTCCTATGTACAAGAATATAACTACTATAATACTGCCCCCTATGTACAAGAATATAACTACTATAATACTGTTCCTATGTACAAGAATATAACTACTATAATACTGCCCCTATGTACAAGAATATAACTACTATAATACTGCTCCTATGTACAAGAATATAACTACTATAATACTGCTCCCTATGTGCAAGAATATAACAACTATAATACTGCCTCCTATGTACAAGAATATAACTACTATAATACTGCCCCCATGTACAAGAATATAACTACTATAATACTGCTCCTATGTACAAGAATATAACTACTATAATACTGCTCCTATGTACAAGAATATAACTACTATAATACTGCTCCCTATGTACAAGAATATAACTACTATAATACTGCTCCTATGTACAAGAATATAACTACTATAATACTGCTCCCTATGTACAAGAATATAACAACTATAATACTGCCTCCTATGTACAAGAATATAACTACTATAATACTGCCCCATGTACAAGAATATAACTACTATAATACTGCTCCTATGTACAAGAATATAACTACGATAATACTGCTCCTATGTACAAGAATATAACTACTATAATACTGCCTCCTATGTACAAGAATATAACTACGATAATACTGCTCCTATGTACAAGAATATAACTACTATAATACTGCCCCTATGTACAAGAATAGAACTACTATAATACTGCCTCTATGTACAAGAATAGAACTACTATAATACTGCTCCTATGTACAAGAATATAACTACTATAATACTGCTCCCTATGTACAAGAATATGACTACTATAATACTGTCCCTATGTACAAGAATATAACTACTATAATACTGCCCCCTATGTACAAGAATATAACTACTATAATACTGCTCCTATGTACAAGAATATAACTACCATAATACTGCCTCTATGTACAAGAATATAACTACTATAATACTGCCCCCTATGTACAAGAATATAACTACCATAATACTGCTCCTGTAGATTTGTACTAATGTCATGTTACCTCTCTTATGTTAGTGTTAGAAGCGATTATACTAGGATAAACTTTATTATATATATACTCATCCACATTGAAATAGGAAATTTCAGGAAGGTTCTGCCGCTGTATGTACTTGGGAAAATCATCAATATCCGCTGCTGTCAGCTCCTTTATAATTTGCGATCAATATGTCCTCAATGTGCTTGATGGGAGACAAGTCTGGAGAAGCTGCAGGCCATGGCAGCACATTTAGGCCACGCAGGCTGCTCACAATAGCAGGAGGAACATGCGGCATGACATTGTGTTGTCGTGTTGAAAAACGGCTCCTGTGACTCTTTGGAGAAATGGTTAAAGCACTGGATCCGCCACTAAAGCACTGTAATATTGAACTTTTAATGTACCTGGAATGAAGACTAGTGGGGTCCGATTACTGTACATTATGCCAACCCTCACCGTAATCCAGAAGTGGCACCACTGTGGCGCTTTTCTCGAGGATGCAATGATAGCCAGAGACTGGCCGGGAGACCACGTGGCTAACGCCTTGAAGAGGCCTTCACAACAAAACGTGAAAGTGTCCCATGTAAACGGCAGGTTACATGCTGCTTGTATTACTCTGTGCCGCCTGCGTGGCCTAAATGCGCTAACATGACTTGCAGCGTCTCCGGACTTGTCTCCCATCAAAAACATCGGGGGATGTCATTGGTCGGCGATCACACAGGAGCTGCCAGTAGTGGATCTTGATGATTTTCCCAAGTGCATAAATAACCTTAATGATGGCGCTCATACTCCATACTGTATCTATTACACCATCTGAATGTATTATTTTAGGCCAGCGCTATTATATATTCCTCTGCTCCTTTGGGTTTTTTTTTTTTCCAAGAAATAAATTATTATACCTTGCAAAATTGTCAACATGTAATTTCGTTTTTCGTGTTTTGAAGATGAATAAAGTAAAAACCCGACAGTAGCTTTATACAGTATTTTCCTTCTATTCTTGTTTAATTTAACGCTTACTGAAAACCGGCTGAAGGTGCCGTAAATTACTGAATGTTATAAGTTACTAATATCCATCTGTGCTCACGTTCCTCGTCTTTATGTCTACACAATATTTTACTCTTTAGACTAGCAGTTCATGCTCCACAGCCACCTCCAGGGAAAGCTCGCTGCAAAAAATATATACTGCCCTGCTATGGGGTGCTCACTACATACAGATTTATACAACCTCCACTAGAGGGAGCTCACTATATACAGCCACCACTAGAGGGAGCTCACTGCATACAGATTTATACAGCCACCACTAGAGGGAGCTCACTGCATACAGATTTATACAGCCTCCACTAGAGGGAGCTCACTATATATAGATATATACAGCCACCACTAGAGGGAGCTCACTGCATACAGATTTATACAGCCACCACTAGGGGGAGCTCACTACATACATATTTATACAGCCACCACTAGAGGGAGCTCACTGCATACAGATTTATACAGCCTCCACTAGAGGGAGCTCACTATATATAGATATATACAGCCACCACTAGAGGGAAATCACTATATATAGATATATACAGCCACCACTAGAGGGAGCTCACTGCATACAGATTTATACAGCCTCCACTAGAGGGAGCTCACTATATACAGCCACCACTAGAGGGAGCTTACTGCATACAGATTTATACAGCCACCACTAGAGGGAGCTCACTACATACAGATTTATACAGCCACCACCAGGGGGAGCTCACTGCATACAGATATATACAGCCACCACTAGAGGGAGCTCACTACATACAGATGTATACACCCTCCACTAGAGGGAGCTCACTGCATATAGAATTATACAGCCACCACTAGGGGGAGCTCACTGCATACAGATTTATACAGCCACCACTAGGAGCAGCTCACTACCTACAGATTTATACACCCTCCACTAGAGGGAGCTCACTATATACAGCCACCACTAGAGGGAGCTCACTGCATACAGATTTATACAGCCACCACTAGAGGGAGCTCACTGCATACAGATTTATACAGCCTCCACTAGAGGGAGCTCACTATATACAGATATATACAGCCACCACTAGAGGGAGCTCACGATATACAGCCACCACTAGAGGGAGCTCACTGCATACAGATTTATACAGCCACCACTAGAGGGAGCTCACTGCATACAGATTTATACAGCCTCCACTAGAGGGAGTTCATTATATACAGATATATACAGCCACCACTAGAGGGAGCTCACTGCGTACAGATTTATACAGTCTCCACTAGAGGGAGCTCACTATATACAGGTATATACAGCCACCACTAGAGGGAGCTCACTGCATACAGATATATACAGCCACCACTAGGGGGAGCTCACTACATACAGATTTATACAGCCTCCACTAGAGGGAGCTCACTATATACAGATATATACAGCCACCACTAGAGGGAGCTCACGATATACAGCCACCACTAGAGGGAGCTCACTGCATACAGATTTATACAGCCACCACTAGAGGGAGCTCACTGCATACAGATTTATACAGCCTCCACTAGAGGGAGCTCACTATATACAGATATATACAGCCACCACTAGATGGAGCTCACTGCATACAGATATATATAGCCACCACTAGGGGGAGCTCACTACATACAGATTTATACAGCCTCCACTAGAGGGAGCTCACTATATACAGATATATACAGCCACCACAAGAGGGAGCTCACTGCATGCAGATATATACAGCCACCGCTAGGGGGAGCTCACTACATACAGATTTATACAGCCTCCATTAGAGGGAGCTCACTACATACAGATTTATACAGCCTCCATTAGAGGGAGCTCACTATATACAGATATATACAGCCACCTCTAGAGGGAGCTCACTGCATACAGATTTATACAAACACCACTAGGGGGAGCTCACTACATACAGATTTATTCAGCCACCACTAGAGGAAGCTCACTACATACAGATTTATACAGCCACCACTAGGGGGAGCTCACTACATACAGATTTATACAGCCACCACTAGGGGGAGCTCACTACATACAGATTTATACAGCCACCACTAGAGGGAGCTCACTACATACAGATTTATACAGTCACCAGTAGGGGGAGCTCACTGCATACAGATTTATACAGCCACCAAAAGGGGGCGCTCACTACATACAGATTTAAACAGTCACCACTAGAGGGAGCTCACTGCATACAGATTTATACAGCCACCACTAGGGGGAGCTCACTACATACAGATTTACACAGTCACCAGTAGGGGGAGCTCACTGCATACAGATTTATACAGCCACCAAAAGGGGGAGCTCACTACATACAGATTTATACAGTCACCACTAGAGGGAGCTCACTGCATACAGATTTATACAAACACCACTAGAGGGAGCTCACTATATACAGATATATACAGCCACCACTAGAGGGAGCTCACTGCATACAGATATATACAGCCACCACTAGGGGGAGCTCACTACATACAGATTTATACAGCCTCCACTAGAGGGAGCACACTACATACAGATTTATACAGCCTCCACTAGAGGGAGCACACTACATACAGATTTATACAGCCTCCATTAGAGGGAGCTCACTATATACAGATATATACAGCCACCTCTAGAGGGAGCTCACTGCATACAGATTTATACAAACACCACTAGGGGGAGCTCACTACATACAGATTTATACAGCCACCACTAGGAGGAGCTCACTACATACAGATTTACACAGCCACCACTAGAGGGAGCTCACTACATACAGATTTATTCAGCCACCACTAGAGGAAGCTCACTACATACAGATTTATACAGCCGTCACTAGAGGGAGCTCCCGAAATACAGATTTATACAGTCATCACTAGAGGGAGCTCACTACATACAGATTTATACAGCCACCACTAGAGGGAGCTCCCGACATACAGATTTATACAGTCATCACTAGAGGGAGCTCACTACATACAGATTTATACAACCACCACTAGAGGGAGCTCACTGTATACAGATTTATACAGTCACCACTAGGGGGAGCTCACTACATACAGATTTACACAGCCACCTCTAGAGGGAGCTCACTGCATACAGATTTATACAGCCACCACTAGGGGGAGCTCACTACATACAGATTTATACAGCCACCACTAGAGGGAGCTCACTACATACAGATTTATACAGCCACCACTAGGGGGAGCTCACTAGAGTTGGACCAGAGTTTTTAGTTTATTACAGTTTTGTTATGAAGTGTGTAAGTGTGTAGGTGCGCTTGCATTGATAAAATGTTTCTTCTCTCCTTGGGTGAGGTAACCTGGGCAGGAGGAGATCTGGAAGGTTCAAAAAGTGACAAGACAAGAGTAAAGAACAGAAAACAGCATAAGAGAGAAGAATAGAAGGAGGAAGCTTTTCTGAGAAAGAAGAAGAGAGAACTTTTTTTGGGGGTGTTGCTTTGACTGAGGGGGTGGGCAATGCTGGACTCAGACTTTTTGCTTTTACTGGGGTTTGGATTTTGCTATATATTTATTGTAAGTTTTGTATTTTTATAATAAAATAGTTCACAACTTACAGATTTATGCAGTCACCACTAGAGGGAGCTCACTACATACAGATTTATACAGTCACCACTAGAGGGAGCTCACTACATACAGATGTATACAGTCACCACTAGAGGGAGCTCACTACATACAGATTTATACAGCCACCACTAGGGGGAGCTAACTGCATACAGATTTATACAGTCACCACTAGGGGGAGCTCACTACATACAGATTTATATAGCCACCACTAGGGGGAGCTCAATACACATAGATTTATACATCCTCCACTAGGGGGAACTTATTACAAAAAGATCTATACAGTGACCACTAGAGGGAACTCACTACATATATATTTATACAGCCACTACTAGGGGGAGCTTATTACATAGACATTTATACAGCCATCACTATAGGCAGCTCACTATATACGGATTTATACAGCCACCACTAGAGGGAGCTCACTATATACAGATTTATACAGTCACCACTAGAGGGCTCTCACTACATACAGATTTATACAGTCACCTCTAGGGGTAGCTCACTGCATACAGATTTATACAGCCACCACTAGGGGGAGCTCACTACATACAGATTTATACAGCCACCACTAGGGGGAGCTCACTGCATACAGATTTATACAGCCACCACTAGGGGAAGCTCACTACATACAGATTTATACAGCCACCACTAGAGGGAGCTCACTACATACAGATTTATACAGCCACCACTAGAGGGAGATCACTGCATACAGATTTATACAGCCACCTCTAGAGGGAGCTCACTACATACAGATTTATACAGCCACCACTAGAGGGAGCTCACTACATACAGATTTATACAGTCACCTCTAGAGGGAGCTCACTACATACAGATTTATACAGCCACCACTAGAGGGAGCTCACTGCATACAGATTTATACAGCCACCACTTAGGGGAGGTCACTGCATACAGATTTATACAGCCACCACTTAGGGGAGGTCACTGCATACAGATTTTTACTGCCACCACCAGGGGGAGCTCACTAGATACAGACAATTTTATGATGCCATTACTGTATATGGCAGTGTTAAAGGGGTTGTTCACTACTTGGACAACCCTTTTTCAGTCCCTACGTTCCCCCCCCCAATAAAATAATAACGCTTGTACTCCCCTCCAGTCCTGGCGCTGTTCCATTGGCGTCGGCTCTGGCTCTCCCGGGGTTAGTGCTAACATTGCTTGAAGTGTTATTATTTTACGGGAGGGAAACATAGGGAATAAGAAGCGGTTATCCGAGTAGTGGACCACCCCTTTAAGGGAAGCTGAGGATTTGAAGCCAAACATATGAAAATAATACATGGGGTGCTCTGTCTGTGGACATGGGGTGTGGACAAATGATGATTACTTTGTGTAGAGAACTAATCTCATCTATGGGGATGTATCATGTATATAGGTACAAATTAAATAAATCCAACTATTTCAGGCTTCTGCGCTCAACCCTAAAGGGGATTTTATTATCTGCTTGATGTAAGAACTGGTTCTCGCTGCCTTTAATGCAGTCAGGTTCGGGCGATATGGGTGACCCCCGGCAGCTGTCCGAGGTGCTGAAACACTAACTTTCAATTAACCTTTAATATTAGAATGGAATTCCAGCATCACCTTTCCTGATGTATCAGACTCTCATTATATAGGTTATTGCTCTATAATTCTGACTACATTATTAAAGGGGCAGGTTCACTTACTAATAGGCCACGAAAGGTGATCTAGCACAATATCGCCCTCTACTGGCTCCCTCAGGTGCCTACTAGGGGGGAGCAGATGTGGAATTTGTCTTGAAAACACGACTTTTGCACAGTGATCTCCAACATTTTGGCCGAGCACTGATTGCTTTAATTGATTTAGGGCAAAAATTTGCCCAATGTCACCCAACACTTAGGGTACGTGGCCCACCAGCTTCATCGGAAGGGACATATATTGTGTCTGCCGTCATGTAGCTCGGCCCATCTCTGCCAGTGGTTGCCAGCGCTTTGGTTACTTTGAAGATGAAGAGTTCTGGAGCCCCCCAGGACACATTGACCCCGATATCTAGCAGGGTATCTCCGCCACGGGTCCTGAGGACAGAGTCCCAAATTGGTTGTTGTAACTCTACAGAGAAGGCAACGAGAAATGGATGAACAGGACAATTATCTCCAGATTTATTGGACTGAATCGTATTGATGAAAATAGAAACATTTACTTCCTGCAGAATAATAAACGATCAATTCTCAGGAGCCGAATTCTGGAAATTCTGGATGTTCTAAATAAAATCTGCAAAAGACTAGTGACGAATCAGAGAGTGTTTCCCCAAAAATGGACAATTTAGTAACACTGTATCTGCCTGGGAAAACTGGTGACTTATAAAAGGGTGGCCGGAAAAAGAGTGACAGGTCAAGAGTTTTGGTGGATGAAGGACTCTATACCAACACATGATCCTCCGAACAACACTGTCTCTTTAAGACATGCCATGCGTCCTGTGCCAATGACCAAGTCAGCAAGAAACTTTACCACCCATGATGTGTGGAAAGACAGACCCCTATTCTAAATTTATATAGCCATTATTACCTACAATAAGTAGGTGTATTTGCCATTCAGGAGTCATGGAATGCTGGGTGGAAGCTGGAATTTATCAGTTCTTTTCTGGAACAAAGTAACACATCCTTTGTATAACCATAAAGATATAACTGCAACAGTTCAGACAACCTGCAGCCACCACTAGGGGGAGCTTATGAGTTTACTGCATACTGTGCTTCCAGTGTTCAAGCTTCAAACCTGCAGTAGAATCATAGAATCATAGAATCATAGAATGGTAGAGTTGGAAGGGACCTCCTGGGTCATCTGGTCCAACCCCCTGCTCAAAGCAGGATTCACTAGATCATCTCAGACAGATGTCTGTCCAGCCTCTGTTTGAAGACGTCCATTGAAGGGGAACTCACCACCTCTCGTGGCAGCCTGTTCCACTCATTAATCACCCTAACTGTCAAAAAGTTTTTTCTAATATTTAATCTGTGTCTCCTCCCATTTAGTTTCATCCCATTGCTTCTAGTCTTTCCTTGTGCAAATGAGAATAAAGATGATCCTTCTACAATGTGACAGCCCTTGACATATTTGTAGACAGCTATTAAGTCTCCTCTCAGTCTTCTTTTTTGCAAGCTAAACATTCCCAAATCCTGCAACCGTTCCTCATAGGACATGGTTTGCAGACCAGTCACCATTCTGGTCGCTCTTCTCTGAACTTGCTCCAGTTTGTCTATGTCTTTTTTAAAATGTGGTGCCCAAAACTGTACACAGTATTCCAGATGAGGTCTGACCAAAGAGGAGTAAAGACCGATAATGACTTCACGTGATCTAGACTGTATGCTTCTGTTAATACATCCCAGAATTGTATTTGCCTTTTTTGCTGCTGCATCACACTGTTGACTCATGTTCAGTCTATGATCTATTAGTATACCTAAGTCTTTTTCACATGTACTGTTGCTTAGCTCTATTCCTCCCATTCTGTATATGCTTTTTTCATTTTTATTGCCTAGATGTAGTACTTTGCATTTTTCCCTGTTAAAAACCATTCTGTTGGTTGCTGCCCACTGCTCCAGTTTATTTAGGTCTTTTTGAATCCTCTCTCTCTCTTCTCTAGTATTAGCTATCCCTCCTAGCTTTGTGTCATCAGCAAATTTAATCAGTTTACCCTCAATTCCTTCATCTAAATCATTGATAAAGATGTTGAACAATACAGGTCCCAGGACGGAGCCCTGTGGTACCCCACTTGAGACATTCATCCAGCTGGATGTGAAGCCATTTACAACCACCCTTTGAGTCCGATCACTAAGCCAGTTATGAATCCACCTAACAGTTGCCTGGTCCATTGCATACTTGGTCATTTTTTCAATAAGGATGGTGTGAGATACTTTGTCAAATGCTTTGCTGAAGTCAAGATATACTATATCTACAGCATTTCCCTGATCCACCCAGTCAGTGATTCTGTCATAGAAGGAAATTAAGTTAGTCTGACATGACTTGTTAGTTACAAACCCATGCTGACTCTGGTTAATCACTTCATTCTTATCCATGTACTTACATACATGTTGTTTAATAATTTGTTCAAAGATCTTTCCTGGTATAGAAGTCAGACTCACCGGCCTATAGTTCCCTGGGTCCACCTTCTTCCCCTTTTTGAAGATAGGAACAACATTTGCTCTTCTCCAGTCTTCTGGGACTTCTCCTGTTCTCCAAGAATTTTCAAAGATTATGGAGAGTGGTTCTAAAATTTCTTCTACGATCTCCTTCAGTACTCTGGGGTGTAATTCATCTGGACCTGGAGACTTGAACTCATTTATGTTAGCTAAAAATTCCCTCACAATCTTTCTGTTTACAGATAACTTGGATTCCTCTATTCCTTTAAAAGGACAGTGAAGATCAGTTGATGTTACATTTTGTTTCTGAGAGAAAACAGATGCAAAATAGGAATTAAAAAGTTCGGCCTTCTCAACATCCTCTCTTACCATTTCTCCATTTTCATCCTGTAAAAATCCTATAGCATCTTTGACTTTTCTTTTACTTTTGACATACCCCCAAAATCCTTTTTTATTGCTTTTGACATCTCTTGCAAGCCTTAATTCATTGTCAGCTTTAGCTAACCTGATACGTGCCCTGCAGGATCTGCAGACTGCATTATAATCTTCTTTAGATATGCCTCCCTCTTTCCATTTAATAAACATTTCTTTCTTTCTTTTTAGCATGTGTTTAAGTTCTGTGTTCATCCATCCTGGTTTCCTTAAATGCTTCCCATTCTTCCTACTTTTCGGGATTGTTAACGATTGTGCTTTGAGAATCTCATTTTTAAAAATTTCCCATCCTTCCTGGACATTTTTGTCCTTAAGGACATCCAGCCATTGGATCCCTCCTATTCTCTTTCTGAGTCTCTTAAAATCTGCCTTTCTAAAATCTAACCTTGAAGTTTGAGTCTTCACATGTCTTCCTCCTCTAGTTATCCAAAATTCTATAATAGCATGATCGCTGCCTCCTAGGGTCCCAGCCACCTTTACCTCCTCAACCATTTCCTCCCTGTTTATAAGGATTAGATCCAAAGTAGCAGATCCCCTTGTTTTCTCCCCTACCTTTTGGAAGATAAAGTTGTCAGCAAGAGAGGATAAGAATTTGCTTGACCTGTTAGTTTTACTTGAGAGAGATTCCCAACAAATGTCTGGATAGTTGAAATCTCCCATGACCACTACGTCATATTTTTTGGAGAACTTGGTCATTTGATACATAAAGAGTTCATCCATATCTTCAGCTTGCCCAGGTGGCCTGTAGTAAATGCCTACAATGGTGTCCTTTCCGTTGTTCTCTCCTTGTATTCTTACCCAAACAGTTTCCACAGAACTCCCAGTCTCCCAGTAGGCTCCCCCTAGTGGTGGTTGCAGGTAGTAAACGTTTTATCTTTACCTTTCTAAATTTATATAGCGGATTTAAAGCTTTGCACACAAAAAAAACAACTGAGGTCTGACCGGTGAATGATATTGTATTACAAAGTGGACGTTCATTTTAAGTATCAAGGATGTTGCACATGTTCATCATGTCGGCTCCTTATCAGGAAACCCTATAGACCCCTTTAAAAAGTTTCTAGGTTCCGACAAAACCCACTTTCAGAAAACTCTATGAACATATTCAGTGTTTCTATGTGCATAACCTCGACGTCATCCGCCAAGTTACCGATACTTATGTATATTGCATTGCAGGCAATTGGGACGATTGAACACATCAGGAAAAAAATAATGATGTTACAATCCGGCAAAGCAAATTTCATAGCGATAAACACAGAGAAAGAAACAGGAGGGGAGGCATCGAGGTCGCGTATAATAAGATTTGTGCTCCTTAATGTTCATATAATTGTCCTATCAGGGACTGTGCGAGGTCCTGGACGTAGTGCGCCTCTCGTAGTATAATCCTACATCATCAGAAATCGGCCCCATTTATCAAGAGAGGATTTTTAATAAGTAGAAGAATCTTATTTTACTGTTTGTTTGACTCATACATTACTGGAAGCGGCTTCGTTATAATATCGGCGTGTTCCTGGTAATGAATGTAATGTCAGGGACCGTGTAAAGGGGCGGCAGACGGTCATTTCATAGCGACTGTGGCTTTTTCTGCAAGAGGCAGGGTCACTTTAATAAATGAAAGTTTAATAATAGGCAAACTGAGATGTTAGATAGTAAATTATAGAGCAGGGCATTTCACTTCCCTTAACCTCCTTTTTTGTATCTTTTTTTTTTAAATCTATATAGGTCCAAAATTATATGTTGATTAATTTAATATTATATCAAAGCGGTTGCAGCTCCCTGAATGGATATAGACGTAAAGATGGATGGAAATAGATGTAAAGATGGATATATGGTGGGGAAAATAAGTATTTAGTCAGCCACCAATTGTGCAAGTTCTCCCACTTAAAAAAGATGAGCGAGGCCTGGAATTGACATCATAGGTCGACCTCGACTATGACAGACAAAATGAGAAAACAAATCCTGAAAATCACATTGTCTGATTTGGAAAGAATTTTTTTTTTTTTAAATTTTGGTGGAAAATAAGTATTTGGTCAATTACAAAAGCTCATCTCAATACTTTGTTATATATCCTTTGTTGGCAATGACAGAGGTCAAACGTTTTCTGTAAGTCTTCACGAGGTTGGCACACACTGCTGCTGGTATGTCGGCCCATTCCTCCATGTAGCTCTCCTCTAGAGCAGTGATGTTTTGGGGCTGTCGCTGGACAACACAGACTTTCAACTCCCTCCAAAGGTTTTCTATAGGGTTTAGATCTGGAGACTGGCTAGGCCACTCCAGGACCTTGAAATGCTTCTTACGAAGCCACTCCTTTGTTGCCCTGGCGCTGTACTTGGGATCATTGTCATGCTGAAAGACCCAGCCACGTTTCATCCTCAATGCCCTTGCTGATGGAAGAAGGTTTGCACTAAAAATCTCACGATACATGGCCCCATTCATTCTTTCATGTACAAGGATTAGTCGTCCTGGTCCCTTGGCAGAGAAACAGCCCCAAAGAATGATGTTGCCACCCCCATGCTTCACAGTAGGTATGGTGTTCTTTGGAAGCAACTCAGCATTCTTTCTCCTCCAAACATGACGAGTTGTGTTTCTACCAAACAGTTCTACTTTGGTTTCATCTGACCATATGACATTCTCCCAATACTCTTCTGGATCATCCAAATGCTCTCTAGCAAACTTCAGATGGGCCCAAACATGTAATGGCTTAAGAAGGGGGACACATCCGGCACTGCAGGATCTGAGTCCCTGGCGGCGTAGTGTGTTACTGATGGTAGCCTGTGTAATGACTCACCCCCTGGGCCGTGGGGCCCTCGGATCCAGGCAATAGGGAAACGGTGGGAGTAGTAGTGGCAACCCGGATCCGTGGCTCAGGGTGGTCAGGCCAGTGGTAGTCCATTATGTGCTGATGTTTATGTCCGACTACGCCACCCGTGGATTGCGGTTATTAGGAACCGCCGCTGCATGCAGACCGCTGGGGCTGATGAGGTGTGCAGCTAGGGTAGTGTGACTCCCCACGGGAAGAGTGCGGCCCCAGGGCAGTATAATGGATGTTGGGAGTGATGGTAGTGAGAGTCCCAGTGCTGGTAGTGCTGGAGGAGCAAGGAGCACACAGACAACAGGTTGCAGTCCAGGGTCTTTACTAAAACAGGTAAATTGACCCACAAACAGTCCCGGCTAGGAGGGGACCTGGATGTCTGAGAGCAACGGGGAAATTGGCCCTGGTCAGGGTGAGGGTGTAGGCCTACCGTGCTTTCTGCGCTCCTTCTGGCTATCTCCTCGTTATAGGGTAACAGCCCACGTTTCCGAGCTTTTCGTGCTTTCTCGCCTGTATGGCCTGCGACGTGGGTTCCTTTCTGCTCCCAGCCTTGTACGGCTTTACTGGTCCCTTCGGTTGTGGCAGAGCCTCCAGGCTTCTTAGGCCAAGGAATATACAGTCCCTTGCGGACTGGTTCTCTGCTGGGGGATGTGGAATCCTTCCAGCCTCAGACACCAAAGTCTGGTAGATTAAGTCTGTTATCTGCCAAGACAGGCTCTCTTCGCCTCTTGTCTCTGGCTTGTGGCTCTCCTCCTGCCACACTTCCTCTTAGGTGCAATACAAAACTGTCTGTCCCTGCTCTGCTGAGACACGTCTCAGTCCTGAGACAGGTCATCTGATCCTCCCTAACCCTGCCCTCAGTACCAGCTTTTATAGGGGCAGCCAGCTCCCCCTACTGGCCTGAGACAGGAGGCATTGCATGCTAATGTTCCCCTGACTAGAGAACCTCCCCCTTGCTCTCAGACACAGCTTTATTACACTTTGTGGCATCCAGGCCAGGGTGACACATTCCCCCCTAGTGAAATTTAGTACTCCGGGACTAAACAGTAAACAAAGACAATATGCATAACAATAAAACATTAATAGACAGATGACGCACAAATTGAGTTCTTAAGGTCACAGTGTGGTCTGTGACCGGGTGTCCATATCACCAGCACAACGGGGAGCCTTAACCAGGTGGGGGTCTGTCCTACCCCAAGTCCTTCACAGTCTTAGTTCATTCCTGGGTTAGGCTCCAAACGCAGTCCATACAAGGACCCGGTTATAAAAAGTCCATAACCTTTGAATCCTTACGGTAACTGCAAGAAACTGAAACACAGAATTACCAAACAAGCATGTAACTTGGCAAACAATTCAACATTTGGTAACAGGGTTATTTACAATTTTTGCGCGCTCTATATTCTCCAGCGAGCGGGTATCTGCCCCTTTGTGCTCCTGGTTGATCTACGTAGCCCACTGTCTGGTGGTGGACCAACCTGGCTTTCCCCACTAGCGTTAGGGGTACAGCTACCAGCTGGGTGTACAGGTAGGGCAGGCAGCTGTCTGCGGGTCCTTTGGCTTACCGCAGGCATGGCAGGCTCACTGCCAGCAGAGGGTTGACTCTCCTGGGCTTCTGGTACAGGCTCTTCTGCCTCTGGAACCGCTTGCTCCTCTTCACCTTCCGGCTCTGGTGTTGGTTGTTGCTGTGCCGGTTGCAGGAAATGCAGGACGGGTACCACTATGGCATCATTTATGCGAGTCCAGGACTGAGGGAACTCTCCGAGAACGGTGCTGATCATTTCTTCCTTGTCCTCTGCGGGTTCAAGGTCACTCTGATCCTCTTCTGCACTACGGAGTTGCTCGGGTCACCTTTTGAGGTGGTCTCTGGAGACGACACTAGTGGTTTCTTCTCCGTCCTTGGTGATTACGCACACCTTTGGGTTGTCGTGGTCAGACTGCAGTACGGTGTAGGGTTCCCTTTCCCACTGGTCGTCCAACTTATGTAGCCTTCTCTTCCGCTTCAGGACTTGCTCACCAGGTTCTAGGGGACCAGCAGGGGCGTGTTGATTGAAGAGTTTTTCTTGCCTCTCTCTCACCTGGGCCAGGCTTTTCTCCACACTCTCCTGTACCTTCTTGTACTGCAGTTGCCTTTCCGTATCCCAGTCTGCATCCGGGGAGGTGTCCTCAGGTATTAGGACTCCCATCTCCAGGTCTACGGGCAGCTTACCTGGTCTAGCTCGCATCAGGTAAGCCGGGGTGCAGTTTGCAGCATTCACCGGGATATTGTTGTATAGGTCTATCAGGTCCGGCAGTTTTTCTGGCCACAGGCTGCGTTCCTCCAGGGGCAACGTCTTCAGGAGATCAATGACTATATTGTTCATCTTCTCACACATCCCGTTAGTTTGGGGGTGGTAAGGCGTTGTACGAATCTTCTTACAGCCATAGAGGTTGCAGAACTCCTGGAAGATTTCAGCCTCGAACGCTGGACCCTGGTCTGTCAGGACCTGTTCCGGATACCCATGTGGACGACAGAAGTATTGCTGGAAGGCTCTGGCCGCTGTTTGGGCTGTCAAGTCCTTTACCGGGACCACCACTAGAAAACGGGAATAGTGGTCCACGATTGTCAGAGCATAGATGTATCCAGACCGGCTTGGAGCCAATTTGACGTGGTCCAGAGCTACCAGCTCAAGAGGCTGCGTGGTGACGATGGGCCTCAAGGGTGTCTTCTGGCTGGTGCGGTCCTTCCTCCTCAGGTGACAAGGGCCACAGTCTCTGCACCACTTTTCTACAGCTCCTCTCATGCCGACCCAAAAGAACCTTCCTCTTAGCAGGAACTCCAATTTCTTCCAACCGAAGTGTCCCGCTCTGTCATGGTAAGCCCCTAGGACCATAGCTGCATCCCGCCTTGGGACCACGACTTGCCAGGTCAGCTCGTGCGTCCGGTGGTTGACAATCCTTCTGCACAACTTGCCTTCGTAGAGGAACAGCTTGCTCTTCTCTTTCCATAGCTGCTTGGCTTCCTCTGGGGCATCTGGATCTAAGCGGGCGTCTTCCTGGGTCAACAGATCTTTCACCAGGCGGATGGCAGGGTCACTATCTTGGGTCTCGGCCCAGCTGTGGTGAGGTAGGGGATTGATCATCACAGTTGTTAGATCCTCCTCCTTCACGCGGTGAGAGTGTTGAGCGGCTCCATACCGGTGAAACGCGGGGAGTTCTACCTCCTCCAGCTCTTCTGGGTCTTCGCCACCCTCAGGTAAGTGAGGCATTCTTGATAGGGCGTCCGCGTTGGCATTGGTTTTGCCTGCCCGGTACTTGATCATGAAGTCATAGTTGGAGAGACGAGCCATCCACCGCTGTTCTAGGGCACCCAGTCTTGCATTGTCCAGGTGTGTCAACGGGTTGTTGTCCGTGTACACGGTGAACTTCGCGGAGGCCAGGTAATGCTTGAAGCGTTCCGTCACGGCCCACACCACCGCCAAGAATTCTAGCTTGAAGGAGCTGTAATTCTCCGGGTTCCTCTCGGTGGGTCTCAGCTTCCGGCTGGCGTACGCGATCACCCGTTCTCTGCCCTGTTGGTTTTGGGACAGTACGGCTCCCAGTCCCACATTACTGGCATCTGTGTGGAGAATGAAAGGCTGGCCATAATCAGGGTAGGCCAGGATCTCGTCCCCTGTGAGGGCCATCTTTAGCTGGCGGAAGGACTCCTCTTCCGGTTTATCCCACTTGAAGGGCGGCTTTTGACTTCTGGACTTAGACTGTCCGATCAGGAGGCCCTGCATAGGAGCTGCCATCTTAGTGAACCCGGGGATGAACCTTCGGTAGTAGCCTACCAACCCGAGAAACTGTCTCACCTCTTTGATGTTCGAGGGGCTTGGCCAGCTCTTGATTGCCGTGACCTTGTCAGGGTCGGGGGCCACTCCTTCCGCGCTTACCACGTGCCCTAGGTACTGGACCTTTGGTTTCAGCAGGTGACACTTCGATGGTTTTACCTTCAGGCCATAGCCTGCCAGGGCTTCGAACACCTCGGCCAGGTGCTTTAGGTGGTCCTCGTAGGTCTTCGGATAGACGATCACGTCGTCCAGGTAAAGGAGGACCGTCTCTAAGTTTCGGTGCCCTAGACAGCATTCCATCAAGCGCTGGAAGGTCCCTGGTGCGTTGCAGAGCCCGAAAGGCATACAGTTGAACTCACTCAGTCCCATCGGGGTGGTGAAGGCGGTCTTCTCCTTGTCAGCCTCTGCCACAGGAACCTGCCAGTACCCGCTAGTAAGGTCCAAAGTAGAAAAGAAGTTAGCTGATTTTAGTGCGGCTAAAGACTCCTCTATTCTAGGCAGCGGATATGCGTCTTTGTGGGTGATAAGGTTGATTTGTCTATAGTCGACGCACATTCTCATGGTTCCGTCTTTCTTTTTCACCAGAACCAAGGGAGCTGCCCAGGGGCTACAGCTGTCTCTAATGACCCCAGCTTCTTTCATTTCTCTTAGCATGCCCTTGGCGTTCTGATAATGTGCAGGGGGTACAGGCCTGTGTCTCTCTTTTATTGGTGGGTGGCTCCCTGTGGGGATGTGGTGTTCTATCCCCTTTACTCTGCCGAAGTCTAGCGGGTGCTTACTAAAGACTCTCTCGTACTCCTGTACCACCCGGTAGACTCCTTGTTTTTGGTGCAGGGGAGTGGAGTCAGCACCCACATGGAGTTTCTGGCACCAGTCCTCCTTTTGTTTCTGGGAGCCATTTCCCTCCGCCTGAAGAGATGGAGGCAAGGGTTCCACGGCCCTGATAGCTTTGTGTTCGACAACAAACAGTTTGGCGAGTGTAGCGTACCTGGGTAAGTGTACTTCCCTCTCCCCAATGTTGAGGACGCGGACGGGCACCCTCCCATGACGGACATCAACCACCCCCCGGGCTGTCAAAATGGTGGGCCTGCTGTCTGAGTACACGGGTTCTACCATGGCTTGGTAGTCTCTACCTCTCAACCCGATTGCAGTCCGACACCAGATCATCATTTCACTTTTGGGAGGCATGGAAATGGGGAATGGGTCACTCAGTCTTACGCTACCGATCTCACCACCAGACAGTTCTACCTGCTGCCGTCTCATCAGGGCTTTTATCTCCTTGTTGAGGACTCTCTGTTGGCTGGAACTAGCATTCACCGCCACCTGTTGTAGAATTACAATTACCTCTGAAAGACAATTTTCAATTACATTAGTACCCACAGTTATTTTAGGGTGACTTTCACGACGGTCAATGTCCACAATAATTACTCCCTGTGCCGGCAGTTCAACTTTACCAATTTTAATGGTCATCTCCTTGAACCCCATCTGCGGCACGGGTAAGCCATTACTGGCGATGATGCTCAAGTTACTGTCTGGATACCGTGTGATATCAGCATCAGTCCAATACTGCTTAAAAAGTACATAAGGGATAGTGGTTACTTGTGACCCAGTATACAGCAAGGCGCTCATGGGGATACCGTCCAGCACCACGGGTAAAACCGGGCGCCCCCCAACGTACTTATTACGCCAATTGTAAGGGCCTGGTGATCTTATGCCTGGGGGTTGGCCCTCTGCCCCAGGTTGGACCCGTTTAAATTACAGTACCTGGAAATGTGTCCGGGCTGGTTGCATCGACGGCAAATGGGCTGTCCATCCTCTGCGTAGCGGTCTGTGGGCCTCCCTCGGAACGACGGGATCCTCCTCTGTCGACGCCACGGGACATCCTCCGGACTTGAAGCCAGCTCGATGGGTCTTGACGGGTCCACTTGCACCGCCTGGACGGTCCTGGTCAACGCCGCGACACTCCTGGTCAGCTCCTGGACTTGGTGGTGCAGGTCTTTCGACGGGGCTTGGTTCAGGGCCTGTGCATCAGCCCCCACGGGGTCCATAGAGGAGGGCGCCGCCTCCTGGTGGCAGGTGAGAGCAGGGCGCCGGGGGTTTATAGCGCCACTGGTTGCAGGTTCACGGAGTACCCTTATGGCCCTGTCCTTAAATTGGGCAAAGGTCAGGTCGGGGTTCTGAAAGAACATGAGGCGCAGTTGGGCCCTGTGGGCGCTAGACAGCAGACCTTCTATGAATTGTTCTGTTAGCAGCTTATCCGTTTCCTGCACACTGCCAGGGTCAGTTTGTTGAATAGCCCTCAGGGCTTCCTGCAGATTTAGGGCATAGTCTCTGATGCTGTCCTGTGCCCGCTGCTTACATCCATAGAACCTCATTTTAATTTCAGCGGAGGTACGTGTGTCAAAGGTACCCCGCAGCCGGGCCAGAATACCCTTCACGGTTCTTTTCTCCTCAGTGGGCCATGATTTTACCTCCCTTTGGGCTGCGCCAGTTAACTGCCCTGTTAGTATGCTGACCTTCTGTTCCTCTGTCAGGGGGTAAACGTGGAACAAACTGTACAGCCTTTCCTTAAAGTCAGTTAGGGCATGGGGCTCCCCTGAGTATTTGGGCAGCCAGGCCGCTCCAGGGATGTAGGGCAGGGAAAAGGGCATCACCGCTGCTGCAGCTGCGTTGGTGGTAGTGGGCGCCTCTGTGTCCGACATCTTCCTCCCCCCTAGTCAAGCGTGGCCTACCTTCCGACGATCCTCTTCTGTAGGCCGCGGCTCCGCTGCTGCTGCTATGGACGAGGACCTGGCGTCGCGTCCTGATGACGTCAGCGTCGCTCTCTCTCCCTTCCAGGACCTTGCGCAGCGTCGGTGCGTGGGGCGGAGCTTCGGATCTCGCGCGGTTTTGACGTCCACGCCCCTCTTCTTCCCGCGCGGCGTCCTGAAGATGGCGTCCGATGGCGGGAAGCAGCTGCGGATGGCGGGAAGACGGCAGAAGACGGCGGGAAACGGTCCAAGATGGCGTCTGATGGCGGGAATCGGCTCCGGATGGCGGGAAACGACTCCGGACGGCGGGAAACTTCGCCACAGGTAAGTTACAAAAGTCTTTTTCAGGCACGCAGTACCCGGTGGTTGCGGGCACGAAATCCTGCCGACTACGCCAAAGCTGACTCACCCCCTGGGCCGTGGGGCCCTCGGATCCAGGCAATAGGGAAACGGTGGGAGTAGTAGTGGCAACCCGGATCCGTGGCTCAGGGTGGTCAGGCCAGTGGTAGTCCGTTATGTGCTGATGTTTATGTCCGACTACGCCACCCGTGGATTGCGGTTATTAGGAACCGCCGCTGCATGCAGACCGCTGGGGCTGATGAGGTGTGCAGCTAGGGTAGTGTGACTCCCCACGGGAAGAGTGCGGCCCCAGGGCAGTATAATGGATGTTGGGAGTGATGGTAGTGAGAGTCCCAGTGCTGGTAGTGCTGGAGGAGCAAGGAGCACACAGACAACAGGTTGCAGTCCAGGGTCTTTACTAAAACAGGTAAATTGACCCACAAACAGTCCCGGCTAGGAGGGGACCTGGATGTCTGAGAGCAACGGGGAAATTGGCCCTGGTCAGGGTGAGGGTGTAGGCCTACCGTGCTTTCTGCGCTCCTTCTGGCTATCTCCTGGTTATAGGGTAACAGCCCACGGTTCCAAGCTTTCCGTGTATTCTCGCCTGTATGGCCTGCGACGTGGGTTCCTTTCTGCTCCCAGCCTTGTACGGCTTTACTGGTCCCTTCGGTTGTGGCAGGGCCTCCAGGCTTCTTAGGCCAAGGAATATACAGTCCCTTGCGGACTGGTTCTCTGCTGGGGGATGTGGAATCCTCCCAGCCTCAGACACCAAAGTCTGGTAGATTAAGTCTGTTATCTGCCAAGACAGGCTCTCTTCGCCTCTTGTCTCTGGCTTGTGGCTCTCCTCCTGCCACACTTCCTCTTAGGTGTGTAGCGCCCCGAGGGTTCGGCCGCTACAGGGGTATTGCACCTCAGTCCAGAGGTGTGATATTCCACTCCCGGGTAAGGATGGAGTATGGACCAGGGCTCAGTTAGCTGCATACAGCACACACACCCCATTTCCGAGGGACAGCTCAACGGTGCTCCCACTAGACAGAAGTGCAGGCACGACCGACTATGTCCCTGTCTGGAGTGGGGAGGGGGGTGGAACACCCAGTGCTGTAGGGGCAGATAGGGGTTGGTTCCTGAGCGTAGATAGGAGCCCATTGGTTGCTGGTCACCTGGGCTCATGGTCAGAGGGAGGTATAAAAGGTGGGCACCATCTTAGTTCTGGGTCAGTTCAGCCAGAGGAGAAGACAGGGAGTAGAGGCTCTGTAGGAGCTCTACTCCAGGAGGGCCTAGTGAGAGGCCGAGGAGGAAGAGAAGGGGAGCTGGGATTTTGGCTCATCTCAGCTCCAAGAGAACGGAACAGAAAGGAACAGAAAGGAACAGAGAAAGAGAAGGAGAGACAGAGAAACAGAAGGGCTCAGGAACAAGAAGGTGGAAGGGACCCTAAGAACCCACGAGAATCCAGGGTGCAGGGTCAGGCAGATTAAGGGTACCGGATCCCAAGTTGGTGGAGGAGAAACAACCCTCAGCCAAAGACCGGTCGTCGTGATCATCTATTGGTGCGACACCTCATCAAACCTGCTAGGAAGGCACCATATAGGACAGCGGAGGACGGGGCCCACGTTTAACCGCACAAGTCCGCGGCAGCTGGACAAAAGTGGGTCACTGGTGAGGCAGGCCAGAGAAAGGATTAAAGGGGGTCCTGTGCCATGCTCCTGAACTGCCTGGGAGTTGACCGAGCCCCTCACCTGGTGGACGCAGCACGGCTCAGGCGGTCACTGCCGACAGAAGTGACCCGGAACAAACGAACTGTGAGTAAAGACCCTGGACTGTAACTTGTTGTCTGTGTGCTCCTTCGCGCCTCCAGCACTACCGGTACTGGGACTCTCACTACCATCACTCCCACCATCCACTACACTGCCCTGGGGCCGCACTCTTCCCGTAGGGAGTCACACCATCCCAGCTGCATTCATCATCGGCCCCAGCGGACTGCCTTGCAGCGGCGGTTCCTAATAACCGCAATCCACGGGTGGCGTAGTCGGACATTATCAATAGCACGTAGCAGACTACCATTGGTCTGACCACCCTGAGCCGCGGGACCGGGCCGCCACTACTACCCCCATCGTTCCGCTATTGCCCGGATCTGCGTGCCCCACGGCCCAGGGGGCGAGTCAGGTGCAATACAAAACTGTCTGTCCCTGCTCTGCTGAGACACGTCTCAGTCCTGAGACAGGTCATCTGGTCCTCCCTAACCCTGCCCTCAGTACCAGCTTTTATAGGGGCAGCCAGCTCCCCCTACTGGCCTGAGACAGGAGGCATTGCATGCTAATGTTCCCCTGACTAGAGAACCTCCCCCTTGCTCTCAGACACAGCTTTATTACACTTTGTGGCATCCAGGCCAGGGTGACACATGTAACGTTTGTCCCACTCTCTGCAGGTCATTCACTAGGTCCCCCCCGTGTGGTTCTGGGATTTTTGCTCACCGTTCTTGAGATCATTTTGACCCCACGGAGTGAGATCTTGTGTGGAGCCCCAGATCGAGGTAGATTATCAGTGGTCTTGTATGGCTTCCATTCTCTAATTATTGCTCCCACAGTTGATTTCTTCACACCAAGTTGCTTGCCTATTGCAGATTCAGTCTTCCCAGCCTGGTGCAGGGCTACAATTTTGTTTCTGGTGTCCTTCGACAGCTCTTTGGTCTTCACCATAGTGGAGTTTGGAGTGTGACTGTTTGAGGTTGCGGACAGGTGTCTTTTATATTGATAACGAGTTCAAACAGGAGCCAGTACTACAGGTAATGAGTGGAGGACAGAGGAGCCAGTACTACAGGTAATGAGTGGAGGACAGAGGAGCCAGTACTACAGGTAATGAGTGGAGGACAGAGGAGCCAGTACTACAGGTAATGAGTGGAGGACAGAGGAGCCAGTACTACAGGTAATGAGTGGAGGACAGAGGAGCCTCTTAAAGAAGAAGTTACAGGTCTGTGAGAGACAGAAATCTTGCTTGTTTGTAATTGACCAAATACTTATTTTCAACCAAAATTTGAAAAAAATTTCTTTCCAAATCAGACAATGTGATTTTCAGGATTTGTTCTCTCATTTTGTCTCTCATAGTTGAGGTCGACCTATGATGTCACTTACAGGCCGACCTCATCTTTTTAAGTGGGAGAACTTGCACAATTGGTGGCTGACTAAATACTTTCTTTTCCCCACTGTAGATGTAAAGATGGATGGATATAGATGTAAAGGGATGAGTAGCCCAAGAGCTGTATACAGAGTTCTATGTATAAGAGGCATGTAAACAGCTCCCTCTGCTGGTAGCTGCAGAGAGTGAGAATTTTATCTTTTTACCTCTGTTTTTAAAGAAGATTCTGAATTCTAGTAACATAGTTTTACATAGTAACATAGTTTTAAGGTTGAAGGAAGACTAAGTCCATCTAGTTCAACCCATAGCCTAACATGTTGATCCAGAGGAAGGCAAAAAAAAACATGTGGCAAACGCTAAGCTCCACATTGGGGAAAAAATTCCTTCCTGACTCCATACGACAATCAGACTAGTTCCCTGGATCAACGCCCTATCAAGGAATCTAATATATAACCTGTAATATTTTACTTTTCAAGAAAGGCATCCAGGCCCTTCTTAAATGTTAGTAGTGAATCACTCATTACAACATCATGCGGCAGAGAGCTCCATAGTCTCACTGCTCTTACAGTAAAGAATCCCCGTCTGTGATTATGATTAAACCTTCTTTCCTCCAGACGTAGAAGATGCCCCCTTGTCCCGTCTCAGGCCTCAGAGTAAAAAGATCAGTAGAAAGGTCTTTGTACTGTCCCCTCATATACTTGTACATAGTAATAAGATCACCCCTAAGCCTTCTTTTTTCCACACTAAATAACCCCAAGTGTAATTGAGGCACCCCTGAGGGTTTGGTCGCCACAGAGGTATTGCATCTCACCCAGAGGTGTGGTATCTCACTCTCAGGTAAGGAAGGAGTACAGCTCGGGACCCTAACACCTGCATCCAACACATACCAGCAGTGGGGGCAGGGCGAGATTGCTCCTAAGGAAGAGCACAGTTCCAGATCCCTAGCTGATGGGAGGAGCTATGTAGTTGGTGTGGGTGGAGGAAGTAGCTTAGGGGAGCACATGGAGAAAGTTATAAATAGAGAAGCCATCTTGTGAAGTGAGGTCAGTCTACGGTGAGAGGAGTTGGGAGCAGGAGCTCTGTAGGAGCTCTGCTCAGGCAGAGGGCCTGAGGAGAGGCCCGGGACTGAAGAGAGAGGAGAGAGGAGCAGGAAGGGCTCCAGGAACGAAGGAAGGGACCCCAGGGGTACGGGCAGTGCTGGAGGCCACCCGTACGCCCGAATCTACCAGGAGGTGGAGGGGTCAGGCCACACAAAGGGGATCGGACCCTCAACTAGCAGAGAACTTTATGACTCAACTAGAAACCGGAGGCTGCAGTATTTTAAGTCCTGCAGCCAACAGTCCATATCAGTCTCACCAAGAAGGTAGCAATAGAGGACCCAGGGGACGGAACAGACGTCGCCCGACAAGGCCCGCAGGTACCGGATTGGGACACTTGGTATGAGGTGCAGGGAAACGGCCAGAGAGAGGACACCGAAGGGGGTCCCGCTAAATACTCCGGAGATATCTGAGGGTGGACTGAACCCCTCCCTGAGTAAGCGCAGAACAACGAGGGAAGTTACACTGGTACCTGTAACTTGGACTGCAACAACCGTGAGTAAAGACCCTGAGGACTTCACCCTACTGTCTCTGTGATTATTATCTGCGCCATCAACCCCTGCACTACAACGCCCAGCACAACCTATAACATCTACACTGCCCTGGAGCTAGCTCTACCTGTGGAGAGCCACACCATCCCTGCTGCAGTAACATCAGCTCCAGAGGATCTTCTCCGCAGCGGCGGCTCCCTTTAGCCACATACCACAGGTGGCGTCACGAACTATATATATAAAACTTTATTAATTCCCCTGTAAATATTCCCCTTTTGATTGATTCACCGCCCTGGGTCACGGACCAGGTCACAGCCACTGTGACATTTCCCCAAGCAACAACCGGCCCGGCACCGAGTACCCCACGGCACAGGGGGTGCGTCATAATAACCTGTCTTGGTATTGCAGACCCTCCAGTCCTCTAATAACCTTGGTCGCTCTTCTCTGCACCCGCTCTAGTTCAGCTATGTCTTTCTTATACACTGGAGACCAGAACTGTACACGGTATTCTAAGTGTGGTCGCACTAGTGACTTGTATAGAGGTAAAATTATCTTCTCCTCATGAGCATCTATGCCTCTTTTAATGCATCCCATTATTTTATTTGCCTTTGCAGCAGCTGCCTGACACTGGCCACTAAACGTGAGCTTGTCGTCCACCAATACACCCAGGTCTTTTTCAGTTACAGTTTTGCCCAGTGTTTTACAATTAAACGTATAATTATACATTTTATTTCCTCTGCCCAAGTGCATTACCTTACATTTGTCCCCATTAAAGCTCATTAGCCATTTATCAGCCTAAGCTTCTAGTTTACATAGATCCTCCTGTAATATAAAATTGTCCTCCTCTGTATTGATTACCCTGCAGAGTTTAGTGTCATCTGCAAATATTGAAATATTACTCTGTATGTCCCCTACAAGGTCATTAATAAATATGTTAAAAAGAAGGGGGCCCAATACTGACCCCTGTGGTACCCCACTGTTAACTGAGACCCAGTCTGAGTGTGTTCCATTAATAACCACCCTTTGTTTCCTATCACTGAGCCAATTCTTAACCCACATACATATATTTTCCCCTATCCCCATTGTTCTCATTTTATGTATCAACCTTTTGTGTGGAACCGTATCAAAAGCTTTTGAAAAGTCCATATACACAACATCCACTGCATTTCCTTGGTCCAGTCCAGAACTTGCCTCCTCATAAAAACTGATCAGATTAGTTTGACAGGAACGGTCCCTCGTAAACCCATGTTGATATTGGGTCATGAGGTTCTTCTTCTTCAGATACTCTATCATAGCATCTCTTAGGAAACCCTCCAGGATTTTACCCACAGTAGAGGTTAAGCTTACTGGCCTATAATTTCCAAGTTCAGTTTTTGTCCCCTTTTTGAATATTGGCACCACATTTGCTATATGCCAGTCCTGTGGTACAGACCCTGTTATTATGGAATCTTTAAAGATTAAAAATAATGGTCTATCTATGATGTTACTTAATTCCTGCAGTACTCGCGGGTGTATACCATCCGGGCCCGGGGATTTGTCACCTTTAGTGATTTTTAGACGCCGCCGTACTTCCTGCTGGGTGAAGCAAGTGACATTTACTGGAGAATTTTTGTTATCACTAATCATGTTTTCTGTCATGCGATTTTCTTGTGTCAATACGGTTTAAAAAAATCATTTAGCATATTGTTTTTTTCCTCATCCTCATCCACCATTTCATCCAGACTATTTTTAAGCGGGCCAACACTATCATTTTTTTGTTTTTTACTATTTATGTAGTTAAAGAATAATTTGGGATTATTTTTACTTTCTCTGGCAATGATTCTCTCTGCCTCAATCTTTGCTGCCTTGATTTGTTTTTTACAGAATTTATTTAATTTTCTATATTTATTTAATGCCTCATCACTACCTACTTGCTTTAGTTCTCTAAATGCTTTCTTTTTGTCACTTATTGCGCCCCTTACAGCTCTATTTAGCCATAGTGGTTTCCTCCTATTTCTAGCTTGTTTATTCCCAAAGGGTATATATTGTGCACAGGTCCTATTCAGGATGCTAATAAATGTCTCCCATTTGCTTTGTGTAGTTTTATGTCTCAGGATATCGGCCCAGTTTATTGCACTAAGATCATCTCTCAACCGTTGGAAATTTGCCTTCCTGAAGTTTAGTGTCCTTGTAACCCTTCTGCTACACATCTTATTAAAGGATACATGAAAGCTTATTATTTTGTGATCACTATTACCCAAGTGACCCCCAACTCATATATTTGATATGCGGTCTGGCCTGTTGGTTAATATTAGGTCTAGCAGTGCCCCCCTTCTTGTTGGGTCCTGAACCAGTTGTGAAAGGTAATTGTCTCTCATAGTTGTCAAAAACCTATTACCTTTGCTGGAACTACAAGTTTCTGTTCCCCAATGTATTTCAGGGTAGTTGAAGTCCCCCATAATAATGACTTCTCCTTGAGTCGCTGCTTCATCTATTTGCTTTATGAGGATATTCTCCTCTGCTTCCATTATTTTTGGAGACTTATAACAAACCCCTAACAGTAATTTATTATTTTTTCCCCCTCCCCTTATCTCCACCCACAGGGACTCTACATTTTCATTACATTCACATATATTCTCACGCAAGATGGGTTTTAAGGATGATTTTACATATAAACACACACCCCCCTCGCTTGTTTGTACGGTCATTTCTGAACAGACTATAGCCCTGTAAATTAACTGCCCAGTCATGGCTCTCGTCCAGCCATGTCTCAGATATCCCCACCATGTCATAATTATTTTCCAACAAAATAAATTCTATTTCCTCCATTTTGTTGGTGAGGCTTCTGGCATTAGTGTACATGCATTTTATGTATCTCTCTGTACCTCTATTCCTTCTTACTATATTGACTGTTCTTACCCCTCCCCCAATTTCTTTATTTGTGCCCTGGTCACTATCTGCACTCACTTCCCCACCTATAAAATGAATACCCTCCCCCCAATCCCTAGTTTAAACACTCCTCCAACCTTCTAGCCATTTTCTCCCCCAGCACAGCTGCACCCTCCCCATTGAGGTGCAGCCCATCCCTAGCGTAGAATCTGTAGCCAACTGAGAAGTGGGCCCAGTTCTCCAGGAACCCAAACCCCTCCTTCCTACACCAATTCCTGAGCCACTTATCATAAAAATAAAGCTCCAGTCGCTATGAAGATATATTAAGAAATCAATCAGGGTAGAGTTTTGAACTTCTACTATAAAAAGGACAGAATAGGTGATAACTTGGAGTCCGCAGCTGGGACACCCAGCTATCCTCTGATGCCCAATTCGACTACATGCCCCTCTTCCATTCATTGTCGGAGGAATTGATGATGAAAAAATGGAGCTCTGTCCTCAGCTAATGGCACATTTCAGAGCCCAGTCCTTGGGGTCAGTTAGGGCCCCAGGGGTAAGAGCCCACAATCATCTTGTCCCATTGGGAATATGCCTTTAAATAATGAACAGTTCTGCAGAGTTTTAATATATTTTGTGTTTAAATTCTCTTTTCAGGATCTCTGCTTGGTGTCAGTTAACGGAAACAATTATTATTATTTACGGTTGAAAACCAGTACAGGCATAATACTTTTTGCAAAGGATTGTTAATTTTATATTTTAAAGGGTTATTACAAAAAATCAAGTTATCTCCTACCCAGGGGATAGAGGAGAACTTGATGGCTAGGGGACTGACTGCAGCACTGGCGGACTCAGATGGGAAAGGGCCCCTGTGCAAGAACATTATATGGGCCCTTTGCAATCCAATATCTCGTCATAATGCACAATTCCACCTGCTGTGGAGGTGGGCATGGGCCCCCTTACTTCTTGGGCCCTTGCACCAATGGTATGTCCGCCTCTGGACTGCAGGTTTCCCCCCAGTGATCCTAAGATCGGGGTTCTGATACCCAGAGTGCCGGGATTTGCAGCCTGTCCTGAATCTTGCAGATTTGCACATGAAAGTAACAAGAATTTTTTGATTCACTGACAGCAAGCAGAAGATTTGGGTAGATAAAGTAGAATAGAAAGTTGCAGAACTTTTCATTATGCAATGATTTATCATTTCCATCGCACCTGAATCCCCCGCACAGCCCCATATGGCCTCATTTATCAGTCCGCAGCCTGAGCTGACTATGGTGCAGCAGATGTAGGAGTCATTATCTTACTGCCATCAGATTGGGAGATTTGCCAGTGATGGAGTAACATTAGGGAATTGCTAGTTGAGCCCTTCGTTCTGAATGCACGTCCTTTGTATGTAGTGTAATCCGGGAGCAGCGGGTGGATCATTCAGGATGATTCATCAGATGCTGCACATAATTAATACCCTGTGAAGATTCCCAGCATCCGCCTGATGGGAGTGATGGGGTCCGGACCCTGCAGCTGTCAGTTCTGGGGGAGAACATCTCATATCTTTACATTGAGCCATTGTGACGCCTCTTCTTATCGTGTTGATTAGGTAATTAAAAAAAAGAGACAAAACCAAATATTCATCCCTCATTCTGACATCCTCTAATTCTACTAATTCTACCGGAACAAAGGGAATAAATCCCGCTGCGACCCCCCCCGGACCCATCACCCTCCTGACATTTCCACTGATGATACTTCATTGTTTTGCTCTTTTCTATGACATTTTATTTGACTGAGTTCTTTCTTGTACATAGAGCTGCTAAGGGGCCCTAGGAGAGAGGGGCCACATGTTTTATGGGGCTGGGTAGTAAGAACCTGTCCAGGACTCCCCTCGGTAATGGAATTTCATTGTAAGGAAAGGGGTGAAAAATTGGCCCAAGGGAATAGGTTAGGGGTGAGGAGCAAACATTGGGCGTTCCTATCCTGAGTGGCGAACCCCAGCACCATGATGGGGCCCAGTTTATCCTCATTATGGGGCCCCTACAATTCTAGGTCACTGGCTCCAATAAGTTTAATAATTGAATCCAAAATTTCCCCAAACTACAGGGGTGCACTGTGCTACTAATGTGGTATGAGTATAGGTCACTGCCAGCAGCCTAGAGTAGTGAAGGGGTTAATGCCAACTTTCCTGATAATCTAGAAAAGTGAATTACTTTCAAAATCCCTGGTGGTCTACGGTACAGGGGGTTAATTTTGAACCTCTCTTGTTTTTGGTAAGAAAGGGGATAGTATCAACGTTTCTGTTAGTCTAGGGTAACTAGGGGTTAATATCAACTTTCCTGCTGGTCTAGGATAGTGAAATGGTTAATGCTAGCAATCCTGGTAGTTTAGGGTAATGAAGTGGTTAATACTAAGTATAGGGTAAAAAAAAGGGTTTATTGCTAGCATCCCTGGCAGTCTAGGGCAGTGAAGGGTTAATGCCCATTTACCTGATAATCTGGGTTAATGGTGAAAGATATTAAAGGGATTAATGCAGACGTTCCTGGTAGTCTAGGGCAGGGAGGGGTTGATGATAGCAGCCCTGGTGGTCTGTGGTGCCTGATTAGCTGTAATCCTAGGGTTTGGTGTATTGGGTCAGATGGAATAAAGGAGATGAATGCATTAGTTTAGAAATTGTCACGATTCCTCCTACCAGTGAATGACAGCTCAGCCGTTCAATCCAGGAAAAGGGGCGTGAGCTGTCAATATGGTGACTAAAGAAAGCTCAGCCATCCAATCGGTTGCTGGGGCGTCCTGAGCTGTCAGCGTTTTGAGTGACAGTTTAGCCGTCCATCAGGACCAGGGTGTGCCGGGGCTTCATCCCTATGTCTCCTGTTCGGAGTAATTACCTGGCTATATGGTCGGCTCTCTGCCTTAGATTGCTGCCAGTTGTAGCTTTGCTCTTTAGGTGTGTGTTCTCTGTGCTCCTAGTCTTGTATTCTGATCTTTGATGCTTGACCTTGGATTTGCCTTGACCATCCGTTTGCCTAGCCCTTTGATCCGCTACCTTCTTGGATTTCTAACCCCGGGCTGTGACCTGACAGGGCCTTTGTCTCACCTCTCTGTCTATGATGTACCCTCCTGGCTTTTGACCTTGGACCTCTTGACTACCCAGCCTCACAGCTTGTCCATGAGAAGTGACGAACGTCACAGAAATTGCAGAAAATGACACAAATTGTGCCAATTCCACCCCATTTATTAATGGCGGTCTCCCGGCTGCCGCCTCTCTGGGGCCCATACGTCCCAGCTCTTCTCTCTCTTCTTGCTGAGCTTGTGCTAATATACAGGAGCCGATCTGAGCAGGCAGAGCCGCAGCTAATGTATGAATAGGGGCAGATCCCTGCAGACAGGAGGCGGATTGCAGACCACCCCAGACCCCAGCAGACAATGAAGCGAGCCGGAGTCACCGATCACAGCTTTACCCCAATACTTCAGGGCTAAATGCAGCATTATGGTCCTTGAAAAAGAAAACAGAACTACAAACATGGAAACAACTTTATTGTCACATCTACAAGTTACGACACAAGGCGCTCATCATGGAACAGACCAGAGTCCAAAAAAATTCTAATCTTGAGTCTTCCAAAATAATTCTGTGCAACATGGAACAAAGATGGCGCCAATGAGCGGGCGATGGCAGAAGCGCAATGTGCAGGGTGTAGGTGATGGAGCAAGATAATGGCCGGCGTGAGAAATGATGAGACGGGTTTACCCTGTAAGAAGACAAAGGTGGAGAAGAAGTACAGAATTAGGGCAGATAGTGGAAACCGGCGGCCGCTGGAGTCTATGCAGTGAGTGCAGTGAGTCTCTAAGAGGGCAACCATCATTATCTCCATTCTTACATGCAAACTCTTCCCTTTCCCTTGACTTGAACACTTGCCCACCTCTTGTGTTGGACTATAGCTGCACAGATGTAGTGGAGTTGAATTAGTAATGTAGCCACATCATGAGAACTAACTGAGTTTACCTACAGCCACACAAGAGACCACACAATTTATGACTTTTAACAGACAGGTTAGCTCTGCTACATCTTACAATATTAACTCTGCTACTAATAGCACTTTTGGCTCTGCTATGTTTGGCAAATTTAGCATTGACACATCTACCTAGCTTAGCTCTGCTACACCTGACTAGCTTAGCTCTGCTACACCTGACTAGTTTAGCTCTGCAACACCTGACTAGTTTAGCTCTGCTACACCTGACTAGTTTAGCTCTGCTACACCTGACTAGTTTAGCTCTGCAACACCTGACTAGTTTAGCTCTGCTACACCTGACTAGTTTAGCTCTGCAACACCTGACTAGTTTAGCTCTGCTACACCTGACTAGTTTAGCTCTGCTGCACCTGACTAGTTTAGCTCTGCTGCACCTGACTAGTTTAGCTCTGCTACACCTGACTAGTTTAGCTCTGCTGCACCTGACTAGTTTAGCTCTGCTTCATCTAGAATGTTGACTAGCTCGGCTCAGTAACATCATTATAGGTTAATTAAGTGATGTTCTCTTTGGAGACCCCTCATTTAACCCTTCCCAGCAGGGGCAGCTGAGGCGGCACCACATGGCTTCAGCACCCTGGACAGCGGTAATTACTCAGATCTTCCTGCCAGGCTGTCACTTACTGCCAGAAAGGGAAAATCACATCCAAAATCTATGAGAGATCAAGGAGATGGGAGAGATAAAGGGATCGGGGTGAAATGGAAGAGAATGCAACAGCCTGGTACCAAACACCTCACATTTATTACCTGGTACCAAACACCTCACATTTATTACCTGGCACCAAAGGCTGATAACTCCCTAAGTTATAGTCTTTGAGTGAGAGATAATAGATAGAAGGATAGATAGATAATAGAGAGATAAATAGACCGATCAAATATCTATTATTAATCTATCTATTATCTATCTATTATCTATCTATCATCTATTATCTATCTATTATCTATTATCTATCTATTATCTATCTATTATCTCTCTATTATCTATTTTCTATCTATTATCTATCTATTATCTATCTATTATCTATCATCTATCTATTATCTATTATCTCTCTATTATCTATTATCTCTCTATTATCTAGCTATCTATCTATTATCTATCTATCTAGCATCTATTATCTATCTATCATCTATCTATTATCTATCATCTATATATTATCTCTCTATTATCTATTATCTATCTATCATCTCTCATCTATCTATCATCTATCTATTATCTATCTATTATCTATCTATTATCTATCTATCATCTCTCATCTATCTATCATCTATCTATTATCTATCTATTATCTATCTATCATCTATCTATCAATCTATTATCTATCTATTATCTATCTATCATCTCTCTATTATCTATCTATTATCTATCTATTATCTATCTATCATCTATCTATCATCTATCTATTATCTATCTATCATCTATCTATCTATTATCTCTCTATTATCTATCATCTATCTATTATCTATCATCTATCTATTATCTATATATCTATCTATCATCTATCTGTCATCTATCTATCATCTATCTATTATCTATTATCTATCTATCATCTATCTATTATCTATCTATCTATTATCTATCTATTATCTATCTATTATCTATTATCTATTATCTATTATCTATCTATCTATCTATCATCTATCTGTCATCTATCTATCATCTATCATCTATCTATTATCTATCATCTCTCTATTATCTATCTATTATCTATCTATCATCTATCTATTATCTATCTATCATCTATCTATCTATTATCTCTCTATTATCTATCATCCATCTATTATCTATCATCTATCTATTATCTATCTATCATCTATCTATCTATTATCTATCATCTATCTATTATCTATCATCTATCTATTATCTATCTATCATCTATCTATTATCTCTCTATTATCTATTATCTATTATCTATCTATTATCTATCATCTATCTATTATCTATCATCTATCTATTATCTATCTATCATCTATCTATCTATTATCTCTCTATTATCTATTATCTATCTATTATCTCTCTATTATCTATTATCTATCTATTATCTATCTATCATCTATCTATTATCTATTATCTATCTATCATCTATCTCATCGGTCTGAAATCTTTCTGGACACAAGGGGTCAGACACTATCGGGGGCATTTCTAAGCTCATTATCTTGGAATAAGAGTTGAGTTTACCAAATGTTCCAGACAGTTTTGTAACTTTGTCTCATCTTATGATACAACTCTTCTGTCCAGTTTCTATTTTGCAACTTTTTTTGGCAACTTTTTAAAATGTCACAATTGATAAATCCACCTGCAAACATCAGAAATGAACCACACTCGTTTTTTTTTCCAAAAAAAAAATATACATATCTAGCTGTCTAATGGTGAGAAAAATTAAGGAAATGTGTTGAATTATAACTTTGATCTCTGAGCGGCTGCAAATATTCACATTTTACCCCCAAATGAAGGAGGTAAAAGCAATAACTGAACTGCATTTTGGCTCTTGGTTGTCAGTTTTTAACTTTGCAGATATAATTTTCAGTATAATTTTGAACATATTATTATAAAGATGTCACCATGGCTTCTGCCATCTTTCCTCACTTTTGTATAGTAAATAGGATATAATCACTACAGTCTTGGCACAATACAATTATAATACAAGGGGGATCGTCAGTGGTCGCCAATCTGTGCCTCTGCTGAGAAACTGCAACCTCCAGCATGCCTGACCATTGCAGGGTGCTATAGTAAGCTCTTGTGATTTTTACCAACTCACCATGATACCTCAGCAGCCCAGACCACTGAGTGACCCGATCCTGTCCAGCTTCACCCCAAAGCATCCTCTAGAAAAGCCCTTCTTGCTCCTCTGCCGTAGTCTCCTGGAGGCGCCTGCCGGGTCGCTGAGCAGCTGCTGCAGTGTCACTTCATTTAAGTGGGAACCTTCCATTTGCTCAGCCTTGTTCCTGTTCCACTGGTTTTCGGGGTTCGGCTGGTCCAGTGAGTCAGTCGGTACCAACTCCCCGTGATCAGCTTCATCGGACCCATAGGAGCGGTCAAAATTTTCCTCCAGTAACCTGGACAAACTCTACAAGAGCAAATGGTTAATATGTAGTGATGCCACCATCGTATACCGTACAGATGTAGCAGAGCTGAGGCTGTCATCTAACTGCATTGTTTGTAGAAGATACGCAGCTGCATTAAGTTGCAGTCCTATGTAAAATCACATTAGTTATGTGGAATAACTAACTCTTCTATGGCATCTTACACACAGCTCTGCTACATCTGCAGACAGAAGACGAGACATGTATCCAATACAAATATAAAAATAATATAAAGGATTTATTGTTGCACAATTGCAAATAACCATATGATAATGAATGCAAAATCACTACTTTCTCTACACCTCACTGGGTCACTGAATATTAAACATGTATCCATAGGTTATGGCACTGCGACATGGCGCCATAGTTGGCTGCGCAGAGCACAGTTGAGGTTTTCAACCTGCGGCTCTTTAGCTTTTGTGAAACTACAACTTTAGGTTGTAAGGATCCTGCTGGGAGTTGTAGTTTCCTAACTGCTGGAGATCCACCGGTTGGAAAACACAAGGACTATAGGGACCACTAAATGTGTCTTTCCTTTTTCTCATTTCAACCAGGACTTTAGGAAGGTCCCCTAATACAATGTGTCTAGAATTGGCTCTGACATATAAGGGGCGGCTCGTGGATCTCACCTGCAGGCTACTCATCGGTTTGGCTCTCGCTTGCTCCTTGCAGAAGACGAGGATCATGAGTAATCCCAGGCAGGCGCTGCGCTTGTAATCCATCTCCCTGCTTCTCCTGCCCTGGTGAGTCTTGTATGCTTCCTTCCAGGACTGTGCTATAGTCCTCTCCTTATATCTCATGCCCCACCGCGGGTGCCAACCCACTCACCCTCTGCCCATTGGCTGCTTATCATCTTATCCACAATTTCCATATTTCCTGTGTATTGTATTGATTGTGTACAGGGATGATACTCTGCCACCAGTTAATTTTATGTGGGTGACTCCATTTATTTGGGAAAACACGGATTCATTTTGCTTTTTAATTTGGAGTAATATTCTATATATTCTCTCCGTTTTTCTCTTTCTCTTATCCCTTATTTATACTCTAGTCCTGTGCCAGGGGTGGCAAACTGGGCACCTGCCCTTATGGTATCCTAAAAATATAGATCTTCTCTGTCCAAAGGTTTTACCAATATCTTGGAGTTTGTCATTTACCCTTCGCAACTATTTTAGCACTGAATGGCAGTTTTATGTAGAGCACCTTTACTCTCTACTATGAGCACTAAAATTCTCTACCATGAGCACCTTTAGGCTCTAGCATGAGCACCATGATTCTCTACCAGGAGCATGTAGGCTCTAGCATGAGCACCATGATTCTCTACCATGAGCATGTAGACTCTAGCATGAGCACCATGATTCTGTACCACGAGCACCATGATTCTGTACCATGAGCACCATGATTCTCTACCAGGAGCACCATGATTCTCTACCAGGAGCACCATGATTCTCTACTATGAGCACCATGATTCTCTACCATGAGCATGTAGACTCTAGCATCAGCACCATGATTCTGTACCACGAGCACCATGATTCTGTACCATGAGCACCATGATTCTCTACCAGGAGCACCATGATTCTCTACCATGAGCACCATGATTCTCTACCATGAGCACCATGATTCTCTACCGGGAGCATGTAGGCTTTACCATGAGCACCATGATTCTGTACCATGAGCACCATGATTCTGTAGCATGAGCACCATGATTCTGTACCATAAGCACCATAATTCTCTACCAGGAGCACAATGATTCTCTACCTGGAGCATGTAGTCTCTACCATGAGCACCATGATTCTGTACAATGAGCACTATGATTCTGTACCATGAGCACCATAATTCTCTACCAGGAGCACCATCATTTTCTACCATGAGCATGTAGGCTGTAGCATGAGCACCATGATTCTATACCATGAGCACCATGATTCTCTACCAGGAGCCCATGATTCTCTACCAGGAGCATGTAGGCTCTAGAATGAGCACCATGATTCTGTACCATGAGCACCATGATTCTCTACCAGGAGCTCATGATTCTCTACCAGGAGCATGTAGGCTCTATCATGAGCACCATGATTCTGTACCATGATTCTCTACCATGAGCACAATGATTCTCTACCAGGAGCACCATGATTCTCTACCATGAGTATGTAGGCTCTACCATGAGCACCTCTATCCTCACCTCAACCATGAGAACCTTTAGCCTTAACCAGAAGCATCTTTAACATTTACCGTGAGCACCTTTAGTCTCTACTATGAGCAGTGAGATTCTCTAGCATGAGCACCATGATTCTCTACCGGGAGCACCATGATTATCTAACATGAGCACAATGATTCCGTACCATGAGCCTCATTAGGTTCTGCTATGAGCACCATGATTCTCTAGTATAAGCACCATGATTCTCTACCATAAGCACCATCATTCTCTATTTGAACACCATGATTCTATAAAATGAGCCTCTTTAGGCTTTACCAAGAGCATCTTGATTTCCTACCATGAGCTTCTTTAGTCTCTACCATGAGCACCATGATTTTCTACCATGAACACCTTTTGGCCCTAGCATGAGCATCTTTATCCTCTATCATAAGCACCATGATTCTCTACCATATGCACCATGATTCTCTACCATTAGGCTCTACCATGAGCATCATGATTCTCTAACATAACCACTATGATTCTCTACCATAAGCTCCATGATTTTCTACCATGAGCCTTTACCATGAGCACCATGATTCTGTACCATGAGCACCATGATTCTCTACTAGGAGCACCATGATTTTCTACCATGAGCATGTAGGCTCTAGCATGAGCACCATGATTCTCTACCATGAGAATGTAGGCTCTAGCATGACCACCATAATTCTGTACCATGAGCACCATAATTCTGTACCATGAGCACCATGATTCTTTACCAGGAGCACAATGATTCTCTAAAATGAGCCTCTTTAGGCTTTACCATGAGCATCCTGATTTCCTACAATGAGCTTCTTTAGTCTCTACCATGAGCACCATGATTCTCTACCATGAACACATTTGTGCCCTAGCATGAGCATCTTTATCCTCTATCATGAGTACCATGATTCTCTACCATGAGCACCATGATTCTCTACCATGTGCACCATGATTCTCTACCATGAGCCTCATTAGGCTCTGCCATGAGCATCATTATTCTCTAACATAAGCCTCATGATTCTCTACCATAAGCTCCATGATTTTCTACCATGAGCCTTTACCATGAGCACCATGATTTTGTACCATAAGCACCATGATTCTCTACCAGGAGCACCATGATTCTCTACTAGGAGCACCAGATTCTCTAACATGAGCATGTAGGCTCTAGCATGAGCACCATGATTCTCTACCAGGAGCACCATGATTCTTTACCAGGAGCACCATGATTCTCTACCAGGAGCACCATGATTCTCTACCAGGAGCACCATGATTCTCTACCAGGAGCACCATGATTCTCTACCATGAGCATGTATGCTCTACCATGAGCACCTTTATCCTCAACCATGAGAAGCTTTAGCCTTAACCAGAAGCATTTTAACATTTACCGTGAGCACCTTTAGGCTTTACTACGAGCACTAAGATTCACTAGCATGAGCACCATGATTCTCTACTGGGAGCATCATGATTGTCTACTATGAGCACAATGATTCTCTACCATGAGCCTCATTAGGCTCTGCTATGAGCACCATGATTCTCTAGCAAAAAGGCAATGGTACTCACCAGCCAAGGTATCAAGAAAAATGCACACCAGGACGCAGCCGGCCCCGCTTTTGTAAGAAGGAGGTAACACAGGTGCAGAATGCTGATGAACAATCACTCTCGTCCCCTCTCACTGGAGGAGCGACAGTGAGAATTTTTAAAAAAAATTCTGTCTATTGTTCTGGCTATGCTGTTTGTTTTTAATGATAGAGTAGGGACTCGCAAAATCGTGAGGACCCTTGACGTTTGGGTTGCTAGTTTATGTATTTTGGCCAAAATATTAACTAATACCTCATATGATATTTTTGCATTTTTTTATCTGCCAGGGCGCAGCCAGGCCCATTAATGGTGACCTTGTGAATTAGGGGCTTTGCACCTCTGCGATGCACGGATAGGGTGCCGGGCATCCTGCCTAATCAAATAGGAGGGGCGTGTAATAGGATGCTGACTAGGCACAGTGCCGCGTGTGTGTGAATTGCACCCTACTGAAAGTTTCATCTGTGTGCAGTTTTAGTGCTAGGCAGTCGCTCCTCCAGCGAGAGTGGATGAGAGTGATTGTTCATCAGCATTCTGCAGCTGTGTTACCTCCTTCTTACAAAAGGGGGCCGGCTGCGTCCTGGTGTGCATTTTTCTTGACACCTTGGCTGGTGAGTACCATTGCCTTTTTACTGTTTTCTAATTTGACTTTGGAATTTTTTTTTTTAAAAAATTCTGTTTATTGTTTTGGCTATGCTGTTTGTTTTTTTTCCACCAGATTCTCTACCATAATTACCATGATTTTCTACCATGAGCACCATGGTTCTATAAAATGAGCCTCTTTAGCCTTTACCATGAGCATCCTGATTTCTACCATGAGCTTCTTTAGTCTCTACCATGAGTGCCATGATTTTCTACCATGAACACATTTTGGCCCTAGCATGAGCATCTTTATCCTCTATCATATGCACCATGATTCTCTACCATGTGCACCATGATTCTCTACCATGAGCCTCATTAGGCTCTGCCATGAGCATCATGATTCTCTACCACAAGCTCCATGATTTTTTACCATGAGCCTTTACCGTGAGCACCATGATTCTCTAAAATGAATCTCTTTAGGTTTCACCATGAGCACCATGATTCTCTACCATGAGCACCTTTTGGCTCTAGCTTGAGAACCTTTATCCTCAACCATGAGATCCTTTATCAACCCTAACCAAGAGCCTTGCCTTAACCAAGAGCATCTTTACTGTCACAAATATTTTGGGGATTTGTGGCAGTTCTGGGTATGCTGTAATTTAAATGTATTTTTTTCTTTTTGCGACTGCAAAGGTTAATCTTAGTCTGTTGCTGGCAGCCTTTTTAGGACAGTCAGCTGATCTTGGTTGGTGCCACTCCCACCTCCCTTTAAATAGACACATGATCCATCAGCTGACCGCCGATTATAGTTAATTCTATGCCGATCTCTTTGAAGGAGACAGTTTCTGGAGAAGCTGTGGTGTTCGTTGCAGTTGCAGGGGGCAGCTTCCTGCTGGAAAGCTAAGTGCATTTTGTGCTGTTATCTTCCCATTGTTTGTCTTACCTTCCTCGTGTTGTCCTATTGTAGTGGTGAGACTAGTGTCTCGCTCGCTGGCCTGCTTACTAGTCAGGTTAAGTCCAGGGCCAGCGAGGGCTTAGGCATGTGATCGCGCACGAGGGGAAGGACCAGTCTAGGGACAATAGGGGAGCTTAGGGACAGAGACAGGTTGGGTGTCATGATTCTCTACCATGAGCCTCTTTAGGCTTTACCATGAGCACCATGATTCTCTACCATAAGCACCTCTAGACTCTAGCATGAGCACCTTTAACCTTTACGTTGAGCATCTTTAACCTCTACCATGACCACCCTTAAGCTCTACAATAAACACCATTATTCTCTACCATGAGCACCTTTAGGTTCTACCATGAGCACCATGATTCTCTACCCTGAGCCTCTTTAGGCTCAGCCAGGAGCACCATTATTCTCTACCATGAGCACCTTTAGGCTCTAGCATGGGCACTGTGATTCTCTACCGAGAGTGCCATGATTCTCTACCATGAGCACAATGATTCTCTACCATGAGCACCTTTAGGCTCTACCATGAGCTCCATGACTCTCTACCATGAGCACCACGATTCCCTACCATGAGCACCTTCATTCTCTACCATAAGCACCTTTTGGCTCTAGCATGAGCACCTTTTGCTTTAACCAAGAGCACCTTTACCCTCTACCATGAGCTCCATGATTCTCTACAATGAGCACTTTTAGGCTCTACCATGAGCACCATGATTCTCTTCCATGAACACCTTTAGACTCTAGCATGAGAAACTTTAACCTTTACCATGAGCACCTTTAACCTCTGCCATGAGCACCTTTAACCTCTGCCATGAGGACCTCTAGGCTCTGTTATGAGAATCTTTAACCATGCCTTCATTTATCAATTTAATCATGTGATATGCTGCCGTTAAACAGAGCTATTCTATCTGATGATCTTGTGAAGGCTGCAGCTCAACAAGGACCTAATGTGGGAACGCTTTTATCATGGGGGTCTGTCGCGTCCCGCTTGTGCTTTGGTAATCTGACCTGGTATTGGTAAGGCTGTTTTTGTCTGCGATGTTTTCATGACCACCGTGAGACACCGCACCAACTTCTCTGGAACGTCACAATCCAGGCGGTAGGTGTTTTTTATTTTATCTGGGAGACTTTAGCATTCAAAAATGGGATTGAACAGTAGAAGGATATCGGGAGGTTTATATTCACCTTTTTCATATCTATATGAGAACATACAATATAGAAAAGGAATGAAAAATGTAAAGAGAAGCAAAGCAGGAGGTGAGGTCCAGCAGGACAAACAACGTAAAGAAGTCAATGTAGAAGATAAGAATATGCTGAACAGGAGCAGAGTGAGGATGATATCGAGGAGAATAACATAACAGCATATGGTGTAGAGGAAGCCAAAGAAGCCATAGCATAGAAGACCATACGATGTGGAGGAAAATACATACACAATGGAGAATAAGATGAGTTCATGTAGAAGAATTGAACATATACAGTGCCTACAAGTAGTATTCAACCCCCTGCAGATTTAGCTGGTTGACACATGCGGAATTAACTTGGCATTGTGACATTTGTTGTTATGTTCTGCTACCAAAGCTAAGGAAAGAGAGGAGATCTGTCCCTACTATGAGACTCAGCTGAATCCCTACGATGTAACAGGGAACCTGATCCTGCGATCAGACCTGCTAAAGTCCTAATCTAGTCTGTACGAAGACCTATAGATGTGGGGAGGGAATCCCTACAAGTACTAAGGACTGGGAGGAATATGGGACACCTCCTAACAGAAATAGTAGCAGACAGACGAACAAACAAAATAGATAGAACATAGAGGTCCGTAGACCAAGCAAACTAACAGAGTTAGATACAGAGCACAGGCTAGCTAGAAAGTAGATATACAATGAAGTCCAGCAAAGCCAGAAGGGCGGAGCAGGACTAAATAGGCCAACAAGGTCATGTGACCAGCAAAGGAAAAAAAACCTAACAGCAAGGTTCTAACAGTACCCCCCCTTCTAAGAGGATCCTCCGGATCCCCTAGGACCAGGCTTATCAGGAAATCTCCTGTGAAACGCTCTGATAAGTCTGGACGCGGAAACATCATCTGACCTCACCCAAGAGTTATCCTCGGGTCCGAAACCTTTCCAGGCCACAAGATACTGCAAACTACCTCTATACCGTCTAGAGTCAAGGATGCGAGAAATTTCATATTCCCCGTCCTCCACCACCGGAGGAACAGAGGCAGAGGCGTCACCATCCGACACAACAGCATTTTTTAACAGAGAGACATGAAAGACCGGATTAATTCTCCAGGAGGTAGGAACCTCCAACCTAACAGCAGATTGGTTGACAACCTGAAGCACCTTAAAGGGCCCTACAAACTTGGGACCCAATTTCTTAGAAGGAATCCTCAACCGCAGATTCCTAGAGGACAACCAAACCATGTCACCAACAGCGAACAAAACCTCCTGTCGTTTCCTATCAAAGTAGTCTTTAGATTTTCTGTTGGCCTCCTGAAGATTACCACGCACATCCGTCCAAACTCTTTCCAAATCACCGGAAAAATTCTCCTCCTCAGGCACGGCAGATCCCAACTTGGAGAACGACCCAAACGACGGATGTCTCCCAGAACAACAAAAAAAAGGCGAACAACCAGCAGAAGAAGATGTATGATTGTTCAGAGCAAATTCGGCAAGTGGCAGAAACTCAGACCACCCCTCTTGATTGTCTGCCACAAAACAACGCAAGAACTGCTCAACATCCTGGTTTTTCCTTTCTGTCTGGCCATTAGATTCAGGATGATATCCGGACGAAAACGACAAATGAATTCCCAACCTGTCACAAAAGGCACGCCAAAAACGAGCCACGAACTGAGGACCCCTATCAGAAACAATGTCAGTAGGAACGCCATGAAGTCTGACAATTTCCTTGACAAAGGCCTGAGCGAGAGTTTTAGCGCAGGGCAGTTTGACGAAGGGAACCAAGTGACACATCTTGCTAAAGCGGTCCACGACCACCCAGATGACAGTAAAACCCTCAGAGGGGGGAAGGTCAGTTATAAAGTCCATAGCCAAATGTGTCCAAGGAGCACTGGGGACCTCCAAAGGACAAAGCAACCCCGCAGCAGGAGTATGTGAGGACTTAGATCTAGCACATATAGTACATTGGCGCACCCACTTAATGACTTCCTTCTGCCATCCAGGCCACCAAAAACTGCGACCCACCAGTCTCTTGGTCTCAGAGATTCCGGGATGACCTGCCAACCGAGATTCGTGACACTCAACAAACAAATCTCTCCTAAAGGTCTCAGGCACAAACAACCTCCCATGAGGAGTGTTAGATGGGGCATTCTCCTGAGCTTTAAGAATCTCATCTTCCAAAACGGAGTCTAAAGCAGCTATCACAACACCTTCTTGTAAAATGTTTTCCTCTTTCTCAGCACCGACTATGGGAGAAAAACTGCGAGACAAGGCATCCGCCTTAACATTCTTAGTACCAGGGATGTAAGTAACGGAGAAATTAAACCGCGAGAAAAACAGTGCCCACCTAGCCTGACGGGCATTCAGGCGCTTGGCAGCATCAAGATATATCAGATTTATATGATCCGTAAGAACCTGAACGGGAAATTCCGCACCTTCCAAGAAGTGGCGCCAGTGTTCAAATGCGAGTTTAATAGCCAATAATTCCCGATTACCAATATCGTAATTCAATTCAGTCTCCGAAAATTTTTTTGAAAAAAAGGCACAGGGATGTAATCCATCCCCGTTATCCTGAGACAATACTGCGCCAACCCCCACAGAGGAAGCATCAACCTCAACCAAAAACGGCCTAGTAACATCAGGCTGCATAAGGATGGGAGCAGAGGTGAACCTCTCCTTGAGATACACAAAAGCTTCAATGGCCTCAGAAGACCACTGAACCGCATCAGCACCTTTCCTGGTGAGATCAGTCAGAGGTTTGACAATACTAGAAAATTTTTTTATGAACTTTCTATAGTAATTGGCGAAACCCAAAAACCTCTGTATCGATTTCAAACCAATAGGCCTAGGCCATTCCTGCACAGCCTGAACCTTAACCGGATCCATCTCAAAACCTTTGCTGGAGATAATGTAGCCCAAAAAACTAATTCTCTGTACAGCGAACTCACATTTCTCCAGCTTAGCAAAAAGCGAATTGTCCATTAATAACTGTAATACCTCACGCACGCTCCGCCAATGAGACTCCAGATCCGGCGAATAAATCAAAATGTCATCCAAATACACAACCACATTTTTACCGATCAAAGGTCTAAGGATGTCATTAATCAGATTCTGAAAAAATGCAGGAGCATTAGTGAGACCAAAAGGCATAACCAGATTCTCAAAATGACCCACAGGAGTGTTAAAAGCAGTCTTCCATTCATCACCCTCCTTCATGCGCAACAGATTGTATGCCCCCTTAAGGTCAATTTTAGAGAACCACTTGGCCCCCAATAACTGGTTAAACAGATCAGGAATCAATGGCAGTGGGTAAGGATTGCGTACCGTAATTTTGTTAATCTCACGAAAATCCAGACAAGGACGTAAACCGCCGTCCTTTTTTTTTACAAAAAAAAATCCAACCGCCACAGGAGACTTAGAGGGCCTAATGTGACCGGCGGCCAAGCTTGTCTGTATGTATTCCTCTAAAGCCTTCCTCTCAGGAATAGTAAGGTTAAATAAACGACTCTTAGGAAGAGTCGCTCCAGGGACAAATTCAATAGAACAATCATAGTCTCTATGGGGAGGCAAAACCTGCGATTCCTTCTCAGAAAAAACTCTCCAAAAATCCTGAATAGGAACAGGCAATTCTCCCCTATCCAAAGCTGCAATACGCCCGTTACAACACTTGTCATAACATTTATGGCTCCAGGATTTAATTTCACTGGTAGACCAATCCAGTACAGGATTGTGAAATTTTAACCAGGGCAAACCCAATATTACTGGAGAAGGCAAGTTATTCAACACTACCAAATCCAATTTCTCATGGTGAACACCATTAATAGTGAGAGGAAATTCACTGACCTTGAGAGTAATATTCTTCAAAGGGGAGCCATCCACAGAAACCACAGCAATGGGGGATGACAAAGGTTCAGGTTTTAAATTGAGTTTTTCCACGAATCCCCCATCAATTACATTCAGTGTAGACCCACAATCGACAAACACCCGAAATTCCATTAATTTTTCCTGAGCAATCGTGGAAGCAGCTAAAAATACACCCTTGGAATTTAAACAGGCAATACGGGCGTGACTGACCATTTTTTTTTCTTTCTTCATACGAAGCTCACAGCCTTTAATCAAATGACCAGATTTTCCGCAGTAGAAACACAAGCCTTGCGAAAAACGACGGTCTTTTTCTTGAGAGCGAGGTGCCACCGATCCAATCTCCATCGGTTCACCACTGTTAGTACACACATTATCATAACCAGAAACTGACATAGCAGAGGATTTGCTCTCATTAACCCTAGCACGCAGTCTTCTATCCACCCGTATAGCTAATTGCATAGCCTGTTGCAAATCTTCAGGTGTAGGATAAGCAATTAGCAGGTCTTTAACCCTTTCACTGAGCCCAGCAAGAAATAGACTTTTCAGAGCAGAATCGTTCCACCCTGTTTGAGTGGACCAACGACGAAAATGTGTACAATATTTTTCCACATTACTCGATCCTTGTTTTAGACGTCTCAACTCAGTCTCAGCTGATGCGACACGGTCAGGATCATCATATAATAGTCCCAAAGCAGAAAAAAAACTATCCACTGATCTGAAGCATGAATCACTAGGTTGCAAAGAAAAGGCCCACTCCTGAGGCTCTTTGCGCAAAAGTGACATTATGAACCCTACGCGCTGGGATTCATCCCCAGAGGACTTAGGTCTCAAACGAAAATACAATAAGCAAGCATTTTTAAATGAAAAAAATTCTCGGTGTTCACCAAAAAACAAATCCGGCAAACATACCTTAGGCTCCAAGAAATGTGCTCCAGGACAGTTACTCACGTGCTGACGGAGCTCGGCCACCTCCAGAGAGAGTCCCTGCAGGCGATGAGCCAAATCCTGAACCGACACCATGATGGAACAGAAAAATCTTTCCTTAGAGAATTTGCTGGCTGGACTTACTGTTATGTTCTGCTACCAAAGCTAAGGAAAGAGAGGAGATCTGTCCCTACTATGAGACTCAGCTGAATCCCTACGATGTAACAGGGAACCTGATCCTGCGATCAGACCTGCTAAAGTCCTAATCTAGTCTGTACGAAGACCTATAGATGTGGGGAGGGAATCCCTACAAGTACTAAGGACTGGGAGGAATATGGGACACCTCCTAACAGAAATAGTAGCAGACAGACGAACAAACAAAATAGATAGAACATAGAGGTCCGTAGACCAAGCAAACTAACAGAGTTAGATACAGAGCACAGGCTAGCTAGAAAGTAGATATACAATGAAGTCCAGCAAAGCCAGAAGGGCGGAGCAGGACTAAATAGGCCAACAAGGTCATGTGACCAGCAAAGGAAAAAACCTAACAGCAAGGTTCTAACATTTGTACTGTAGATCAGCCTGGAAGTGGGAAATGCACTGCAGCAAATTTTTTTATTTTTTTTTAAAACGTAAAAAGTTAATTCAGAGTGTCATTTATTATTCAACCCCTCAAACCACAAGAATTCTGTTTGGTCCCCCTAAAGTATTAAGAAGTAGTTCAGGCACCAAGAATAATGAGCTTCACATGTGTGGATTAAAGATCTCTTTTGCCAGCCTTTTCTGACTATTTAAGACCCTCCCCAAACTTGTGAACAGCACTCAGACATGGTCAACATGGGAAAGACAAAGGAGCATTCCAAGGCCATCAGAGACAAGATTGTGGAGGGTCACAAGGCTGGCAAGGGGTACAAAACCCTTTCCAAGGAGTTGGGCCTACCTGTCTCCACTGTTGGGAGCATCATCCGTAAGTGGAAGGCTTATGGAACTACTGTTAGCCTTCCACGGCCTGGACAGCCTTTGAAAGTGTCCTCCCGTGCCGAGGCCAGGCTTGTCCGAAGAGTCAAGGCTAACCCAAGGACAACAAGGAAGGAGCTCCGGGAAGATCTCATGGCAGTGGGGACATTGGTTTCAGTCAATACCATAAGTAACGTACTCCACCGCAATGGTCTCCGTTCCAGACGAGCCCGTAAGGTACCTTTACTTTCAAAGCGTCATGTCAAGGCTCGTCTACAGTTTGCTCATGATCACTTGGAGGACTCTGAGACAGACTGGTTCAAGGTTCTATGGTCTGATGAGACCAAGATCGAGATCTTTGGTGCCAACCACACACATGACGTTTGGAGACTGGATGGCACTGCATACGACCCCAAGAATACCATTCCTACAGTCAAGCATGGTGGTGGCAGCATCATGCTGTGGGGCTGTTTCTCAGCCAAGGGGCCTGGCCATCTGGTCCGCATCCATGGGAAGATGGATAGCACGGCCTACCTGGAGATTTTGGCCAAGAACCTCCGCTCCTCCATCAAGGATCTTAAGATGGGTCGTAATTTCATCTTCCAACAAGACAACGACCCAAAGCACACAGCCAAGAAAACCAAGGCCTGGTTCAAGAGGGAAAAAGTCAAGGTGTTGGAGTGGCCTAGTCAGTCTCCTGACCTTAACCCAATTGAAAACTTGTGGAAGGAGCTCAAGAATAAAGTCCACATGAGACACCCAAAGAACCTAGATAACTTGGAGAAGATCTGCATGGAGGAGTGGGCCAAGATAACTCCACAGACCTGTGCCGGCCTGATCAGGTCTTATAAAAGACGATTATTAGCTGTAATTGCAAACAAGGGTTATTCCACAAAATATTAAACATAGGGGTTGTATAATAATTGACCCACACTTTTATGTTTAAAATGTAATAAAATTCAACTGAGCAACATAACTTTTTGGTTTGTAAGATTTATGCTTCTGTTCATAAAACCTACTCTCGTTTGCAGTTTGAAGGCTCTAACTTATTTGCATCTTATCAAACCAGCTAAATCTGCAGGGGGTTGAATACTACTTGTAGGCACTGTACTACTATGGAGAAGAAGAAAAAATATAAAATATGGAAGAGAAGCAGATATATTCCCCGATTGATTAAGACTGGTGTTTTTTTATGGCATTCTTAATAAAGGAAGTGCTGGAGTAAGATGCGCCTAATTCATTAAGAGGCGTGCACATCTTATAAGTGTTGTGCGCCTCTACCAGAAGTCTTACTCCAGCCATGGGCTCGTGTACATTTCTAGAGTAATTCACGCCTCTTTCGTGGCTTAAAGTATGATTTGTCAGGTGGGTTTGGCCATTTCCCATCCTGTCCCAGCTCTGCCCACTTATCAAAAAGTTGGCAGAGTGGCCAAGACTGGCATAAAAATGGCAAAAATCACAACATTTGTGCACAATTTTAAGTTGTGTGTAAAGATGGAGAAGATGTTTGAACACCCTCTCTGAAGACTCCTGAATGTATATTTAATGTGACCTGTTTGTTTTATATGATTAATCCTCAAGTAGGCTGCAGTTTTCCTGTGTGCAGGGGTGGACAGGGTTAACTGTAAGGCCGTCCTATGGTTTGGGGAGGAGTAAGTGGGCACTGGGAGTTTGTTCCTGTTATTCAGTTAGTTTAAGTTCAGCTACAGGGAAAGGAAGAGTACTCTCTGCATTGTCAGTCGTCTTGTGTGTGTGCAGAGAAGAGCAGGCTCAAAAGAAGCTAGGAAAATGTCATGTAATGCAGATGAAGATTTCAAGTGTTTTACCTACTATGTTGCGCATAGTTCCAATACCTAGTAAACAAGAGTTTATTTTGTTTTTGTTAATATCGTCTGGATCATTCTTCCTGGCGATTAAGGGTCCCAACGTGCTCCAAGATGCGGCAGCATGCAGTCTGAGAGTGACAGCAATTCAAGCGTACATATGTGCACACACCCAGAAACACCCGTAAAGGTGTTTAAGGATGGAGAAGTAACCATCTCGCCCTTTACATGTGCAAAAAAATGTTGCGACTTTTCAAGTAATTTTTTCACCAAAATTCTGGTACAATGCTTGATGAATTGTGGCCATGATGCGAAGGAGGAGAAGAACGTGTTATTCTGGTGGTAGATTACAATACACAGGAGTAGAACATATTCTGTGGAGATGACGAAGGACACAATATCCTGGAGAATAACCTACAAAGTGGAGAAGAACAAGATACAATAATTTATAGAATAGAAGAACGTACAAAGTGGAGGAGAACAAGATACAATAATTTGTAGAATAGAAGAACCTACAAAGTGGAGGAGAACAAGATACAATAATTGGTAGAATAGAAGAACCTACAAAGTGGAGGAGAACAAGATACAATAATTGGTAGAATAGAAGAACCTACAAAGTGGAAGAGAACAAGATACAATAATTGGTAGAATAGAAGAACCTACAAAGTGGAAGAGAACAAGATACAATAATTGGTAGAATAGAAGAACCTACAAAGTGGAAGAGAACAAGATACAATAATTGGTAGAATAGAAGAACCTACAAAGTGGAAGAGAACAAGATACCATAATTGGTAGACTGGAAGAACTTAGAAAGTGGAGGAGAGCAAAATACAATAATTTGTAGAATGGAAGAACTTAGAAAGTGGAGGAGAATAAGATGCAATAATTGGTAGAATAGAAGAACCTACAAAGTGGAGGAGAACAAGATACAATAATTTGTAGAATAGAAGAACATGCAAAGTGGAAGAGAACAAGATACAATAATTGGTAGAATAGAAGAACCTACAAAGTGGAAGAGAACAAGATACAATAATTGGTAGAATAGAAGAACCTACAAAGTGGAAAAGAACAAGATACAATCATTGGTAGAATAGAAGAACCTACAAAGTGGAAGAGAACAAGATACCATAATTGGTAGAATGGAAGAACCTACAAAGTGGAAGAGAGCAAAATACAATAATTAGTAGAATGGAAGAACTTAGAAAGTGGAGGAGAATAAGATGCAATAATTGGTAGAATAGAAGAACCTACAAAGTGGAGGAGAACAAGATACAATAATTTGTAGAATAGAAGAACATGCAAAGTGCTGGAGAAGAAAGAAAATAAAGCAAAAAGAAACCATGGAGGAGAAAAATCACCAATATGAAGGAGATGAACATACAGTGAAGAGGAACATGTATCGAAGATGAGCAGAACACACATCAAACAATGTATAAAAATAGATTACAATATGAAAAATTACTACATTCATGTGAAAAAGCCTCACACGAGTAATGTAGAGAAGATATGAAGGGTCAGAGGGTGCAGTGGAGGAGCAGAACATACAAGACTTAGAAAAAGCAGGAGCAAAGCATACAATCTCAAGACGAAGGATGAAGCATCCAGTATAAAGTGAGGGAGTTTCTACCCTGAAGCTTCTGATAAATATCTGTATAGATACAAAACTTGGGTATGAATTATTAAACCTTCCGGTCATTTGTAAAGTCCAGTATTCTGGAGCGTGGATTTTTCTCAGTGTTCAGGATTCGACGTGGTCCCTCTGCTCGTTTTCTGTTCTGGGCGGCTGCAGCCAGGCAGCAGTAGGAACCTTCTGAAATCTGTTTGTTATATCCTGATAGGAAATGTCTTTATTCCACATCCTCGGGCATTGTGTGTCAAAGGGAATTATTATGAACAGAAGACAACTGTAAGACATTCCTCGAGGAGGTAAGATATTGAAGATACTCAACATACGAAGACAAGAACTTCCTGAGTTTCTATTCATTCGATGCAGCAATTTAGTATATTGAGCCCAACAAAGTATACGATAAAGAGGATCCACAGTCCACATAAAGAGAATTGGTGCATGTCCAATTTGATGCATGACGTCATCATTGCACACACAGGTTGATAGGGGTTAACACGTCTGGAAATAACCCCAAAATGCTAAATTAGAGTGACCTGCTGGAGATTTCCACTCATGGGTCCATGTCAGATCCGGAAACACTAAAAGGTCTCCTGTGCTCTAATAGGCTGCATCACTCCATCATTGAGATTATATACAGCGGCATGTAAAAGTTTGGGCACCCCTGGTCAAAATTACTGTTATTGTGAACAGTTGAGCAAGTTGAAGATGAAATGATCTCTAAAAGGCCTAAAGGTAAAGATGACACATTTCCTTTGTATTTCAAGCAAAAAAAAAAATCATCATTTTTTACATTTTAAAAATGACACAAAGGAAAATGGGCCGATGCAAAAGTTTGGGCACCTTTGGAGATTTGCGTGCTCAGATAACTTTGACCAAGGTTTTATACCTTAATTAGCCTGTTAGGGTTATGGCTTGTTCATCATCATAGTTAGGAAAGGTCAGGTGATGCAAATTTCCCAGCTTTATAAAATCCCAGCCTCCTCTAACCTTGTGCCAAGAAACAGCAGCCGTGGGTTCCTCTAAGCAGCTGCCGAGCACTCTGAAAATGAAAATGGTGGAGGCCCACAAAGGAGGAGAAGGCTGTAAGAAGATAGAAAAGCGTTTTCAAGCAGCCTTTTCCTCAGCTCGAAATGTAATTAAGAAATGGCAGTTACCAGGAAAAGTGGAGGTCAAGATAATGCCTGAAAGACCAAGCAAAATTTCAGTGAGAGCTGCTCGTAGGATTGCTAGAGAGGCAAATCATAACTCCCGCTTGACTGCAAAAGAGCTTCAGAAAGATTTAGCAGACTCTGGAGTTGTGGTACATTGTTCTATTGTTCAGAGACATCTGCACAAATATGGCCTTCATGGAAGAGTCATCAGAAGAAAACCTCTCCTGCGTCCTCATCATAAAATTCAGCGTGAAAAGTGCAAAAGAACATCTAAACAAGCCTGATGCATTTTGGAAACAAGGCCTGTGGACCGATGAGGTAAAATAGAATTCTTTGGCCACAATGATTAAAGGTATGTGTGGAGAAAAAGGGCACAGAATTTCAGGAAAATAACATCTCACCAACCATTAAGCATGATGGTGGATCAATCTTGCTTTGGGGTTGTGTTGCAGCCAATGGCAAGGGGAAAATTTCACGGGTAGAGGGAAGAATGGATTCAATGTAATTTCACCAAGTTCTTAAGCATAACACCATCTGTAAAAAAGCTCAAGATGAAAAGAGGAAGATTCTACAAATGGATAATGATCTTAAACACGTCAAAATCCACAATAGACGACATCAAAAGGTGCAAACTGAAGGTTTTACAATGACCCTTACAGTCCCCTTATCTGAACATCATTGAAAATCTGTGGCTAGACCTCAAAATAGCAGCGCATGCAAGACACCCCAGGAATCTCACAGAACTGGAAGAATTGTCCAAGGAAGAATGGAAGAAAATCCCTCAAATAAGAATTGAAAGACTCTTTCAAAAGGGGGCACTACTAGGTACCAACCATGCAGGGTGCCTAAACTTTTGCATTGGCCTATTTTCCTTTTTATCATTTTTAAATTGTAAAAAATTACAATATATATATATTTTTTTTTTGCCTAAAATACAAAGGAAATGTATCATCTTTAACTCTAGGGCTTTTAGAGATGATTTCATCTTCAACTTGCTCAACTGTTCACAATAACAGTCATTTTGACCAGGGGTGCCCAAACTTATACATGACACTGTACGCACTGTGCGCTGCAGGGATTCGCCGGTTTCAGACCCGGGACTGGAGGGTATGTATGTGTTATACATACCCCGGCCAGTGTCTGACTAGAGGGTGCGGCCTCAAAATGTCTCAGTGGTGCAGCCTCCGGCTCGGGACTCGTAACCTGAAACAATTATATCTCAGCAAAGAAATAAGATATCGAGACGTGGTTTTCATATTTTTAATGCGTATTATAGTCCCTTTTTCCAACTGCTTTTTCAGATGAGCACGGACCTAACAGGAGACATAACTAATCACCCTGTCATCTGACTTACAGCCCGACGGACTGCAATTAGAGCCATAAAATGAGAAAACTAAAGCTTCCACATTAATCAGTATTTTTATGCACCGATGCCCCACAATGGTGACTTCTCACAGTGAAGACCCTCCGTTCCCGACATGTAATTTGCAGGAGAGATGGTGGCGTCTACTCTGCAGGTTAAAGAAACACAAGATTTTGGGGAAGATTCATTCCTCTCTTCTCTGATTTATAAACGGCACGCCGTGTAATGAACACAGGACTGATGGAGTCAGGCGGGAGCTCGAGTAATTCCCCCGATACTGAGAAGTGCAGATGTTGATATAAAACACAATTACTAATTAGAGATCGTCAGTCACACGCGGCACATTACAGCAGATGGCCGATCAGCACTATGCTGCAAAAATATAAGCCCCAGAAGTGGGGAGGAGGCGTCCGATGGGAGCCAACATCTACTGAATGCGATCGGAAACAACCACTGCTCAATGGATTTCTCCATATTACACTCCCAGTATTATATATGGGGCTGTCACATTGGGGTTTCTTGTATCCATGGGAGAAAATGATTCTGAGGCCGCGCTCCATTTATGCAGAGAATCCTAGAATCTGAGAAATGTTAGAGCTGGAGGGACCTCCAGGGTCATCGTGTCCAACCCCCAAGCTCAGTGCACACAGGACATATCATCAAAAGGGTCTAGGAGGTTATTAGTGAGACCCCATAAAAAATAAACCATAGCGGTCGGTGAATGGTTCCAAATGGCGCGGTTTCTTCTGCACCTTCGGACGCTCACGTAAGAGCCCTTGTTCTGAGGATCAAAGGCGCACGCAGATGTCATTCCCCAATGTTACCGTTTTATGGGATTTCTAATTGATAAGCCATAAATTCACCAATGCAGGATCTATAAATGGGAGGTGTCATTTAAACAAACTCAGCAAAAATCAGCGAATATTAGAATCTTATTAGGGATAATGCTTCTTTCTCTGCTTCTGAGCCACTGCCTCCTGAACTTATCATTCACTTGGAAAAACTGCTAAAACCCTTCTTACTCAAAACAAGATGGAGTGCCAGCTCACTAAGGGACTAAATTTCTGCAGCCTATTGAAGTTTATGGAGGGCGGGGGAGAAAAAGAAGTAGAATGAGAAAGAAAGGCGGAAGGACAAATATATTTTGATGCTACCTTTCAGCGTTTTATCTCACTTCATAGCTGGATTCACAGCTACACTGCTCACTGTTGCTGTATAATGTCTTTCATGCAGCTGATGCATTCTAGTGAGCATTTTATCTCACCTCTAAGCTGGATTCACAGCTAGACTCCCCAGTAGTGATGTATTATATCCTCCTTGCTGCTGATGCATTCTAGTATTTTATCTCACCTCTTAGCTGGATTCAAAGCAACCCAGCTCAGTACTGCAATATTATGTCCTCCATACTGCTGATGCTTTCTAGTAAGCGTTTTATCTCACCCCAACCAGAGCTGGATTCACAGCTACACTACTCAGTACTTTTGTATAATGTTCTTCATGCTGATGATGTATTCTAATATTTTATCTCACCTCTTATCTAGATTCACATTAGCACTGCTCAGTACTGCTTTATTATGTCCCCCATGCTGCTGATGCATTCTAGTAATTATTTTATCTCTCCTCGTAACTGGATTCATAGCTATACTACTCAGTTTCAGCTCTGGCTAGGGATAGCACGCGTGCGGGATCACGCGTGCATTCGATTTTAGGTGCCATAGTTTAAAGTGCAGTTATACAATGGCAGTTGGACAGGGCAGGAGACAGGTAAGGTGCATAAGACATTCATACAAACATGCTTCTTGGTCAGTTGTACTGCATCATGCATTGGTCATATCAATCTGCTTCTTATTTGTTTTAACTTCTGCTTTCTCACAACTCACCCGCCCTTTAACACATTCTGTGCACTCTCTCCATATGAACCCCTCCCTTCTCCCCTCTCCCATGTATAACTCTGAGGCTCTACTGACATTTCTCACCCACTCCAAACCATCCACTACCTCCATACAGCACTCAAAATATTAATACAAATCATTGCACCACCTGCTCTTTCTCTTTTTTCTCCTTTTACTAGTCGCAGGCGATATTTCCCCCTACCCTGGGCCTCCCTCCACTAGCATACATTACTTTCCTCCAGCTGCATATAGAAACTCTGCTAATCGTATTAACATTCAGTGCATGCCCTCTCCTTTCGCTTTCCATTGTACTCTCTGGAACACACGGTCTTTGTGTAACAAACTAACTTACATTCACAATTTTTTCCTCTCTAATTCCCTTAACCTTCTGGCTATTACAGAAACCTGGATCCAGCATTCAGACACCACCGGCGCTGCTGCTCTCTCGTTGGGTGGGCTGAAATTCTCATAAACTGTCAGACCTGAAAGCAGACAGGGTGGAGGTGCCGGTTTGCTCCTTTCATCACAATGTGCTTTCCAGGTCACCCCCCCCCCCCGCCTTTTTCCTCACTTAAGCTTCCTTCCTTTGAAGTCCACACCGTCAGACTCTTTAAACCCTTCTCCCTTGATTGGTGTTTGTGTATCGCCCTCTAGGCTCCTCCAGACAGTTCTTGGATCACTTTGCCACCTGGCTTCCTCGCTTTCTATCCTGTGACATCCCCACCCTTATCATGGGAGACTTTAACAACCCCATTGATGTTCCTCTCTCCCAATCTGCCTCTCATCTACTTTCTCTAACCTCCTCATTCGGCCTTGCACAGTTTACTAATTCTCCTACGCATGAAGACGGGAATACTCTAGACCTGGTTTTCTCCCGTCTCTGCTCGCTGCATGACTTTACTAACTCCCCTCTCCCATTCTTGGACCACAACGTTCTTTCCTTCTCTGTCAGAATTGTCTCCTCACCCAGGACACCCCCACTTACCACACTTATAGGAATACACGTACCATTAACACCCAGCAGCTTATGGACAATCTCCACACATCTTTAGCCCCCATCTCCTCCTTCTCCTGTCCAGACTTGGCATTGTCACACTACAATAATACACTGAAGAGTGCCCTAGATGAAGCAGCACCTTCTACTTGCAGAAAGACCCGACACAGACAACGGCAGCCCTGGCACACGATGCAAACACGTTTTCTTCAACGTTGCTCATGGTGTGCTGAGCGTCAGTGGAAAAAATCTCTCTTAGCAGAGGATTTCATCCACTATAAGTTTATGCTCAAAACCTATAACTCTGCCCTTCATCTGGCCAAACAATCCTACTTCACCACCCTCATCACTTTAATGTCCAACAATCCAAAACGACTTTTTGAAACCTTAAACTCCCTCCTGAAACCTAAAGCACAGGCCAACCTCAGCGGGGAGGATCTGGCCACTTATTTACTAGAAAAAATCAACCACATCCACAAGGACAGCTCAGCCCAATCTCCTCAGTGCCTGGATCCCCTTCCCTGCCGCACTTCAAGCTCACTAGCCATCTTTGAGCCTGTCACAGAAGAAGTTACCCAGGTCCTCACTTCTTCTCGGCCTACAACCTGCAACAGTGACCCCATTCCCTCACATCTCCTGCAGTCTCTCTCACCGGTGGTCACCACTCACCTGACTAAAATATTTAACCTCTCTCTTTCTTCGGGTATCTTTCCCTCCTCATTTAGACATGCCATCATAACCCCTTTACTTAAAAAGCCATTCCTGGACCAGAACTGCATGGCCAACTACAGACCTGTCTCTAATCTTCCCTTCATCTCTAAACTCCTGGAACGCCTGGTCCACTCCCGTCTGATCCGCTATCTCTCAGATAACTCTCTTCTCGACCCTCTACAATCCGGTTTCCGCTCTTTACACTCCACTGAAACTGCCCTCACTAAAGTCTCTAATGATCTACTAACAGCTAAATCTAATGGTCACTGCTCCCTGCTGATTCTCCTGGATCTCTCTGCTGATTCTCCTGGATCTCTCTGCTGATTCTCCTGGATCTCTCTGCTGATTCTCCTGGATCTCTCTGCAGCATTCGACACTGTGGATCACCAGCTCCTCCTCACTATGCTCCGCTCTATAGGCCTCAAGAACACCGTTCTCTCCTGGTTCTCCTCCTACCTCTCTGACCGCTCCTTCACTTTATCCTTTGGTGGCTCCTCTTCCTCTCCTTGTCCCCTTACTATCGGGGTCCGCAGGGCTCAGTCCTAGGCCCTCTCCTCTTCTCTCTATACACTGCCCCTATTGGGCAAACAATCAGCAGATTTGGGTTCCAGAGTCATCTCTATGCTGACGACACCCAATTATACACTTCTTCCCCTGACATCACCCCTACCCTAATACAAAATACCAGTGATTGTCTATCTGCTGTCTCTAACATCATGTCCTCCCTCTATCTTAAACTGAATTTCTCCAAAACTGAACTCCTTGTGTTTCTCCCCTCTACAAACCTAACTCTACCTAACATCGAAATTACCTTGGAGGGTTCAACCATAACTCCCAGCATCATGCTCGCTGCCTGGGGGTCATATTAGACACTAACCTTTCCTTTACTCCCTATATCCGATCACTCACTCGCTCTTGTCATCTCCATCTTAAAAACATCTCCAGAATCCGACCTTTTGTCACCTTTGAAACTGCTAAAACTCTTACTGTCGCTCTTATTCACTCTCGTCTGGACTACTGCAACTCTCTTCTGATCGGTCTCCCTCTTACCAAACTTTCCCCTCTCCAATCCGTCCTGAATGCGGCAGGCAGGGTCGTATTTCTGTCCAGCCGCTTCACCGATGCCTCCACCTTGTGCCAGTCATTACACTGGTTACCCATTCGCTACAGGGTCCAATATAAACTCATCGCTCTAACCCACAAAGCTCTCCACAGTTCTGCACTGCCTTATATCTCCTCTCTCATCTCTATCGCCCTACACGTGCCCTCCGTTCTACAAATGACCTAAGACTAACATCCCCCATAATCTGATCCTCGCACCTCCGTCTCCAAGACTTCTCTCATGGTGCACCAGTTCTCTGGAATGCTCTACCCCAGAGAATCCGACTGATGCCTAGCCCCCACGTCTTCAAGCACGTTTTAAAAACCCATCTCTATACAGTAAACAAGCCGACCACCTCAGCTACTCAGTAAACTAACCTTCCCTTGTCCCCTCCTTCTAAATATTATTCAGAATCTGCTCCCTACTGTTCATCTGTCTCCACACCCTCCATGCACACGATAACTGCACTCGATACTTGAGTATTGCACTTAAACATACTGGCTGATGACCGGATCATACAGCTTTATATGAAAATCCCTATTTATTATAATTGCTAGACCTGAAATAACAAGCACTTTTCACCTATCGTGTCCCCCCATTTCCTTGTAGAATGTAAGCAGCGAGCAGCCGGACCCTCACTCCTAATGTAACTGTTTAAACTGTCTTAACTTGCATTGAATTTATTGTCTGTACATGTCCCCGCTTAATTGTAAAGTGCTGCGGAATATGTTGGCGCTATATAAATAAAAATTATTATTACTATTACTGTTGTATAATGTCCTTCATGCAGCTATTCATTCTAATAAGTATTTTATCTCACCTCGGAGCTGGATTCATAGCTACACTGCTCATCACTGTTGTATAATGTCCTCCATTCGGCTGAAGCATTCTATTAAGTATTTTATCTCACCTTGTAACTGAATTCACAGCAACACTGCTCAGTACTGCTGCATAATGTTATCCATGTTGCTAATGCTTTCTAGTAAACATGCTATTACACCTCATAGATGGAATCACAGCAACACAGCTCAGTAGTGCTGTATTATGTCCTCCATACTGCTGATGTTTTCTAGTAAGTGTTTTGTCTCACCCCAGAGCTTGAATCACAGCTACACTACTCAGTATGGTTGTATAATGTCCTTTATGCCACTTATGCATTCTAGTAAGTATTTTATCCCACCTTGTAGCTGAATTCACAGCAACACAGCTCAGTACTGCTGTCTAATGACCTCCATGCTGTTGATGCTTTTTAGTATGTATTTTATAACACCTCATAGGTGGATTCACAGGAACACAGCTCAGTACTGCAATATTATGTCCTCCATCCTGCTGATGCTTTCTAGTAAGCGTTTTATCTCACTCCAGAGCTGGATTCACAGTTAGAATGCTCAGTAGTTTATACTTTTTTTTCCTCCATGCAGCTGCTGCTTTTGAACATGTGCTACATAGAGACAGGAGAGCAGGAATCTCTCATGTCTGTGTGTTCCGTGTATGGGAGACAACATAGCAATTACTCTCCACTTACTAGCTGAGGGACATAGAAAACCAGAACCTGCAGAGGAAAAAAATGGTGAAAAATACAGGAAATAAAACCCATAGTGGCCACAAATAGTGTTATTCCTTATGTACATATGACTGCTTATTCTGAACTGTCACCTGAAACGACAGGTACACTTTAAATAACATCTGCATCTTTATCTTATTCTTCGCTATTACTAATTTCAGCCTCAGATAAGAAGGTGAAATTCCAGGACAATTGCAGAGCAGAGAATTTCAGGATGCAGGTCCAGACCCGGCTCGTCCTTCTTCTCCATGTAATGATGTTACAATAATGTTATTTATTAATTGTGGCCATTAAATGATTCAGATATTTGGTTAAGTTCGGAAAACCAGAAGTTTAAAGACAGGACGTCCGATCCTTATCATCTCAGCCGGTGATTGTTTGTGTTTTGTCTTTATGATCGCTGCTGACAACCGATCACGGCACTGAAAGCCGAAGAAATCTGTCTTGTTATTTCTCTGCACAGCTCTCAGATTGTTAGAGAAAAAAAGCACTTTTATATACAGTAATGCAGACGAAAGAGGCACAATAACAGAACCAAACCCAGTGCCCTCGTGTCACCTGAGGTCTGTAAAGCCCAGATGTCACGCAGTGCCTTGGGACTGTGGGCGCTAACCAGATTCCTAGAACTAGGGGTGACCTAGTCTATCCCTATCCCCCGGATTACTCCTGAAGGTGGAGACGACGGGTTCACGTGCCTTGCTATGCTCCTATATCAACCCTATTCTGTCCCTTCCCCACCCAGGGAAGTGGGAAGCCAATGTGTATGGGAATACACTAACCAGACAAACAAGGGGAGATGGACAGGGATAAATGAAAAAAAACAATCATACAAAATACACTCATCAAACAACAGAGTGGGACACAGGAATTAAAGGAAGGAGAAACCAAATAGGAGAGGATAAAGATGTGCACACAAACTCCAAGCAACAGTCTCCTGAACAAATCTAACGCCACCACCAACCACGAACTACACCTCCAACTTCAGAACCAGGGAGTAAGAACTAATACTGGCAACTCCTAGGTGCCAGTGTGGAGCATATATAGCAGAGGGGAGTGGCCAACACTGAACAGCTGAGACAATCCAGGTAGGAAAGCTCCAGGAGCTGAAACTGAACAGTTTAAACCTTGCACTGCCTGCAAGGAAAAAACTGCAATGTTTAATAGGATGGTGAAGCAGTTCTAACCAATGCAGGAATTCGTGAAACCAGACGCTGCGATCGTCTTGCCTCTCCCGGTCTCGGTATTCCCGTGACACCAGGGTAGATATAATATTTTTATGTGAATTGACTTAAAGGGATTGTATCATAAACAACGAATATCACCTATCAAATAGCAGAAAAAAGCGTAAATCAGTTGTTAGGTGCACGGTATCTCATATGGCAGGCTTAGATACATGCTCAGTACTGTATAGAATCACACATGATAGGCTTAGATGCATACTTAGTATGGTATAGTATCACACATGAAATGCTTAGATACATACTCAGTATGGTATAGTATCACACATGATAGGCTTAGATACAGTCTCAGTAGGGTACAGTATCACACATGATAGGCTTAGATACATACTCAGTATGGTATAGTATCACACATGATAAGGTGTGATACAATCTATGTATCTAAGCCTATCAGAGGGGATTAGCTACATACTCAGCCACAGTATCACCCAGGATAGGCTTAGATACACCATCTCCCCAGCTCGCTGTCCCTGGGCCTTTCCCCGCTGCGGCTCGTTGCAGTGCTCGTGTATCACACATAACCTGATTTTACATTAGGACGGTGTCTGCAGAGACTCGACGTTCGTCTGTTTCTTGTCCTGAGCAAACCTTTAGAAAAGGAACGTATATGGGCACAAGCGACGTGATCACTGCCCCACCCTGCCGAGAAAATACACCGCGACACATGTACTGAAGGGAAACCATCAGCATGAAGGCCGCTGCTGACAGCTGTTATGGCTTCAGTTTAATCCTAATCATGGTTTTTGTAGGACAATCATCGGTTGGATTGGAAGAACAATCTCTGTTGGGATTGCAGAGTGACAAAAGAAACAGAGACTTAATGACTAGGAGGCTATGGGCTGTTCAAGCAGCACATACAATCAGTGTTGTCATAGGCACAAAACCAAGGGTGTAATAGGATACAACAAGTCCGTTCATGACATTTCTTCCTCCTGGATCTTCCCCATCGCCTGTGAGTGATATTATTGAGAAGTGGAAGGAACCACAGAAACTCAGCCACGAAGTGGAGACCCTCTAACATTACAGAGCGGGGGGCCGAGTGCTGATGAGCAGAGGGCAGAAAAGTCACCACCGCTCTACTGACCCCATAAATGCAAAGTCCAAGTCTTATAGCTGTTTCCTTCACAGTATAAAGCATTTTCACACAGTTTCCTCCCTCCGCAGTCTACTCCAGGGCCGGTGAAGCACACTGTTTCGCTCTGCTTCATCACAGCCCAGCTTCTATGCCACAGCCCTGATCAGCAAGTCTCTCTACCTGCTTCAGGAACCCCACTAGTCCCACCTACTTAGTCCTGTTTATGTCCTTTACCTTCAGCACTTAGCAAGCTCAGGATTTCTCGTGACACGTTGTCCTATCCAAGGACCCCTTTAAGGTGGAAGGCCACTGTCTCATCTTAAGTCAGTTCCAGGTCGTGCTACTCCCTTGTACATTAGTCTCCTTTTCTTAGTAGTTCACCCAAACGACAGCACTACTCACAGCAACTTGAACTTGTCCCTATCTGACTATCTACAGGAAGCAGTCACTTGCCCTAACACTATTCCCCTACCACTATGGGCTAGTCCCAAACATTAACTCTATCTGTGACGTCCTCTCCGGCGGAAGCCCTTTTAGTTTACCGTGGGTGTTGGGGGGCTCGGAGTGGGGTCCTATGAAGGAGAGATGGAATGCAGCCGTGGCCCGGACCCGACCCGTGCTCAGGGCCGTCACATTAAAAGGAGATGGTGTGGGCTTATCCGGGTTAAGTGACTAATTAACGACTACACCACCTGTGGTGCCTGGTGAAGGGCCACCAGCGCCGCCGCAGTCCGCTGAGGCATGATGTTATGGCGGCCAGAGCCCTCACTACTCCCCACAGGCGGAGCAAGGCCTCAGGGCAGAGGGACAGGAGGATGGGGGGCAGTAGTAGAGGGAGACGGGCGCCGCGTCCTGCGGTACGACGCAGAATGAACAGTCCGGAGGCCATAGGGGTGAACTTCCAAGGCTTTACTCACATAGATGGCAAAGGAAGGCGACTCCCTGCTCCCCGCGGAGTCCTGCGGTCACCAGGGACGGGGGTCCGAAAACCTCCGAGTAAGTCCAGCATTCAGTCGGGACCCTCAACCAGAGTGTTCCTGAACTACAGACCGAATCCTTTCCTGTCTGTGTGTGTGCGAATAGGCCGGGACTCCCTCTGAGCTCCTCTCAGAACAAGGGTTTGGGTGGCAGCTCCGCTCCGTCCGATACCCAGTGGGATCCTCAGGGCCTACCGGGCTTTCCCGACCAGGATGTAGAGTAGCAAGGTCGGGTGTCGGGGGCCGGCACCCCTTTTGCAGCCGGAGTCCCTCTGAATATATCAGCATGGCGAGGACAGGTGGCGTACACCGCTCCGTCTGCATCCTGCCTGGGATCCATTTGTTGTGGAGCCACACTCTAAAGCTCCGGGCCTTCTTGATCCTGGTCCTTGGCCGGGTTGAGACATTCCTGGTCTACAACCTACCTCTCGTCCCAAGACCGGGGTATGAGGGCTGTGTCCCTTGCCGGTGCAGGCCCACACAGGATCTGCGCTCCGGGAGGGAAGTCACATTACACACAGTAGTTTGACAGCACGGAGAACAACCAAAGAACCAAGATCAAAGATGGCTTTTTATTAAATATCAAATTTAAAGTGTAACTAACTTGTAGGTCATCCACCCTCACCCACTAACTGGTTCCCCTAACTCTTGGTTCCCCAGTCTCCCTGTAACCAGGGGAGCAGCACCTAGTGCATACTAGCTCCCTCTGGTGGAGAAATGTGGTGTTGGATGTAAGGGCTGGGTCACGACTATCACACTGGCCTTACCTCAGAGGAGGAACACTACACTCCATTAAAGAAGTGCAGCATCCCTGTGGCGGTCGAACCCTCAGGGGCGCCACATTCCCCCCTGGTAAAACACAGCACGTCCGCGGGCTGCAAAAGAAGTAACACCCAGGAAATTTTCTTTTTAATATAAACATAACCATCTTCTCTTTATGGGAGGCACATATCCTTAAATGCTGCATAACAGGGTATACAGTATAAAAGTACAAAAGTATAAAATTATAAAAGTGCTAGCATTTTCCAGAGACATTTTGTGCAAACAGACAGGTTAAAGTGCAAAGACGCAGAGTCAGTTCAGAAGTGCGAGGGACCTGTCCTAAACCCTCAACGTGGGCCCTGGGGTGGCTGCAGGGCATGAAGATCCCGAGTTGGACCTCCCGGAGAGCCACCCTGACAGGTTTTTCTTCTGAGGTCTTGAGGTAGAAAAAAGGCACGGTTTTACATAAAACCAATATGGAGCACCTAAAAAGATGCAAACTATTTACAATAGAAGGAGTCTGTCTGCTGCAAGTCCGCAGGGACACATGTCTCTAGAAAACCAGAACAAACATAATGGAGCAAAACAACCATTCCAACTTAACTATAACAGCTGCCGGGGGCTGCTTAGTCCATATATTCCCACCGGGGAAAGGGCTCATTCCTACCGACAGAGGCTAGCGGTCCTCCACAGATGAGTGTGTGGCACCCCTGAGGGTTCGGTCGCCACAAGGGGGGATACTGCAGCCTGTCAGCAGGTGTAGTGTCTCCTCACCCAGGTAAGGAAGGTGCACTGGTCAGGACCCTGAATCTACATTCAACACTACACACTCCTGACCTATGGGAGGCAAGTATGCACCATAGTGCTGCCTCCGCAGGATCACGAGTGGGGGGAACCAAAAGTTAGGGGAACCATATAGTGGGTGAAGGGTAGAACACACTTTTAGTTTGCATACATAGTTTCATATATAATAGCCAGCCATCTTGAGCACAAGGTTCTTTGATTGTGGTCTTTGCAGCTGACAGTGGCCTTGTGTAGGAGCCTGCAGTGTGCTGAAGATGCATGGTCCTCGTGCTCTGACCTTGACACGAGGAGCGGGTATGAGTTAACAGTGTCTCTATCCCGGTCAAGTTCCCTTGCTTAAGAAGGTCGGGAGCTATAGTGACAGCTCCACAAGCAAAAGGATCCCAGGGAGCACGGACGGAGCAGCGTACGCCACCTGTACTCTCCATTCTGGCCCTGCCAGAGGGACTCCTGCTGCAAGAGGGGTACCGGCCCCCGACATCTGACTTTGCCACTTCACGTCTCTGTCAGAGAAGCCCGGTAGGCTACAGTGGATCCCGTCGGGTGACAGGCGGAACGGAATTGCCGCCTTACCCTATATCTGTGCATAGTCCAGAGGGAGACCCAGCCTTTGCACGCACACAGACAGGAGAGGTTCAAAGGGGACTGTTAGGAACACTCGGAGGGTCCTGATCGAGGTACTTGAATACCTTGGGTGCGCTGAGCTCTCATCCCTGGTGGCCGCAGTGATCCGTGAGGAGCTGGGAGAAGCCTTGCCGCTGCTTAAAAGAACTGTGAGTAAAAGACCTGGAAGACTATCCCTATGGCCTCTGGTTCCTTCATTTCTGCACTGCACCACACAGCACCTGAGTGACACAGGACTACTCTCCCCATCCTCCTATCACATCTGCCCTGAGACCCTGCTCCGCCTGTGGGGAGTTATAACATCGCCAGCTGCCACTACATCCAGCCTCAGAGGACTGCTAGCAGCGCTGGTGGCGCATCACCAGACACCACAGGTGGCGTAGTCGATAATACCACTCAACCCTGATAGCCCATTACTTTTTAATGTGACGGCCCTGGGCACGGAATGGGTCCAGGCCACGAATGCCTCCCCAACATCTGACCCGGCTCCGAGTACCCCATTTCCCAGGGAGGGCTGTGAGCATCACAAGTGCGCGGGGGCCTCGCTCCTGGACACTTTATGGATATCCAGGGCGTACCAGCCTCGCACTCCATTGTGGTGGGTGTACGTGACCACATCACCCCCGGCCAGGGTGTCCCTTTTTGAGCTGGGGCTCAACGTCACGACGGTTAAAGAAGACGTCCTGCTTCAGGCCGGAACTCCTTATGAAGCCCCATCCTGCCTCACGGTGGAAGCGGACCACCTGCCCTTCTTCACGGGGGCTTGGGTGGGACGCCTTCTTCTGGCGGGCCCTGGACTTTGCAGCTTTGGCCTGAACTTGAAGCTGCTTGCAGTGGTGCTCCCGTTCCTGCTGCTCCCGACTCAGCTGCTGAATTTGTTGGAGGCAGTATTCGCTCCTCCTCTGAACTTCAGCTCGGGTCTCCCTGGGGAAGCCCATTAGGTTGCCCCCCTGGTTGTCCCAGGCCCACTCTTCTGCCGCCGGGCAGGCAACTGTGGGGGCCGGAAGCGGCGTTAGGGGTTGCTGCAGCAGGCCCGAGTACGCGGACCATTCCAGGTTGGAGCCCGTGGATTCCCATGCAGATCCCGGGACGGGAGGTGCGAGACCACGGAGGTCTCCGGACAAGGCGGCGGATTGGAGTTCTGCAGAGAAGGCTTCCTCCCAGGATACCGCGCCTGGGAGCTGGCACTCAGACCACAGGTCCAGGAGGGGCTCGGTTTGCTCTGCGGCCGGGGTAAGGGCTTTAGACTCACCCGGTCCTAGGCCGCAGGCGCCCTCCAGGGACTCTTCTTCTTGGGCCGCCGCTCCTTGGGTATGGGCCTCACTCCTCCGCCGCTGCTCCTCCTGCTGCCGCGCAGCCGCCTCCATGAACTCCCGGGCCAGGTTGCCCGGTCCGTAGCTGGGGACCGCAGGGGCTCCCAGGTGTGGGTGGAATCTGGCTCTGTCTCCACCGGCATCCATAGTCGCTGCTAGTGGTGACGATGCTGGAACTCTGAAAATGGCTGCACCTCTTCGTCTCCACCTCTTTTTTTGGGGCGACTCTAAGGCTGCAGGCCGACTGGCACTCCCTCGGACGTCCCCTCCGGGGTGATGGACACTACCCCGCGGACAGTCTCTAATGGAAGGGGCGGTCTGCTCTTTTGGCGCCATTGGGGAGCCAGGCCCATGATGGGAGGTGCTGAGACGCTGTCCTTTCCTCACATTATGGCGTCCGTTCTTCCTGGGCGGGCGCCATTTTAAGTGAAAAACGACAGTCTGTTTAGGGAGGCGCGCAGTACCCGGTAGCAATGGCCACTCTTCTCCGTTGCTGCGGGCACGAGATCCTACCGACTACGCCAGGTTGTGACGTCCACTCCGGCGGAAGCTCATTTAGTTTACCCTGGGTGTTGGGGGGACTCGGAGTCGGGTCCTGTGAAGGAGAGATGGAATGCAGCCGTGGCCCGGACCCGACCCGTGCTCAGGGCCATCACATTAAAAGGAGATGGTGTGGGCTTATCCGGGTTGAGTGGCTAATTAACGACTACGCCACCTGTGGTGCCTGGTGAAGGGCCACCAGCGCCGCCGCAGTCCGCTGAGGCATGATGTTATGGCGGCCAGAGTTCTCACTACTCCCCACAGGCGGAGCAAGGCCTCAGGGCAGAGGGACAGGAGGATGGGGGGCAGTAGTAGATGGAGACGGGCGCCGCGTCCTGCGGTGAAACGCAGAATGAACAGTCTGGAGGCCATAGGGGTGAACTTCCAAGGCTTTACTCACATAGCTGGCAAAGGAAGGCGACTTCCTGCTCCCCGCGGAGTCCTGCGGTCACCAGGGACGGGGGTCCGACAACCTCCGAGTAAGTCCAGCATTCAGTCGGGACCCTCTACCAGAGTGTTCCTGAACTACAGACTGAATCCTTTCCTGTCCGTGTGTGTGCGAATAGGCCGGGACTCCCTCTGAGCTCCTCTCAGAACAAGGGTACGGGTGGCAGCTCCGCTCCGTCCGATACCCGGTGGGATCCTCTGTGTCTACCGGGCTTTCCCGACCAGGACGTAGAGTAGCAAGGTCGGGTGTCGGGGGCCTGTACCCCTTTTGCAGCCGGAGTCCCTCTGAATATATGAGCATGGCGAGGACAGGTGGCGTACACCGTTCCGTCTGCATCCTCCCCGGGATCCATTTGCTGTGGAGCCACACTCTTAAGCTCCGGGCCTTCTTGATCCTGGTCCTTGGCCGGGATGAGACATTCCTGGTCTACAACCTACCTCTCGTCCCAAGGCCGGGGTACGAGGGCTGTGTCCCATACCGGTGCAGGCCCACACAGGATGTGCGCTCCGGGAGGGAAGTCACATTACACACAGTAGTTTGACAGCACGGAGAACAACCGAAGAACCAAGATCAAAGATGGCTTTTTATTAAATATCAAATTTAAAGTGTAACTAACTTGTAGGTCCTCCACCCTCACCCACTAACTGGTTCCCCTAACTCTTGGTTCCCCAGTCTCCCTGTAACCAGGGGAGCAGCACCTAGTGCATACTAGCTCCCTCTGGTGGAGAAATGTGGTGTTGGATGTAAGGGCTGGGTCACGACTATCACACTGGCCTTACCTCAGAGAAGGAACACCACACTCCATTAAAGAAGTGCAGCATCCCTGTGGCGGTCGAACCCTCAGGGGCGCCACATATCCTTACCCTAATGTCGCTACCTAACTACAGTCACTAACTTATCCTACCTATAATGAGTCCTAAGTCCTAACCTATTTCTCATATTATACTGTACACTAGCAACACTATACACTACCATATCACAATACATTGGCAAACATCACATGACACAATATATGTAAAAGATGCACAACATAATACACATTACAACGTGATTGGTGTCTTCAAGGGTAGAAACGCGACAGTCCAGTCCACACCTCTTACACATCACCAAGCACAACGCCGAGCGTCGGATGGAGTGGTGTAAAGCCGCCACCACTGGACTCTGGAGGAGACATGTTCTGTGTAGTGACAGATCGCACTTCTCTATCTGCGTCTGATGGACGAGTCTCTGGGTTTGGTGATTCCAGGAGGACGTTAATAATTTTTTTATAAAATTCGAGAGCAATGTGATTCACTTCAAATTAATTTTCTAATCTCTACCATCTACTTATTTGGCATCTGTCACGGATCCTGAGTTTCGCCCCTCATTTACTTCTTATTACTGGAGCGAGAAGGAGCGAACACCGACCAAGAGAACAGTTGTGTGTTTCATACGCCGTGTAGTACACACATCGCTACCACTCTCCGGAGAGAACCACCAACTGCAGGAAGGAGAGAACGGCCTCAGTCACTGCTTACCCTGCTGCGGTAACAAGGCAGCTGAGCTCTTGCCAGTCAAGCTGGTATTATTATATTGGACATGGTACCCCTAGGATTTTGCATTGTTTGTTTCTATGTGCCATTTTATTTTGGTACCAGGCCAGAGAACTGCAAGATGATGAACTGTGAGATTTGTGTTTGGACGTATGTTCAGTGCACTTGTCTATGTTTTAATAGTCTGCTCGTTTCCAGCAATGATTTCTGTGTGGGCCATGAGTCCGTGGGAAATACGGCCATGCTGAACTACCGCAACTTAGTAATTAAAGTCTATCTGTTGTCCATTTGACCAAGGGATACCAGACGCAGACGGATTACAGAAATCCAGTGTCAGTTGCAGAGGGCATGTGGAGTGAAGTAGGGCACTGAAGATCTAGAATAGTGCAGTGACTCAGGTTGCAGAGGGTAGATTGCCTCTGTGACCATCCATAAAGGAGAGGAGGAAGAGACTTTCCTGATAGAGTGCCCCTGAGAGGAGATAGGAGCTGAGAAAGGAGGGAAAATGCACGCTGCCTGGAGTGGCTGTAACAGCCGAGGTACGGGGTGAGCTGAGCTTAGAGAGAGAGTGCAAGTGAAGGACCTACCATAGCCAAAGCTAGGACAGCTCACCAATAAGCAACAGAGGAAGAGATGGCTGCACCTGAAGAAGCCAGTGGGCTAAACACAGGTAGGAAAGCCTAGTGGTCCAGAAGGGTATCATCCGGTTGTGCAAGTGGCGATGTGAGGGTGAAGGCCTGGAGTGCACTTTCAGCAGGGGACCGGCCGGTTGTGCAAGTGGGCACTTTAAAGACGATTGTCTGAAGTACAGAGAGTGACTGAAGCAGAGAGCAGTTGCAAAAACCAGTGTGTCAAGGACCTTCACAGGGCAAACCGGGGAAGTGGTCCTCCTAAGAGTGTGACCGGGGTCTGAAGTGTGCACTTATGGTTGCAATTCCAACTTAAGTTCAGGTGGACCAAGAATGGTGGAAAGACTGTACAGATTGTTGGGAAGGTTCTGCTGTTGTGCAATGTTGGAAGTACAAGTGCCTCCATATTGGATAATTGTAAATAAAGCCACATTACATTGTCTCTGTCACTTGGTTTCTCAGTGTATCCTCGGTGCCAGGGGTAATGATATGTCCATCATTGGAGCAACCTGTGCAGCCGCACAAAGGCCCAAGAGGTCAGGGGGCCACTACCACCTATAGCGCAAGTGGACTATTGGGGGGCAAGTTGCTACACAGGGGCCTCTTCTGTCTGTGTCCGCCAATGCTCGGTGCACACTTCAGATGGCATAGTGACCTTACAAATCAGTCTACCATTCTTACAAGATGACAAAAGGTGAACAGAGGAGCATCTACAGTGGCAGAGGCATAGCTAGGGTTTTGGTTCAAGGGGGGGCCAAACCAGGTAACCCTGACTACAGCTATGGTGGCGCACCCAGATAGTTGATGTAGGAGAACCTCAGCAGATGACCACGCTGTTACTGAAAATAATCTCTATACAAAGACCAGCACTGATATTACCGCCATATGGTGACATATATTGATAGATGCCAGTCCTGCAGAACATATAAGAGATCACAGCACGGTTATATATTGTAACTTACAGCTGACGTTCTTTCTGATTAAATTGTTCATTTTTCCCATCTTTTCCATCTGGCCCAGACCGACACGACAACTCCTCCATCCAGGACTCAGAGTCTCAGGTCTGCAGAGATCACAACAAAGACACATTTGACTCCTTACATATCAGGCCCCGTCCCCATCTATTCCCAAGCTGCACAAACGCCTCATCCTGCTGATACCCCAATACTGAGCCGCTGCTGCCGTATGTGACCCTATTACTGCACCTTCTGCTCTCAAGATGGCAAAACAAACCTCTAGAATATAGTCATGCCATGTGCAAGTGCACTAGAAAACAGTGACCACATTGTGCCCCCTAGAAAGTAATAATGCCCTCTGTGTGCCCCTCTGACAGTCATAATAACCTGAGTTCCCCTATAACAATAAGTGCCCACTTAACATTTAATAATGTCCTGAGTCTCCCCCCATGTACAGCTCCTCTCTACACAGTATGACTCTCTTTTATACACAGTATAATTCCCCCTCAATGTATAGTGCCTCCCACACAGTATACTGACCCCTTTGTAGCCCCCAAACTGATGTCTCCAACACTGTATGATGCACGCTGTGCAAAGACCCCACATTATCTCCCACACTGTATGATGACCCCCACACTGTGCAAAGACCCCACATAATCTCCCACACTGTATGATGACCCCCACACTGTGCAAAGACCCCACATAATCTCCCACACTGTATGATGGCCCCCAAATTATACAAAGACCCCACATTATCTCCCACACTGAATGATGGCCCCTACATTATACAAAGACCCCACATTATCTCCCACAATGTATGATGGCCCCCACACTATAAAAAGACCCCACATTATCTCCAACACTGTATGATCGGCCCCACACTGTGCAAAGACCCCATATTATCTCCCACACTGTAAGATGGCCCCCACACTGTGCAAAGACCCCACATTATCTCCCACACTGTAAGATAGCCCCCACACTGTGCAAAGACCCCACATTATCTCCCACACTGTAAGATAGCCCCCACAATGTGCAAAGACCCCACATTATCTTCTACACTGTATTACCCTAACTGTAATCCTCACACTGTACAAATAGCCTACATATAGCACAATGCATCTGTCCTCTATATAGTGGATATACATTGTGGGAGATAATGTGGGGTCTTTGTATAATGTAGGGGCCATCATTCAGTGTGGGAGATAATGTGGGGTCTTTGTATAATTTGGGGGCCATCATACAGTGTGGGAGATAATGTGGGGTATTTGCACAGTGTGGGGTCATCATACAGTGTGGGAGATTATGTGGGGTCTTTGCACAGTGTGGGGGTCATCATACAGTGTGGGAGATAATGTGGGGTCTTTGCACAGCGTGCATACACTCCCCATAGGCAGAGTCTGTAGTATAATGCCTCCCCATAGGCAGAGTCTGTAGTATAATCCCCCCCATGGGCAGAGTCTGTACTATAGTGATGCCCCCTTCCCATAGGCAGATTCTGTAGTATAATGTTTCCCCCCCCATAAGCAGAGTCTGTAGTATAATTATCCCTCCCATAGGCAGAGTCTGTAGTATAATGTGCCCCCCTCCCTCATAGGCAGAGTCTGTAGTATTGTAGTATAATGTGCCCCCCTCATAGGCAGAGTCTGTAGTATAATGTGCCCCCCTCATAGGCAGAGTATAGTATAATGTGCCCCCCCTCCCTCATAGGCAGAGTCTGTAGTATAATGTGCCCCCCTCACAGGCAGAGTCTGCAGTATAATGTGCCCCCCCTCCCTCATAGGCAGAGTCTGTAGTATAATGTGCCCCCCCTCCCTCATAGGCAGAGTCTGTAGTATAATGTGCCCCCCTCATAGGCAGAGTATAGTATAATGTGCCCCCCCCTCCCTCATAGGCAGAGTCTGTAGTATAATGTGCCCCCCTCACAGGCAGAGTCTGCAGTGTAATGTGCCCCCCCTCCCTCATAGGCAGAGTCTGTAGTATATTGTGCCCCCCCTCCCTCATAGGCAGAGTCTGTAGTATTGTAGTATAATGTGCCCCCCTCATAGGCAGAGTCTGTAGTATAATGTGCCCCCCTCATAGGCAGAGTGTAGTATAATGTGCCCCCCCTCCCGCATAGGCAGAGTCTGTAGTATAATGTGCCCCCCACATAGGCAGAGTCTGCAGTATAATGTGCCCCCCCCCTCCCTCATAAGCAGAGTCTGTAGTATAATGTGCCCCCCCTCCCTCATAGGCAGAGTCCGTAGTATAATGTGCCCCCTCATAGGCAGAGTCTGTAGTATAATGTGCCTCCCCTCAAAGGCAGAGTCTGTAGTATAATGTACCCCCCCTCATAGGAAAAGTCCGTGAGTCTGGATCGCATATTCCTCACCCTGATCCTCCTTCCTCCCACCATGCCGAGCACCCAGAGACAACTGATCCCACACTTGGACACTCTGAAGAGCTGTTCACTTTTCCATTTACAGATTCGGGCCTCTCGCCCCGGTTAACTTGAAGCGGGGCAAGAGGAGATCGCGTGTAGCGATGCCCAAATATTTGAGCAGCCACGGTCACACAAAGGAGACGGTGGGAAAGTGTCACAAGAGGTGGACGATGATGAGACACAATTGCCAGAAAGTCAGGAGGAGGACCAGGGTGCGGAAGTGGAAGACGAGGTGGTGGATGATATAGTAACTGACCCAACCTGGCAGGAGGACATGTACGGCGAGGACAGCAGCACACAGGGGGAGGGAGGCAGAGCACCACAAGAGGCAGGAAGAAGCAGTGTGGTGGCCACAGACAGAAGGCAGGCAACTGTTCCCCGTAACACCAACACGAAGGAAGTTGCCAGTACAACTGTTAGGTCTTCCCGAGTCTGGTTGTTTTTTAAAGACTCTGCCGATAACCCCAAAAAGGCTATTTGCACCACCTGCCAGGCCAGCATCAGCAGGGGTGGCAAAACGACCAGCCTGACCACCACCAGCATGATCAGGCACATGGCAGCAAAGCACCCGACTTTGTGGGCCGAACCCCAGGGTCCAGGAACAGTGTCTGCGGGTGGCACCATTGCTTCTTCCGCTGTTGTGCATGCAAGCCAATCCCCTGTCCATGGTGCATGCGAAGACGCCTCCTGCCCTGCACCTGTCATTGCACACTGTCAAGTAGCAGCATCAGGAAGCACATCCATGTCCTTATCCCAGCGCAGCGTTCAGTTGTTCATACCCCAGTCCTTGGAACGCAAGCGCAAATATGCAGCCAACACCCCACAGGCCACACTACTAAATTCTCACATTTCACGACTGCTTGCGCTCGAAATGTTGCCTTTTATGCTCGTGGAGACAGAAGCATTCCGCAACCTGATGGCGGCGGCCATCCCTCGGTACTCGGTCCCCAGCTGCCACTATTTCTCGCGGTGTGCCGTCCCCGCATTACACAAGCACGTGTCCCAAAACATTAGCCGTGCTCTCAACAACGCAGTTACCGGTAAAGTCCACCTAACCACGGACACGTGGACAAGTGCTTGTGGGCAGGGACGGTACATCTCGCTGACGGCACATAACATAGTGGAAGCCGGGACCCAGTCGGACCTTGGGACGGAACACGTCCTCCCAACGCCAAGGATTGCGGGCCCTAGGTCAATCAGGGTTGCCCCCACGGTCTACAGCTCCTGCACCTCATCCTCGTCAGCCTCCTCCTCCTCTTCAGCCTCCATCTCCAAAATAACCACATCAGTCACAAGCTGGAAGCACTGCAGCACTGCCTCGGCCAAGCGGCAACAGGCTGTGCTGAAGCTAATATGCTTACCTGAAAAAACGCACAATGCTGAAGAGTTGTGGACAGCTCTGAAAGAGCAGGCAGATCTGTGGCTCACACCGCTGAACCTACAGCCAGGCATGGTCGTGTGTGACAATGGTCGGAACCTGGTGGCGGCTCTGAGGCAAGGAGAGCTCACACACGTACCATGCCTGGTCCATGTGCTTAACCTCATGGTTCAGTGGTTTCTCAAATCCTACTCGGAACTGCCGGATCTGCTTGTTAAAGTACGCCGCCTGTGTGCCCATTTTAGAAAGTCAGCTACAGCTTCCACCGCCCTTGCCGTGTTTCAGCAGCATTTGCAGCTTCTGGCTCACAGACTGGTGTGTGATGTCCCCACGTGTTGGAACTCTATACTGCAGATGTTGGGAAGGATTTGTGAGCAGAAGAGGGCAGTTGTTGAGTACCAGCATCAACAAGGCCATTCAGGCTCCACACATAAGACCTCAGGAGTGGACAAGGATGTCAGACATATGTACCATCCTCCAAAACTTTGAGGACTTCACCAAGATGGTGAGCGGCGATGACGCCATAATTAGCATCACCATCCCGCTTCTCTGTCTTCTGAAACGCTCTCAGCTCACAATCAAAGAGGATGCATTGCAGGCGGAGCCGATGAGATGGAGCAAGAAACCATACAGGGTGATTCCACACAGCCCAGCCTCATCTCATCCCAACGTGGATTGGGTGACAATGAGGAGGAAGAGGAGGAAGAGGAAGGAAAGGATCTAGTTTCATGCACTATAGACGGTACTACCTGCACAGCTGTCATACCCTCTGTTCAGCATGGATGGCCAGAGGACAGAGAGGAGAAGGGGGAGGAGGAGGAGAGCATGGTCAGTCATCCTCTTGGTGAGGACACGGAAGTCTTGCCTGTTAGTAGTCTGGCACGCATGGCTGAGTTTATGTTACGCTGCCTTTCCCATGACCCTCACGTTCTCAAAATTTTGGGTGACAGTCAGTACTGGTTGGTGACACTTCTAGACCCACGCTACAAGGAGAACTTTCTATCTCTTATTCCTGAGGCGGACAGGTCTACAAAAATGGGGCAGTACCAGAAGGCCCTTGTTGCGGAACTATTAAAAAAATTCCCATCAGAAACTGCTGGCGGCAGAGGGCACACTTTGTTGGACAACCAAGGAGTACAGGGGAGAGAGACACAACTTCAATCCAGCAGAGGCAGGGGAACACTGTCAAAGTTCTGGGAAAGTTTTCTCAGACCCTCCTATCGCACAGGCCCTGAGGCGCGGGGTACTCTCACAAGGAGTGCAAAGTTTGGGAAGATGCTGAGGGAGTACCTTACCGACGGTCCCAACATCCTCCGTGATTCCTCTGTGCCTTATAATTATTGGGTATCCAAGCTGCATACGTGGAATGAACTGGCTCTCTATGCCTTGGAGGTCCTGGCCTGCCCTGCCGCTAGCATTTTATCAGAGCGTTTTTTTAGTGCCGCTGATGGAATTATAACTGATAAGCGCATCCGCCTGTCAACTGAAAATGCTGACAGGCTGACTCTTATAAAAATGAACAAGGGCTGGACAGTGTCTTTTCTTGGGAGGTGTATTCCCATGCACCTTTTCACACCCACACATGGGTATAAGCTTCCTGATTTTGGCTATTTGCTCTTGTACTCCTCATTCTCTTCATCCTCCACCACCATATCACCAGGGTGACCGTGGTCCGTGATGCAACACCCACATAATTTTTTTAAAGGGTGTTTATGATGCCCGTAAAAAAAATTTTTATACAGTATGTTCATGTATACCCCCCCAGGGGTAAATGTTTGTCAGCCCATACACTTAGTGCATGGGCATTACAAGTATAGGAGGCCCGCTCCTTTCTAATGGGAACATTTTTTTATGAGGCCCTCTTCCACGTCTCTTCCAAGGGGCATTGGAGAGCCTCCAAATTTTTGGCAGCCCTTGCATTCACTGCATAGGCCAACACTATGGGAGACTCTCTCCTTTCTAATGGGAATTTGTCGTTACTGTGGCACTGCTCTATGTGTCTTTAAATTCTTAGTGGGGTTTTTCATAAAATTGTTCAGCCGTTAGACTCACTGCATACCCTATAACTGTACAGCAGACCCTCTCCTTTCGAATGGGAACATGTTGTACTTGTTACTGTGGCCCTGCTCTATGTGTCTTTAAATTCTTAGTGGGGTTTTTCATAAAATTGTCAGCCGTTGGACTCACTGCATACCCTATAACTGTATAGCAGACTCTCTCCTTTCTAAATGGAATTTGTCGTAACTGTGGCCCTGCTCTATGTGTCTTTAAATTCTTAGTGGGGTTTTTCCCAAATTTTGGCAGCCCTTGCAGTCACAGCATGGGAATTACCACCGGCTCCTTTATAATGGGAACATTTTTTTCACTGAGACCCTCCTCTATGTCTCTTCAAAGGGGTATTGGGTTGCGTCCAAATTTTTGGCAGCCCTTGCAGTCACTGGATACGCAATAACAGTATAGGAGACCCACTTGTTAATAATGGGAACAACAAAGCATAGCCAGCTGATAGCTCCCTAACAATAGCGAGGGCCAATTGCTGGCCTTTTAAGAATAGTAAGGGCCGTCTGATGGCCCTATAAAAATAGGCTTTATGACTTTCAGAGTCCCTCCATCATAAATAAAACAGGAAGTGTCTTATGATGTGTCACACACCACATTGCCAGATAAGGTGGTAAAATGTTAAAATGACATTTCCCGGTGAATGCATTTGTCTTAAAAAATAATGTAAAAAAAACCAAAACAATAGGATCTTTCTTTAGTATAAAAATTAGCGTCACCAATTTAACAACAAAGTAATCACATTGTTCAGCTCCTGCACCTCCTCCTCCATCTCCAAAATGACTACATCAGTCAGCTGACAGCACTGCAGCACTGCCTTGGCCAAGCGGCAACAGGCTGTGCTGAAGATAACATGCTTAATGCTTAACTGACAAACCGCCCAGCGCTGCAGAGTTGTTGAAAGCTGTAACACAGCAGCCTGATCTGTGGCTCTCACCGCTGAACATACAGCCAGGCATGGTCGTGTGTGACAATGGGCGGAACCTGGTGACGGAGAAATGGCAGCCGGGGTAGATACGGTTTCCCTCTATGTCAGTCCTTTCACCAAGCTAAAGAATATGGCTGTGGTGAAATACAACTCCCACTGAGAAGCTGTTTCAGATTGAAAAACATTGTGCCCACCAGAGGATTTGATTCTGAGGGCTAACCTTTCTCACCCACTCAAGAGCCCCATAGCAGCTGCAAAGTTAGCGCTATCATGAACTTTCCTGAGGTAGAAGCCAAGGCACACCAGAGGATTCTCTGGTGGGACCGTCCAACCCTGCTGAGAAGCAGTCCTTGCTAAGAAAAATGTGTGGGAAGGTTCCCGGACACTCTATTTTTACTGAGGAGGAAACACACGCAAACACAGGGAGAACATACAAAGTCCTTGCAGATGTTGTCCTTGCTGGGATTTGAACCAGGATCCCAGTGCTGCATGGCTTCAGTGCTAAACACTGATCTAATGTGCTGCCGTTCACCCTCTAATATCTAACAGGCTGGAGAATTTGCACCTACTGCCACTCTATCTTCAGCTCCTTTGTGAGAAAATGTATTTGGGCAGCCACTCAGTCTCCTAAATAAAATTCCTGTGAAGGAAATTTGGGGATGGCTTTGCTACTGGTACTGGGTGCAGTGCTACCATGGCGTCCTACCATAGGTTGCTGGAAATATTCCAGGCTGGTAGGAGGCAAGCAAATTCCCACAGAAAAGTGCCAGCAGTAATGTTCAGGCCACATTTCAAGTGCAAGCAGCTTTAGAGGACTTCCTGGGAGAAATGACACGCAGGGTAGATACGGTTTCCCTCTATGCCAGTCCTTTCACTGAGCTAAATACAACTCTCAGCAAAAAAAGTTGTGGACTGGCTCCGTACCGTCCCTGGCCACATTCACCTGTCCACGTGTTTGTGGTTAGGCGGTTCTTCCCAGTAAGTGCACTGGGGAGGGCACGGGTAATGTTGTGGGACCCGTGCTTGTGGAAGGCGGAGACGATACCGGGAGAAATAGTGGCGGCTAGGGACCGAGGTTATGAAAAGCTTCCACCTCCACGAGCCTAAAAGGCCACATTTCAAGTGCAAGCAGCTGTCAAAAATTTGGCAGTATAGTATTGCAGCCTGTGGGTGGGTGGCTGCCTGCATACTTGCACTTGCATTCCAAGGAATGGGGTAGGGACAACTGAACACTGCAGTGGGACAAGGACGTGGACGGTGATAGTTGCAAGTCTGCAATGACAGGTGCATGGCGGGAGGCATCTTCGCATGCACCAAGGATCACTTATGATGGGCACACTTTTAGGCAGCGACCTGGGAGTCAGAGATGCTTCCAGAGGTCATCCCCATGCTGTTCCCAGGTCTTTTCAGCACTGTATGCATGTATCTGATGATGTGTCACACACCACATGGCCAGATAAGGTTGCAAAATGTTAAAATGACATTTCCCGGTGAATGCATTTGTCTTGGTTGAAAGCAATACAAAAGTGCAAAAACGCATCGAAAACGCTATGTGTGAACATAGCCCAAGTTATGGAGGAGTATTTTTGTTTTTGTTTATTTATTTTTCCTTATATACAAGTCATTACCCTGGAAAGGATGTTCCTTAACATATTTCCCAAGAAAATCCATTTTGGTTTAGTTTTTGTATGTTTTAATGTGAGTCCGTAAAAGTGGCATAATACTCTGACAACGTTGCGACAACAGTGATCTGGGAGTCAGAGATGCTTCCAGGGGTCTTCCCCAGGCTGTCCCCATGTCATTTGAGCACTGTTCTCATCGATTTGGGAAATTTTTAGGCCGGGGGAAGCTGCCTGAAAAATGCTCGAGTTTCCCATAGACTTACATTGGGCTCATTGCTCGGGTCGAGCACCCGAGTATTCCAATTTGCTCGACCCGAGCAACGAGTACCCGAGCATTTTAGTGCTCGCTCATCACTAGTTTCTACCAAACAGCTCTACTTTGGTTTCATCTGACCATATGACATTCTGCCAATACTCTTCTGGATCATCCAAATGCTCTCTAGCAAACTTCAGATGGGCCCGGACACGTAATGGCTTAAGCAGGGAGACACGTCCGACACTGCAGGATCTGAGTCCCTGGCGGCTTAGTGTGTTACTGATGGTAGCCTGTGTAACGTTGGTCCCAGCTCTCAACAGGTCATTCACTAGGTCCCCCCGTGTGGTTCTGGGATTTTTGCTCACCGTTCTTGAGATCATTTTGACCCCACGGAGTGAGATCTTGTGTGGAGCCCCAGATCGAGGTAGATTATCAGTGGTCTTGTATGTCTTCCCTTTTCTAATTATTGCGCCCACAGTTGATTTCTTTACACCAAGCTGCTTGCCTATTGCAGATTCAGTCTTCCCAGCCTGGTGCAGGGCTACAATTTTGTTTCTGGTGTCCTTCAACAACTCTTTGGTCTTCACCATAGTGGAGTTTGGAGTGTGACTGTTTGAGGTTGCGGACAGGTGTCTTTTATATTGATAACGAGTTCAAACAAGTGCCAGTACTACAGGTAATGAGTGGAGGACAGAGGAGCCTCGTAAAGAAGAAGTTACAGGTCTGTGAGAGACAGAAATCTTGCTTGTTTGTAATTGACCAAATACTTATTTTCCACCAAAATTTGAAAAAAAATATTTCCAAATCAGACAATGTGATTTTCAGGATTTGTTTTCTCATTTTGCCTCTCATAGTCGAGGTCGACTATGATGTCAATTACAGGCCGACCTCATCTTTTTAAGTGGGAGAACTTGCACAATTGGTGGCTGACTAAATACTTTTTTTCCCCACTGTATATGTCCTAAGAGCAAAAAATGCCGATAGTTTTAATGACTGTAAGTAAAGAATAGCTGGCGATTAATGTCAGACGACCTCTTCTCAAAAATGTGGAGTTGCCCCTTAACGTCAAGTCCATGAACGTCTTACTATACCCGGAATAATATTTCATGCAGTGTTTCCTTTCAGGACTCTTCAGCCTTGTGTGAATGAAGAAGCTTCGGATCTACTGGCAGCTAGCAGAGATCTTGCAGGACTTTTCAGTGCACAATAACTAAAGCTTTATTTTCATGAAATATTCAGTTAAGCGTCTATATTTCTACCAGAAATTCTTCTATTTTCAGCGCTCGTCACATTCATCTCCAGTCGAAAATCCTAAATCCTAGGATTTTAGAAACGATTTTAGCAGCGAAAGCGAAATGCGTCATTCTGTCAGTAAAAGAGTTTTGTCGCTGTAACGTTTCTCTCTAAACGCCGATTTGATCGTTTTTTTTTTTCCTTGAAGTCTTATCTTGTAGAAAGGGAAATAAATGAAAGAAAATGATATCTCTCTGCTTCGAGACCGGAGTCGCCATTATACAGTCATTTTCTTAGTTTTCCGAGAAGAAGTTTGCAAATTTAAAATGGAAAATAAAAATCCTGCAATCTCCTCGTCTCCCCATCTCCTGTATTAGACGTCTCCTCTCCGGGTGCCACGTGGCATCTTATACCCCGCGCTGATAAACGCTGCATTTCAGATGCCAGTCACACCTATTACAGTCGGCAGGTTAGCCCTTTAGCTGTGAAATTACTTTTGATGTGAGAACATAAAGCGGATAATGTACTGTGAGGCTACTTCAGATGCTCTTCTACAGATGCCACTTACGAGGACGCCCATGTGTTCAACAGGAAAGCTTATCACTGCCCCGCACACATCGACCCCCCTGTGTCATCAGCGTAAGTACATAGCGAGACTCTAATAGGGTCCTAATACCCACATTACTGCAGAAATATACCGGGCGACATATACCAATAATTGGATGACAAATGAATATGTAAAATGTGTAATGAAACTTGTAATATATCGTATAAGGCGGATAAAGAGTATTCCTCAATTTCCTTCACCTTTTAATGTAAATGTTCACAAACCTCCCCAGTTATCAAATATATATAATACTGCTCCTATGTACAAGAATATAACTACTATAATACTGCCCCCTATGTACAAGAATATAACTACTATAATACTGCTCCTATGTACAAGAATATAACTATTATAATACTGCCCCTATGTACAGGAATATGACTACTATAATACTGTCCTGTACATGAATATAACTACTATAATACTGTCCTGTACATGAATATAACTACTATAATACTGCTCCATATGTACAAGAATATAACTACTATAATACTGCCCCCTATGTACAAGAATATAACTACTATAATACTGCCCCTATGTACAAGAATATAACTACTATAATACTGCTACTATGTACAAGAATATAACTACTATAATACTGCTCCTATGTACAAGAATATAACTACTATAATACTGCCCCTATGTACAAGAAAATAACTACTATAATACTGCTCCTATGTACAAGAATATAACTATTATAATACTGCCCCTATGTACAGGAATATGACTACTATAATACTGTCCTGTACATGAATATAACTACTATAATACTGTCCTGTACATGAATATAACTACTATAATACTGCTCCTATGTACAAGAATATAACTACTATAATACTGCCCCCTATGTACAAGAATATAACTACTATAATACTGTCCTGTACATGAATATAACTACTATAATACTGTCCTGTACATGCATATAACTACTATAATACTATCCTGTACATGAATATAACTACTATAATACTGCTCCCTATGTACAAGAATGTAACTACTATAATACTGCTCCTATGTACAAGAATATAACTACTATAATACTGCCCCCTATGTACAAGAATATAACTACTATAATACTGCTCCCTATGTACAAGAATATAACTACTATAATACTGCCCCTATGTACAAGAATATAACTACTATAATACTGCTCCCTATGTACAAGAATATAACTACTATAATACTGCCCCCTATGTACAAGAATATAACTACTATAATACTGCTCCCTATGTACAAGAATATAACTACTATAATACTGCCCCTATGTACAAGAATATAACTACTATAATACTGCTCCTATGTACAAGAATATAACTACTATAATACTGCCCCTATGTACAAGAATATAACTACTATAATACTGCTCCTATGTACAAGAATATAACTATTATAATACTGCTCCTATGTACAAGAATATAACTACTATAATACTGCTCCTATGTACAGGAATATAACTACTATAATACTGCCCCCTATGTACAGGAATATAACTACTATAATACTGCCCCTATGTACAAGAATATAACTACTATAATACTGCCCCTATGTACAAGAATATAACTACTATAATACTGCCCCTATATACAAGAATATAACTACTATAATACTGCTCCTATGTACAAGAATATAACTACTATAATACTGCTCCCTATGTACAAGAATATAACTACTATAATACTGCTCCCTATGTACAAGAATATAACTACTATAATACTGCCCCTATGTACAAGAATATAACTACTATAATACTGCTCCCTATGTACAAGAATATAACTACTATAATACTGCCCCTATGTACAAGAATTTAACTACTATAATACTGCTCCTATGTACAAGAATATAACTACTATAATACTGCTCCTATGTACAAGAATATAACTACTATAATACTGCCCCTATGTACAAGAATATAACTACTATAATACTGCTCCTATGTACAAGAATATAACTATTATAATACTGCCCCTATGTACAGGAATATGACTACTATAATACTGTCCTGTACATGAATATAACTACTATAATACTGTCCTGTACATGAATATAACTACTATAATACTGCTCCTATGTACAAGAATATAACTACTATAATACTGCCCCCTATGTACAAGAATATAACTACTATAATACTGTCCTGTACATGAATATAACTACTATAATACTGTCCTGTACATGCATATAACTACTATAATACTATCCTGTACATGAATATAACTACTATAATACTGCTCCCTATGTACAAGAATATAACTACTATAATACTGCTCCCTATGTACAAGAATATAACTACTATAATACTGCCCCTATGTACAAGAATATAACTACTATAATACTGCTCCTATGTACAAGAATATAACTACTATAATACTGCCCCTATGTACAAGAATATAACTACTATAATACTGCTCCTATGTACAAGAATATAACTATTATAATACTGCTCCTATGTACAAGAATATAACTACTATAATACTGCTCCTATGTACAGGAATATAACTACTATAATACTGCCCCCTATGTACAGGAATATAACTACTATAATACTGCCCCTATGTACAAGAATATAACTACTATAATACTGCCCCTATGTACAAGAATATAACTACTATAATACTGCCCCTATATACAAGAATATAACTACTATAATACTGCTCCTATGTACAAGAATATAACTACTATAATACTGCTCCCTATGTACAAGAATATAACTACTATAATACTGCTCCCTATGTACAAGAATATAACTACTATAATACTGCCCCTATGTACAAGAATATAACTACTATAATACTGCTCCCTATGTACAAGAATATAACTACTATAATACTGCCCCTATGTACAAGAATTTAACTACTATAATACTGCTCCTATGTACAAGAATATAACTACTATAATACTGCTCCTATGTACAAGAATATAACTACTATAATACTGCCCCTATGTACAAGAATATAACTACTATAATACTGCTCCTATGTACAAGAATATAACTATTATAATACTGCCCCTATGTACAGGAATATGACTACTATAATACTGTCCTGTACATGAATATAACTACTATAATACTGTCCTGTACATGAATATAACTACTATAATACTGCTCCTATGTACAAGAATATAACTACTATAATACTGCCCCCTATGTACAAGAATATAACTACTATAATACTGTCCTGTACATGAATATAACTACTATAATACTGTCCTGTACATGCATATAACTACTATAATACTATCCTGTACATGAATATAACTACTATAATACTGCTCCCTATGTACAAGAATGTAACTACTATAATACTGCTCCTATGTACAAGAATATAACTACTATAATACTGCCCCCTATGTACAAGAATATAACTACTATAATACTGCTCCCTATGTACAAGAATATAACTACTATAATACTGCCCCTATGTACAAGAATATAACTACTATAATACTGCCCCTATGTACAAGAATATAACTACTATAATACTGCTCCCTATGTACAAGAATATAACTACTATAATACTGCCCCTATGTACAAGAATATAACTACTATAATACTGCTCCCTATGTACAAGAATATAACTACTATAATACTGCCCCTATGTACAAGAATATAACTACTATAATACTGCTCCCTATGTACAAGAATATAACTACTATAATACTGCCCCCTATGTACAAGAATATAACTACTATAATACTGCTCCCTATGTACAAGAATATAACTACTATAATACTGCCCCTATGTACAAGAATATAACTACTATAATACTGCTCCTATGTACAAGAATATAACTACTATAATACTGCCCCTATGTACAAGAATATAACTACTATAATACTGCTCCTATGTACAAGAATATAACTATTATAATACTGCTCCTATGTACAAGAATATAACTACTATAATACTGCTCCTATGTACAGGAATATAACTACTATAATACTGCCCCCTATGTACAGGAATATAACTACTATAATACTGCCCCTATGTACAAGAATATAACTACTATAATACTGCCCCTATGTACAAGAATATAACTACTATAATACTGCCCCTATATACAAGAATATAACTACTATAATACTGCTCCTATGTACAAGAATATAACTACTATAATACTGCTCCCTATGTACAAGAATATAACTACTATAATACTGCTCCCTATGTACAAGAATATAACTACTATAATACTGCCCCTATGTACAAGAATATAACTACTATAATACTGCTCCCTATGTACAAGAATATAACTACTATAATACTGCCCCCTATGTACAAGAATATAACTACTATAATACTGCTCCCTATGTACAAGAATATAACTACTATAATACTGCCCCTATGTACAAGAATATAACTACTATAATACTGCTCCTATGTACAAGAATATAACTACTATAATACTGCCCCTATGTACAAGAATATAACTACTATAATACTGCTCCTATGTACAAGAATATAACTATTATAATACTGCTCCTATGTACAAGAATATAACTACTATAATACTGCTCCTATGTACAGGAATATAACTACTATAATACTGCCCCCTATGTACAGGAATATAACTACTATAATACTGCCCCTATGTACAAGAATATAACTACTATAATACTGCCCCTATGTACAAGAATATAACTACTATAATACTGCCCCTATATACAAGAATATAACTACTATAATACTGCTCCTATGTACAAGAATATAACTACTATAATACTGCTCCCTATGTACAAGAATATAACTACTATAATACTGCTCCCTATGTACAAGAATATAACTACTATAATACTGCCCCTATGTACAAGAATATAACTACTATAATACTGCTCCCTATGTACAAGAATATAACTACTATAATACTGCCCCTATGTACAAGAATTTAACTACTATAATACTGCTCCTATGTACAAGAATATAACTACTATAATACTGCTCCTATGTACAAGAATATAACTACTATAATACTGCCCCTATGTACAAGAATATAACTACTATAATACTGCTCCTATGTACAAGAATATAACTATTATAATACTGCCCCTATGTACAGGAATATGACTACTATAATACTGTCCTGTACATGAATATAACTACTATAATACTGTCCTGTACATGAATATAACTACTATAATACTGCTCCTATGTACAAGAATATAACTACTATAATACTGCCCCCTATGTACAAGAATATAACTACTATAATACTGTCCTGTACATGAATATAACTACTATAATACTGTCCTGTACATGCATATAACTACTATAATACTATCCTGTACATGAATATAACTACTATAATACTGCTCCCTATGTACAAGAATATAACTACTATAATACTGCTCCCTATGTACAAGAATATAACTACTATAATACTGCCCCTATGTACAAGAATATAACTACTATAATACTGCTCCTATGTACAAGAATATAACTACTATAATACTGCCCCTATGTACAAGAATATAACTACTATAATACTGCTCCTATGTACAAGAATATAACTATTATAATACTGCTCCTATGTACAAGAATATAACTACTATAATACTGCTCCTATGTACAGGAATATAACTACTATAATACTGCCCCCTATGTACAGGAATATAACTACTATAATACTGCCCCTATGTACAAGAATATAACTACTATAATACTGCCCCTATATACAAGAATATAACTACTATAATACTGCTCCTATGTACAAGAATATAACTACTATAATACTGCTCCCTATGTACAAGAATATAACTACTATAATACTGCTCCCTATGTACAAGAATATAACTACTATAATACTGCCCCTATGTACAAGAATATAACTACTATAATACTGCTCCCTATGTACAAGAATATAACTACTATAATACTGCCCCTATGTACAAGAATTTAACTACTATAATACTGCTCCTATGTACAAGAATATAACTACTATAATACTGCTCCTATGTACAAGAATATAACTACTATAATACTGCCCCTATGTACAAGAATATAACTACTATAATACTGCTCCTATGTACAAGAATATAACTATTATAATACTGCCCCTATGTACAGGAATATGACTACTATAATACTGTCCTGTACATGAATATAACTACTATAATACTGTCCTGTACATGAATATAACTACTATAATACTGCTCCTATGTACAAGAATATAACTACTATAATACTGCCCCCTATGTACAAGAATATAACTACTATAATACTGTCCTGTACATGAATATAACTACTATAATACTGTCCTGTACATGCATATAACTACTATAATACTATCCTGTACATGAATATAACTACTATAATACTGCTCCCTATGTACAAGAATGTAACTACTATAATACTGCTCCTATGTACAAGAATATAACTACTATAATACTGCCCCCTATGTACAAGAATATAACTACTATAATACTGCTCCCTATGTACAAGAATATAACTACTATAATACTGCCCCTATGTACAAGAATATAACTACTATAATACTGCCCCTATGTACAAGAATATAACTACTATAATACTGCTCCCTATGTACAAGAATATAACTACTATAATACTGCCCCTATGTACAAGAATATAACTACTATAATACTGCTCCCTATGTACAAGAATATAACTACTATAATACTGCCCCTATGTACAAGAATATAACTACTATAATACTGCTCCCTATGTACAAGAATATAACTACTATAATACTGCCCCCTATGTACAAGAATATAACTACTATAATACTGCTCCCTATGTACAAGAATATAACTACTATAATACTGCCCCTATGTACAAGAATATAACTACTATAATACTGCTCCTATGTACAAGAATATAACTACTATAATACTGCCCCTATGTACAAGAATATAACTACTATAATACTGCTCCTATGTACAAGAATATAACTATTATAATACTGCTCCTATGTACAAGAATATAACTACTATAATACTGCTCCTATGTACAGGAATATAACTACTATAATACTGCCCCCTATGTACAGGAATATAACTACTATAATACTGCCCCTATGTACAAGAATATAACTACTATAATACTGCCCCTATGTACAAGAATATAACTACTATAATACTGCCCCTATATACAAGAATATAACTACTATAATACTGCTCCTATGTACAAGAATATAACTACTATAATACTGCTCCCTATGTACAAGAATATAACTACTATAATACTGCTCCCTATGTACAAGAATATAACTACTATAATACTGCCCCTATGTACAAGAATATAACTACTATAATACTGCTCCCTATGTACAAGAATATAACTACTATAATACTGCTCCCTATGTACAAGAATATAACTACTATAATACTGCCCCTATGTACAGGAATATAACTACTATAATACTGCTCCTATGTACAAGAATATAACTACTATAATACTGACCCTATGTACAGGAAGATAACTACTATAATACTGCTCCCTCTGTACAAGAATATAACTACTATAATACTGCCCCCTATGTACAAGCATATAACTACTATAATACTGCCCCCTATGTACAAGAATATAACTACTATAATACTGCTCCCTATGTATAAGAATATTACTATGATACTGCTCCTATGTAGAAGAATATAACTACTATAATACTGCTCCTATGTAGAAGAATATAACTACTATAATACTGCTCCTATATACAAGAATATAACTACTATAATACTGCCCCTATGTACAAGAATATAACTACTATAATACTGCTTCTATGTACAAGAATATAACTACTATAATACTGATCCTATGTACAAGAATATAACTACTATAATACTGCCCCTATGTACAAGAATATAACTACTATAATACTGCCCCTATGTACAAGAATATAATTACTATAATACTGCCCCCTATGTACAAGAATATAACTACTATAATACTGCTCCTATGTACAAGAATATAACTACTATAATACTGCCCCTATGTACAAGAATATAACTACTATAATACTGGTCCTATGTACAAGAATATAACTACTATAATACTGCTCCCTATGTATAAGAATATTACTATGATACTGCTCCTATGTAGAAGAATATAACTACTATAATACTGCTCCTATGTAGAAGAATATAACTACTATAATACTGCTCCTATATACAAGAATATAACTACTATAATACTGCCCCTATGTACAAGAATATAACTACTATAATACTGCTCCTATGTACAAGAATATAACTACTATAATACTGCTCCTATGTACAAGAATATAACTACTATAATACTGCCCCCTATGTACAAGAATATAACTACTATAATACTGCTCCTATGTACAAGAATATAACTACTATAATACTGCCCCCTATGTACAAGAATATATCTACTATAATACTGCCCCCTATGTACAAGAATATAACTACTATAATACTGCCTCTATGTACAAGAATATTACTACTATAATACTGCCCCCTATGTACAAGAATATAGCTACTATAATACTGCCTCCTATGTACAAGAATATAACTACTATAATACTGCTCCTATGTACAAGAATATAACTACTATAATACTGCTCCTATGTACAAGAATATAACTACTATAATACTGCCCCTATGTACAAGAATATAACTACTATAATACTGCCCCCTATATACAAGAATATATCTACTATAATACTGCCCCTATGTACAAGAATAGAACTACTATAATACTGCCCCTATAGACAAGAATATAACTACTATAATACTGCCCCCTATATACAAGAATATATCTACTATAATACTGCCCCCTTTGTACAAGAATATAACTACTATAATACTGCCCCCTATGTACAAGAATATAACTACTATAATACTGCTCCCTATGTACAAGAATATATCTACTATAATACTGCTCCCTATGTACAAGAATATAACTACTATAATACTGCCCCCTACGTACAAGAATATAACTACTATAATACTGCTCCTATGTACAAGAATATAACTACTATAATACTGCTCCTATGTACAAGAATATAACTACTATAATACTGCCCCTATGTACAAGAATATAAATACTATAATACTGCCCCCTATATACAAGAATATATCTACTATAGTACTGCCCCTATGTAGAAGAATATAACTACTATAATACTGCTCCTATGTAGAAGAATATAACTACTATAATACTGCTCCTATATACAAGAATATAACTACTATAATACTGCCCCTATGTACAAGAATATAACTACTATAATACTGCTTCTATGTACAAGAATATAACTACTATAATACTGATCCTATGTACAAGAATATAACTACTATAATACTGCCCCTATGTACAAGAATATAACTACTATAATACTGCCCCTATGTACAAGAATATAATTACTATAATACTGCCCCCTATGTACAAGAATATAACTACTATAATACTGCTCCTATGTACAAGAATATAACTACTATAATACTGCCCCTATGTACAAGAATATAACTACTATAATACTGCTCCTATGTACAAGAATATAACTACTATAATACTGCTCCCTATGTATAAGAATATTACTATGATACTGCTCCTATGTAGAAGAATATAACTACTATAATTCTGCTCCTATGTAGAAGAATATAACTACTATAATACTGCTCCTATATACAAGAATATAAGTACTATAATACTGCCCCTATGTACAAGAATATAACTACTATAATACTGCTCCTATGTACAAGAATATAACTACTATAATACTGCCCCCTATGTACAAGAATATAACTACTATAATACTCCCCCCTATGTACAAGAATATAACTACTATAATACTGCTCCCTATGTACAAGAATATATCTACTATAATACTGCTCCCTATGTACAAGAATATAACTACTATAATACTGCCCCCTATGTACAAGAATATAACTACTATAATACTGCTCCCTATGTACAAGAATATAACTACTATAATACTGCCCCTATGTACAAGAATATAACTACTATAATACTGCTCCTATGTACAAGAATATAACTACTATAATACTGCCCCTATGTACAAGAATATAACTACTATAATACTGCTCCTATGTACAAGAATATAACTATTATAATACTGCTCCTATGTACAAGAATATAACTACTATAATACTGCTCCTATGTACAGGAATATAACTACTATAATACTGCCCCCTATGTACAGGAATATAACTACTATAATACTGCCCCTATGTACAAGAATATAACTACTATAATACTGCCCCTATGTACAAGAATATAACTACTATAATACTGCCCCTATATACAAGAATATAACTACTATAATACTGCTCCTATGTACAAGAATATAACTACTATAATACTGCTCCCTATGTACAAGAATATAACTACTATAATACTGCTCCCTATGTACAAGAATATAACTACTATAATACTGCCCCTATATACAAGAATATAACTACTATAATACTGCTCCCTATGTACAAGAATATAACTACTATAATACTGCTCCCTATGTACAAGAATATAACTACTATAATACTGCCCCTATGTACAGGAATATAACTACTATAATACTGCTCCTATGTACAAGAATATAACTACTATAATACTGACCCTATGTACAGGAAGATAACTACTATAATACTGCTCCCTCTGTACAAGAATATAACTACTATAATACTGCCCCCTATGTACAAGCATATAACTACTATAATACTGCCCCCTATGTACAAGAATATAACTACTATAATACTGCTCCCTATGTATAAGAATATTACTATGATACTGCTCCTATGTAGAAGAATATAACTACTATAATACTGCTCCTATGTAGAAGAATATAACTACTATAATACTGCTCCTATATACAAGAATATAACTACTATAATACTGCCCCTATGTACAAGAATATAACTACTATAATACTGCTTCTATGTACAAGAATATAACTACTATAATACTGATCCTATGTACAAGAATATAACTACTATAATACTGCCCCTATGTACAAGAATATAACTACTATAATACTGCCCCTATGTACAAGAATATAATTACTATAATACTGCCCCCTATGTACAAGAATATAACTACTATAATACTGCTCCTATGTACAAGAATATAACTACTATAATACTGCCCCTATGTACAAGAATATAACTACTATAATACTGGTCCTATGTACAAGAATATAACTACTATAATACTGCTCCCTATGTATAAGAATATTACTATGATACTGCTCCTATGTAGAAGAATATAACTACTATAATACTGCTCCTATGTAGAAGAATATAACTACTATAATACTGCTCCTATATACAAGAATATAACTACTATAATACTGCCCCTATGTACAAGAATATAACTACTATAATACTGCTCCTATGTACAAGAATATAACTACTATAATACTGCTCCTATGTACAAGAATATAACTACTATAATACTGCCCCCTATGTACAAGAATATAACTACTATAATACTGCTCCTATGTACAAGAATATAACTACTATAATACTGCCCCCTATGTACAAGAATATATCTACTATAATACTGCCCCCTATGTACAAGAATATAACTACTATAATACTGCCTCTATGTACAAGAATATTACTACTATAATACTGCCCCCTATGTACAAGAATATAGCTACTATAATACTGCCTCCTATGTACAAGAATATAACTACTATAATACTGCTCCTATGTACAAGAATATAACTACTATAATACTGCTCCTATGTACAAGAATATAACTACTATAATACTGCCCCTATGTACAAGAATATAACTACTATAATACTGCCCCCTATATACAAGAATATATCTACTATAATACTGCCCCTATGTACAAGAATAGAACTACTATAATACTGCCCCTATAGACAAGAATATAACTACTATAATACTGCCCCCTATATACAAGAATATATCTACTATAATACTGCCCCCTTTGTACAAGAATATAACTACTATAATACTGCCCCCTATGTACAAGAATATAACTACTATAATACTGCTCCCTATGTACAAGAATATATCTACTATAATACTGCTCCCTATGTACAAGAATATAACTACTATAATACTGCCCCCTACGTACAAGAATATAACTACTATAATACTGCTCCTATGTACAAGAATATAACTACTATAATACTGCTCCTATGTACAAGAATATAACTACTATAATACTGCCCCTATGTACAAGAATATAAATACTATAATACTGCCCCCTATATACAAGAATATATCTACTATAGTACTGCCCCTATGTAGAAGAATATAACTACTATAATACTGCTCCTATGTAGAAGAATATAACTACTATAATACTGCTCCTATATACAAGAATATAACTACTATAATACTGCCCCTATGTACAAGAATATAACTACTATAATACTGCTTCTATGTACAAGAATATAACTACTATAATACTGATCCTATGTACAAGAATATAACTACTATAATACTGCCCCTATGTACAAGAATATAACTACTATAATACTGCCCCTATGTACAAGAATATAATTACTATAATACTGCCCCCTATGTACAAGAATATAACTACTATAATACTGCTCCTATGTACAAGAATATAACTACTATAATACTGCCCCTATGTACAAGAATATAACTACTATAATACTGCTCCTATGTACAAGAATATAACTACTATAATACTGCTCCCTATGTATAAGAATATTACTATGATACTGCTCCTATGTAGAAGAATATAACTACTATAATTCTGCTCCTATGTAGAAGAATATAACTACTATAATACTGCTCCTATATACAAGAATATAAGTACTATAATACTGCCCCTATGTACAAGAATATAACTACTATAATACTGCTCCTATGTACAAGAATATAACTACTATAATACTGCCCCCTATGTACAAGAATATAACTACTATAATACTCCCCCCTATGTACAAGAATATAACTACTATAATACTGCTCCCTATGTACAAGAATATATCTACTATAATACTGCTCCCTATGTACAAGAATATAACTACTATAATACTGCCCCCTATGTACAAGAATATAACTACTATAATACTGCTCCTATGTACAAGAATATAACTACTATAATACTGCTCCTATGTACAAGAATATAACTACTATAATACTGCCCCTATGTACAAGAATATAACTACTATAATACTGCCCCCTATATACAAGAATATATCTACTATAATACTGCCCCTATGTACAAGAATATAACTACTATAATACTGCCCCTATAGACAAGAATATAACTACTATAATACTGCCCCCTATATACAAGAATATATCTACTATAATACTGCCCCCTATGTACAAGAATATAACTACTATAATACTGCCCCCTATGTACAAGAATATAACTACTATAATACTGCTCCCTATGTACAAGAATATATCTACTATAATACTGCCCCTATGTACAAGAATATAACTACTATAATACTGCTCCTATGTACAAGAATATAACTACTATAATACTGCTCCTATGTACAAGAATATAACTACTATAATACTGCCCCTATGTACAAGAATATAACTACTATAATACTGCCCCCTATATACAAGAATATATCTACTATAATACTGCCCCTATGTACAAGAATATAACTACTATAATACTGCCCCTATGTACAAGAATATAACTACTATAATACTGCCCCCTACATACAAGAATATATCTACTATAATACTGCCCCCTATGTACAAGAATATAACTACTATAATACTGCCCCTATGTACAAGAATATAACTACTATAATACTGCTCCTATGTACAAGAATATATCTACTATAATACTGCCCCTATGTACAAGAATATAACTACTATAATACTGCCCCCTATATACAAGAATATATCTACTATAATACTGCCCCTATGTACAAGAATATAACTACTATAATACTGCCCCTATATACAAGAATATATCTACTATAATACTGCCCCTATGTACAAGAATATAACTACTATAATACTGCCCCTATGTACAAGAATATAACTACTATAATACTGCTCCTATGTACAAGAATATAACTACTATAATACTGCTCCTATGTAGAAGAATATAACTACTATAATTCTGCTCCTATGTAGAAGAATATAACTACTATAATACTGCTCCTATATACAAGAATATAAGTACTATAATACTGCCCCTATGTACAAGAATATAACTACTATAATACTGCTCCTATGTACAAGAATATAACTACTATAATACTGCTCCTATGTACAAGAATATAACTACTATAATACTGCCCCCTATGTACAAGAATATAACTACTATAATACTGCTCCTATGTACAAGAATATAACTACTATAATACTGCCCCCTATGTACAAGAATATAACTACTATAATACTCCCCCCTATGTACAAGAATATAACTACTATAATACTGCTCCCTATGTACAAGAATATATCTACTATAATACTGCTCCCTATGTACAAGAATATAACTACTATAATACTGCCCCCTATGTACAAGAATATAACTACTATAATACTGCTCCTATGTACAAGAATATAACTACTATAATACTGCCCCTATATACAAGAATATATCTACTATAATACTGCCCCTATGTACAAGAATATAACTACTATAATACTGCCCCTATGTACAAGAATATAACTACTATAATACTGCTCCTATGTACAAGAATATAACTACTATAATACTGCTCCTATGTAGAAGAATATAACTACTATAATTCTGCTCCTATGTAGAAGAATATAACTACTATAATACTGCTCCTATATACAAGAATATAAGTACTATAATACTGCCCCTATGTACAAGAATATAACTACTATAATACTGCTCCTATGTACAAGAATATAACTACTATAATACTGCTCCTATGTACAAGAATATAACTACTATAATACTGCCCCCTATGTACAAGAATATAACTACTATAATACTGCTCCTATGTACAAGAATATAACTACTATAATACTGCCCCCTATGTACAAGAATATAACTACTATAATACTCCCCCCTATGTACAAGAATATAACTACTATAATACTGCTCCCTATGTACAAGAATATATCTACTATAATACTGCTCCCTATGTACAAGAATATAACTACTATAATACTGCCCCCTATGTACAAGAATATAACTACTATAATACTGCCCCCTATGTACAAGAATATAACTACTATAATACTGCCCCTATGTACAAGAATATAACTACTATAATACTGCCCCCTATATACAAGAATATATCTACTATAATACTGCCCCTATGTACAAGAATATAACTACTATAATACTGCCCCTATAGACAAGAATATAACTACTATAATACTGCCCCCTATATACAAGAATATAACTACTATAATACTGCCTCTATGTACAAAGTTTCCTTCTCTGGGTCTGGTGGTGGAAACTTCTGCCTCTGGTCTCATTATGGTGGTTTTCAGTCCATCACTTATGCAGCTGCACTATAGGATCCGGACGTCTTCTCTCATCACATTTGGACTGTATCCGTATAAACGTTCCAATTCCGGATCTGTAATCACAATCTGACCGATCCAACCAATCAGATTCTGCAGCCCAAGCACTTGGCGCCAGGTGAAAGCCATTACTGCTCGCGTTACGTGTAATATTCATTAGTGCGGAGACATGAATAGAAATAATATTGGACGCATGGTAAGTGATTTTTCTCGCAGTGATGGCGGCTTCAATTATGATTGACATGAAGTGATTTCAGAGCGTCTTCTGGCTGTAATTATAATTTGCTGCTCCCCAGATCGTGGACTAAAGATAACTCTTACGTACAGGAGACTATTAAGCTCTTGTGTGAGATTCCTCGGTCAATCAAACAAAGGTTTAAATTCCCGGCTCGTGTCATTGACGTTCTGTCTTTCTATGAAATAAGCATTTTCCATCATTTGTAAAGGATGAAAGCAGGATATTTTAGTAACTCTCCTCTGAGCCATTCATCAGAAAACTCCTAATTCTTCCTGTCACCACTAGGGGGATCTGACTACAAAAAGGGCATACATTTCTACATTTCTATGTAGAGAGCTCCCCCTAGTGGCAGCCACAGAAAGACAGATTTTTTTTTTTTTTTTTCATTTAGCAGACGATTTGGATCTTTGTATCCGTTTTAACCCCTAATCCATTAAATGCAGCTATATTATAGGTATGATTTAAACCATTAACCTCTTCACTATTATAAATGCCCCCAAAATAATAGCTGTTAACTGATAAGTGACACTTGCATGTTCAGGTATGTTAGATATTAACCCATAGCCATCCTAGATCACCATTAAGAATTGATGTAAAAAAAATCCTACACTGGGCTGCTTATAAAAGGTACATAAGGTGCACCCTGCACCCCTGGAGCGGTTTTTCTAAAAACCTCCGCTTTGCTCTTCCTGCATAGTCCCCTCCGTTATTCCCAAACACAGTCAGCTCTGCTACGATCACGTGTTCTGTTTCCAGAACAGATCAAAATCGGCAATGCGAGTCAATGGGTCCATTGCAATTTAAAACCCCTTGTTACAAACTGAGCATTTGCGGGTGCACTGTCATTTATATGAATGGATATGAGATCTGCTGATGGAAGAGGAAATCATGCACGATGTATTGCCTGATAATATGGCCACTAGGTGTCGCTGTCCCGTTACCATTTTCGGACTGGTACATGATATATGGCATCATCGTCCTCTCATTATTTTGTGTTCAGATTTGCAGGAATGTTTGGGAGAGGAATCCTGCGTATCCTAAACTGGGAGTCCTAGCAGAGACCTGTTCCCAGGAACACTTTGTAGGTCCCTCAATGTTGCTCCTATTTTAATTACAAGCCTTATCACGGCACATGGAGATATATTTAGCAGCCAGATACAAGAGTATCATGTGAGACGGTGTTATTGTTATATTTTGGTGCTGGATACAATGTTTGTTCATTGTTGTGTCATATGGGAAATTGCTGCAATGTCCCGCTGAAGTCCTTAAAGAGGCATTCTGGTCGACTAACCTCAATCATTATGGTCTTCTATCTTTTATTTCCCAAGAAAATAAGGCGTCTATCTATGTTTACCATAGATACATAACTGTGGCCCAGAAGCCAAAGAGTCAAATCTACCTTAGTATATTGGTTTCAACATCTCCTGTGTGACATTACCCTGATCTCAAGATCACGTCTATTTCCAGGATTCTAGACTAAAATTCTCTTGATGTGCCCTCATCCAACCGCCCCACTCTTCTCACCGCCAAGAGTAACACATCCCACCACACCACTCTTCTTACCGCCAAGAGTAACACATCCCACCACACCACTCTGGTCTCCACCAAGAGTAACACATCCCACCACACCACTCTGGTCTCCACAAGAGCAACACATCCCACCACATCACTCTGGTCTCCACCAAGAGCAACACATCCCACCACACCACTCTGGTCTCCACCAAGAGTAACACATCCCACCGCGCCACTCTGGCCTCCACCAAAAGCAACACATCTCACCACACCACTCATCTCACCCCCCCAAGAACAACACATCCCACCATCCCACCACACCACTCTGGTCTCCACCAAGAGTAGCACATCCCACCACACCACTCTGGTCTCCACCAAGAGTAGCACATCCCACCACACCATTCTGTTCTCCACCAAGGGCAACACATCCCACCACATCACTCTTCTCAGCAACAAGAGCAACACATCCCACCACACCACTCTGGTCTCCACCAAGAGTAACACATCCCACCACATCCCTTTTCTCAGCAACAAGAGCAACTTTTCCCACCACACCACTCTGGTCTCCACCAAAAGTAGCACATCCCACCACACCACTCTGGTCTCCACCAAGAGTAGCACATCCCACCACACCACTCTGTTCTCCACCAAGAGCAACACATCCCACCACATCACTCTTCTCAGCAACAAGAGCAACACATCCCACTACACCACTCTGGTCTCCACCAAGAGCAACATATCCCACCACACCACTCTGGTCTCCACCAAGAGCAACATATCCCACCACACCACTCTGGTCTCCACCAAGAGCAACATATCCCACCACACCACTCTTCTCACCGCCAAGAGTAACACATCCCACCGCACCACTCTTCCCACCGCCAAGAACAATGCATCCCACCACACCACTCTGGTCTGTGCCAAGAGCAACACATCCTACCATATCACTCTGGTCTGTGCCAAGAGCAACACATCCCACCACATCACTCTGGTCTCTGCCAAGAGCAACCCCACTTTTCTTATTAATTATTAATAATTAATTCTATTCTTCCCCTTTTTTGCCACCCTAAACACATTCAACGGGGACAGGAATGGATGGGAATAGGGCAGATTTTCACTTTTTATCCTGACCTTTTCTTTCCTGGAAATATACCAACATACTGTAGTTGGTGAAGTGATCTCCCTTCGCTGCTTTCCTCACCCCCTGGAGTTTAGTAATAAGATGTATTATTGTCGGTTGCAGCAATTTCATCATTTTCATCATTGTCTTCTAAGTTTAGGAGAAATAGAATTATTTCCATCTCGGGGTCCACGCTGTAAGTTCCTGGCTCCTTGATACTTGAGCTCAGCTTCCATCCCTTCCGGGGAGATGTCATTTTGTCTGTATGTTGCCAAACTGCTAATAACTTTAGTATATGTAATAAAAAGTAATAAAGATTTTATTACTCGGGCCGCCTGCTCTGCACCGTAGATTTCATCCTCCCCTAAGAGAAAAGATGGAGCCTCATGTTACAAGGACCTGGGACCTGGTGAGGGGCGGTCATAGCTCGCTCACTTTTGTGGTGTATAGTTATCATTTCAGCCATTATGTAATATCATTTTCTGTATCTTTTATGCTGCTTTTTGTGCTTTATAGTGACATTTAATGCCCTACCCCCTTCTTGTAAACTGAATGGCTGTTATATCCCATGGATCTTGGAAAGGTGACATCCCGAATGCTGACCACCCATCAGTGACCCCACATAAGCCGACCATGGACATAAACAATGCTTAATGGGGTTGTACCACAAACAACTAATATGTCACCTTCTCACAGAATAGATGAAATAAATGTATGATGGCTGGGGGTCAGACCGTTAGGACCCCAACACATCACATGAATGGGGGCTCCAAAGTCCTCTGTATGAATGGAGTGATAGTGAGCATGTGCGACCCCTGCTCCATTCACCGTCTATAGGAACACTGGTCGCACTAAATCTTTCTCGCTTCTGTCACACAAAGAATTTACATTACCAGGATCAGTAGGGGTCTTGGCAGCAGGACCCCAGTGATTACACATTTATCCTCTATCCTATATAAAGGGTCTGTCATTATTGACGAAAGCCTGGGATGGGCTGAAACGTCTGTGATTTGGATTTCCGTATGTGCATTAAGTGAACTTCAATGCATGTGAGTGCCGGGAATCTATTTTATCTACTGCTATTCCTCCAAGAGCCCCATTACGGTAAACATAGTGCCGACCCACTTTATTCTCTTATACGCCGAGATATATGATACTCTATGGGGTAATTGGGCATTCACACTTAAAGGGAATGTATCCTCAGAAAATAACCTACCGTATTTTTCGGACTATATAAGACACACCTAGATTTTAGAGTAGGAAAAATAGGAAAAAAATTGAAGCAAAAAATGGTCATGATGCACCGTTATGGGGGAGGTGGTCTGCTGCTGACAATGGGTTAATGTCCCCCAATTCTGTACTAACATCCCCCATCCTGGTATACATGGCCCCCATCCTGGTATACATGACCACCCATCCCCATCCTGGTATACATGTCCCCCCATCCTGGTATACATGTCCCCCCATCCTGGTATACATGGCCCCCCATCCTGGTATACATGTCCCCCCATCCTGGTATACATGGCCCCCCATCCTGGTATACATGGCCCCCCTTCCTGGTATACATGGCCCCCCATCCTGGTATACATGGCCCCCCATCCTGGTATACATGGCCCCCCATCCTAGTATACATGTCCCCCCATCCTGGTATACATGGCCCCCCATCCTGGTATACATGGCCCCCCTTCCTGGTATACATGGCCCCCCATCCTGGTATACATGGCCCCCCATCCTGGTATACATGGCCCCCCATCCTGGTATACATGGCCCCATCACGCCGCACACACAAGAAAATAAAGGATTCTACTCACCTCCCCTCTGCTCCAGCAATGAAATGTTCTGATGCCAGCAGCTGACATCAGCGTGTAAGCAGCGCATGATGTCAGTGACATGCGCCCTCAAACGCTCAGGTCAACTGCTGGAATATTCACCTCTCCCCACGCCCAGAACTTTGGGAGTGTGGAGCAGTGGATATTCATTTTCCTTAATAGCAGGCACAGTGTTAGCCGCAGGTGCGGCTCCTGCAGCCACTTGGTGATCACGTGTGTCCGCTATTAAAGAGAATGAATAATCACTACTCCCCATGCCCATGGGCGTGGGGAGCAGTGAATATTCATTCTCTTTAACAGCTGGCACAGTGTTAGCTGCAGCAGGTGGCTCCTGCCTCTATGATGGGCCCACGATGCAGAAATGCTGCAGATTTTTCCTGAGCGTTTCTGCATCTCCCTGGCAGAAAAAACGCATGCGGATTGTACATGCGGATTGTACATGTGTTTTTCCTGCCAGGGACATGCGGATGTGAAGCGTTTTTCACATGCGATTTCACATGCGGGTTCACAAGCGCTTTCAAAGCGATTTTAGCATCACTTGGAAAGTGCTTGACAACTTGGTCACACTATATAAATCCATGCAACCGGCATGTAGTGTGACCAAGTTAGTTAAAAAAAAGAATAAAAATGGTAAAAAAAAAACAAAAAAACATTATACTCACCTTCTGATGGCCCCCGGTCTCCTGTATGATGCGTCCGGTCTTCCCGGTGTCTCGCGGTTGGTTAAAGGACCTTCCATGATGTAATTTAGTCATGTGACAGGTCACGTGACCGCCAACGTCAGCCGTCACGTGACCCGTCACATGACTAAATGACATCATGGAAGCTGCCAGTGAGCCAGGATACATCGTACAGGACAACGGGGGCCATCAGAAAGTAAGTATAATGTATATTTTTTATTTTAATTCTTTTTTTTTTTTTTTTTTATATACAGGTACCATGGTACCCAGGTTTGGATGAGAGTCTCCTCTTCTCCAGACCCGGGTACCGCCCGCACATTGAATCGCTTAATATCTGCATGTGCACATGTAGTGATGCGGATATTAAGCGATTCAATGTAAGTCAATGGCGGCAAAAACGCCGCGACTACGCAAAATAATTGGTAGTGCTGCGGATTTTTCCACAATGATAATCCGCAGCGGAAATTTCATTTTCATTTCATGCGGATTATCATTGGGGAACATAGCAGACCTACTAACAAGCGTTTTTTAAGCATTTCTGCGGCGGAATTGCTGCTACAGAAACGCTTAAAAAACGTATAGTGGGCACACAGCCTTAGCAAGAGTTTTCAGCAATCTCATTTTCATCAGAGACAGGGTTACAGTGACAGATAACACCTCTATATACAGCTGATAACACAGGATCCACCTTTCACAATACTTGATGTCACAGCTCACCTGCTCCTCCTCCTGTACAATGGCCGATAACACCTCTATATACAGCTGATAACACAGGATCCACCATTCACAATAGCTGATGTCACAGCTCACCTCCTCTTCCTCCTGTACAATGACTGATAACACCTCTATATACAGGAGAAAACACAGGATCCACCATTCACAATCGGTGATGTCAAGGCTCACCTCCTCCTGTACAATGACTGATAACACCTCTATATACAGCTGATAACACAGGATCCATCATTCACAATAGCTGATGTCACAGCTCACCTCCTCCTCCTGTACAATGACTGATAACACCTCTATATACAGCTGATAACACAGGATCCACCATTCACAATAGGTGATGTCACAGCTCACCTCCTCCTGTACAATGACTGATAACACCTCTATATACAGCTGATAACACAGGATCCACCAATCACAATAGGTGATGTCACAGCTCACCTCCTCCTCCTGTACAATGACTGATAACACCTCTATATACAGTAGATAACACAGGATCCACCATTCACAATAGGTGATGTCACAGCTCACCTCCTCCTCCTGTACAATGACTGATAACACCTCTATATATAGTACATAACACAGGATCCACCATTCACAATAGGTGATGTCACAGCTCACCTCCTCCTCCTGTACAATGACTGATAACACCTCTATATATAGTACATAACACAGGATCCACCATTCACAATAGGTGATGTCACAGCTCACCTCCTCCTCCTGTACAATGACTGATAACACCTCTATATACAGTAGATAACACAGGATCCACCATTCACAAAGGATGATTTCACAGCTCACCTCCTCCTCTTTCTCCGTTTAAAAGGAATCTGTCACCAGGTTTTTGCCACCCAATCTTAGAGCAGCATGATGTAGAGACACAGACCCTGATTTCAGTGATATGTCACTTATTGGACTGCTTGCTGTAGTTTTGAAAAAATCCTAATTTTATCAGTAGGAGATTATCACCAGAGGACTAGTAAACCTGCTGCCAAATGGTCCTCCATATTCACCCCGCTCCCACCAGTGATTGGCAGTTTTCTGCCTATGCACAGTGAACACATAAAGCGGCCAATCAATGGTGTGGGCGGGGTTGTACAGAGCTCATCATTCAGAGAACTCATAGATCTACAGCTGATAAAACAGAGATTTTATATAAAACTACCGCAAGCAGCCCAGTAAGTGATACATCGCTGGAATCAGGGACTCTGCCCCTACATCATGCTTCTCTCCACTGGTGATAGATTCCCTTTAATAACAACAAGCAGAGATCTCATAAAGAGTTACAAATTTGGAAGAAAGTATATTTTAAAGTTGCAGAAATGTTTGTGATGAGCTTAATTTACATAAAAAAGGAAAACCCCTTTCATTAGACTTTATATTGTGGGGTCGGATTTGGAAATACAAAAAAATGTATTAATTTTGTCTCCAATAATAGGATATAAGGAAACACAAAAGTCTTTGAGTGACTCCTTGTTCCCAGGAAGGAGCGTGTGAGGGGACGAAGGAGCGGGGGAGGGGACGGCTGTTTATCTAAAGCCATTTACAATTTGCTGTTGGTAATTAGTTTCTTGCATTAAAGGGACGCAGTCACTAAATAGAAGTTAATTACCGTAAAATGTCTCGCCTTTAATGTCACATATTTTCTGTTCCCTTCTTCTTCTTCTTCTTCTTTTTTTTTTTTATTCACCTAATTAAAAAACTGTGACAGATCCTCCCTCCGGCTTCGCCAGTGTCACACACGTCTCAGGGGTCCTCGCGGGCGTGCGGGATTATAGGACGCAAATGCAAATCATTGTACTCTGCCTATATCCTATATACACGGAAAGGAATGGCTGCAGCCCGTCGCCCCATGTGTCACATCGTGGGGTTGTCCGTGACAATAAAAGAAAATAATAAATGTGCCACGCATGGCGGGTGGTCCGACAAAAACAGAAGGCTGCTGACATTCTATTCACTATACTTATAACGCTGCTGCTGCATGTGTCATTTGCCGTTCTCAGTTCCCTTTCCTGATTCGAACAGCAAGTGACCACTGCAGCCAATCATCACTGCTGTGGCCGGCCCCCGAGCTGTTCCTTCTTGGAGAAGGGGGGACGTGAGGACTAGGACAAATGGCTGGCGAGCTAGATGAGTAAAGCATCCAGCAGTATTGCACCTCAAGTTCCTATGCAGAGCGCAGCAGTCAAGATGAGTTGTAATCTCAGTCGCTGCCTATGCAGAGCGCAGCAATCAAGAGGAGTTGTCATCTCAGTCGGTGCCTGTGCAGAGCGCAGGAATCAAGGTGAGTTGTCATCTCAGTCGCTGCCTATGCAGATCGCAGCAATCAAGATGAGTTGTCATCTCAGTCGCTGCCTGTGCAGAGCGCAGCAATCAAGATGAGTTGTCATCTCAGTCGCTGTCTATGCAGGGCGCAGCAATCAAGAGGAGTTGTCATCTCAGTCGCTGCCTTTGCAGAGCGCAGCAATCAAGATGAGTTGTCATCTCAGTCGCTGTCTATGCAGAGCGCAGCAATCAAGAGGAGTTGTCATCTCAGTCGCTGCCTATGCAGAGCGCAGCAGTTGATGACAGTATGCTTTTCCACAGCTCCCCACCTCTCCTCTCATGTTGCAATTTAGTTACAGGGGAGACCTAGACCTAAATTTAAAAAAAAATTGTCCCTTGTTAATTAGAAAAAAAAAAGACTAACATTATAATAAACTTTATTTTATTTTTTTTCTTATTTTTTCTAACACTAACTCAGGTTTGGGTTAGGACTAGTTATGGTTAGGGATAGTGCTAGGATTATGTATAGGGTTATGTTTAGGGCCAGGGTAAGAAAAGTTACCTAAAAAAAAAACACAAGAAAAAAATTGAAAAAAAATATAAAAAACGCTAAGTTTTTATATTTTACATTTTCTGATGGGTTTCAAAAATAAGCAAAAAATATCCATTTACTAAAAAATAGTTTTGAACAAACCCTTTAACTCATATCAAGAGTATCATGCGTTTGGAAAGAGGCCGAGATAATTCTCAATCCACCCAAGGACACAAACTAATAACAGCCAGTCAGAAGCTGTACCCTTCTAATAAATTCTCCCAATAACCTGCCGACCATTGTCACCAACAGCGCCCCCTAAAGAATGCAAGTCAAAGAGGTTGGACATCGTGGTGCGTGAACCCCTCTATATCAGGAGCAACCTGGGGCCCAAGAGCTCAGGGGGCCACTACCACCTCCAAAACTGGTGGGTGGTCTGTTTGTGTCCACCACCGCTCTATATGGAGCATATCTGACCAAATCCATATGACCCTTCCCCCCGACCATGTAACCTGTCGACATAACCTGCTGACCCCTGCACCCCCCTGACATCATATATTCCTACTGTCACCATTGCAATATTTGATCACCCTGTATCAATAATGACAGATCCTTCCCCAAGGATATTGGCAAACACCAAGGTGCACCCCAAATGTAGCCTCCCAGCTTGATAACATTTTGTGACCCCCCCAAAGTAGGGGACATAATAAAATCAATTATTTTCACCTTTTAAATCCATCTTCGGGGGTCCCACCGCTGTTTGCAAACTGTTAATTTTCTAACCACTCCCCCCATGACTGCTGCAGCCAAACACTGGCCTCATCAGGCTGACTCTTCTACCGTCACGACCGAGGCTAGTGATTGGCAGCAGTGGTCACATGCGCGTAACTAGGAACATAATTTGTTAAAAAGACCGACGGGAAAACAAAACAGCGGAAAATTATCAGGTGAGTGTAAGTTATTTTATGATTTTATGTATCCTCCGCTTTGTTCTCACTTTTGAGAAATAGTAAATAACCCCTGTAATAAAATTATTGTATTCAAACCTTAAAAGTTATCACCTGTCTACAGGATTGGTGAGAACATTGTGATCAGTGGAGGTACGACCTCTGGGATCCCCAAAAATGTACGACCTCTGTGATCCCCAAAATTCCCCAGATCAGAATGCTAAAACGTCAGAGAGGAGTCTGTGCGCCACAGCTGTATTCATTGTCTATGGGACTGTCAGAAATATCCCAGTACAGATTTGGCAGTCCTGTAGACAATGAATGCCCCACCTCTCCTTCCCAATGGAGCGTTTTAGAGCCCTGTTCTTCGGATCGGTGGGGGTCACAGGTGAGAAAGTTATTGGCTATTCTGTGGATAGGTTGGAGATAACCCTCTAAGTTCACCTTGTATTCCAGCTACACGTTTTCTTGATTATTTTCCTGATATATCTTATCCTTTATATTACTCGGATGCTTATTTTTCAGAATATTCTTGACTGAACACAGATTTATTACATTTCATGTATATTCTGTATTCAGTTCAGCAGAATAGTGAGCGCAGCTCTGGAGTGTACTGTTACTGTCGGCTCAGCTGTTATTAAGGGCGACGCTATCATAAGTCAGCTTGTCTCTGGAACCTCCTCTATCCCGGGGCCTCGTGACAGTGTTAAAGTCCCCTCCAAAAACGACCTGCCGACTCGTAAAAAGGTAGGGCTTGATCCTCGTAAAGAGACACTTCCGGTCCCACTTAGATTGGGGACGATAGATGTTAATGAGCCGGAGCTCTTGTCCCTTCATGAGGACATCTAATATCAGGCACCTCCCCATTTCTAGCTCAATAACCCGTCGGCATTCTACTGGTGCGGTAAAAAGGACCGCCACTCCGCTATACGGCTCGGCCGCAAGAGACCAATAGGAGGGCCCGAGTCTCCACTCCCTCTTAGCTATAAACACCTCTGCCATATTTGGCAGCCTGGTCTCTTGCAAAAAGAAAATGTCAGCTTCAACCCGGCTGAGAAAATAAAAGGCCGCAAATCTAGCCATATTTGACTTAATGCTGGCGACATTAATGGACGCCAGTGTCAACGGAGTGGGTACCGCCATCATTGGTGATTGAGTTAGATGGCTTTCTTCTTCCCACTCCCCTTATCCTCTGCCTCAGACGAGGAATCCTTCCCCCTCTTTAATGACACAGAGGTGTCCATTCCCACATTTTTCCTTCTTTTCTCGTCCTCGTCTCCGGACTCTGGGCCAGTCCCTCCCCCCAAGGACTTTGCATCCCCAGGAGAAGGAGACTCGGCGCCCCCTGTAAGCTCCGCTGAAGCCGGAACCTCACCCTCGGCCTCCTCCTCAGAGGAAGAGATGTTATCAAGGGCTTGGAACCGGTTAGAAAGACCAACCAGATGGGAGTCAGTTTTACCTTCCTTAGGTACCTTGGTCAGAGCTGGAGAAGATGTTTTATCTCCCTTCTTTCTCTTCTTTTTGGTGCCGAGCTTACGCTTGTCCTCTAGCCACCGCTTATTATCCTCATCCATACTTTCATAATGGGAGGATTCTGAGGCAGAGGCGGTTTCCTCCCTGTGGATCCTCCTGACCTCCTCATCCAACTCATCATCCCTCAGGGGCCTCAGCAGCAAGACTGGCATCCAGGACAGGGGCCGCCCCAGTAGTCTGGGGCTCGCCCCGCTCCCTCTCCTGTCTGCGCTTGTCTAGACGCCTCAGCTGGGCAGGCGTCTTTTTATTGCTTTTCTTCCCTGGCCCCTCAGCTCCCCCACCTCTGCTAGTCCCCTCTCCAGCAGAATCGGCCTCACGGCTTACTCCCACCGGGGTCTCGACTGCATTAGCAAAGGAGCGAGGACAACGGCAGAATGGGTGACCTAACTCACCACACAGGTGGCACCTAATCTCCACACAAGAGGCAGCAAGATGGCCGACACCCCACACAACGCACATTTCTGCACAGTGCAGTTTGCACTGAAGTGTGTGGGGTCGCCGCACCTGTGACAGAGCTTCGGTTGCCCCTGGTAGAAGACCAGGATACGATCCCTACCCAGGAAGGCAGACGATGGAATGTGGGCAACCGTACCACCTGAACGCTTAAGTTTTACCATAAACGTCCAGGCCCCTGACCAGGGGCGTACATAGGAATCATGGGGCCCCTTAGCAGAAGCTCTAATTGGGCCCCCCCCCCTTCAAAAAATGTAAATAATTGTCGGGGGTCATCAAAGATCAGATCTCACAACTTTCCATCCTTTACATAGTAATTTTCCTCCTGCTGACGTCCTAGATCTCTCTTTCATTGCCCCATAAAGTGTGATGCCAATAAAAGGGCCCCCAAACACAGTATGAAACCCCCATGGTGAATTCCTCCACATGCACAGTATAATGACCCTACTATACCCCACCTCAACTCCCAGGGTAAAGTATGCTGACCCCAACACAGTATGATCCCCCAACTGTGAGCCGCTAGAGAAGATGGTACATAATAAGGGAGGGTGTTATACATAATAAAAGAGGAAACTATATAACTAAGGATGGCGCTATACATAATAAGTGAGTACACTATATACTAAGGGACTGTGCTATACATAACAAGGCTACATTCCCGCATCTGTGTGCAGTGTCGGTGTGCTGCCCTGTTTTACTGACACATTGAGCATGTCCTATTCTAATCCTCAAAATCGGATCAGAACAGGACATTCTCTGACCCTCTTAGATCCATTGTCAGATCCGTGATTTTCATGGATGTGTGAATGGATCTATAAAACTGTACGAGTCCATGGACCATCCGATAAAAAGACAAATGTGAGAATGTGGCCTAAGGGATTTTACAGATAACATTATCACTTCAAGTCACACAGTGCAGATACAGAATAATATTTACATCCAGGCACTTACCGCTGACGTCTCGTCTGATCAGAGTTGGATTCTGCTGCTTCTTCTCCATCTGGTCAGACCTTCATGTCGACATCTCCCAGCCACGTCTCGTCTTGTCACGATGATCTCCAGCCTAGAAAATAACTAGGTCACATATTGTATGCATACATGTGTCTCCCCCGCTCTGCGTCCTCGACTACAGATATGTAACCCACCCCCCCTCCATTAATATACTATTAGCCACTTAGTAATCAAAATATAAAGTGATAAGCAGCACTGTGCCCCCCATTAACTATAATCTGCACCGGCCAATAATATAAATTATTCAGTCTCTGTGACTCTCCCCAATTAACTGTAAGGCTATGTGCACACAGAAAACATGCAAGGCTTCACAGTACAAGCAAAGTGAAACCCCCATAATTGCTCTCTCCCAGCACCCCCATCATTGCTCTCTCCCAGCACCCCCATCATTGCTGTCTCCCACCACCTCCATCATTGCTCTCTCTCAGCACCCCCATCATTACTCTCTCCCAGCACCCCCATCATTGCTCTGTCCCTGCACCCCCATCATTGCTCTGTCCCAGCACCCTCATCATTGCTCTCTTCCAGCACCCCCATCATTGCTCTCTCCCAGCACCCCCATCATTGCTCTCTCTCAGCACCCGCATCATTGCTCTGTCCCACCACCCCCATCATTGCTCTCACTCAGTACCCATCATTGCTCTGTCCCAGCACCCCATCATTGCTCTGTCCCAGCACCTCCATCATTGCTCTCTCCCAGCCCCCCATCATTGCTCTGTCCCAGCACCTCCATCATTGCTTCACCCAGCACTCCCATCATTGCTCTCTCCCAGCACCCCCATCATTGCGCTCTCCCAGCACCCCCATCATTTCCTCTCAGCACCCCCATCATTACTCTGTCCCAGCACCTCCATCATTGCTCTTTCCCAGCCCCACATCATTGCTCTCTCCCAGCCCCCCACCATTGCTCTCTCCCAGCAACACGTCATTGCTCTCCCCTTCCCCACCATCCCCATCATTGCTCTCCCCAGCCCTATCAGCCCTATTATTGCTCTTCCCAGCCCCATCATTCCTCTCCCCAGCCCCATCAGGCCCATTATTGCTCTTCCCAGCCCCATCAGCCCCATTATTGCTCTTCCCAGCCCCATCATTCCTCTCCCCAGCCCCATCAGCCCCATTATTGCTCTCCCCAGCCCCATCATCCCATCATTCCTCTACCCAGCCCCATCAACTCCATTATTCCTCTCCCCAGCCCCATCAGCCCCATCATTGCTCTCCCCAGCCCCACCATCCCCATCATTGCTCTCCCCAGCCCCATCATTCCTCTCCCCATCCCCATTATTGCTCTCCCTAGCCCCACCATCCCATTATTCCTCTCCCCAGCCCCATCAGCCCTCTCCCCAGCCCCATCATTGCTCTCCCCAGCCACATCAACCCCATTATTCCTCTCCCCAGCCCCATCAGCCCCATTATTGCTCTCCCCAGCCCCATCAACCCCATTATTTCTCTCCCCAGCCCCATTATTGCTCTCCCCAGTCCCATCAGCCCCATTATTGCTCTTCCCAGCCCCATCATTCCTCTCCCCAGCCCCACCATCCCACCATTGCTCTCCCCCCACCTCCCCTCCCCAGCATTTCAGTAAAAAAAAACGAAAAAAAAACAACAACTTACCTCAGCTCGCTCCCCTGCAGCAGCATTCTCCGGGTTGCCGGCAGCTTTCTTCCTGACCCAGGTGCGCGCTGCATGATGACGTCGTCAACCTGCGCGCACCTGGGTCAGGGAGGAAGCAGAGGATGAACCCTCCAGCTCCGCTGCTATTCTCCTCCTGACAGCAGGGGAGCTGCAGGGATCGCTCCCTGACCGCCGCGTGCAGGTAGCAGCTGCACCTTGCGGGCCCCTTGGTGCAGCTGCATGGTGGGGACCCGGCGCAGCTGCACCGGCGGCAGTATGTCCACCCCAGGACTGCTATAGGGCCCCCCCGGCTCACGGGCTTCATAGCAGTCGCGTGGTCTGCCGCCATTGGTGGTACGCCACTGCCCCTGACCAGATACCAAACTCGTCGCAGTTTTTCTTTGGCATCTCTACCACCTCTCCATACCGACCAAGCTAGGTCATGATGTCATAACGAAAAAGTGACTCGTTACGAGTCATCACGGTCACTTTCTTGATTTGGTTTTGGCGAGACACTGCCTGAACGGCAAAGTCTCGCCAGCCGGGCTCATTTTTTGCCGACTCATAATTCGTCCAGAAGAGTTCAAGCCCCTCCGGCCGAACAAAGCTGACATCAAACTCAGGCATGGAATAGGGATGTATCAAGGCGTAGATGTCAATTGCCTTGAAGCCCATCTTCAGCAGGAGCTCCACAACTTTAGATCTTGGAGGACATGCATCACTGCCCCTCCACCGAAGACGGACCACATTCCTACGCACACTGTCTGGCCCGGCTGTTGGGAGGGACCACACTGTATCCCCCCCTTTTTGTTCTCGGAAGGCCCCGAGGCCATGCCTCTCTATCCAGAAGGATAGATCAACCTCTTGACCCTCTACCATTAGTGATCTCTCCCCCTTCTTTAGAGCCTCCAGAAGGCGCCGTTGCAACATGCCATCCCTAAAGCCCGGAGACGAGGAAGAGGAGGATGCCCTATTTGCCCCGTAGGTGACACTGGCATAACTCTGGACAGGCGTTGCCACCACCGGGGGGCAACCAGACCAGTGACTACATCAGCCCCAACAGCATCACCATTACCCACCTCCATCTCACCCTCCACCAAACCAGCAACCACACCAGTAGACAATGAATTGTCCTCATTCACACCCACCACCACATTCATTCCTGCTGGACCAGTAACAATGGTGGATGACATTTTGACCTCAGCATCATCAGGAACAAGGGGCTCAGTCACCTCCACAGAACTGGAGGCAACCTCACCCCTGGTCTTATGTGTGTCCTCCACATCATCAGTCGGTAATTTCCGCTGTTTTGCATTTGGAGCGATGCGCCGCTGATCTTTAGCTGTTGTGAGGCGCCGCTGATCTTTAGCATCAGGATCTTCCTGACCAGCGACGCCAACACAAAATAACACTTTGGTCGGAGCGCTCAGCCCCGACAGCCTCCTCACACTGACGCCGCTCCTCAACTAAGTGATTAGCGGCAACAGCATTCAGAGGCGCCGAGGCTACCGGAGCTGCCCCCGACACCGGGCTGCTCCCCCTCCCACTGAGGAGCGCACCGCAGCATCGTGGCCTGACCGAATGCCCACCGTCGGGCCGCCCTCACTGTCCAGCCTGATGCACCTCCTGCTGGGTCCCCACTAGTACAAGCAGAGACGGACCTCTGCGCCTCACTACCACGCTGTGTAATCTCCCCGCGCCTTTGCACCGGATCCACAGCAGAACCCGGGCTGGGCTGGGCAACGGGGCTTATACAGCGAGCTGAGCCTGCCGCCGACTCAGGGGGTACAGGGAGGGGGGCATATACATAGCTTACTGCTTCCTATAGCTTTGGCTTGATCTTCTTAGTCTTTTTCTGGCCCCTAGGTGCCTCTTCTGGTAGATGGTCACCAAGATGGAATTTTGGAGGCACACTGTGGACTCCAGGAGCTTTATCTCGACCATTAGCGCCCCTCCCTGGCCTCTGCTGTCACTGTCCTCCCCAGAGCCGGCAGAACTGGGATGCGACCGGATGTCATTGTCGCCTGTCCTGCAGGGAGCTCGCTGCACGTGGCCTGCGGGTGACTTTGCAGGCTGCCAGGTGGGGCTTTCTACTGGTCATCATCACTCTCATCATCCACCTGGCTCTCAGGCTGCAGCCCCATCTGCCTTTGCTCTCTGTTATCAGCCATTTCTCTGAATCGGTCTTCATTTATCAGTTTTTCCTTAAAAGGACCACTCTGCTCTCTGATGGTGGCTTTCCTTAATTCAGGCTCATTAATTTCAGTTGTTAGCCTCTTTACCTCCGCCTGGAGTTTAGCCTTCCTTGGTTTGGAGGCCCCTGCAGCTTTAGCGCTTGTGCAGCGCAGCTCCTCCCGGAGCCTCCTGACGAGCTTACTTGCATCTTCATACTCACGGAGGCGGCTCATGACCCGGGAGGCATAGGTGGACACAGACTCCGGGGGACTTTGAATCGCCCAACCTTCCTCAGTGAGATCGGCCTCACCTCTGTGAGCACTCAGCTTTCCTCCGGAAGGAGCGCCATCAAGCATGCTGTCAGGCTTACCCTCCATGCTGGAAGCCTTGCGGCTTCTAGGAGTCTTCACAGTCCCGGGGGGTGTAGGAGCCACATTGCTGCAACTCCTGGTGGACCGTCTCACCCCCGAGTCCTCCGTTGTGCAGGCCGGTTGCTGGTTTCTCCTGCCCCCCCGCCGGCCTGGTTCGGGAAGCAGAAGCCTGGGACTTGGCTCCATCACTCATCCCAGAAACCCGCTCCCTCCCTGGGCAGGAGAGAGAGCAGATCCCCAGGTGGAGAGGTGTTGGTTCTCACAGACCTCAGGAGCACACAGCAGGACCTGCAGCCACCACACCCATAATCAGCACACTGAGCAGCAGCTGATCCCGAGCTGCACACACTATTCTGCTGGTGCAGTCACTGTGTACATACATTACATTACTGATCCTGAGTTACATCCTGTATTATCCTCCAGAGCTGCACTCATTATTTTGCTGGTGCAGTCACTGTGTACATACATTACATTACTGATCCTGAGTTACATCCTGTATTATACTCCAGAGCTGCACTCACTATTCTGCTGATGCAGTCACTGTGTACATACATTTTTACCCTGCATTAATCCTGAGTAAGGCATATATATATATAGTGCATATATATAATATATTATATACTGTATATGACGCGCCCCCTGGGCCAGTGCTGTAGGGGATACCCGGAGCCGGATCTCGATGGGGGTAGTAGTCCTTGTGGCGGTGACCCGGTCTGTGCCCAGGGTGTCAAACTAAGTGGCAGTCTATGGCAGTAGATGTTTAACTTGATTGTCGACTACGCCACCCGTTGAGTATGGCTTTGAAGCCGCCGCTGCAGAGCAGTCCACTGAGGCCGGTGGTATATGTGCAGCAGTGATGGTATAACCCCCAACGGGAGGGGTATGGCCTCAGGGCAGCAGGTGTAGATGATGGGGGTTGTGATGATGCAGAAAGAAGATTCAGAGTCAGGAGATGCAGTTCAGGGTTTTTACTTACTGGTGTTCTTTTGGTCACTCTGGCCTTGAGCGACCACCCGAGCCGTGCTGCGTCCACCAGGTCCTGGACTCGGCCAACCCCCAGGCAATTCCGGAGCGTGGTCCTGAGCTCCTTTCTGACTCTCCCTTCCTCTGGTCGTTCCCACCAGGGATCCACTTTTGGCCGGCTCCCTCGGGTCTCTTGGTGGTCAAGCCTCCTCTGGGCTCCCTGATCCTATACTCGGTGTGCCTTTCTAGTGGATTTGGTGAGGGTCGTGGCAGATCCTGACCACGACCTCCGGTTCCTGGCTAAGGTTCGTTTTGGGCCTCCGCCAGCTTGGGATCCGGTACCCTTGTCCGCCAACCCTTCACCCTTCTGTCCTTATTCTGGGATCTTGGGGTTCCTTCTTGTTTCCTCTCTGGGTCCTTCTCACTCCTCTCTCTCTCTCTCTGCAGGTTCTGCTCTGGAGCTGGGCCCAGCCGGAGCCACAGCTCCCTGTCAGCCCTCCTGGCTGAGCTCCTCTGCTCTGCTCCTCAGGCTAAACTCTCTCCCTGTTCTAAGATGGTGCCCACCTTATATACTTCCTCTATGTGTGAGCTCAGGTGACCAGCACCCAATGAGCTCCTATCTTTACCCAGACTACTCCCCCTATCTGCCCCTACACTACTGGGATGTTCCACCCCCCTCCCACTCCAGCCAGGGACAGACGCTGTCGTACCTGCACATAAACTGGTGGGAGTACCGTCGTTCTGTCCCCCGGAAATGGGATGTATGTAGTGCATGCAGCCTACTAGCTCAGTTCCACACTCCATCCTTACCCGGGAGTGGAATACCACACCTCTGGCTTGAGGTGCAATACCTCTGTAGCAGCCGAATCCTCAGGGTGCTACATTCCCCCCTGGTAAATCACAGCACGTCCTCGGGCTGTAAAAGAATAAAAACATCCACAAACACAATTTTTTTTTCAAAAACATCATAAACATATAAAACATTATATATATCATCAGCATAAAACTTTTCATAGTAAACATTCTTGTTCCTCCGGCCACGGTGCAACTTGTGACCGGGTAAAGTGCAACAGTCTCTTCAAGAAAAAACAGTTTCCTATAAAACCGGTAGGGGGCGCCTTAGAAAGCGCAACTATATACAAGGGAAGGTATGGCCGCTCTCAATCCTCGGCCAGTGGGGAAAAAGGGATGGCTGCTCACAGTCTTCAGCCTGTGGGGAGATGGGACACACTGGAACAGTTCACACTTGTCCCAACGGGGAACATATTTAAATTAGCAGCATGGCAGATACCCTTACGGGTAACTATTTTACAGTTTCAGTTCACCTCTTAATGGTGACGATGCCATCCTGCTCCTTCCTGAGGGTAGGCTTCAGACCCGTCCGGGTCCTCTTGACCTTCCTCACACCGCAACTCCTCTTCCGTCAGGCGATGTACATGAAGTGCATAGGGTCCTTTGGCACACTGGTGCCGGGTAAAGGTGACCTCATCACCCAGGTAAAGGTCACGACCTCTGTGTCCCTCCGGTAGGTGGGACTCGACATCTCTTCTGGTCACAAAGACGTCGCCGGGGGTGTGATGATCTCGAATGAAGCCCCAACCGTGCTGCAACTGGAATTTAATTACAGTCCCGGTGGCACGGGGACCGTGGGCTGCACGGGGGTTCCTCCTGGTCCGGCTCTTCTGTTCTGCACTTTTTATTTGCAGCCGCTGCTCGCGGACCCGCCTCTCTCTTCTTTCTCGGTCAAAGGCTTCCAACTGCTGGCGGCAGCACTCTGCACGCTCCGCTGCAGCCGCCCGGGTTTCTTGAGTGAACCCGATGAGGTCTCCTCCTGCGGGGTCCCACTCAAACTGCGCCTCCTCTAACAAGAGCGGGGTCATCTTGACGGGCGCCGGAGCCGGGATCAGGGGCTCATCCAGAGGTCTTTCTTTCCGGAGTCGGGGATGGTGGAACTCCGGTGGCCACACAAAGGGCTGCCCATCCGGGCAAGTGTGTTGGGCAAACAAGTCCTCACCCAGGTGCGGCACAGTGGAAGTTGAGGGCGCGGTGGTGGTAGCGGCGCCCAGGTTTACCAGGCCTTGCGACCAGGCTTGGGGCACCCTGAACGTAAAGGGCACCGTGAAGACGGCGGCGCCCGGGGTTACTTGACCTTGCGACCAGGCCGGTGACTCAGCAGAGGTAGAGGGCGCTGTTGGTACTGCGGCGCCCGGGGGTACTCGGCCTTGCGACCAGGCCGATGGCGCTTCCTGTTTGGTCGCACTCTGATTTGAGGCGCGTGACGTCACGGGGAGCGCGGCCGCGGCTTCTGTTTGAGGCCTAGTCGGGAGCGGTGACGGTGCAACGACGGACACGGCAGGGGAAATTTCGGGCTCTGCGACGGGGAGCTGGGGCAGGCTCACGGCTTCTCGGCTCGGGGTAGTGACGTCCCCTTTACCTGCCTCCGTTTCTTTAGCTCCTTCCTCGGCGTCGTCTCCGGCCTTGATTCCTCCTGCGCCATCCTCAGAGGCGGTCTGACTCCTCGTCTCGGGTGGCGTGCTTCGCTGGCGGGTTCCAGCCTGCTGGGCCATCTCTCTGCTCCATGCGGCCAGTACGTCCCGCTGCACTCGGGCCATCCTCTGAGCCAAGCCCTCCAGTGCGGTCTGTGCACGCTCCCGGTCTCGGGGGAGCTGTGCCAGGATCTCCACCAGGCCTTCTGGGGTTGTCGCTTGCAACAGGCTCCTGACCACTGGGTCGGTGCTGCCTGCCTCTCCCTCCATCTCCGGGTACGGCTCCTCCAGACTCCTCCAGGCTGCTCCCATCTTCTCTCTTTTGTTTTGTATACGCCCATACCGAGGGCGGTCCTGGGGTAACTTGGTGATTGTCAGTTCCAGGGGCAGTCCCCTCACGCTGATGGACATCTCTAACATCACAGTCTCTGCTGGTGGGGGCGGTTTCCGCTTTTGGCGCCATTCCTTGACCTGGCCCACGATGGGAGGTGGCCTCTTGCCACCCTCCGGCACGCCCATAATGGCGTCCGCTCTGCCAGGGCGGGAAATCTTCTGAAATGGCGGGAATCGTCTCCCAGTGGCGGGAAACTTCGTGGATGGCGGGAATCTTCACCGATGGCGGGAAGAAGGCTGAAGATGGCGCCGGATGGCGGGAATCTTCACCGGTGGCGGGAAAACTTCACGGATGGTAAGTTTTAAAAGTCTCTTTTTCAGGCACGCAGTACCCAGTGGTTGCGGGCACGAAATCCTGCCGACTACGCCAAAAGTTGACGCGCCCCCTGGGCCAGTGCTGTAGGGGATACCCGGAGCCGGATCTCGATGGGGGTAGTAGTCCTTGTGGCGGTGACCCGGTCCGTGCCCAGGGTGTCAAACTAAGTGGCAGTCTATGGCAGTAGATGTTTAACTTGATTGTCGACTACGCCACCCGTTGAGTGCGGCTTTGAAGCCGCCGCTGCAGAGCAGTCCACTGAGGCCGGTGGTATATGTGCAGCAGTGATGGTATAACCCCCAACGGGAGGGGTATGGCCTCAGGGAAGCAGGTGTAGATGATGGGGGTTGTGATGATGCAGAAAGAAGATTCAGAGTCAGGAGATGCAGTTCAGGGTTTTTACTTACTGGTGTTCTTTTGGTCACTCTGGCCTTGAGCGACCACCCGAGCCGTGCTGCGTCCACCAGGTCCTGGACTCGGCCAACCCCCAGGCAATTCCGGAGCGTGATCCTGAGCTCCTTTCTGACTCTCCCTTCCTCTGGCCGTTCCCACCAGGGATCCACTTTTGGCCGGCTCCCTCGGGTCTCTTGGTGGTCAAGCCTCCTCTGGGCTCCCTGATCCTATACTCGGTGTGCCTTTCTAGTGGATTTGGTGAGAGTCGTGGCAGATCCTGACCACGACCTCCGGTTCCTGGCTAAGGTTCGTTTTGGGCCTCCGCCAGCTTGGGATCCGGTACCCTTGTCCGCCAACCCTTCACCCTTCTGTCCTTATTCTGGGATCTTGGGGTTCCTTCTTGTTTCCTCTCTGGGTCCTTCTCACTCCTCTCTCTCTCTCTCTGCAGGTTCTGCTCTGGAGCTGGGCCCAGCCGGAGCCACAGCTCCCTGTCAGCCCTCCTGGCTGAGCTCCTCTGCTCTGCTCCTCAGGCTAAACTCTCTCCCTGTTCTAAGATGGTGCCCACCTTATATACTCCCTCTATGTGTGAGCTCAGGTGACCAGCACCCAATGAGCTCCTATCTTTACCCAGACTACTCCCCCTATCTGCCCCTACACTACTGGGATGTTCCACCCCCCTCCCACTCCAGCCAGGGACAGACGCTGTCGTACCTGCACATAAACTGGTGGGAGTACCGTCGTTCTGTCCCCCGGAAATGGGATGTATGTAGTGCATGCAGCCTACTAGCTCAGTTCCACACTCCATCCTTACCCGGGAGTGGAATACCACACCTCTGGCTTGAGGTGCAATACCCCTGTAGCAGCCGAATCCTCAGGGTGCTACATATATACAGTACAGACCAAAAGTTTGGACACACCTTCTCATTTAAAGATTTTTCTGTATTTTCATGACTATGAAAATTGTACATTCACACTGAAGGCATCAAAACTATGAATTAACACATGTGGAATTATATACTTAACAAAAAAGTGTGAAACAACTGAAAATATGTCTTATATTCTAGGTTCTTTAAAGTAGCCACCTTTTGCTTTGAAATCGCAGGTTAACAGCAGCTCAGATTAGAGACCAGGTCAATGCCACACAGAGTTCTAGCAGCAGACACATCTCTTCAACTCCAGGCTGTGTAAGGGCTATTTGACAAAGGAGTAGAGTGATGGGGTGCTACGCCAGATGACCTGGCTTCCACAGTCACCAGACCTGAACCCAATCGAGATGGTTTGGGGTGAGCTGGACCGCAGAGTGAAGGCAAAAGGGCCAACAAGTGCTAAGCATCTCTGGGAACTCCTTCAAGATTGTTGGAAGACCATTTCCGGTGACTACCTCTTGAAGCTCATCAAGAGAATGCCAAGAGTGTGCAAAGCAGTCATCAAAGCAAAAGGCGGCTACTTTGAAGAACCTAGAATATAAGACATATTTTCAGTTGCTTCACACTTTTTTGTTAAGTATATAATTCCACATGTGTTAATTCATAGTTTTGATGCCTTCAGTGTGAATGTACAATTTTCATATTCATGAAAATACAGAAAAATCTTTAAATGAGAAGGTGTGTCCAAACTTTTGGTCTGTACTGTTTATATTATATATAATGTATATATATACAGTGCCTTGTGAAAGTATTTGGCCCCCTTGAACTTTTCTACCTTTTGCCACATTTCTGGCTTCAAACATAAAGATTTAAAATTCTAATTTTTTTGGGAAGAATCAACAACAAGTGGGACACAATCGTGAAGTGGAATGAAATTTATTGGATATTTTAGACTTTTTTAAAAAACTGAAAAGTGGGGCGTGCAATATTATTCGCCCCCCTTGAGTTAATACTTTGTAGCGCCACCTTTTGCTGTGATTACAGCTGCAAGTCTCTTGGGGTTTGTCTCTATCAGTTTTGCACATCGAGAGTCTGAAATTCTTGCCCATTTTTCCTTGCAAAACAGCTGGAGCTCATTGAGGTTGGATGGAGGGCGTTTGTGAACAGCAGTTTTTAGCTCTTTCCACAGATTCTCGATTGGATTCAGGTCTGGCCTTTGACTTGGCCATTCTAACACCTGGACACGTTTATTTTTGAACCATTCCATTGTAGATTTTGCTTTATGTTTGGGATCATTGTCTTGTTGGAAGATAAATCTCCGTCCCAGTCTCAGGTCTTTTGTTGACTCCAACAGGTTTTCTTCCAGAATGGTCCTGTATTTGGCTCCGTCCATCTTCCCATCAATTTTAACCATCTTCCCTGTCCCTGCTGAAGAAAATCAGGCCCAAACTATGATGCTGCCACCACCATGTTTGACAGTGGGGATGGTGTTTTGAGGGTGATGAGCTGTGTTGCTTTTACGCCAAACATATCGTTTTGCATTGTGGTCAAAAAGTTTGATTTTGGTTTCATCTGACCAGAGCACCTTATTCCACATGTTTGGTGTGTCTCCCAGGTGGCAAACTTTAAACGAGACTTTTTATGGATATCATTGAGAAATGTCTATCTTCTTGCCACTCTTCCATAAAGGCCAGATTTGTGCAGTGTACGACTGATTGTTGTCCTATGGACAGACTCTCCCACCTCAGCTGTAGATCTCATCCAGAGTGATCATGGGCCTTTTGGCTGCATCTCTGATCAGTCTTCTCCTTGTTCGAGATGAAAGTTTAGAGGGACGGCCGGGTCTTGGTAGATTTGCAGTGGTCTGATACTCCTTCCATTTCAATATGATCGCTTGCACAGTGCTCCTTGAGATGTTTAAAACTTGGGAAATCTTTTTGTATCCCAATCCGGCTTTAAACTTCGCCACAACAGTATCTCGGAGTTGCCTGGTGTGTTCCTTGGTCTTCATGATGCTCTCTGCACTTGAGACAGAACCCTGAGACTATCACAGAGCAGGTGCATTTATACGGAGACTTGATTACACACAGGTGGATCCTATTTATCATTACCAGTCATTTAGGAGAACATTGGATCAGTGGATTCTAGTTATCGTTACCAGTCATTTAGGAGAACATTGGATCATTCAGAGATCCTCACTGAACTTCTGCACTGAAAGTAAAGGGGCCGAATAATATGGCACACCCCACTTTTCAGTTTTTAATTTGTTAAAAAAGTTTAAAATATCCAATAAATTTCGTTCCAGTTCACGATTGTGTCCCACTTGTTGTTGATTCTTCCCCCAAAAAAATTAGAATTTTATATCTTTATGTTTGAAGCCAGAAATGTGGCAAAATGTAGAAAAGTTCAAGGGGGCCAAATACTTTCACAATGCGCTGTATATATGTGTGCGTGTGTCTTTGGGGAGTAAAGCATAGTATAGGAGGGGCTGCGGACCACGTGTCCCCTGTATGTTTATTGCAGTATATGGAGCGTTCTATAGATCTCGTCACCCCCGATACAATGACATTTGATGCTTTCTGTAGATTTCATTGGGTTGCGGCTTCTGACATTCATCTTATATATTTCGAACATTGCAAGTCCTAATCAGCTTCTGACATTTATGGCAAAAAATGCACGAAATTGGGTTAGGAAACTCATTTACAGCAGCGCAGATGATTTCAGCGACGCCCAGCAATGGATATTTTTATATATTTGGCTTTTTTCTGCCCACGTACGTTATAAAATAATATGAAACAATGTTAAAGAGCTGTCATCTGAGCGGAGCCTGCAGACCACAAAACCCTATTATCCTGCTCCGCGCTGCTCAAGTGCTTCATTTAGACATTCGGTGCGGGAATATTAATGTCACCGTCCTAAATTGTTATTGGAGCCAAGAAAATATAATAAGAGAGGGAATAAATGCCTGATGCCTGAGGATGATATGGGGGGGGACACAGTATATGGGACCTGAGATATCATTAGAGCCGCGGTTTCATGCAATAATCATAAAAAATGCCGACGTCTCGCACACACAAGACTAATTGGACAATCTGCAAAAAAAATGAATTTAATATGGCATCAATTAAAGATGCCGGATTATCAAATATTCTGGATTATTAGATATTCATAGAAAAGAGAAAGTTTCCTGCTTCAACTATTGAATTGTATTGCAGTTCTCTCCAAGAAAAAAAGGAATTATCAGATTATCTGGATTATTAGATGTCAGATTAAAGGACACTACTCTATATGTCACTGTATTGCCCATACCCAGCGTCTTCTTCAGGATGATTGGTAAGAAATAGGAAGTGAATTGTAGAGGCCCAAAAGTTTTATTGCCCCAATAAATAAAATCATAGGGCCAAGTAGCAAAACTCTGCGCCTCCAAATGTTACCATGCTTTTATTGAAAAGCCACATGTTTTAAATAATTTTGCATTGTACAGCAAAATAGCTGGGATCTGTTTTCCTGACTTGATAATAAGTGAATTCAACCTGTCTGCTGCCACCACTAGGGGGAGCTCCCTCCACAGTATTGAAGTCAATGGGGACTGCACAGATGCAGTGAGCTCCCTCTAGTGGAAGGCTGTAAGTAAAACATGACAGTTTCATATTATGAAAGGGATGTGTTCAAGTATTGAAGCCTCTTACCATGGACCCCATTGTAGTAATGCACCTTACCTCTCTGGCAGGTTTGTCACAGGTTACACACCACTCTCCATCCACCCATGTGTTCGGTAAATACGGTTGGGTGATGGCAATTGAAGTGTTAACTCCTAACAATGGCCATGGCCCCAATCCTCCTAGGGCCCCTGTTCAGTGCACCAGTCCCTTCTGCCTTTTACTTATACTTCATCTCAATTTCCATGTGTTTGATGAGATTTACGGAACTGCAAAAATGATGCGAGCGCAATCCTCTGTATCAGCAATCCGCACAAAAGCAAAAAATGTTCCTCTCCTCTCTGCGGGTGACTCATAAATGGATGAAATTATCATTACAAGGGCAGAGCCGGCGGCTGGGAATAACGCGAAAATCATTCCATACAATAATTAAACCTGCAAAGCTAAGAAAAAAAGATCCTGAAATAATAAAACATGTTGTTATTTTTCTAATATATTTTCTGTCAACTCTTCTCTGTTTAGACGATCTCTTCTACTATTACTTTATATCCATCGGAACATATTACTTTATATAAAGACTGTGAAGAAGTAATGCTTCTCGGAGCTGAGGGATTGCTAGGCTGTGTGCACATGGTGCGTTTTCACAGCGTTTTTCACCCATTGACTTCAATTGAGTCAGTCAAACCCGAAGCAAAATCGCAGGTATAAAAACATTTGCGGATTTGCTGCAGATTTTTGCTGCAGATTTGACTGACTCAATTGAAGTCAATGGGTTAAAAACGAGGCAAAAACGTACAAAGAATTGACCACGGGTGACAGGCGTCGGCTGATGAGAGACTACTCCTCCCATCAGCCTACAGCTGCTGCCACTGGTAATAGCAAGAGCAGGGAGTTGTCATCAGCCGGCGTCTATGCTCGCAGTGAAAACAAAAAGTTAATATAAATGAATGTTAAAATAAAAAACACATTATACTGACCTATCCACCATAATCCCGAGTGTCCCGGTGATCCGATCACCCGGCAGCATGGTATACACAGACAGGAGTGTGATGGCTCCCTGCAGTATATAGCACTGAGCAGACTTCACATGAGTTCATCAGCTGATGATCAGCTGATGAGCTCTGGTGACCTCACTTACTGCACCTCTGCTGCCTGAAAAAATTCTCACACAGCGGCGCAGTAGGTGAGGTCACTGGAGCTCATCAGCTGATCATCAGCTGATGAACTCGTGTGACCTCGGTCCCGGCAGCTCAGCGCTATTGTCACGTTAGGTGTGGGGAGAACTCAGAGTATGACGACGGGAACAGGGAAGGGAGCTCTACAACTAGGGAAAGGGAGAGTAGAGACCCCTATGCAGATCTAACGACACCCTGACTCCCCTATTGACCCTAAATAGGTTCCGCACCTATTGCCGAGCAGGATACCTTAGCCCTAGCTGACCCTAGAGCTAGGCCTTAGGTAGGAAGGGGAAGGGGTGAGCACTATTTAGCCCCACTGCAAACTAAAGTACAAACCCGGGAAACAAACAAGGGAATGCACTTAGGCTTAAGATGACACCGGAGAGAACACGGCAACAATCCACAAAGGAACTCCAAGAAAATTCTAGCCGACTACTAGAATTCCAGGCCTGAATAGATAAGAATCACTATCACCAGCAACTCTCTGGAGAAACTGAGTGCATTTAAGGATCCAGCAAGGGTGTGGTAATTAGCAGCAGAAGGTGAGGATCACCGCTGGGTACTAAAGGTATAATCGCCAAGCAAGGTGAAGATCCCCCCTGGGTCCGAGAGAGAGAGGGATAATGAAAGGATCAGGAAGATGTTTGCAAGGCAGCAACCTTCTACAACTGACATACCCATGACAGCTATACACTGACACCGGAGTGATTACACTCCTGCTAATGTATAGAGTGCTGTCCTCTAGAACAGTCACATCAGTGATTGCTGATGTGACTGCCCTAGAAGTGACCCAGATCTTTGTGGGACACTGTGGATTATGTCATCACGTCAGACAGGTGAGGGATATGATTGTTTTCTGTTTTTGTTTTTTTACAGGTAACAATGGCTTCAGCGGATTAGGCGTTAGGTGAGTATATGGTGGCTTTTACTTTTAAATAAATGATTAAAACCGTGTGGACTTTTATATCAAATAAAGGATTTTTCATGCTGTGTGTTTATTTAATAACCTTTACTATAGGGTTATTAATGGGGGCGTCTTATAGACGACCTCCATTACTAACCTGGCCTTCATGTCAACTTCCAATACAAGGCTGACATGAACCCCAACCCAATTGCCCCGCTTGCCAACGCGCCAGGGCAAGTGGAAAGAGTGGAGGCTAAGCGCCAGATTTGTCGCCTCTTATGGATGCACCATTTCTGGGGCCACTGAGGGCTGATGTTATTAGCCTCGGAGGGGCCAGTCTCCATGGCACCTTCCCTGGCTATTAATATCAGCTTACAGCTGTCTGTCTAGCCTTTGCTGGTTAGATTTTATAGGGGAACCCTACATCAATTTTTTTATGGGGTCCCCCTGTAATCAAGCCAGTAAAGGCTAAGCAAACAGCTGTGTGTTGTTATTTATAGCCAGGGAACATTTTTGGCTAATCGCCTCTTCCCTGGCTAGTAATATCATCCCCCAGTGGTCGGCTTTCCATTTGCTGGTTATCAAAATGACTTGGGAGCCCACGCCATTTTTTAAATTTAATTCTTAATTTTATTTCATTTATAAGAAATCCATGCCCACTGTGCTTGTTTTTGATGCGTAAACTCACCCGCTAGTCTCCACTGTAGATTTTGAAAGATTGAAATATCATTAAATGCAGTGGATCTACATGTACTGACAAAACAAGTGCGGCATTAGAACTCAGCATTTTAGATGCAGCGAAGATACGCTGCATCCAAAGCGCTGCTGGTTGCTAATCATGGGACGTAGCCTAAAGGCTAACCAAACAGCTGTGAGCTGTTATTAATAGCCAGGGAACATCTTGGCATAATGGGCCCTTCCAAGGTTAAATATAGCAGCATTCAGCTGCTCCAGAAATTACACTTCATATTTTAATGGCAGTAGGGGTAATGGGATTAGGTGTCGCTGACACCAAGCACTAGGTTTAGTGATGAAGAGGTGTCAACCAGACACCCTCATTACTAAACCTGTAAGTAAAAAGTTAAATAAACACACACACAGAATAAAACACATTATTTGAAATACAACAGATGCATTCTTTAATCATTTAAATTAACCAATATACTCCCCCCTGCTCAGACAGTAATCCAAGGGTTAAAGTGATGTCCCACGTTTCTTTTTTCAAATATCTTTATTTAGCTCCAAAAAGCATTCATTGCTGTACAAAAACTCATCAAAAAATGCACCAAAAACGCATGAAAATCGCGGCAAAACACTCGCCGCAAGATGTGCAGAGGCCTTGCAGAAATTTCTGGAACCAATTACCCAACATGCGCACATAGCCTTACAGTTGTATCCAGTCTGGAATCTAGGCTGATGCATTTTATCCAGAATGTTACATGGTATTAAAGGGTATGTCCACCTCTGGGTATATAATATCTAAAAAAAAATTTTCACTTAAATGCAATTCAGTTTTGTTAAAATTTGGCTTTTACAGACTCTTATGTTTCTCTGTAGATTCAACTTTAATGTGGTCTGTAATTATAAATCAGCTGAGAAGAGCTAAAAAGAAGACCCCTAAGACTTACAAACTCTCCCCTCAATTCATCAGTAGGAGCTCACTGATGAATTCTCATTTAACTCATTCTGCAGCCAGCATTAGACAGTGGAACGCAAAGACTGCAGAAGGCAAACGGTGCAACATTATTAACAAAACAAAACTTAAAAATGCATGCATTTAAGTAAGAGAAAAAAAGTTGTCCCCAAAGTTGAACAACTTCTTCACTCTTTTGCATAAATTAGCAAAGTTTAATACGGTCATCCCACATTGATGACTATCCCTCCCTCCTGTGCAGTGTATTGCACAATGTCTGCGGCAACTAAAGTAGGTGTTATGCCCTTCACCATCCTGAGCAAGAGGGCATGACAATGGGGAGCAGCGGTATCAGCTGCCTCAGTTTTAAATGGCACGTGGTAGGTGGACGCCCGGTTGCAAATTTTGCATTAGGGACTAGGCTGTTCAATTTTTGGCTCTGGGCATTAACCTACAGTTTGAGTTTTGCACTGAAGTCCCATTTACTTACCTACAACGTGAACAGTTTTCAGCGACTTAGCAGCATGCAAAGGTGCTGCATATATATATATATATATATATATATATATATATATATATATATATATATATAGTACAGACCAAAAGTTTGGACACATCTTCTCATTTAAAGATTTTTCTGTATTTTCATGACTATGAACATTGTACATTCACACTGAAGGCATCAAAACTGTGAATTAACACATGTGGAATTATATACTTAACAAAAAAGTGTGAAACAACTGAAAATATGTCTTATATTCTAGGTTCTTCAAAGTAGCCACCTTTTGCTTTGATGGCTGCTTTGCACACTCTTGGCATTCTCTTGATGAGCTTCAAGAGGTAGTCACTGGAAATGGTCTTCCAACAATCTTGAAGGAGTTCCCAGAGATGCTTAGCACTTGTTGGCCCTTTTGCCTTCACTCTTGAAATGATGTTTAACAGAAAATGTGCAATCTGCATTCAAACAAAATTTGACAGGTGCATAAGTATGGGCACCCTTATCATTTTCTTGTTTTAAATACTCCTATCTACTTTTTACTGACTTACTAAAGCATTTTTTTGGGTTTTGTAACCTCATTGAGCTTTGAACTTCAGAGCCAGGTGTATGCAATCATGAGAAAAGCTACTTAAAATGGCCACTTGCAAGTTGTTCTCCTGTTTGAATCTTCTCTGAAGAGTGGCATCATGGGCTACTCAAAACAACTGTCAAATGATCTGAAAACAAAGATTATTCAACATAGTTGTTCGGGGGAAGGATACAAAAATCTGTCTCAGAGATTTAACCTGTCAGTTTCCACTGTGAGGAACATAGTAAGGAAATGGAAGAACACAGGGACAGTTCTTGTTAAGGCTAGAAGTGGCAGGCCAAGAAAAAACATCAGAAAGGCAGAGAAGAAGAATGGTGAGATCAGTCAAGGACAATCCTCAGACCACCTCCAGAGAGCTGCAGCATCAACTTGCTGCAAATGGTGTCACTGTGCATCGGTCAACTATACAACGCACTTTGCACAAGGAGAAGCTGTATGGGAGAGTGATGCAAAAGAAGCCGTTTCTGCAAGCACGCCACAAACAGAGTCGGCTGAGGTATGCAAAGGCACATTTGGAGAAGCCAATTTCTTTTTGGAAGAAGGTCCTGTGGACTGATGAAACCAAGATTGAGTTGTTTGGTCATACAAAAAGGCGTTATGCATGGCGGCAAAAAAACACAGCATTCCAAGAAAAACAATTGCTACCCACAGTAAAATTTGGTGGAGGTTCCATCATGCTTTGGGGCTGTGTGGCCAATGCCGGCACCGGGAATCTTGTTAAAGTTGAGGGACGCATGGATTCCACTCAGTATCAGCAGATTCTTGACAATAATGTTCAAGAATCAGTGATAAAGTTGAAGTTACGCAGGGGATGGATCTTTCAGCAGGACAATGATCCAAAACACCGCTCCAAATCTACTCAGGCATTCATGCAGAGGAGCAATTACAATGTTCTGGAATGGCCATCCCAGTCCCCAGACCTGAATATCATTGAACATCTATGGGATCATTTGAAGAGGGCTGTCCATGCTCGGCGACCATCAAACTTAACTGAACTGGAATTGTTTTGTAAAGAGGAAAGGTCAAAAATACCTTCATCTAGGATCCAGGAACTCATTAAAAGCTACAGGAAGCGACTAGAGGCTGTTATTTTTGCAAAAGGAGGATCTACTAAATATTAATGTCACTTTTCTGGTGAGGTGCCCATACTTATGCACCTGTCAAATTTTGTTTGGATGCAGATTGCACATTTTCTGTTAGTACAATAAACCTCATTTCAAGGTAGAAACATTACTGTGTCCAACAGTTATTACATATATCAAACTGAAATAGCTGTTGCAAAAACACCAATTTTTATAAAACAATAAGCTTAAGATTAATAGGGGTGCCCAAACTTTTTCATATAACTGTATATATAATACAGAAGTACATAGTGAGACGCACAGATCACACCTGCATATACTTATAATCAGGGTCGGTGTGGGCTGGCGGGATACCGGGAAATTTCCCGGTGGGCCCCGCCCCCTGCTGCAGAGTAGAGGGGGGAGAAGAGAACAAAAAAAAATCCTGCGGTTTTAAGGGGCACGGGCCCTTTAAAAGCGCAGGCACAGTGTATGCAGGGACGCGCGCACGCAGCGTTCATTACCTGAACCACCGCGGCGCACGTCCCAGTGAAGCAGCTGAAGCTGCGTGTCTCCCTTCGCCGGCCGGCTTATGACGTCATCGTCATGCGCCTGCTGTGAAGGAGGCGCGCAACTCAGGAGAAGGAGGACACCGCACGGGATCGCAGGAAGGTAAGAGGTGTGTGTGTGTGTGTGTGTGTAATGGTCTGGACACACAAGGCGGGGGCCAGCAGGACACACAAGGGGGGGCCCAGCTGGACAGACACACAAGGGGGGGGCCCAGCTGGACAGACACACAAGGGAGGGCCCAGCTGGACAGACACACAAGGGGGGGCCAAGTTGGACAGACACACAAGGGGGGGGCCCAGCTGGACAGACACACAAGGGGGGGCCAAGTTGGACAGACACACAAGGGGGGGGCCCAGCTGGACAGACACACAAGGGGGGGCCCAGCTGGACAGACACACAAGGGGGGCCCAGCTGGACAGACACACAAGGGGGGGCCCAGCTGGACAGACACACAAGGGGGGCCCAGCTGGACAGACACACAAGGGGGGGCCCAGCTGGACAGACACACAAGGGGGGGCCCAGCTGGACAGACACACAAGGGGGGCCCAGCTGGACAGACACACAAGGGGGGGCCCAGCTGGACAGACACACAAGGGGGGGGCCCAGCTGGACAGACACACAAGGGGGGCCCAGCTGGACAGACACACAAGGGGGGGCCCAGCTGGACAGACACACAAGGGGGGGGCCCAGCTGGACAGACACACAAGGGGGGGGCCCAGCTGGACAGACACACAAGGGGGGGCCCAGCTGGACAGACACACAAGGGGGGGCCCAGCTGGACAGACACACAAGGGGGGGGCCCAGCTGGACAGACACACAAGGGGGGGGCCAGCTGGACAGACACACAAGGGGGGGCCCAGCTGGACAGACACACAAGGGGGGGCCCAGCTGGACAGACACACAAGGGGGGCCCAGCTGGACAGACACACAAGGGGGGGCCCAGCTGGACAGACACACAAGGGGGGGCCCAGCTGGACAGACACACAAGGGGGGGCCAAGCTGGACAGACACACAAGGGGGGGCCCAGCTGGACAGACACACAAGGGGGGGCCAAGCTGGACAGACACACAAGGGGGGGCCCAGCTGGACAGACACACAAGGGGGGCCCAGCTGGACAGACACACAAGGGGGGGCCCAGCTGGACAGACACACAAGGGGGGGCCCAGCTGGACAGACACACAAGGGGGGGCCCAGCTGGACAGACACACAAGGGGGGCCCAGCTGGACAGACACACAAGGGGGGGCCCAGCTGGACAGACACACAAGGGGGGCCCAGCTGGACAGACACACAAGGGGGGGCCCAGCTGGACAGACACACAAGGGGGGGGCCCAGCTGGACAGACACACAAGGGGGGCCCAGCTGGACAGACACACAAGGGGGGGCCCAGCTGGACAGACACACAAGGGGGGGCCCAGCTGGACAGACACACAAGGGGGGGGCCCAGCTGGACAGACACACAAGGGGGGGCCCAGCTGGACAGACACACAAGGGGGGGCCCAGCTGGACAGACACACAAGGGGGGGGCCCAGCTGGACAGACACACAAGGGGGGGCCCAGCTGGACAGACACACAAGGGGGGGCCCAGCTGGACAGACACACAAGGGGGGGCCCAGCTGGACAGACACACAAGGGGGGCCCAGCTGGACAGACACACAAGGGGGGGCCCAGCTGGACAGACACACAAGGGGGGGCCCAGCTGGACAGACACACAAGGGGGGCCCAGCTGGACAGACACACAAGGGGGGGCCCAGCTGGACAGACACACAAGGGGGGCCCAGCTGGACAGACACACAAGGGGGGGCCCAGCTGGACAGACACACAAGGGGGGGCCCAGCTGGACAGACACACAAGGGGGGGCCCAGCTGGACAGACACACAAGGGGGGGCCCAGCTGGACAGACACACAAGGGGGGGCCCAGCTGGACAGACACACAAGGGGGGCCCAGCTGGACAGACACACAAGGGGGGGCCCAGCTGGACAGACACACAAGGGGGGGGCCCAGCTGGACAGACACACAAGGGGGGCCCAGCTGGACAGACACACAAGGGGGTGCCCAGCTGGACAGACACACAAGGGGGGGCCCAGCTGGACAGACACACAAGGGGGGGCCCAGCTGGACAAACACACAAGGGGGGGCCCAGCTGGACAGACACACAAGGGGGGCCCAGCTGGACAGACACACAAGGGGGGGCCCAGCTGGACAGACACACAAGGGGGGGCCCAGCTGGACAGACACACAAGGGGGGCCCAGCTGGACAGACACACAAGGGGGGCCCAGCTGGACAGACACACAAGGGGGGGCCAAGTTGGACAGACACACAAGGGGGGGGCCCAGCTGGACAGACACACAAGGGGGGGCCCAGATGGACAGACACACAAGGGGGGGCCCAGCTGGACAGACACACAAGGGGGGGCCCAGCTGGACAGACACACAAGGGGGGCCCAGCTGGACAGACACACAAGGGGGGGCCCAGCTGGACAGACACACAAGGGGGGGCCCAGCTGGACAGACACACAAGGGGGGGCCCAGCTGGACAGACACACAAGGGGGGGCCCAGCTGGACAGACACACAAGGGGGGGTCCAGCTGGACAGACACACAAGGGGGGCCCAGCTGGACAGACACACAAGGGGGGCCCAGCTGGACGGACACACAAGGGGGGGCCCAGCTGGACGGACACACAAGGGGGGCCCAGCTGGATGGACACACAAGGGGGGCCCAGCTGGATGGACACACGAGGGGGGGCCCAGCTGGACGGACACACGAGGGGGGCCCAGCTGGACGGACACACGAGGGGGGGCCCAGCTGGACACACGAGGGGGGGCCAAGCTGGACACACAAGGGGGGAACCCTGGCTGGACACGCAAGGGGGGGGCCCTGGCTGGACACGCAAGGGGGGGAGCCTTGGCTGGACACGCAAGGGGGGAGCCCTGGCTGGACACGCAAGGGAGGGGAGCCCTGGCTGGACACACAAGGGGGAGCCCTGGCAGGACACACAAGGGGGAACCAAGGTGGACCCAGGCAAAGGGGGGTGGGCAGGATGGGTATATGGGGGGCAGGCTGGACACATGGTGGCCAGGATGGATATATGGGGGGCAGGATGGATATATGGGGGGGGCAGGATGGATATATGGGGGGGCAAGATGGATATATGGAGGCCAGGATGGATATAGGGGGGGGGGCAAGCTGGACTTATGGAGGCCAGGATGGATATATGGGGGAGGGGGGGCAGGCTGAACACATGGAGGCCAGGATGGATATATGGGGGGGGGACAGGCTGGACACATGGGGGGCTAGGATGAATATGTGGGGGGGGCGGGCTCGATACACATGGGCTAGCATAAATATATGGAGGGGCACGCTGGATATATGGGGGGTGTCAGGATGGATATATGCAGGGGGTAAGGGCAGTATGGATATATGAGGGGAGAGGCTGGACACATGGAGGCCAGGATGAATATGTAGAGGGCAGGCTGGACACATGGAGGATATATGGGGGGGACATATGGGGGCGCAGGCTGGAAACATGGAGGCAAGGATGGATATGTGGGGGGGCAGACTGGCACATGGGGGGGCTAGGATGGGTATATGGGAGGGGGCAGGCTCGATACACATGTGCTAGGATAAATATATGGAGGGGTCACACTAGACAAATGGTGGCCAGAAGGGACATATGGGGGTGCCTGGCTAGACAAGGGACTTAATTACTGTTTGGGAGCCAGATTGAGGAACATACTTTATTAGTTTATGGTGACCAGTGGGGAACATTATTACTTTAGATTCCAATTATTATTACATTATTACTTCTGTAATATAATTTACTTTTTAGGAAATTGTTTTCCATGGGATGGGACAAAAGAGAGGTCCTGTTACTGTGCAGGACGGCACTATGTTGCTTTTTTTCTTCAACTGGTGTAGTGTAGAGGTCGGGGGGGGAAAGTGGGAATATTCTGTAGAAGAGATCAGTTATTAATAACTGTGTGTTATTTTCTGCAGAGATGATTCCTGGCTGGAAGAAGTGATGGCTGTCTGTGCCAGATGAAGAAGAAAAGCGAAGATGAAGGACTTCACCTAGAGACGTCACTGGTGAGTCAGTGTATTACATGTACACTTACACTACACACGTGGTCAAAATTGTTGGTACCCCTCGTTTAATGAAAGAGAAACCCACAATGGTCACAGAAATAACTTCAATCTGATAAATTACAAATTTTTGAAAATGAAGAGATGAAGGTCAGACATTGCTTTTCTGCTTCCACAGAATTTAAAAAAAAATTAACCTCATGAAATCGGCCTGGACAGAAATGATGGTTCTTCTTCTTAACTTAATATTTTGTTGAACCTTTTGAGGCAATCACTGCAATCAGACGATTCCTGTAACTGTCAATGAGACTTCTGCACCTCTCGACAGGTATTTTGGCCGACTCCTCATGAGCAAACTGCTCCAGTTGTCTCGTGTTTGAAGGTTGCCTTTTCCAGAATGTTTCAGCTCTTTCCAAAGATGCTCAATAGGATTTAGGTCAGGGCTCATAGAAGCCACTTCAGAATAGTCCAATGTTTTCCTCTTAGCCATTCTTGGGTGTTTTTAGCTGTGTGTGTTTTGGGTCATTATCCTGTTGCTAGACCTGCGACTGAGACCAAGCTTTCTGACACTGGGCAGCACATTTCTCTCTAGAATCCCTTGATAGTCTTGAGATTTCATTGTACCCTGCACAGATTCAAGACACCCTGTGCCAGGTGCAGCAAAGCAGCCCCAGAACATAACAGAGCCTCCACCATGTTTCACAGTAGGGACAGTGTTCTTTTCTTGATATGCTTCATTTTTCCATCTGTGAACATAGAGCTGATGTGCCTTGCCAAAAACTTCAATTTTTGTCTCATCTGTCCATAGTACATTCTCCCAGAAGCTTTGTGGCTTGTCAACATGTAGTTTGGCAAATTCCAGTCTGGCTTTTTTACTATTTTTTTTTTCAACAATGGTGTTCTCCTTGGTCGTCTTACATGAAGTTCACTTTGGATCAAACAACGGTGGATAGTACGATCTGACACTGATGTTCCTTGAGCTTGAAGTTCACCTTTAATCTCTTTAGAAGTTATTCTGGGCTCTTTTGTTACCATTCATATTATCCGTCTCTTTGATTTGTCATCAATTTTCCTCCTGCACCCACGTCCAGGGAGGTTGGCTACAGTCCCATGGATCTTAAATTTCTGAATAATATGTGCAACTGTAGTCACAGGAACATCAAGCTGCTTGGAGATGGTCTTATAACCTTTACCTTTTAACATGCTTTTCTATAATTTTCTTTCTAATCTCCTGAGACAGCTCTTTCCTTTGCTTCTTCTGGTCCATGTTGAGTGTGGTACACACCATGTCACCAAACAACACAGTGAGTATCTGTAGCCCTATATACAAGCACAGTGAGTATCTGTAGCCCTATATACAAGCACAGTGAGTATCTGTAACCCTATATACAGGCACAGTGAATATCTGTAACCCTATATACAGGCACAGTGAGTATCTGTAACCCTATATACAGGCACAGTGAGTATCTGTAACCCTATATATAGCACAGTGAGTATCTGTAGCCCTATATACAGGCCCACTGACTGATTACAAGATTGTAGACACCTGTGATGCTAATTAGTTGACACAACTTTATTTAACATGTCCCTTTTGTCACATTATTTTCAGGGGTACCATCATTTCTGTCCAGGCCGATTTCATGAGTTTAATTTTTTTTTTAAATTCAGTGGAAGCAGAAAAGCAATGTCTGACTTTCATTTGTTCATTTTCATAGATTTTTAATTTATTATTACTTTTGTCAGATTCAAGTTATTTCTGTGACCATTGTGGGTTTTTCTTTCATTAAACGAGGGGTACCAACAATTCTGACCACGTGTGTATATAGTATATACAGAACTCCTGTGTATGTCACTGGTGATCACTATATTATGTATACACTATATACAGAGCTTCTGTGTATAATGTCACTTGTGACCACTGTATTACCTGTGCAATATATACAGAGCTCCTGTGTATAATGTCACTGGTGACCACTGTATTACCTGTACACTATATCCAGAGCTCCTGTGTATAATGTCACTGGTGACCACTGTATTATCTGTACACTATATACAGAGCTCCTGTGTATAATGTCACTGGTGACCACTGTAATACCTGTACACTAAATACAGAGCTCCAGTGTATAATGTCACTGGTGATCACTGTATTACCTGTACACTGACACTCTATACAGAGCTCCTGTGTATAATGTCACTGGTGAACCCTGTATTACCTGTACACTGACACTATATACTGAGCTCCAGTGTATAATGTCACTGGTGGTCACTATATTACCTGTACACTGTACACTATATACAGAGCTCCTGTGTATAATGTCACTGGTGATCCCTGTATTACCTGTACACTGACACTATATACAGAGCTCCTGTGTATAATGTCACTGGTGATCCCTGTATTACCTGTACACTGACACTATATACAGAGCTCCTGTGTATAATGTCACTGGTGGTAATAACAGTGTTGTTAGTATTGTGGTTTGTATTCATGATCAGTATTGTAGTATTTGGTCACTTTGGGGTGGTAATATGTGGTCTGGTCATGGTGTGGCCGTATTTGTTCCTTGTATGTAGTATTATTCGGTCACTATGTGGTGGTAATATGTGATCTAGTCATGGTGTGGCGATATTTGTCTCTTTTGTATGTGGTATTATTGGTGTTGATATAGTGTACTGTGTTGTGTATGGCAGTCATTTTGTTCTTGCTGATATTAACTAGGAAAAGATTTTTTTCCATTAGGCCACAGCCCCACCATCAGTATTCGGTCAGTATTTTTTCTCAGGAGTAGCTGCCAAAACCAGGAGTGGGTGATAAATGCAGAATTGGTGACTTGTTTCTATTAATCCTTTTCTCTGATTGTTCCTCACCTGGTTTTGGCTCCCACTCCTGAGAAAAATTACTGACCAAATACTGATAGTGGGGCCGTGGCCTTAGAGATTAAATACTTGGACCAGAGCGGCAGAGATGCACTTACAGGGGTTCTCTGGTGAAAACAAGTAATCACCTCTCCACAGGATCAGTGATAATATTGATTGGTGGGGGTCTGACTGCTGGGACACAATCGGCAGAATGTGGAGCTTTTCTCCCCATTAGACTGGAGCGGCATGTGAGATGCGACCACTCATCCAGTCATTCCCTCAGTGACTGTGAGCGCTGCTCTTTTTTGGAAGCTGCATTTTAAAATGGGGATAAGTGTCCTGTCAGGGATGAAACTTCCCCATTCTTCTGATAGGCGCCTTTTCCAATGTTCGGACCCAAACGATCAATAAGTGATCACCGATCCTGTGGATCCCATGGATCGGTGATAACTTGTTTTAACCAAAGAAGCCCTTTAATGCAAACTAACGTAATTGTACATCCCAGTTATAGTGGTGCACAGTAGATGTGCAGGAGCCGCCAGTCAATGCTCCACTATAACAGGGATAGCGGATAACAGATATTTGCATATGGCTGTAGGTGGGCCCCTAGAGTCAGTTCTCCCTGTGGGCCCCAGACACCCCAGTCCGACCCTGCTTATAATAGTCTTTCCGTCCTCATCTGTCCATTAGCAGCAGACGTTACATGGGGATCATTAGCTCCATGGTGGGTGTAGAAGTGTCATGTGCTGCAGGAATGCCATGTTACCTGTCAGCACCAGCTGATTAAGCTGTAGAGCTTTAAATTAACACTTCAGAACAGCAGATAGTGCGCCCCCCGGTGCCGGATCTGGAGTCTGTGCAGCAGGAACTGTCATCTCCACGATTACAACTTGAAGTGACGAATCGTCGCTTCTCCATCCATCAGTGCAGCTGCTGACGGCTTCAATATAATGGCTGAAAATCCAAGAATTCAGCAATAAAGAGTCTTCTGATTCCCAAACTGAAATTCTCTCCTGTGTCAAATATACCCAGTCGTCCACTATCTAGGCTATGCTTCATCTGGGGCAAAGATTTAGCACATCCCTCACACAAAATGCAACTTATCATACATAGTTTTGCTGCAGTGCAGTATTGTTCAAAAGTTTTAGGCAGGTGTTGAAAAAATGCTGCAAAGTAAGAAGCTTTCCAGAATAGACGTGTTAATAGTTAGGTAAATGCAAAGTGTCTCTGATCTACTGTACTTACTTTTCTTGGCCAACCACTATATTTATGGTTCTTGAATATCTCATCTTTAAACCCCCGGTCTGCTGTGAAATCTCTTCCTGTAGAGACCTTGCTGATGCACTAGAACTACCTGGTGTCTTGGTGCTGCACTCAGTCTTGCCATAGGGCGGTCACCAAATATTGATGGGATTTACATTTCTCTGTTCACTTTGCATTGTAATTGATGAATATAAACTATTAACACTTCTATTTTTTTAAAGCATTCTTCTTAGTTGCACCAATTTTTCACATAAGCCTGAAAATGTGTGCAGTACAGTATTATCAGCTGGAATCTTGGACTCTTCTTACAATCTGCTCCAGGTCTCATATGTGAAGGCGTCTTCTCCCAACAGCAATATTAAGATCTCTCCACAGGTGATCAATGGGATTTAGACTCATTGCTGCCACTTCAGAACTCTCCAGCTCTTTGTTTCCATCCATTTCTGGGGGCTTCTTGAAGTATGTTTGGGGTCACTGTCCTTCTGGAAGACCCATGACCTAGGACACACACCCAGCTTTCTGACACTGGGCGCTACATTGCCACCCAAAATCCTTTGGTAATCTTCAGATTTCATGCTGCACCGTGTACACAGTCAAGACAGGTAATAGGAAAGACGATGATCCAGCTCCACAGACTCCAAGTTTAAGAGCGGTCTTCGCTCGAAACGCGTCTGGTAGCGCACCCCTCCTTGGTGCCCCTGTGTTTCCCTTCCAGTCTACCAGCTGGAGTTACATTATCGCCATCTGGATATTTTTAAAAAATTCTAAATAAAAGACATTTGTTTTTACTATTGGAGTCTGTGAAGCTGGATCTATTCCTATTACCTGTCTACTGAGCGCAAGCAGCAGCGCTGATCACGGATCCCGGAGACACCCAGCTGGTTCATGGAAGTGAGCTGTTTTTTTTTCTCTTCCCTTTCCACACAGTCAAGACACCCGGTGCCAGAGGCAGTAAAACAACCCCAAAACATCTGTGAACCTCCACCATATTCGACTGTAGGCACTGTGTTCTTTTCTTTGTAGACCTCATTCCATTTTCAGTAAACAGTAGAATGATGTGCTTTACCAAAAAGCTCTATCTTGATCTTATCTGTCACAAGACGCTTTTCCAGAAGGATTTTGGCAAACTGCCTTTATATGTATATGCCTGGGTCTCCTGCCATAACGTTTAATTTCATTCACATGTGAACGGATAGTTCGCACTGATACTGATGCACCCTGAGCCTGTAGGACAGCTTCAATTTCTTTAGAACGTGACTGGGGCTTCTTATCCACCATCGAGACTATCCTGCCTTGCAACCTTTCATCGATTTTTCTCTGCCATCCACGTTCAGGGAGATTAGCTACAGTGCCATGGGTTGTAAACTTCTTGATTAGGTTGGGCATCGTGGACAAAGGAACATCTAGATCTCTGGAGATAGAGTTGTAACCTTGAGATTGTTGATATTTTTTAACAATTTTGGTTCTCAAGTCCTCAGACAGTTCTCTTCTCCTCTTTCTGTTCTCCGTGCTTAGTGTGGCACACACAGACACACAATTCAAAGATTGAGTCAAGTTCTCCCCTTTTTATCTGGTTTCAGGTGTGATTTTCATATTGCCCACGTCTGTTACTTGCCATAGGTGAGTTTAAACGAGCATCACATGCTTGAAACAAAGTTGTTTACCTACAATTTTGGAAAGGTGCCAACAATTTTGACCGGACCATTTTGGGGGTTTTGTGTGAAATTATGTCCAATTTGCCTTTTTTCTCTTTTTTTTTGTGTTGTTCCAATATACACAAAGGAAATAAACCTGTGTATAACAAAACATGTGTAATTGCAATAATTCTCTGGGAGAAATACTTCATTTTCTGGAACAATTGCCAACACTTTCGACCATGACCGTACATTGCTTATACAAACATATATACACAATAAACACATTATAATAACATAATTGCACGTCACCGGTGGCCATAAGGAAGGATGAATGTTAAACAAAAGGAAACTTAATGACTGTGGGATTTTCTCTATAGTATTATGATTTAGTAGTGATGTCACCGCTGTATGATATCACTGATTCCCCCCCACCCCAGAGGAAATGTCACTAATATTTGCAGAGTGACTTCGTCTGTGTCCCATGATTAGGAGAAATATCACAGGGGACAAGATGGTGGATATACTAAGATAAGGAACGATTCTGGGAACGGCGGCATTCATTGTCAGACGACACTTCCCAGAACATATTCTCGCTATCAGTCTCCAGCGTGTGACAATGCTCGCAGATGGCATCAGCTTCCATACAGAACATGTGAGATGTCACATTCTAAGGATTCCAGGCGAGACATTATAGGAACCTCAGCGATAAGACGTCTCGTCACTTCTACCGCTAAGGCTATGTGCCCACGTAGCAGATTTGATGCAGAGCGTTTTTGCAGAAAAAACGCATGCAGATTTACATGCAGATTTACATGCATTTTTACATGCATTTTTTCAAGCAGTTTTCCAGCAGATCACCTCTATGTAGCAGAAATGGTCCTGTGCTATGAGCGCCGACCACTAAGTGGCGCTGATAGTGATCAGCTCATGACAACCACTGAAGTCTAAGAAAAAGACAAGGGGGATTGGGACAAAACCAGGGCACCAAATACAATTGATAAATAGATATAAAGACAGTAATGTACAAAAATATGCACAATTTTATTAGTCTCAAAACACACTACATAGGACATTATTAAAAAACATGATAAAAAACATACACAGGACAAAGGACAAAAAAAGAAAAAAAATTGGGTGAATTTTATCAATCTATTTATCAATTGTATTTGGTGCCCTGGTTTTGTCCCAATCCCCCTTGTCTTTTTCTTATGCTTGCTTGCATTCATGGGGACATTGGCACAAATACATAATTAATATTTAGTGTGGTGCTAGGTCTGCCCCTTACTTCTTACCAACCACTGAAGTCTGCTGCAGACCCAGGGTTGTCATGCCCACGCATCGGTGACCCACGATCACGTGACGGGGTCACCGATGGGCGGGGTAAGTGACGCGCTTCCGGTGCGGCGATGTTAAATGCTGCTGTCAGAGATTGACAGCGGCATTTAACATGTTAACAGCCGTAGGATCGTGATTCCACCCGCGGCTGTTGCGGGCACATGTCAGCTGTAATAATCAGCTGACATGTGCCTGGTTCAGTGCGGGCTCAGTGCCGGAGCCCGAACTGAACAGGGGGTGACAGCCTGGTGTGTACTAATACGCCACAGGCTGTAAAGGGGTTAAATGACTGTGCATTTTGCCGTTGCTTTATCAGGAGGTGGAATGATTATTAGTGATGGGCGAGCAAATTGAAATACTCAGGTGCTCGACCCGAGCAACGAGCCCAATGTAAGTCTATAGGAAACTCGAGCATTTTTCAGGCAGCTGGAAAAAAAAACGAAACCAAAATGGATGTTCCTGGGAAATATGTTAAGGAACATCCTTTCCAGGGTAATGACTTGTATTTAAGGCAAAATAACCAAAACCAAAAATACTCCTCCACACCTTAGGCTATGTTCACACGTAGCATTTTTGATGCGTTTTTGCACTTTTGCATTGCTTTCAACAAAGACAAATGCATTCACCAGGAAATGTCATTTTAACATTTTACTACCTTATCTGGCCATGTGGTGTGTGAGACATCATCAGACACATCCTGCTTCATTTATGAAGGAGGGACTCTGAAAGTCACCAAACCTATTTTTATAGGGCCATCAGGCGGCCCTTACTATTCTTAAAGGGACAACAGTCGGCCCTCACTATTCTTAGAGAGCCATTAGCCGGCTATACTTTGTTGTTCCCATTACTAAAGAGTGGGTCTCCTATACTGTTATTGCGTATGCAGTGAGTGGCAGGGCTGCCCAAAATTTGGACGCACCCCAATACCCCTTTGAAAATTTGGACGCACCCCAATACCCCTTGGAAGAGATGTAGAGGAGGACCTCCTGAAAAAAAATGTTCCCATTATTAGGAAGTGGGTCTCCCACTTAATGGAGGCCAGAAATGGCAGAATTTTCTGACAACGTATATGTGATCCGTGTGACGGAGAAAACATAGTTTTAAATAGCTAGATTTTTAGTGCTGTAATATGGAAAGGACCTCGCTGTATTCTGCAGTGCCAACAAGCAAATGGTGCAGAAAAACAGTGTTCTCTGGATTGCTTTTTAACCAAATAATGAGGATTAAGATCCAAAAAAAAATGATTCCTGAGACCTGGGCCTATTTCTAGAATGCTAAAACTCTTACTGTCGCTCTTATTCACTCTCGTCTGGACTACTGCAACTCTCTTCTGATCGGTCTCCCTCTTACCAAAATTTCCCCTCTCCAATCTGTCCTGAATGCAGCAGCCAGGGTTGTATTTCTGTCCAGCCGCTTCACCGATGCCTCCACCTTGTGCCAGTCATTACACTGGTTACCCATTCGCTACAGGGTCCAATATAAACTCATTGCTCTCACCCACAAAGCTCTCCACAGTTCTGCACCACCTTATATCTCCTCTCTCATCTCAGTCTATCGTCCTACACGTGCCCTCTGTTCCACAAATGACCTAAGACTAACATCCCCCATAATCCGAACCTCGCACCTCCGTCTCCAAGACTTCTCTCGTGCTGCGCCAGTTCTCTGGAATGCTCTACCCTAGACCATCCGATTGATGCCTAGCCCCGATGTCTTCAAGCGCGCTTTAAAAACCCATCTTTTTAAACAAGCCTACCACCTTAACTACTCAGTAAACTAACTTTCCCCTGTTCCCTCCTAAATACTATTCAGAATCTGCTCTCTACTGTTCATCTGTCTCTACACCCTCCATGCACAAGATAACTGCACTCAGTAACTGAGTATTGCACTTGAACATACAGGCTGATGACCGGATCATACAGCTTTTTATGATAATCCCGACTTATTATAATTGCTAGACCTGAAATAACAAGCACTTTTCACCTATTGTGTCCCCCCATTTCCTTGTAGACTGTAAGCAGCGAGCAGCCGGACCCTCACTCCTAATGTAACTGTTTAAACTGTCTCACCTTGTATTGAATTTATTGTTTGTACATGTCCCCGCTTAATTGTAAAGTGCTGCGGAATATGTTGGCGCTATATAAATAAAAATTATTATTATTATATATCTAACAGCAGCAGAAGGCAGAACTGGAATGGAGCCTCTTGTGCTATATGCACTGCAGTCTGCTATATACCCTGCCTGCCTATATACACTGCCTGCCTGATATCTCTGCAGACGGATTAGTCCTCAGAAGGACTGTTTGTTGAGATGGATATATGTAATATATTTCTGTTCTACCTACACTACCTAATACACAAGCAAATCTCTCCCTAGCTCAGCAGCAGCTCTCCCTACACTGTCTGATTCCGGAGTGACTGTGACGAGCATAGCGGCGCCAGGTATAGCTGTGCGGCCAGCCAATCACTGTAATGCCCACAACCAACATGGCTGCGGCATTACAGTGAATGGCAGGCAATCCCTACATGTTCATTGGCTCTGTAAAGAGCGCCAAACATGCAGGGCGGAGACCCGAGCATCCGCCGAGCATTTCACAAGTATTCGGCGAGGTCCGAGCATCTCGAGTACAGAGATGTTCTGGCGAGTATGCTCGCTCATCACTAATGATTATCAATCATTACATTATTAAGCGTAATCAAACTGTTGATTATATGTATGTTTGTGCTTTTATTATGGCTAATATTATTATGGTGATTAAGGTTATCCTGCAGAATATTTGTACTCTCTTTATATTATTACTATATTGATACCACTGTTATTTGTTACCATATTCTTGGAGCCTGAACCTTATGAATTCTGTCGTTAGACTCTGATCAATAACCATTTACCTCCTCATTGGAATTAATAAAAGTACGATCATTTCTCCAGTTTTAATCATTTTTAGTGTTTTATGTAATTAATTAAGGAAATAAGGGTTTACTTTTTGCATTACGTCTGTCCTAACCATTATTGTAGGTTTATATATTTGTTTTCAGTTACTACACTTCTACTATTCATATATCTATAGATATAGTAGATCTGTGGTTTGGGGCATTTTTATAGGTTGGTAATGTGTATATTTACAGAATGTATCAGCACTTTGCAACAATATTGACCAAACAACGGCTTTAAGGTGCAAAATATTGTTGCTAAGTGCTTCTATCAATTTTAACGTTCTTTGGCTCGATCTTGAGGCATGGCGAATGGATGGATGAACAATCTTGTGCAAGCCTAGATGGGTCCACCAGGGTCTCCTCCACCGTTATCTTGATAGTATCAAGCCATCAGGTTGCTGGTCTTCCTCTTCACCTTGTTCCTTTTATTCTTCCGATCATGATGTCCTTCTCCAGTGATTGCTCTCTTCGTATGATGTATCCAAAGTAGACAAGTCATAGCTTGGTGATCCTTGCTTCAAGTGACATGTCTGATTGTTCCAAAATGTATTTGCTTGTCCTTCTTGCCATCCATGGTATTGATAACATCGTTCTCCAGCACCACATTATGAAGGCATTGATTCTTCTTCTGTTTTGTTTCTTTATCGTCCAGGTTTCGCATCCATATGTTACTACAGAAAAGTCCGGACTATGTACGAGCCGTGTCTTCAACGCCAGTGAAATGTTCCTCGATCTGAAGACCTTGTCCAGAGACTTCATTGTTAATTTGCCTGTAGCTCTTCTCCTATTGACTTCTGGTGTCATTACTGCATCTTGAGTGATCATTGATCCGAGTAGGTTGAAGTCCTTTACAACTTCCTTGATGAGAATATGTGTGACACCTCAGTCGCCCTCCCTGGGAACTTGGGGTACTCGGAGCCGGGTCAGTGTAGGGGTCGTGGGGGATGCAGTCGTGGCCTAGACCCGTTCCGTGCCCAGGGCGGTCACACTAAAAATAAATGGGCTTTCAAGTAAGAGTGGTATTTCGACTACGCCACCTGCGGTTTCCGGTGATGGACACCAGCGCTGCTACAGTCCACTGAGGCTGGTGTTACGGGCAGCTAAGATGGGACGGTTCCCCGCAGGCGGAGCAGGCCTCAGGGCAGTGTGAGAAGGAATGGTGGGTGCAGTGCCGCGCAGGAAAATAACAGGCTGAGGCGGTGTGTGGAGTCATCCAGGTCTTTACTCATTTTCAGATGAACTTTCAGCCACAAAGCTTCTCTCTGCTACACACGGCATACTGCGGCCACCGGGAAGGGGGTCCAGCACTTCCCAGGTAGATCAGGAGCACCTGTCGAGACCCCTCTGGTGTGTGTTCCTCTCCTTGGTGAGTTCTCCCACTGAGTCTTCTCCTGACTGTGTGTGGTACAAACGTGGTGTAAGGCCGGGACCCACTTGATAAACGCAGTGTAAGAGATATAGGTGGCGACTCCGCTCCGTCCGTATCCCCCTGGGATCCACTAGGCCTCCGGGCTTTTCTGACTGAGACGTGAAGTAGCAAAGTCTGATATCGGGGCCGGTCACCCCTCTTGCAGCAGGAATCCCTCTGGCTAGGCCAGAGTAAAGAATACAGGTGGCCTAGGCTGCTCCGTCCATATCCCCCTGGACCTTGACCGGGTAGAGACAGTGGTTAACTCTGACCCACTCCTCGTCTCAAGGCCAGAGTACGAGGACCGCGAACCTTCAGCCAGCTACAGCCTCTTGCTGGACCCTGACAGAAGACCCTCAATCAAAGACCTTGAACTTAATATGGCCGTAGATTAAATATGAATAAGTATTTCCTAAAAGTGTGTCCTCCACCCTCACCCACTACATGGTTCCCCCTATCTTTGGTTCCCCCCATCTCCTCTATCCCAGCCCGGGGCAGCACCATGGTGCATTTAGGCCCCCTACAGGACAGGAGTGGTGTAGTGTTGAGTGGTGAAGTGGTGTCCTGAGAGATGCTCCATCCTTACCTGGAAGAGGAGATACTGACAAGCCCAGGGGATGGGGATGACTCGGTTACCCGGGCCTTTAGCCTTAAGGAAGTCGCGGTGGTCGGCTCCTGGGCCCGTACTCTGGGGTCTCTCTTTAAAAAGGCGTTGATAGATATCAAGTTTATAAAAGTTTGTGACGCCACCTATGGTTTCTGATGATATTCACCAGCGCTGCGCAGTCCACTGAGGCCGGTGATAAGGCAGCTAGATGGTATGGCTCCCCACAGGTGGAGCTAGACCTCAGGGCAGGGTATGGACGGGGTATGCAGGACGGAGAGACTCAGCCGGGTCAGAGCAAGAACAGGGACGGACACAACAGTCACTTCAGTACCTTTTACTGATGGAAATTCAGGCACTCCCCGGAGCATTGTAGGGTGAAGGGTGTATGTCCGGATCCTCCCCAATGAGCGGGTTTTGGGCCTCCTGTTTCTTGACTCTGCGTAGTAAGTTTTTGACCTACCTGGAGCTAGGCCTAACTTTGTCTCTGTCCTGCGCTGGCTGACCTTGTGGTAGGGCCTTCTCTTGGAGTGCACGCTCCCGACCTACAGGGCCTATGTGTCTCCTGGCTCTGGTACGTATCAGCACTTTAGCGATCCTGGGACTTGTAGTTCTCCAGGGATTCCGGTTTATCTTACTGGGTCATGGAGATCGCAGTAAGCTTCGGACCCGGTGTCCGGTAACTGCTTCTTCGGGGTGAGCTAGTTAAGCTCCTCTGCCCCCTATGAACTTGTAGTGAGCTGGCAGGCTCTGGCTGTTCTGTGATAATTGAGATAGAGCCTGTGACAGAAATGATAACGCAGGATGGTGTTTCCACCTTGTGGCCAGAGGTTGCACCTACGCAGGATGTGATGACAGAGAAAAAGACTGAGTCTCCTGGGTCCCTCCCTGGAGAGTCACGTGAGCAAAGTGAAAAAAAAGCAAAAGCGTACGAAGAGTCTGAGGTGGTCTGTGAAAGGAACCAGGACGGTGTGCAGGTCCTCGTGTGTGTCGTAGAGGATACTCTCAACGTGGTTTCTGTTATCTGACACCTTATCCTCAGAGTTTTTCCCAGCTTCCGCACTGCTGAAGGATTCAGCTGTTACACTCCCTGCTACTGGAGTGTGAACCACATAAGGGAATCCACAAGAGCTACTACCCGGATCAGAGAGACTGTAAGCGGGACCTCTGGCGAGAGGCCGAAGTATTCCTTCCTTTCAGCGAAGTCTGCTGTTCCTGTTTTCTTCGGCTGGGATGCCTTCCTGCAAAGACAGACAGGCCTGCGACGGGGGACACATCCTTCTGGAGTAAAGTACTGGTAACGTGTGAGTAGGGACAGTGAGGGTCAGCTTATAAGTACACCTTATTGCGGTGAACATTTACGGTTGTCATTTATTGTGTTCTGCTGTGTTAAAAATGTATACAAGTAAAGATACGGTTATCAAGGTAGAGTCTGTGTGTGGGGATCTTGCTGGGCCAGATCATAGATACCAATGCGCGGCCTTGCCCGCGGTCACTTCATCCTAACTCTCTCTACTCTTCGCCTTCGGCCTACTCGGACCCTCAATAGGCTACTCACACTAACGGCAGCTTGCCGCGCTTCACCGATCTTATGGCGCCGGCACACCTAAAGCTCACCTCACTGAGCTACATGGAGTCTTGATCTGGAAGCTCCACTGCAGGATAGCAATTGCAGGAGCTAGAACAGGCTTTTGTCCTCTGAGGTAACTCCTCTCAGTCTGTACTGGACTCACTGCTAAACCAGACTCAGAACAGACTCTGACTCCAACTCACTAACTGCTGCCTGGCACCACCTTCCCTTTTATATCCCCCTAACGGGCTCCCTCTGGTGGTCTGAGGTGGAAGGTGGAGATATGTGAATGGTTATGGGGGCCTCTTGTGGAGGAATCCATCAATACACCCTTCTAGGATCTGTGATACCGAGCACAGCTGGGCTTCACATTCCCCCCTAGTTAAACTCAGCACTACCGGGCTGAAGTACATTTTATAAAACAGTAACAATAGGAAATATAAGCAATACTAAACAATCTTCCCTTTATGGGAGGCACAAATCTTAAACGTTGCATAACAATAACAAAGCAGAGTGTCCTCAGAATTCAAGTCTCTTGTGGTGAGGTTCCCAGAAAGGATGTCCATCTCACAAGGTAGAGTACTTTGTTGGTTTTGAGGGACCTGTCCTAAACCCTCTACGTAGGCCCTAGGGTGGCTGCAGGGCATGAAGATCCCTAATTGGACCTCCAAGAGAGCCACTCCATACAGGTTTTTCTTCTGAGGTCACCTAAAAGGGCACTCCAGGGAGCGCAATTATATACAAAACCAGTTTTTGGGCTGCACACAGTCCTCAGCCACGAAGTTCTTTGGTAAATAAAGAAGTAAATAGGCAAAGTGTCCATATCACTTAAACTGTTCAAAAATAAGCAAAACACAAAATAATGTACATATGCATGGAAAATACACAATTATGCAGTACATTACAATTTAAAATACAATACCCCAGGGGTAACTATCTACACTTTCAGCAATTTTGATCATCTACTGTGTGTACCTAGCAGGAGGTTTACCTCTTGTGCTGCGTACTGATCTGTGTAGTGCTGTGGTTGGTGGAGTGTCAGTGTCTGTATCCTCAGTTACTCTATCAGTTCTACGTGTAACCATGTTGTAAAACTGCCTTAACCTCGCTCTTGGACTGGCAAGTCTACCATTGGCTGGGCCCTCTTGCTCTGCTCCTGCCGGGGATCCTTCATCCGGGGACTCTTCTTGAGCTGGCTCTTCTGCAGCACTTACAGGTACAACTTGCTGTAGAGGGTTTTCTGGCTGTTCATAGAATTGGAGTACTGGAATGATTACTGCACCTCCTATCTGAGGCCAATCCACTGGGAAGTCTCCAAGGTCAGTGTGTATCACTGCTTCTTTAGGTTCTTCCTGGATTGTGAGAGGCACTTTTTCTTGGGGTTTCAGTAATTCTGGACACAATTTTAAGTGGTCCCTGGACACTGTAGCAGATGTTTTTCCTCCATCACGACTGATTATGCATGTCTTTTTGTTGTCAAATCTTGACGGTAACACAGTGTAGGGTTCTTTTTCCCACTGGTCATCAAGTTTGTGGTTATGTCTTTTTCTTTTTAATACTGTTTCACCTGGTGTGAAAGGTTCTGCGGGTGCGTTTTTGTTGTAGTGCATTTCCTGCTTTTCTCTCACCCGAGTAAGACTGTCCTTGACACAAGCTTGTACCCTTCTGTACTGCTCTTGTCTGGTGGTGTCCCAGTCCTCAGTGGTCATATCAGCTTCAGGTTAAACAATACCAAGCTCCAGATCCATGGGCAGCTTTCCTGGCCTTGCCCGCATGAGATACGCCGGAGTGCAATTGGTATAACTAACTAGTATATGTTTGTACAGATCCACTAGGTCTGATAGTAGGTCTGGCCACTGGTTTCTCTCCTCAAGTGGTATGGTCTTTAGCAGGTCGATGATGATGTTGTTCATCTTTTCGCAGAGACCGTTTGTTTGTGGGTGGTACGGTGTAGTCCTGATCTTTTTACACCCGTAGAGATGGCAGAACTCCTTGAACAACTCAGCCTCAAAGGCTGGGCCTTGGTCCGTTAGCACCTGCTCAGGGTAGCCATGGGGTCTGCAGAAATACGCTTGGAACGTTTTTGCTGCTGTCTCTGCCGTCAGGTCTTTGACGGGGGCGACCACCAGAAAACGTGAGTAGTGATCTACCATGGTCAGAGCATAGGAGTACCCTGACCTGCTGGGGGAGAGCTTGACATGGTCCAGGGCCACGATCTCCAGGGGCCGAGTCGTCTTGATGGGCTGCAGGGGTGCCTTCTGGCTGCTGAAGTCTTTCCTTCTTAGGCCGCAGGGTCCACAGTCCCGGCACCACCTTTCAATGGATCTGCGCATTCCTACCCAGTAGAATCGACACTTCAGCAGGGTCTCTAGCTTTTTCCAGCCAAAGTGCCCCGCCTGATCGTGGTAAGCCTCTAATACCATCTGGATGTCTGTCTTTGGGACCACTATCTCCCATACCATCTCATGGGTTCTTGGATTAACGTACCGCCGGCACAGCTTCTCACGGTAAATAAACAGCCGGCTTCTCTCGTTCCACAACTGCTTTGCTTGCAGAGACGCTTCTTTCTCCAGGGAGGCACCTTCTTGGGTTATCAGCTGTTTGATGCGGCTGACAACCGGGTCACTGTCCTGGGTCTCTTTCCAGCTGTGGTGAGGCAGGGGGTTTAACGTCTTTCCACGCTGCTTCCTGGAGGCTCGCTGCTCATGGATCATCCCACTCCGGTGAAAGGCAGGTAGCTCTATCTCTTCCAGGTCATCCACTTCTTCTTCTGTGTCTGACTGGTGAGGCATCCTAGACAGGGCATCGGCGTTGGCGTTCTTGCGGCCCGCCCGGTATTTGATTGTAAATTGGTAATTTGACAGCCGAGTCATCCATCGTTGTTCCAGAGCCCCCAACTTAGCTGTTTCAAGATGGGTCAAGGGGTTGTTATCAGTAAAGGCAGTGAACTTGCTGGAAGCCAGATAGTGCTTGAATCTTTTAGTGATGGCCCAGACTAAGGCCAGGAACTCCAACTTGAAACTGCTATAGTTCTCTGGGTTCCTCTCAGTCGGGCGGAGCTTCCTGCTTGCGTATGCGATGACTTTCTCTTGCTCATTCTGTTTCTGACTTAAGACAGCGCCCAGTCCTTCGTTGCTGGCATCCGTATACAGCAGGAACGGTTGGCTGTAGTCAGGGTAGGCTAGGATCTCATCACCTGTCAGGATCTCCTTCATCTCCTGAAACGACTCTGCTTGCTCCTTACCCCAGTGGAATGGAGGATTTTTGTCTTTGGGGACTGCCCTACCAGGAGGTCTTGCAGAGGAGCTGCTTTCTTTGTGTAGTCCTTTACGAACCTCCGGTAGTATCCTACTAGTCCCAAGAACTGACGCACCTCCTTGAGGTTCTTCAGCTCCGGCCACTTCTGGATGGCTGTGACTTTCTCCGGGTCTGGTGCTACCCCTTCCGGACTGACAATGTGCCCCAGGTACTGTACCTTCCTCTTGAGCAGGTGGCACTTTGAGGGCTTCAACTTCATCCCGTACCGGGACAGTGACTCAAATACCTCTGCCAGGTGTTTCAAGTGGTCCTCGTACGTTCTGGAGTACACAATTACGTCATCCAGGTAAAGTAACACAGTCTCGAAGTTGCGGTGTCCCAGGCAGCACTCCATCAATCTCTGGAACGTTCCGGGGGCGTGGCAGAGTCCAAACGGCATACTGTTGAACTCGCAGAGTCCCATCGGGGTGGTGAAGGCCGTCTTCTCTCTATCCTCCTCAGCCACAGCTACTTGCCAGTAACCACTAGTGAGGTCAAGGGTGGAAAAGTAATTTGCAGACTTCAAGGCAGCTAGGGACTCCTCTATGCGTGGTAAAGGGTATGCATCTTTATGTGTAATGCGATTTACTTGACGGTAATCTACACACATTCTCATGCTCCCGTCCTTTTTCCTAACCAGCACTAGGGGAGCCGCCCAGGGACTACAACTATCCCTTATTACTCCCGCCTTCCTCATGTCATGCAGCATTTCTTTTGCCTTCTGGTAGTGAGCTGGGGGTATAGGCCTATAACGTTCTTTGATTGGGGAATGGTTGCCTGTGGGGATATGATGTTGAACCCCCTTAATCCTCCCGAAGTCTAGTGGATGTTTACTGAACACCTGCGAGTACTATTGAACCACCTGGTGTACACCCTGTTTTTGATGGGCAGGAGTGGTGTCTGTCCCAACATGGAGCTGTTGACACCAATCCTCCACCTGGGTTGAAGGGTCATTATTCTCTACTTCATCTGGTGAGGTTAAGGACTCCGCCTCATGGATGCAGTTATTATTGACAGCATGTAATTTGGCAACAGTGGCATAACGTGGCAGTCTGACCTCATCTTCCCCTAAGTTGAGAAGACGGACGGGCACCCTCCCATTACGTACGTCTACCACTCCCCTGGCGGTTAAGAGCGTGGGTCTGTGCTCGGAGCAAAGGGGTTCTACTACCGCCTGGTAGCTCTGTCCTCTAAGACCTATGGCAGCTCTACACCAGATGAGCATTTCACTCATTGGGGGGATGACAATGGGTATTGGGTCTGTTACCCTCACGTTACCGATTTCACTGTCTGTTAACTTTACTTGCTGTTGATACATCAGGACGCGGATCACCTTCTGTAGCGCCCTCCTCTATCCTGGTCTGGCAGTGTCAGCTATCTGGTGGAGTAAGAACACAACCTCTCCCAAACAGTTACCAACAATGTTAGTGCCAAGTACCATATATGGGTGGCTGTCATCAGGGTTAGTCTCCACTACAATTAGTCTCTGGTCCTTCAGCTCCTCTCTCCCCACCTTTACAGTCACATTCTTAACCCCGAGTAGGTTAAGGGGGAGTCCATTTGAAGCATAGACAGACAAATTTGGAGCTGGCGGAAGTAGATCGTCCATGGACCAGAACCTCTTGTAGAGGCCTTCAGGCATGATGGTTACCTGAGATCCTGTGTCCAGCAGGGCATGCGTCGGGATCCCGTCCAATCCAATGGACAGGAAAGGTCTTCCTCTGACGAACCTGTTGTACCAGTCTGATGGGCCTGGTGAGTCTACTCCTGGGTGTCGGCCCTCGACACCAGGGTTTTCTCGTTTAAAGGACACTTCTGGGCAAGGTGTCCGGTCTTGCAGCAGCGGTAGCAGGTTGGTTCCCTCAGTGGGCGGCGCTGGTCACTGGTCCTTGGCGAGGGTGGTGTTGGCCTCCTCCTCCGCATCCAGGGGACATCCTCAGGGCTGTCGGCTAGCAGGATCTTCCCTCCTTCCTCGGGCTCCGTCCGCAGCTGCAGGGCACTCAGCATGGTGGTCAGGGTTTTGCTCAACTGACGCACCTCAGAGCGCAAACTGTCCAGTTCTTTAGGGGACGTTGCTGGAACCTTAGCTTCAGCAGCCACTGGGTAAAAGGTGGGTGTAGTAGGCTTTGGGGCAACCCCACCCTGGTAACGTTGGATGGCATTTGTTTCCAGGGGCTGCAGTCCTTTTATAGCCATGTCCTTAAGATTGTCAAAGGTGGCATCCAGATGATCCAGGGACCACCAACGTACAGTCCTGCTCTCCTCTGGAGACTTCAGTCCCCGGACAAACTGTTCCTTTAGCATTTTGTTTTCATTCTCAACGCTGGTTGGACTAACCTGGTTCAGAGCCCGCAGGGCCCCTTGGAGACGCCAGGCGTAGTCCCGAACATTGTCCTCTGGTTGTTGGGAGCAGCTGTAGAACCTCATCCGGAGGTCCGCCTCAGTAAGGTCCTCAAATACAGTCTGTAGTTTTTGGAATATTGCGGACACTGACTCCTGGTCTGCGGCTGACCATGTTTCCACTTCCCGTTCCGCAGCACCGGTCAGTTGTCCTAATACAACGGCGGCTCTTTGTTTGCCGGTCATAGAGTACATGTCCAAAATACCACATATCTTCCGCTTGAATCCAGACAGGGTATCTGGTTTGCCGTTGTACTGGGGAAGCCACTTTGCTCCAGGGATGTACGGTAAAGTCATAGGAATAACGGGTGTTACAGGCGCTGCTGGTGGAGCGGCGGCTTCGGCCTGCTCATCATCGGGTGCGGGTTGACCTTCAGGGACGTTGACCGGCAGGTCGGCGTTCTGCTGCTCGTCGGACATCTTAGCGCCCCCCTAGTTAACAGTGGCCTACCTTCTGGTTTTCCTTCCGGTAGGCCGCAGCTCCGCAGGTGGCGGTTATCTTCAGGACCTTGCGTCGTTTGCGTCCTACGTCAGAGCGTTCAACGACGCTCCGTACAGGACCTGGCGCTTCTAGCTTTGACGTCAAGGCATGGGGCGTGTCCAGGACTTCGCGCTCTTTTGCAGGTACGCCCCTTATTTTCCCGCGGTTACGCCCTTCTTCTTGCTCAACGACCCAACAATGGCGGCTATCTTCAACACAACTTTACGTACACAGTTCAAAATAAAGGCGCACAGTACCCGGTGGCAATGGGCAAAACACTTCGTCATTGCAGCGGGCACGCAATCCTGTTCGTGACGCCAGAAGAGAATGACAAGCCCAGGGGATGGGGATGACTCGGTTACCCGGGCCTTTAGCCTTAAGGAGGTCGCGGTGGTCGGCTCCCGGGCCCGTACTCTGGGGTCTCTCTTTAAAAAGGCGTTGATAGATATCAAGTTTATAAAAGTTCATGATGCCACCTATGGTTTCTGATGATATTCACCAGCGCTGCGCAGTCCACTCAGGCCGATGATAAGGCAGCTAGATGGTATGGCTCCCCACAGGTGGAGCTAGGCCTCAGGGCAGGGTACGGACGGGGTGTGCAGGACGGAGAGACTCAGCCGGGTCAGAGCAAGAACAGGGACGGACACAACAGTCACTTCAGTACCTTTTACTGATGGAAATTCAGGCACTCCCCGTAGCACTGTAGGGTGAAGGGTGTATGTCCGGATCCTCCCCAATGAGCGGGTTTTGGGCCTCCTGTTTCTTGACTCTGCGTAGTAAGTTTTTGACCTGCCTGGAGCTAGGCCTAACTTTGTCTCTGTCCTGCGCTGGCTGACCTTGTGGTAGGGCCTTTTCTTAGAGTGCACCCTCCCGACCTACGGGGCCTATGTGTCTCCTGGCTCTGGTACGTATCAGCACTTTAGCGATCCTGGGACTTGTAGCTCTCCAGGGATTCCAGTTTATCTTACTGGGTCATGGAGATCCCGATAAGCTTCGGACCCGGTGTCCGGTAATTGCTTCTTCGGGGTGAGCTAGTTAAGCTCCTCTGCCCCCTATGAACTAACTCTCTCTACTCTTCGCCTTCGGCCTACTCGGACCCTCAATAGGCTACTCACACTAACGGCAGCTTGCCACGCTTCACCGATCTTATGGCGCCGGCACACCTAAAGCTCACCTCACTGAGCTACACGGAGTCTTGATCTGGAAGCTCCACTGCAGGATAGCAATTGCAGGAGCTGGAACAGGCTTTTGTCCTCTGAGGTAACTCCTCTCATGCTGTACTGGACTCACTGCTAAACCAGACTCAGAACAGACTCTGACTCCAACTCACTAACTGCTGCCTGGCTCCACCTTCCCTTTTATATCCCCCTAACGGGCTCCCTCTGGTGGTCTGAGGTGGAAGGTGGAGATGTATGAATGGTTATGGGGGCCTCTTGTGGAGGAATCCATCAATACACCCTTCTAGGATCTGTGATACCGAGCACAGCTGGGCTTCACAATACCACACCTAAAACTGAGGTGCAGTACCCCTGTGGCGACTGAACCCTCAGGGGCACCACAAATACAACTCCTACCAACAGATGAAATAAAGTTACCTAAAACACTTTTGCCTACGTACTCGACATCCTATCCGTCGTTGCTTTTTGGTGAATAGCTCATATTTTTTAATATGTCATTATTATGTTCTCTGACACATATTGAACCAATCTGAGTCATTTGTGCAACGCAAGGTCTATAAACTCGATAACAATGAAACAATTCTCCAGTCGCTGTCTTCGCATTTGTATCCATGCACATCCTCTGCCGGGAATGTGGCCACATACTTGGAGGTGACAAAGTCCTGAAATAAGTCACAAGAGGAGAGGTGTGAACTGCGGGCGCCTGTCACCAGGCAGCTCTGGAATGGCTCTCGTGGGGGTCGCTATCTAGCTGCAGCCGGACAGGTTTCTACGCCTTGTCGCCTGCCCAAGTGATACAACAGGGGTTTTAACACAGTGTTGAGGTGTCGATGTAATTATAGGACATGACATCACGTCAGGATCTCGCCATGAGAAGAACAAAAATCTATGTATCATGGAAGCTCTGAAAATTTCAGGAATGTATACAACATTTCCAGCTCAATTATTTCGGAACCTTATCTGGATGGACAATATGGCAGCCATTCCGACTAAATACAGCAAGTTCCAACCCCATACGGCAACATTTTTAGGGAACTAATCATTTGCACTTCGGGTATATTGCATCAGGTCCTCAGACTGGAAATGGTGACGACAACCGGCTGATGGGAAAGAGATATCAACAGAGTGAAAATGAACCCAACCCTCTTAAATATACAGAAGAGGGGTCTATGAGTCCCCTGCAACCTGAGTCTGCCCTAGTTCGACCTAACAAAAATGGCTGCCAATAAGCTTCTGACCGCAAAGTCTACTTTAATTAAACCCTCCTTGTATCAGAACTGGTGAATATTTCCTTTGGGACCTATATCCACATTTTTTCGGACAGACCAGGAACATGAAGCTGAGAACACAACTCATTATCTTCACGCTGGAGATTTTCTGATGCAACATCCAGAAAAGTTATTTTGCAGAGAAGGAGGAGTGGAATTCCAAGTGTTACTAAATAAATGTATAAAATGTGTAATATATATATATATATATATATATATATATATATATATATATATATATATATATATATACATATATATATATATTGTGAGGAAAAAATGCTGTAAAGTAAGAAGCTTTTAAAAATAGAAGTGCTAATTGTTTTTTTTTTATCAATTAACAAAATGGAAAGTGAATGAACAAAAGAGAAATGTAAATCCCATCAGTATTTAGTGACCGCCTGTCGCCTCCATCATCAGTATCTGGTGACGTCCCGTCGCCTCCATCAGTATCTGGTGACGTCCCGTCGCCTCCATCATCAGTATCTGGTGACCGCCTATCTCCTTCATCATCAGTATCTGGTAACCGTTAGTGATTAGCGAACATGCTCGCCACTGCTCGGTACTCGCCCGAGCATCACTGTGCTCGGCAAGCTCGGCGCTCGCCGAGTATTTCCGGGGTTGCTCGGCGGGAGCTCGGGTCCCCTCCCTGTATGTTTTGCGCTCTTTAGAGAGCCAATGAAATGCAGGGATTGACGGCCACTCACTGTAATGCCGTAGCCATGTTGGTTGTGGGCATTACAGTGATTGGCTGGCTGCACAGCGTCACCAGGTGTATATCAGACCTGGTGCCGCCATGCTCGTCACAGTCACTCCGGGTCAAACAGTGTACGGAGAGGTGCTGCTGAGCTAGGGAGAGATTTGCTTCTTCATAGTTAGTATAGCTATTCCACAACATATATATATATATCCAACTGAACTAACAGTCCTTCTGAGGACTAATTCAGCTGCATATATTCAGTGGTGATAGCAGGAATTAGGCAGGCAGGCAGGGTATGTGGCAGACTGCAGTGTATATAGTGCAAGAGGGTCCATTGAACGTTCCGGCTGCTGCTGTTCTTACAGATATTTGTAGATATAGCCCCAGATATCAGGGGCCAGGGAAAAAAAAAATTGATCTTAATCCTGGTTATTTGCTTAAAAAGCAATCCAGAGTACACCATTTTTCTGCTCCATTTGCTTGTTCTCACTGCAGAATACAGCCAGATCTGTTCCATATTTCAGCGATAAAAATCCAGAAACTTAAACTGAACGTGGAAAATATTGGCCTCCTTTTCCATTCTGTAGCAGTGTGTCGGTCAAGCTATTCACACTAGGTGTCTGTGAAGGATAGTATTAGCAAATTACAGGCCTGCTATTTAAAATTGTGGTTCTCTGTCAGACGTATCACATATAACTGCGTTCCAAAATCAGACCATTTCTCGTGATCATGGAAAATATTGTCCTCCATTTAAAATGGGCAAGGTGCGTGGCAAAAGGCGGGGAAGTGGATGTGATGGTGATGGTGCATGCAGAGGCCGAGGAGGTGGCCGTCGGCAAGCTCAAATCGTGCCACAACAAACACCCAACATCTTTTCACTCGACCTTCCTGTCCCAATTACTAGGGGACCGCAGAACATCACTATTGAACACAGAGCAGTGTCAAAAGGTTATTGGTTGGATAGCAGATAATGCTTCCAGTCACTTTGCCACCACCACCACCCTGTCTTCCACATGGTCAAGTCTCAGTAGCCATGAGTCTGGAGCGCATATTCCTCACCCTGATCCTCCTTCCTCCCACCATGCTGAGTGCCAAGTGCCTGGAGACAACTGATCCCACACTTGGACACTTAGAAGAGCTGTTCACTTTTCCATTTGTTGATTCGGGTCTCTCGCCCGGCCAGCTTCAAGCGAGTCAAGAGGAGAACACGTGTAGGGATGCCCAAAGATTGGAGCAGCCACAGTCACACGAAGGCGACGGTGGGAAAGTGCAATTACTGTCGCAAGAGGTGGATGATGATTATGATGAGACACAATTGCCAGATAGTCAGGAGGAGGACCAGGGTGCGGAAGTGGAAGACGAAATTCTAGGGTCTAGCAACAGTGTCCGCGGGTGACAACACTGCTTGTTCCGCTGTTGTGCACGCACGCCAATCCCCTGTCCATGGCGCTTGTCAAGATGCCTCCCACCCTGCACCTGTCGTTGCACACTCTCAACTAGCACCATCAGCAAGCACGTCCACGTCCTTGTCCAAGCGCAGCGTTCAGTTGTCCTTACCCCAGTCCTTGGAACGCAAGCGCAAATATGCAGCCAACGCCACACTACTAAATAAACACATTTCGTGAATGCTTGTGCTCCAAATGTTGCCTTTTAGGCTCGTGGAGACAAAAGCTTTCCGCAACCTGATTGCGGCGGCCGTCCCTCGGGACTTGGTCCCCAGCTGCCACTATTTCTCTCGGTGTGCCGTCCCCGCATTACACGAGCACGTGCCCTCAACAACACAGTTACTGGGAAAGTCCACCTAACCACGGACACGTGGACAAGTGCTTGTGGGCAGGGACAGTACATCTCGCTGATGGCACACTGGGTTAATATAGTGGAAGCTGGGACCCAGTCGGACCTTGGGACGGAACACGTCCTCCCGAAGCCGAGGATTGCGGGCCCTGGGTCAATCAGGGTTGCCCCCACATTCTACAGCTCCTGCACCTCCTCCTCCTCTTCAGCCTCCATCTTCAAAATGATCACATCAGTCGCAAGCTGGAAGCACTGCCTCGGCCAAGCGGCAACAGGCTGTGCTGAAGCTAATATGCTTAGGTGACAAACCGCACAACACTGAACAGTTGTGGACAGCTCTGAAAGAGCAGGCAGATCTGTAGCTGGCACTGCTGAACCTACAGCCAGGCATGGTCGTGTGTGACAATGGCCGGAACCTGGTGGCAGCTCTGAGGCGAGGCGAGATCACACACATACCATGCCTGGCCCATGTGTTTAACCTCGTGGTTCAGCGGTTTCTCAAAACCTACCCGGATCTGTCGGATCTGCTTGTCAAAGTATGCCACCTGTGTGCCCATTTAAGAAAATCAGCTACAGCTTTTGCTGCCCTTGCCGTGCTTCAGCAGCGTTTGAAGCTTCCAGCTCACCGACTGATCTGCGATGTCCCCACGCATTGGAACTCTACATTGTAGATGTTGGGAAGGATTTGTGAGCAGAAGAGGGCAGTTGTTGACTACCAGCATCAACAAGGCCGTCGGTATTCAGGTCAGACTCCACACATAAGACCTCAGGAGTGGACATGGATGTCAGACAAGATGGTGAGCAGCGATGACGCCATAATTAGCATCACCATCCCGCTTCTCTGTCTTCTGAAACGCTTTCTGCTCACAATTAAAGAGGATGCATTGAAGCGGAGCACTATGAGATGGAGCAAGGAACCATACAGTGTGATTATCCACAGCCCAGCCTCTTCTCATCCCAGCGTGGATTGGGTGACAATGAGGAAGAGGAGGAGGAAGAACAGGAGCTAGTTTCCTACCTGCACAACTGTCATACCATCTGTTCAGCGTGGATGGCCTGAGGACAGGGAGAAGGAGGATGAGGAGGAGAGCATGGTCAGTCGTCCTCTTGGTGAGGACACGGAAGTCTTGCCTCTTTGCAGTCTAGCACACATGGCTGAATTTATGTTACGCTGCCTTTCCCGTGACCCTCGCTTTGCCCAAATTTTGGGTGACATTCATTACTGTTGGTGACGCTTCTAGACCCACGCTACAAGGAGAACTTTCTGTCTCTTATACCCTTGAAGGACAGGCCTAATAAAATAGGGCAGTACGAGAAGGCCCTTGTTGTGGAATTATTTAAAAAATTTCCATCTGAAAACGCTGGCGGCAGAGGTCACAGTTCGTTGGACAACCAAGGAGTACAGGCGAGAGAGACACAAATGCAATCCAGCAGAGGCAGGGGAACACTGTCAAAGTTCTGGGACAGTTTTCTCAGACCCTCCCATCGCACAGGCCCTGAGGCACGGGGTACTCTCCCAAGGAAGGAAAAGTTTGGGAAGATGGTGAGGGAGTACCTTGCCGACCGTACCAACGTCCTCCATGATTCCTCTGTGTCTTATAATTATTGGGTATCTAAGCTGGACACGTGGCATGAACTGGCTCTGTATGCCTTGGAGGTCCTGGCCTGCCCTGCCGCTAGCGTTTTGTCAGAGCGGGTTTTTAGTGCCGCCATTGGAATTATAACTGATAAGCGCATCCGCATGTCAACTAAAAATGCTGACAGGCTGACTCTTATAAAAATTAACAAGGGCTGGATTCGGCCAGACTTCTCAACACCACCGAATGATAGCAGCGTAACATAAACACGAATCCAGTGTCTTTTTTTTGGGGAGGTCTAACTCTATTCCCATGCACCTCTGTCTTCACACCCCGACATGGGTATACGCTTCCTGATTTTGTCTATTTGTTCTTGTCCTCCTCCATCTCCGCATCCTCATTCTCCACCACCATATCACCACCATACGTACCATATCAACATATATACGTCTCTTGCAAGGGGCATTGGAGTTCCTCCAAATTTGGCAGCCGTTGCTTCACTGCATAGGCAAACAGTATGGGAGACCCACTTTCTAATAATGGGAACATTGCTTTCAGGAGGCCCTCCAACCTCTACGTCTCTTGCAAGGGGCATTGGAGTTCCTCCAAATTTTTGGCAGCCTTTGCAGTCACTGCATACGTAATAACAGTATAGGAGACCCACTCGTTAATAATGGGAACAACAAAGCATAGCTGGCTGATGGCTCTCTAACAATAGAGAGGGCCGACTGCTGGCCCTTTAAGAATAGTAAGGGCCGCCTGATGGCCCTATAAAAATAGTCTTTGTGACTTTCAGAGTCCCTCCATCATAAATGAAACAGGATGTGTCTGATGATGTGTCACACACCACATGGCCAGATAAGGTAGTAAAATGTTAAAATTACATTTACTGGTAAATGTTTTTTCACTGTTGAAAGCAATGCGAAAGTGCAAACACGCATCAAAAACGCTACGTGTGAACATAGCCCAAGGTGTGGAGGAGCATTTGTGTTTTTGTATATTTATTTTGCCTTATATACAAGTCATTACCCTGGAAGGATGTTCCTTAACATATTTACCAGGAAAATCCATTTCGGTTTCATTTTTGTATGTTTTATTGTGAGTCCGTAAAAGTGGTGTAATACCTCTAACAACGTTGTTGACAGCAGTGACCTGGGAGTCAGAAATGCTTCCAGGGGTCTTCCCCATGCTGTTCCCATGTCATTTGAGCACTGTTCCTATTGATTTGGCAATTTTTAGTCCCTCTGCAGACCGCCGGAGGGAGCCGCCGAAAAAATGCTCGAGTTTCCCATAGACTTACATTGAGCTTGTTACTCGGATCGAGCACTCGAGAATTCCAATTTGCTCAACTCGAACAACGAGCACCCGAGCATTTTAGTGCTCGCCCATCACTAGTAACCGCCTGTCGCCTCCATCATCAGTATCTGGTGACTGCCCCTCACCTCCATCATCAGTATCTGGTGACGGCCCCTCACCTCCATCATCAGTATCTGGTGACGGCCCCTCACCTCCATCACCAGTATCCGGTGACCGCCCGTTGCCTTCATCACTTCTTCTCGGTCACTTACTCAAAGTTTTTGAAAGATCTTGGCAGGAGGTTGTACCAAACATCTTGGAGAACTGACCCCAGATCTTCTGTGTATGAGGGTTGTGCAGATCCTTCTGTGTCTTCATGTGATCCCAGACAGGTTTGGTTTTTGGCTACATTTCTTCCATGAAGACGACTTTTGGCCAGACTTGGCCAAACAGTGGATGGGTTTAGTTGGTCCCACTCCCACTGGTTGTTATCAGGTCTGAGCTGATGGCACTGCTGGACATCTTCCAATTTCAAAGGAAAGTAACATGATGTGTCTCATCTGCTGCACTAAGTTTCCTTGGTCAACCACTGCGTACACTATGGTCCATTTTCTTGATGTCCTCAATGCTTGATGCACTTTTGAAGGCAAAAGGATGGTCATAGCAAGTATTGATGCGATTGAGATTTCTCTTTTGTTCATTCATTTTTCATTTAATTAATTGATAAAAATGAACTATGAACATTTTACATTTTTTAAAGCATTCTCACTTTGTCTAATTTTTAATAAGACAACGTCCTGAGCAGGAAGGGACTAAATCATGCTCCCATAGAAAACGCACGGTGTTAGACAAGCGTTCCCAGCAATGCATTTTTGTAGGTGCAGAATGATGGGGGTTTTTTTTTTTTGCATTTCTATTGCAAACAATGTAACTAAACAATATTTTGGGATGCAAAATAGCTCCTATCTACCAAAATACATTTTGTGTTTTATAATGAGAATTATATCAAAGTAGAAGCAAGGGGGAAAAAAAGACTAGTGGCACAGAGTATTTCAGGAGGGAAGTGATTCAACGAATAGGTCTACAGAAATCCTGGCCAAAAGGATACATGACGGACATGTAGAGCGCCCCTTTACAAAAATGGAGGCATCGGTGGAGCTGGTTTACCCCCCTTTTCTCCCCCGCATCAAAGGAAAACTTATTGGTTCCCACTTCCTACTTTGCAACCTTTGTAGAACGGGTGACGTGCCGACGTCATTACTAGTAATAGTCACATTACTGCATATTATTAATGAGGGGGCTCGGTTTACAAAGCCTGTAGGAATGGGGGATGGGTCTACCTTCTATCTGGTTCCCCTTTTGATGGGGACTTTGCTCTGTGGTATATAAGTCCTTGATTGATGCGTTATATATATATATATATATATATATATATATATATATATATATATATATATACTCACCTTGTATTTGATGGATTTTTAGTTTTCCATCATAACCTCCAAAAACAGCAAAGTAACAGCGCCCCTAGTGGCAAAATCTACACATAACGCCAAACACTTGAAAAACTTTTTCTTTAACAATTAAATCTTTTACTCTACTTGGGAACAAAAGATTATTCCAAGAAAACCAGTCATCATAAATATTTCACAATCCATTATCCGGTTTCTTTTTTCACCTTCCGCTGACAAAATCTCAGTTTGATAAGACTTAATTACAATGGAGGCCTTTTAATGCTTTGTGCGGACGTGTGAAGGTTTTTTTTTTGTTCATATGGAGACCACCTTTTAATGAGGCTCCATATATAATTGGTTATTGTAGGAGAGGATGTATTAATGGATAAAAAAAAAAGCCCCTTCTGTAGCAGCTGGATAGCGGGGCGCTCATTTCCCCGACACGCCAGATGTGCGGCACGCCATCACTAATTAGCCGAGATGTTCCTGGAGTCGAGGTCCATTATATCTGCGGGAAACCTGTTACAAGGAGTCTTGCAATTCACTTGTAATCTACTTGGAAGAGTAAAAGGAACAATGGGCTACGAAACTATCGGCGCCCCTAATGATTCGCTTGGCGCAGGGGTGACGTTGGCACTTCGGCGCACTTTGCCTAACTTTGCAGCTTCCGTTCCCCATGGCCAAAAACAATGGGACGCCCCCAGCTTTCTTCCTTAACCAATGCCTTAAGGCAAGTTTTAGTAATCTCGGCTGCGGTTCTGACTCATCTGACGGGGGGGGGAGCGACTCAATTAGCCGCACATAAATATGACATTAGAGTCAGAGGATAATGAGGATCCGTGTTGTACGTGTGTTCGGGGAGAGACTTGATAGTTACGGGAGCCGCTTTTGGGTTTGACGAGCTCCGGGCGTCTAATTATCGCTACAGATGAAATGTTACGATATCGAGCTGTATTCAGTATTTATTACACGACCGAGGAACATAAACCTACTAATGACGGCCGCAGGTTAGAGGTGACGCCCCCCGCAGACGAAACGAGGAAGAAAGCGTCCTTACTGGCCCCGGAATATGGAATCATGGCGATTGCAAGTTTATAACAGATTTATTATATTGCTACATCCTTGCCAATTTGTATCGCTACATTGTATCAACGAGGAGCTGATGACAAGGGAAGGATTTGGGACCCTATGCAAAACAGGGACCCTACCTAAAATGTAGCATGGAGGCCCCTTTAGATTCTAGGGCCCAGGTATGACTGCTTTGTCCCTGTTTGAACGGTTCATCCTCAGAAGAATGTGTCCCAAAACAGAGGTGGTCTCCGAAGCCCACGGCTTCCGTTAAGTGTTCCCCAAGCATTGGCTCTTCCGCACCCTGCACGTCGCTCCCCAGATGCAGATACCATGGTGTACTACTAGTACCAGGACTGTCACAATGCAGAATATTATCTGCAAAGTGGATGTGATTTTATGAAAACTCCTGCCTGCTGTACGTATTTTTTTTTTCCAACCTTTTTGTTCTCTATAGGCTTTAGAAAATTGTAAAAAAAAAATGCATATTTTTTTCTATCAACACTTTCAAGGGTTCGTGCAACTTTTTAGCCCTTAAAAAGCACAAAAACGTAAAAAACAAAAATAAAGAACATTTTTATTTTGCGTAAAATACATGAACCCCAAGTGCTCCATTTTGAAGAATTTGGAAGAAAAAACAGCAATGAATACCACAAAATAAAAAAAAAGAAAAGTAACTTGAAAAAAAACAGTACCGTGAATGATACGTAGGCTGATCTGGCAACACCCTAGCTCCCGTAATGTCCCTCAATAGGTTCCGCACCTATTGCCGAGCAGGAACCTAATCCCTGACTGCCCCTAGCGATAGGCCCTAGATAGAGAGGGGACGGGGTGAGCATTAGTCAGCCCCCACTGCACTAAAGACAAACAGGTAAACAGACAAGGGAAACACTTAGCTTGAGAAGACACCAGAGCGATCACGCCAACTATCCTCCAAGGGAACTCCAAGAAGACACTAGCCGACTACTAGTACTTCAACCCTGGACAGAGGAAAATTAAGCTATCACTGGCGACTCTCTGGAGAGTCAGCATCCAGCAAGGGTGTGTCAATTAGCAGCAGAAGGTGGAGGTCACTGCTATGTCCTAGAGGGAGAAGGATATCCCACAGACAATTAGATGTTGATGTAGTTTCATTTCCAAAATTTTCTTCGGTGTACAGCGCCACCTACTGTTTATTCTTTCCCGCAAAAGGCAAACTAAAGGGAATAATCAGAAAATGACCATCAAAGAGAACCTGTCAGCAGGATTTAGCCCTTTAAAGTAAAGGCTATAATGGCGCCGGGATACTGATTAATCAGATACCTGATCAGCGGCTGCTGATTTCTCACCTGACGTCTTCGGGGCGGACGTGGGGGCAGGGTCCTCTTCTTCACCCCATATGTGTCCTTTTATTTTCTACATACAGATCTTTTCAGAAATATGGTTCATTATCGTTCTACTTTTTTTTTCCCTGTGTTTATTATTATAGATCTTCAGAAAAGAGAGAGGTTTTGTATTAATAAGTAAATTGCCATATTGGTGGTCTTTTACAAGCTCTTTGCAATTTGACCCATTTATGACAGTGAGAAAACCCCCTTTTAGTACAAGTTGTGCTGTCAGAGCTACATGTCTTATACTGCCATCTGGTGGCAGTCTGTGCAAATTGCAGTCTATTATATAAAAGCAACATGAAGATATAATGAAGCCTCGGATGTTCGGAGGCATTTTCAAATATTTTTAGAAGGTCCAGCGCTCCTACACGTCATCTCTGCTGACTCCATGGTCTTTATTTAGTTATACGACAAAAATACTATTTTTTTTATTTCTTTTATATACCAAACATAACCTATTCATAAAGTAAATGCAATAACATTTATACCTAATACCAGTGGTCTCCAGCTGTGCTGAAACTACAACTCCCAGCATGCCATGGCAGCCCTATACCCGCTGTGCTGAAACTACAACTCCCAGCATGCCATGGCAGCCCTATACCCTAAGCCACTTTTTCCTTTAACCCCACCTATACCATCTCAGAAGCTTGTCAATGATTATGGCAACATTTGCAATCATTTTTTTTTACTGTTCCGAAGCATCTGAAACAAAAAGAAACAAATCCACTTCACCAATAGTTTAAGTTATCGATTTATGTCCGCAGCTCCTATGCAAACCTATGTGTGTCCATGGCTACAGGCTACTAACAAACCCTGCGTGTAATCCAATCCCCCAGTAATGTGATTCTTTCTTTCCTCTGAAGAATCAACAACAAGTGGGACACAATCGTGAAGTGGAACGAAATTTATTGGATATTTTAAACTTTTTTAACAAATTAAAAACTGAAAAGTGGGGCGTGCAATATTATTCGGCCCCTTTACTTTCAGTGCAGAAGTTGAGTGAGGATCTCTGAATGATCCAATGTCGTCCTAAATGACTGGTAATGATAACTAGAATCTACCTGTGTGTAATCAAGTCTCCGTATAAATGCACCTGCTCTGTGATAGTCTCAGGGGTCTCTGCTCTGTGATAGTCTCAGGGGTCTCTGCTCTGTGATATTCTCAGGGTTCTGTCTCAAGTGCAGAGAGCATCATGAAGACCAAGGAACACACCAGGCAACTCCGAGATACTGTTGTGGCGAAGTTTAAAGCCGGATTTGGATACAAAAAGATTTCCCAAGTTTTAAACATCTCAAGGAGCACTGTGCAAGCGATCATATTGAAATGGAAGGAGTATCAGACCACTGCAAATCTACCAAGACCCGGCCGTCCCTCTAAACTTTCATCTCGAACAAGGAGACGACTGATCAGAGATGCAGCCAAAAGGCCCATGATCACTCTGCACGAACTGCAGACATCTACAGCTGAGGTAGGAGAGTCTGTCCATAGGACAACAATCAGTCGTACACTGCACAAATCAGGCCTTTATGGAAGAATGGCAAGAAGAAAGACATTTCTCAAAGATATCCATAAAAAGTCTCGTTTGAAGTTTGCCACAAGCCACCTGGTAGACACAGCAAACATGTGGAATAAGGTGCTCTGGTCAGATGAAACCAAAATCGAACTTTTTGGCCACAATGCAAAACGATATGTTTGGCGTAAAAGCAACACAGCTCATCACCCTCAAAACACCATCCCCACTGTCAAACATGGTGGTGGCAGCATCATGGTTTGGGCCTGCTTTTCTTCAGCAGGGACAGGGAAGATGGTTAAAATTGATGGTAAGATGGACAGAGCCAAATACAGGACCATTCTGGAAGAAAACCTGTTGGAGTCTACAAAAGACCTGAGACTGGGACGGAGATTTATCTTCCAACAAGACAATGATCCCAAACATAAAGCAAAATCTACAATGGAATGGTTCAAAAATAAACGTATCCAGGTGTTAGAATGGCCAAGTCAAAGTCCAGACCTGAATCCAATCGAGAATCTGTGGAAAGAGCTGAGAACTGCTGTTCACAAACGCCCTCCATCCAACCTCAATGAGCTCGAGCTGTTTTGCAAGGAAGAATGGGCAAGAATTTCAGCCTCTCGACGTGCAAAACTGATAGAGACATACCCCAAGCGACTTGCAGCTGTAATCGCAGCAAAAGGTGGTGCTACAAAGTATTAACTCAAGGGGGCCGAATAATATTGCACGCCCCACTTTTCAGTTTTTAATTTGTTAAAAAAGTTTAAAATATCCAATAAATTTCGTTCCACTTCACGATTGTGTCCCACTTGTTGTTGATTCTTCTCCAAAAAATTAGAATTTTATATCTTTATGTTTGAAGCCAGAAATGTGGCAAAAGGTAGAAAAAGTTCAAGGGGGCCAAATACAGTACATTGTGAAAGTATCTGCACTCTACAGAAAACCATGTTCATTGGGGGAGATTATACGAGGGGCCGTCGGACTCCCGTGTCCTGTAATTATAGCCTCTTTCTTCTATTGTCTTGCCATCCGTCGTGCTGTGGATCCGTGGAGCGCTCAGTGTGATGTAGCAGAGCTGGTTTAGCTCAGGCTTCATTGTCTTATCCGGGTAATTACCGTGCTCATGGTAACAAAGTAATTATCTCTAATTTGTTACATTAAAATTCTATTGAAAATAATCCTCCTATGCATCGGCCGCAGTCACATGGTAATCACGATCCGTTCTCTGAATAAGGCGATTGACAGCATTGGGAATGAGCGCGGATTCACCGCCAGCGGGGAGGTGTCTGCTCCCATTATTATTAAGAGCTGGAGCTTTATATAAGTGACTGATTCCAGAAAGTCTGATGATCTGAAGTCCCCATATACACAAGGTTATACTATGGAGTATGGGGGTCTCCCAACTGATGACCCTTCTGTTCTCCAGGCAGATAGGGGGCGCCAGAGGAGTAGGATGAGGACATAGGTGTTTTGTAGCTATGACCCCTCTCTCCCCATTAAGAGCTCATGCTAGGGATAAGCGGATCCGTGGAAGTTCGGGTTCTGATACCCGACTCAAACTTTATTCCAAAGTTCGGTTTGGGGACCAGAACTGTACCCGAACTTGAACCAATACCCAAACCCCATTGGAAACAATGGGGACCCAGACTGGAAATCTTTCTTTGGGAGAAGTCCGTTTTCGGCGTTTAGCACCGGACTCTAACTGTCCAGTACAAACCCTGAACTTTTAAGTTCGGGTTCGCTCATGTCTACTCATGAATACTCAGCTGAGCCCGTGCTTATGGAAGAGTCGGGAGAGATAGCTGACGGTAGAGGTGTATGGACATCTTAAAGGGGTTTTCCACTTTCACAAATGTGGAGCTTTCATAGACGTAAACCGACAGACGCAGATAGCACTCACCCTCTCCTCCAGCACTGCTCCAGTCTCTATGTTTTGGCTGCAGTGGTGATAAGCACATTACCGCTGCAAGCAATCATTGAGCTCAGCGATCCATTCCGTCTAAATCAGCAGAGCTACTAAGTTCAGCGATTGCCTGCAGCGGTCATGTGTGGTGGAGTTGTGACGTCACCGCTGCAACCAAAACACAAAGTGATGACGGAGAGCCGGCGCTGGAGCCAGAGAGGGCGAGTACTATCTGGTTTTATTAATTTACAGGTATTCAATCTTTGGGGCAACACTTTTGCGAAAGTGTAAAATCCCTGTAAGAAGTGAAAAGATCCACAGTGGAAAATCCACAACAGGAAAAAATGCACCAAATCCTGAAGTTTTGTTTTGGATTTTGTAGCCGAAAAGTTGTTGATCCCAAATTTCATCCTTCTCATTCCATTTATATATATACAGCAGTGTGAAGTAATTACTTACTATGGATTGTAGATTTAAAGGGGTTGTCCGGGACTTTTAAAATCGATAAACTCTCCTTAGGATACGTCATCAATATCGGATCGGTGGGGATGCAACACCCCGAATGCTCAGCTGTTGGCTGCTGGAATTGCTCAGCTGCACAGCACAACTTCACCAACGGTATAGTGGCCGCCGCCGGTGGGAACTGCACATCCACCCGCACTGATCCGAACAGAGACATAATCCCTGTGTCGTTCACCTCCCCATCAGATCCTGCACCAACATAATCCCTGTGTCATGTTCCTCCCATTCGGGTCCTGCACCAGACATAATCCCCGTGTCATATTCCTCCCATTCGGGTCCTGCACCAGACATAATCCCCGTGTCATGTTCCTCCCATTCAGGTCCTGCACCAGACATAATCCCTGTGTCATGTTCCTCCCATTCGGGTCCTATACCAGACATAATCCCCGTGTCATATTCCTCCCATTCGGGTCCTGCACCAGACATAATCCCCATGTCATGTTCCTCCCATTCAGGTCCTGCACCAGACATAATCCCTGTGTCATGTTCCTCCCATTCGGGTCCTGCACCAGACATAATCCCCGTGTCATGTTCCTCCCATTCGGGTCCTGCACCAGACATAATCCCCGTATCATGTTCCCCCCCCTCAGGTCCTGCACCAGACATAATCCCTGTGTCATGTTCCTCCCCCTTAGGTCCTGTATCAGACATAATCTCTGTGTCATGTTCCTCCTCCTCAGGTCCTGCACCAGACATAATCCCTGTGTCATGTTCCTCCCATTCGGGTCCTGCACCAGACATAATCCCTGTGTCATGTTCCTCCCATTCGGGTCCTGCACCAGACATAATCCCTGTGTCATGTTCCTCCCCCTCAGGTCCTGCACCAGACATAATCCCTGTATCATGTTCCCCCCCCTCAGGTCCTGCACCAGACATAATCCCTGTGTCATGTTCCTCCCCCTCAGGTCCTGCACCAGACATAATCCCTGGGTCATGTTCCTCCCCCTCTTGTCCTGCACCAGACATGATCCCTATGTCATGTTCCTCCCCCTCAGGTCCTACACCAGACATAATCCCTGTGTCATGTTCCTCCCCCTCGGGTCCTGCACCAGACATCATCCCTGTGTCATGTTCCTCCCCCTCAGGTCCTGCACCAGACATAATCCCTGTATCATGTTCCCCCCCCTCAGGTCCTGCACCAGACATAATCCCTGTGTCATGTTCCTCCCCCTCAGGTCCTGCACCAGACATAATCCCTGGGTCATGTTCCTCCCCCTCTTGTCCTGCACCAGACATGATCCCTATGTCATGTTCCTCCCCCTCAGGTCCTACACCAGACATAATCCCTGTGTCATGTTCCTCCCCCTCGGGTCCTGCACCAGACATAATCCCTATGTCATGTTCCTCCCCCTCAGGTCCTACACCAGACATAATCCCAGTGTCATGTTCCTCCCCCTCAGGTCCTGCACCAGACATAATCCCCATGTCATGTTCCTCCCCCTCAGGTCCTGCACCAGACATAATCCCTGGGTCATGTTCCTCCCCCTCGGGTCCTGCACCAGACATAATCCCTGTGTCATGTTCCTCCCCCTCAGGTCCTGCACCAGACATAATCCCTGTGTCATGTTCCTCCCCCTTAGGTCCTGTATCAGACATAATCTCTGTGTCATGTTCCTCCTCCTCAGGTCCTGCACCAGACATAATCCCTGTGTCATGTTCCTCCCATTCGGGTCCTGCACCAGACATAATCCCTGTGTCATGTTCCTCCCATTCGGGTCCTGCACCAGACATAATCCCTGTGTCATGTTCCTCCCCCTCAGGTCCTGCACCAGACATAATCCCTGTATCATGTTCCCCCCCCTCAGGTCCTGCACCAGACATAATCCCTGTGTCATGTTCCTCCCCCTCAGGTCCTGCACCAGACATAATCCCTGGGTCATGTTCCTCCCCCTCTTGTCCTGCACCAGACATGATCCCTATGTCATGTTCCTCCCCCTCAGGTCCTACACCAGACATAATCCCTGTGTCATGTTCCTCCCCCTCGGGTCCTGCACCAGACATCATCCCTGTGTCATGTTCCTCCCCCTCAGGTCCTGCACCAGACATAATCCCTGTATCATGTTCCCCCCCCTCAGGTCCTGCACCAGACATAATCCCTGTGTCATGTTCCTCCCCCTCAGGTCCTGCACCAGACATAATCCCTGGGTCATGTTCCTCCCCCTCTTGTCCTGCACCAGACATGATCCCTATGTCATGTTCCTCCCCCTCAGGTCCTACACCAGACATAATCCCTGTGTCATGTTCCTCCCCCTCGGGTCCTGCACCAGACATAATCCCTATGTCATGTTCCTCCCCCTCAGGTCCTACACCAGACATAATCCCAGTGTCATGTTCCTCCCCCTCAGGTCCTGCACCAGACATAATCCCCATGTCATGTTCCTCCCCCTCAGGTCCTGCACCAGACATAATCCCTGGGTCATGTTCCTCCCCCTCGGGTCCTGCACCAGACATAATCCCTGTGTCATGTTCCTCCCCCTCAGGTCCTGCACCAGACATAATCCATGGGTCATGCTCCTCCTCCTCGGGTCCTGCACCAGACATAATCCCTGTGTCCTATTCCTACCCCTCAGGTCCTGCACCAGAAGTAATCCCCATGTCATGTTCCTCCCCCTCGGGTCCTGCACCAGACATAATCCCTATGTCAAGTTCCTCCCCCACGGGTCCTGCACCAGACATAATCCCTGTGTCATGTTCCTCCCCCTCGGATCCTGCACCAGACATAATCCCTGTGTCATGTTCCTCCCCCACGGGTCCTGCACCAAACATAATCCCTGTGTCATGTTCCTCCCCCTCGGATCCTGCACCAGACATAATCCCTGTGTCATGTTCCTCCCCCTCGGGTCCTGCACCAGACATAATCCCTGTGTCGTTCTTCTCCTCCTCAGGTCCTACATTAGACAGATTCCCGGTGTCCTATTTCTCTCCCTCAGGTCCTGCACCAGACATAACCCCTGTGTCATGTTCCTTCCCTTCAGGTCCTGCACCAGACGTAATCCCGGTGTCATGTTCCTCCCATTCGGGTCCTGCACCAGACTTAATCCCCATGTCATGTTCCTCCCCCTCAGGTCCTTAACCAGACATAACCCCTGTGTTATGTTCTTCCCCCTCAGGTCCTGCACTAGACATAATCCCTGTGTCATGTTCCTCCCCCTCAGGTCCTGCGCTAGACATAATCCCTGTGTAATGTTCCTCCTCCTTGGGTCCTGCACCAGACATAATCCCTGTGTCATGTTCCTCCTCCTCGGGTCCTGCACCAGACATAATCCCTGTGTCCTATTCCTACCCCTCAGGTCCTGCACCAAACGTAATCCCCAAGTCATGTTCCTCCTGCACCAAGCATAATCCCTGTGTCCTGTTCCTCCCCCTCAGGTCCTGCACCAGTCAGAATCCCTGTGTCCTTTTCCTCCATCTCAAGTCCTGCACCAGACATAATCCCAGTGTCATGTTCTTCCCCCTCAGGTCCTGCACCAGACATAATCCCTGTGTCATGTTCCTGCCCCTCAGGTCCTGCACCAGACATAATCCCTATGTCATGTTCCTCCCCCTCAGGTCCTGCACCAGACATAATCCCTGGGTCATGTCCCCCCCCCTCAGGTCCTGCACCAGACATAATCCCTGGGTCATGTTCCTCCCCCTCGGGTCCTGCACCAGACATAATCCCTATGTCATGTTCCTCCCCCTCGGGTCCTACACCAGACATAATCCCTGTGTCATGTTCCTCCCCCTCAGGTCCTGCACCAGACATAATCCATGGGTCATGCTCCTCCTCCTCGGGTCCTGCACCAGACATAATCCCTGTGTCATGTTCCTCCTCCTCACGTCCTGCACCAGACATAATCCCTGTGTCCTCTTCCTCCCTCTCAAATCCTGCACCAGACATAATCCCTGTGTCCTGTTCCTCCCCCTCAGGTCCTGCACCAGACATAATCCCAATGTCCTGTTCCTCCCCCTCAGGTCCTGCACCAGACATAATCCCTGTGTCATGTTCCTCCTCCGCAGGTCCTGCACCAGACATAATCCCTGTGTCATGTTCCACCCCCTGGGGTCCTGCACCAGACATAATCCCTGTGTCCTGTTCCTCCCCTTCAGGTCCTGCACCAGACATAACCCCTGTGTCCTGTTCCTCCCCCTCAGGTCCTGCACTAGACATAATCCCTGCGTCATGTTCCTCCTCCTCAGGTCCTGCACCAAACATAATTCCTGTGTCATGTTCCTCCCCCTCATATCCTGCACCAGACATAATCCCTGTGTCGTTCTCCTTCTCCTCGCCTCGGGTCCTGCACCAGACATAATCCCTGTGTCGTTCTCCTTCTCCTCGCCTCGGGTCCTGCAACAGACATAATCCCTGTTTCCTGTCCCCCCCCCCTCAAGTCCTGTATCAGACATAAAAACACAGACTCTCTCTGATTCTGGAGGTCCTGATCTGGCCCTTGTTCTTCTACTCAGTTCTTAAGTATGTTGCTTCCCCAATATTATAGGGATTCCTCCACAAATCCAGGGAGGACAATTGTCTTCTCCAACGAGACACGTCTGGAGGCCTCCAGATCAGTCCTTGCAGGAACTGCTAGTTCTAGAGTTGGGACTTTGTTCTGTTCCTCATTTTCAGTCATTTTGTCCGTTTTTGGTGAATCATTTCGAGGTCCATCTTGCATCGACAGCTCCTCTAGAATCCGAGGTGTGTTCACCCGGCTTGTATCTGATGGGATGTTACTGGATAATGACTTTGGAAAGAAAAAAAAAACAAGTTGTGCTTAACTAATTAATGTCCAAAACCCCAAATTTTACATTTAAAGGCTATTAACACATTTGACGAAGACAGCTGATTTTTTATATATCTTAATGTTTATTGTCGGTTAAAAAAAGTTGTTCTAAGTTTCAGCCTGCGATCTTTATGTCCTTATTTATTTTATGAACCCCTGATATGACCGGAGTTTGAAACGTTCCTGATTTTGGTTGTGCACTTCCGAGTAATACATGCTGGATGTGAAATCTGCACAGCTTCTTTCCTGGAGTGATTTCCCTTCATGTTCTTTCCTCTCTATCAACACCCTGTTTTCTTTGTCTTCCTTGATGCTGTCAATGCTTTCTCCCCTCTACACAATCTAATCTGCTGTGTACAGCCCTGCCCATTGCCTGCTGCTATCTGTAACACCGAGGAAGGGAGGGGGGAAAGCAGAAAGAGCCATCACAGCCATGTGTAAAGCAAAGACTAAAGACGTTGTATAGGGGTTCAGCTGCAATACCACTCACAACCTATAGACAGGAGTGACCCTCTTATTTGGAAGAAAGCATCCGTGCCTTCTAATCCTTAACAACCCTTTTAAGCTTTATTTACCTAAAAATGGACAACCCCTTTAAATTACTATTTGACTGTGAGCGTCATTAATAACTGTGATACGTTTCCTGTTTTTACCGATTTCTCACCTGGTGGCCGGACCCCAGGCTGCTCTCCATCTTCTTTTTCCTGGAGATTTCGGGGTTCCAGTGACAGACCAGACTATCATTCTGCACGCTGTAATTCTTATTTCCAATGAGCCAATATGTTTTCATTTTTCCTTTCCCCTAAAATAATAAAAAAAAAATATCCTATTTATATATACTTTTAGTTTTTTTTTCCTGCTGCTATTTTACAGCTCCATAACCAAAACGTATACATTTCTGTTCAACCTGAGCCTCCTTGTCCATGAGTAGAATACCAGCACAGCAGTGGAGACTGACAGACTGACACCATTATCAGATGGAGAGAGGGGGAGGGTATGTAGATGGACGTGTGACAATCCTTCTGACATTAGTACACGGTATCCAGTATATCCCAATTACCTTGACTTCAATCTCCCCCCGGGGCTCGATCTCATAGGCGTTGTCAATGAGCAGGACCTGGAAGGTGGCAGAACTGATGTGGATCTTCTGAGCTGCGAGATAAAGACAAGGACATTGTCTTCTATACATTTCATCTGTAGACTGGGGAAGAGTCATGGGATACAGCGAGGATCAATATAATACAACGGAATATCCAAAGAACAGGAGGAGAAAATAAGTGAACCCCCATTACGTAGCCCCCCCTGGGGTAACAGGAAGCCAGAAGAATCGTGTTGTAGCTTTGGATGGCAAACAACACAAAACTCAAAAGCCACAAGAGAATAAGTCAAGTATATGAGGTGCTACCCAACATAGAAACAAAGCGGCTTTTCCCTTTAAAGGGGTCTCAGCACATCATCTTAACCTCTGGGACCTCCATAGCTCTGCGGACCCTTTACAGTTTTTAATCTGTACAGAGATACTCCATACAACCAGCTGCAGCATTACTTCATTCAACTGAATAGGAACAACTGCAGTACCCTGTACAGCCAGGTGGGTGAGGTGGCACTGTGCAGGGAAAAGCGGTGAAGAGGATCCAGTGCTGAAGCCTTTTCATTCTCAGAATCAGTGCTGGTCCCAGTAGTCAGAAGCTCATCGATCTTGGGGATCTATCATCACTAACTAAGATGGGAATAACTATTTAAGGCAGGCTTAAATACACTAATAATATCTCCATACAGTGTCCTAATAATGCCTTCATATAGTGCCCTAATAATGCCTTCATATAGTGCCCTAACAGCATCACCATACATTACTCCAAAAGCCTCTATAGAGAGATACACCATACAGTGCCCTAATAATACCACCATTCCATGTCCTATTAACAGTGCCCTAGTCATACCACTATAAAGTGCAATAACATTGCCACCATATAGAGCCTTAATAATACTGCCATACTCTAATATTACCACCACACCATGCCCTAATAAGCTTACCATACAGCTCCATAATAATACCACCATACTATGCCCTAATAACACCACCATACCATGCCCTAATAATACCACCATACCATGCCCTAATAATACCACCATACCATGCCCTAATAATACCACCATACCATGCCCTAATAATACCACCATATCATGCCATAATAATACCACCAAACCACGCTCTAATATTACCACCATACCATACCATGCCCTAATAAGCCTACCATACAACTCCATAATAATACCACCATACCATGCCCTAATAACACCACAATACCATGCCCTAATAATACCACCATATCATGCTGTAATAATACCACCATACAACGCCCTAATAACACTACCATACAACACCCTACTAATCCCACCATAAGATGCACTAATACCACCACCATACATAGCCCTTATAATACTTCAATATAGTGCCATAATAATACCTCCATACAGTCCACTAATACCACAATACATATCCTAATACCATTGTACAGTTTCCTAATAGCACCGCATGGAGAGCCCTAATAATACCCCCATACAGTGCCCTGACAACATTCTGTTCAGGGTCAGTGGCGCCCCCTTCTGCATTGCCAAATGTTCGCTGCCTGACCACTTCGCTCGGCGTCTGATGATCTACCTTGGGTGGTCCCAGTACACATCATACATACGTAAGCTCGTAGACTCCATCCGAGACGCGGTGTTCACTGTGTCGCCAAACAGGCAATAACGAGGCATCTTGTATCCAACAACTCCGGCAACACAAGGACCTGCAACAACAGCCGGACCCCATTACCTGACTGCGGATGAGGATACGGTGGTCTGTACAGGGCAACATAGAAGCCACACTCATTCAAAAGACGCCTCTATCTCTGCTTGCTGTCAGTGACTAGATACATCCCTGTCTGGTGGCTGAGATACCTCTGCTGCTGTATCCGAGCTCCGATTTGTATCAAGTCCTGTATTGTGGTGGTCCGACATTGCTGGGAGGATTATTCCATTCACTGACAAGAAGCCGAGGATTGTAAGGAAGCTGAGAACAAAGTTTGCTAGTAATATGCAGAATGTTTTACGATGCTTTAAAAAAAGCTTTAAGGCCACGTTCTCATTATGAGTTTTTGGTGCATTTTTTTTTTTAAATAGAAGTAACCCATTTAACTTAATAGGTGCAGAAAATCTGCAAAATAAAAAAAAAACTCACCAAAACCTCATTGTGGGAACGAAGCCTTATAGAAAGAAGATATATAATATATTGGCTCAGAAAAAAATAAGCAGTTATAAGGGGACGTCAGCAAATATTACAAGTAAGAGGGGCTGGAAATATTATAAAGCCACAACCGGATCAGATGTGACCGTCGCTGCCAACCCGCCTGCCAGGTGAACGATCCGCAGCCAAGAGAACACTTAAAGTGACGGCTCCTGCAAGACTAGTGTTAATTCCTAGAAAGATGTGATATTATCACTTTAAGGCCACGTTCACACATTCAGTATTTGGTCAGTATTTTCCATCAGTATTTGTAAGCCAAGACCAGGAGTGGGTGATAATACAGAAGTGGTGACCTGCTTCTATTATACTTTTCCTCTGATCGTTCCTGTCCTGATTTTGGTTTACAAATACTGATGTAAAATACTGACCGAATACTGAACGTGTGAACGCGGCCTGAAGGTCGTTGGGAAGTTTAGGTCGCCACAAAATATCAAGAGAAATTGCAAATACTTCTGATGAATATGAACTACTCCATTCACATCCAAAGCTGCATTCAAAATTCTGCTGGTTGTCCTCGGAAATAGGCAAGGGTCTAGCTCCACCCCCTTGTCAGTTATGTCACCTAAGCTCCCACAATGCACTGCTCTGAAATAACCTGAACAAGCATAAAGTATAAAGGCAGCTCTGGATGTGACCAGAGAAAAGATTAATTAAAAAATCTGTAAAATTCTTTAAGATTTTATGTCAATTTTGGTTTTAGATGAGACTTTTGATTTATATGGGTATAATGTGTTTTTTGCCCTATATGTCCCGTTAATATATTTAAAGGTGAATGCTCCCTAATGGTTATATAGCCCATCACAGTGACAGGGGAGGCTGGTGGGATACATCACAGTGACAGGGGAGGCGGGTGGGATACATCACAGTGACAGGGGAGGCGGGTGGGATACATCACAGTGACAGGGGAGGCGGGTGGGATACATCACAGTGACAGGGGAGGCTGGTGGGATACATCACAGTTACAGGGGAGGCGGGTGGGATACATCACAGTGACAGGGGAGGCGGGTGGGGTACATCACAGTGACAGGGGAGGCAGGTGGGATACATCACAGTGAGGGGGGAGGCTGGTGGGATACATCACAGTGAGGGGGGAGGCTGGTGGGATACATCACAGTGAGGGGGGAGGCTGGTGGGATACATCACACTGACAGGGGAGGCGGGTGGGATACATCACAGTGACAGGGGAGGCTGGTGGGATACATCACAGTGACAGGGGAGGCGGGTGGGATACATCACAGTGACAGGGGAGGCTGGTGGGATACATCACAGTGACAGGGGAGGCTGGTGGGATACATCACAGTGACAGGGGAGGAGGGTGAGATACATCACAGTGACAGGGGAGGCTGGTGGGATACATCACAGTGACAGGGGAGGCGGGTGGGATACATCACAGTGACAGGGGAGGCGGGTGGGATACATCACAGTGACAGGGGAGGCTGGTGGGGCACATCACAGTGACAGGGGAGGCGGGTGGGATACATCACAGTGACAGGTGAGGCGGGTGGGATACATCACAGTGACAGGGGAGGCTGGTGGGGTACATCACAGTGACAGGGGAGGCTGGTGGGGTACATCACAGTGACAGGGGAGGCTGGTGGGATACATCACAGTGACAGGGGAGGCGGGTGGGATACATCACAGTGACAGGGGAGGCTGGTGGGATACATCACAGTTACAGGGGAGGCGGGTGGGATACATCACAGTGACAGGGGAGGCGGGTGGGATACATCACAGTGACAGGGGAGGCGGGTGGGATACATCACAGTGACAGGGGAGGCAGGTGGGATACATCACAGTGAGGGGGGAGGCTGGTGGGATACATCACAGTGAGGGGGGAGGCTGGTGGGATACATCACACTGACAGGGGAGGCGGGTGGGATACATCATACTGACAGGGGAGGCTGGTGGGATACATCACACTGACAGGGAAGGCAGGTGGGATACATCACAGTGAGGGGGGAGGCAGGTGGGATACATCACAGTGAGGGTGGAGGCTGGTGGGATACATCACACTGACAGGGGAGGCGGGTGGGATACATCACAGTGACAGGGGAGGCTGGTGGGATACATCACACTGACAGGGGAGGCTGGTGGGATACATCACAGGGGAGGCAGGTGGGATACATCACAGTGACAGGGGAGGCTGGTGGGATACATCACACGGGCGGCTGGTGGGATACATCACAGTGACAGGGGAGGCTGGTGGGATACATTACAGTGACAGGGGAGGCTGGTGGGATACATTACAGTGACAGGGGAGGCTGGTGGGATACATCACACTGACAGGGGAGGCTGGTGGGATACATCACAGTGACAGGGGAGGCGGGTGGGATACATCACACTGACAGGGGAGGCTGGTGGGATACATCACAGTGACAGGGGAGGCTGGTGGGGTACATCACAGTGACAGGGGAGGCTGGTGGGATACATCACAGTGACAGGGGAGGCAGGTGGGATACATCACAGTTACAGGGGAGGCGGGTGGGATACATCACAGGGGAGGCTTGTAGGATACTCGCAGATTTCAGTATTGGTGAGTTGGACAACGTCCATTGGACACGTTGCAGCACATTCACACCATGAAGCTGGCGGTGCAGCTGCTTTTCTCATCAGACGTACCGCTGTGCACTCCCACCCTCAGCTGCAGCCTCTCGCTCGGCATGTGCGGAATGATCACTTGCCGGACGGCAGCCACCAAGTCCAGGGACATCTTAGCGATTTCATCGGCGTGCTTTTCGTTGCTTCTCTCCGGTAACCCACTAACCACCATGTAGGCGTCACCGATTGTTTCCACCTGTAGCAGGTGATAGAGGAGTCGTTACATTGTATCTGTACTGACGAGACTATGTCACATACTGTATATACAGGAATAACCGGCTACAATGTATCTATAACATGAATGAATCTGTCACTGGGGCACTCGCCTCTAAATAAGGGGAACTCAACATCTTCTAGATTCCTTATCTTAAAGGGGTCCGTTCTGGGCATTGACTCCTTTTAAAGTAACACTCCAAGCAAAGGTTGCACTTTTTTATATTTTTTTTCTGGTTCCAATAATAATTTTTTATTTGAATTTAATCATTAAAAATATTCAAGTCTGAAAACTTTGAAAAGTTTGAAAATGTTGCCGTTTTTGAGCCCCGTCCCAGAGCTTTACTTTCCTGTGCATCCAGCGGGTGTTTTATCAGAACTTTTTTAGGTCCTGGGTCACAGTGGTCATGACTCGACCAGGAACCTGTGCAAGGGAAGAGGTAAGTGAAACTTTGGGGGGGTCGTCTGGAAACCGCTCTTCTGGGAAGAAAGTGGAATTTCAGTTTTTGACCCCAATCTCGATACTCCTGTCTATAAATGGGGGCTTCTAATATGCCTGATCATGTTGAGGGGTCCGGTATAGAGTAGATACCTGCACTAGATGGCACTAGCAAGGCATTATGCTTCATTTCTGAGAGTTAATTTGCATATTTATTTCCCATGAAGCATTGGTAATAAAACTCTTAGCACAGTTTGATAGTTTTCCTCCCAAAGTTTTTGATCTGGAGTGTTACTTTAAATCATTGACCTGATGGACTGGAATTTACTTTAGATCTTGTAGTTGTTCTTAGAAATAGGACCCCAAAATCTTTCCAAGTATTAAAAGGATCTGCCACCTTATGAACGGTAGACCCCAAAGGACTTGTGCACAACAAAATTGGACAGAACCCCCCTCCCCCTTTCCACTGCTGCTTCGCTCTCTGAATTTTGGCTGCAGCAGTTGTCAGGTTGACAGCTTGCATCAACGCTGCAGCCAATCGTTGATCTTAGTGACTTGTGCTGTCTACATCAGCAGAGACCCCCTTTAAGCTTACAGGAGCCCCACAGCCAATTAGCAAATTTGTTGATTGGCCAAAACGCTGCACATGACCGACAGGTAGCGCTCCCCTCTGCCTGAGACACCTTCACATCTGGGGGAGATTTGGGGGCTCAGGTCTCCCCTAAAGAGCAGTTTATTAAATGAAGAGAGGTGACCTCCATTATTGTCTACCTTTGTGCTGACAAGACCCCTTTACCCTGGTTCATACCCACCTTATACACATTGTACGACTCTATTCTGCTGTCAAAGCAGACGTACAGGTTATTCAGCATCTCCACCACCTGTAGAGGGGTGCAGGAAGCCGAAATAGAAGTGAACCCCACAATATCTGAAAAAAAGATGGTGACCTGGAGGGGACAAAAATATAAAAAATGATTATATAATATTGTGTAGTGAGGAATGGTGAGATGGGACTTGGTTGTCAGATCTGCCTGACAACTTCTGCTTCCTAGGGCCATGTTCACACATGCAGAAATGCTGAACTTTTCTGTTACATTTTTTCAGCATGTGCTTGCACTATTGCCTTATTGCTGCATTTTTATTTATTTTTTTTCCTCTTTTTAATGTGTTTTTTTTTGTGCAGATTCCAAGCAGTATTTATTTTTATTCCTTTTTTATTCTGCACTTAAATTTCCGGTGTATTTTTCAGGTTCCCTCATAGAAGCTTAAAAGGGAAAAAAAGGCCCAGTTCAACCTCTTCCATAAAGGCTCAGTGGCCAAGAGTTTTCATGATATCATATCTATAAGGATACGGCCTAGGAAAGAAAGGTTCACCATTCAGGAACCAGGGAAAGCTGGGTGCAATGTGTGTGCAATGGTGGACACTCTCCTAGTATAACACAGCTGGACACAATGGAGAGGACACGAGCGACTATGATTAGGATGGCTCTCTATGAAGATCAAGGCGTACGGCCAATTATACAGACAATGGCGGCCAGTTAGGATCCTTTCTGTATACTGACTCCGCTCTCTCCATACAATATCTGAGACGGAGCGCAGTCATTATCCGAAGAGAGGAAACGATGGGGGTTATAATCACAAGCGCTTTCCAAATGTGTCCTGAAAATATAGGAAAAAGCGCTGGATGAAATCATATCACATGGTGCATATAAATTATATATGTATATATATTATATGCGCCCTCCATCCGAGTATATATGTCCCCCATCCTGGTATATATATCGCGCATTCTGCTATATGTCCCTTATCCTGGGTCCCATCCTGGTATATGTCTCCTGTTCTGCCGCTGTTCTTTAATCTATAGAAGAAAATAAACCATTATACTCACCAGGGGCATACATAGAAGTTATGGGGCTCCATAGCAGAAGTATAATGCACTCCCCATAGTCCTCCATATAGTATAATGCGTCCAATAGTCCTCAATATAATATACTGCACAGCTCATAGTCATCCATATAGTATAATGCATAGCCCATAGTCATCCAAAAAGTTTAAAAAAACCAATAGTCATCCATGTAGTCTAATGCACAACCCATAACCATCCATGTAGTATAATGCACAGCCCATAGTCATCCATAAAGTAGAATGCACCCCCATAGTCATCCATAAAGTATAATGCACCATCATAGTCATCCATAAAGTAGAATGCACCCCCATAGTCATCCATAAAGTATAATGGACCCTCATAATCATCCATAAAGTAGAATGCACCCCATAGTCATCCATAAAGTATAATGCACCTTCTAGTCATCCATATAGTATAATGCATCATTATAGTCATCCATAAAGTATAATGCACCCTCATAGTCATCCATAAAGTATAATGCACCTTATAGTCATCCATATAGTATAATGCACAGCCCATAGTCATCCATAAAGGATAATGCACGCCATAGTCATCCATAAAGTATAATGAACCCTCATAGTCATCCATAAAGAATAATGTACCCCATAGTCATCCATAAAGTATAATGCACCCCATAGTCACCCATAAAGTATAATGCACCCCATAGTCATCCATAAAGTATAATGCACCCCCATAGTCATCCATAAAGTATAATGCACAGCCTATAGTCATCCATGTAGTATAATGCACCCCATAGTCTACCATAAAGTATAATGCACAGACCATAGTAATTCATAATATATAATGTAAAGTCCGTAGTCATCCATAAAGTATAATTCACAGCCTGTATCATTCATAAAAAATAATGCACGCCCCATAGTCATCCATAAAGTATAATGCAGCCCATAGTCATCCATATAATAAAATGCACCCCATAGTCATCCATAAAGTATAATGCACCCCCATAGTGATTCATACAGTATAATATACCCCAGTCATCCATATAGTATAATGCACCCCATAGTCATCCATAAAGTATAATGCACCCCCATAGTCATCCATAAAGTATAATACACCCCATAGTCATCCATAAAGTATAATGCACCCTCATAGTTATCCATGAAGTATAATGCACAGCCCATAGTCATCCATGTAGTATAATGCACCCCATAGTCATCCATAAAGTATAACGCACCCCCATAGTTATCCATAAAGTATAATATACCCCATAGTCATCCATACAGTATAATGCACCCCATAGTCATCCATAAAGTATAATGCACCCCATAGTCATCCATAAAGTATAATGTACCTCTATAGTCATCCATAAAGTATAATGTACCTCTATAGTCATCCATGTACTAGTATGGCCACTGATTTAAAAATAAATACTTATATTCACCTTCCCTTCGCTCCCCCACCACGCTTGTCCTCTTCGGAAGCCAGGAACTGACTTCAGCGTGTGACGGGAGCATATGACGTCACTGTCATGCACCATGTCACATGCACGCCTACGTCAGCCGATCGCCTCTGACTGGCCGACAGCGTGTATTGTCGCGCATGGACTTGATGTGTCTGTACGCCGCAATATGCTTCAGCTGGATGTGTGTCCGAGGACGCACATCCAGCTGAAGTTTCTGCGGCGTTGGCGGGCCCCTGACGTGTCGGACCCGGTCAAAGCGACGACTGCTGCGACCGTCCTCATTACACCCCTGCCCACAGCGGCCGGATGTACTCTGTGAACAGAAGCGGATCAACACATCGCCATACACTCTGTAGTGGTCGCATTCTGTACTCCAGTTCAGCTCCTATGGAAGAGAATGTGATCTGAGCTTCAGTTCAGAGAATAACCACTACATGGTACATGGAGCTCTGATATTCTGACTCTGTATACTGGGTATGTCGGACCACTGTGGGAGCTGCAAATGGCAGATTGGGGGGTGCCAGGTGTCAGACCCTCACTGATCAGATATTGATGACCTAAGTCCTGGGAAACCCCTTTTAAAGTCCCATAAAATCCCTTTAACTAGCATACAATAATTATTTTCATGACAGAAAAGTAAACCCCTGATATTTCCTCTAATTCTAATCATAATTTACACTTGCGATCACATATATATCATTGGCGCAGATTAACCCAGGATATTACGAGGATGTTGTTAGCCGCAGTGTATTTGTTTAGCTGCCGTAAATATCCACCAGGATATGGCACAATGTCATGAACAAGGACACGACTAATAATTAAATGTAACAATGAGAATATTCACATGTGAAACACCTTCAGTTCCCACATTGTTCTAATCTGATATGAGCCAAAACTCAAGTGTTGCATGTCGTAGAGAAAAATTGTAAAATCCATAAAGACATCTCTGTAGAGAGGCCATATCACCCTCACATTGCATATATGGGATTAATTATTACTGGGGAAGTGAGAAAGAGCTGACACTTCAACCTCCACTGAAGTAGGACCTCCTGCCGTGAACAGGTAATTAACACAGGCAATCTGAAGAGAACCAGCCAACAAGCCTAGGATTCATATACTCAGATGCGGAGAAGTACAGGGGCTTCCTCTTTTCAAAGGAATCAGCTTCCTCTGTTCAATGGAATTATCTCAAACGCTTTGGAGCCAGTGGTCAGTGATGAATATTGTGGTTTGCATTGATCCGATATTTATGAGAGATATATTTTTGGCTGCGTAGCAAACATAACTCATTTACTCACATCACTGTCAGGCCAGCCTAACACCTCCAACTTAATATCGGACAGATGTATGATGCTATCCATGCCGTGTTTCATCTCTATAGAAAGGTTAAATCATGATATGAAACATGACAATGATATCTCCAGCCTGGGACCTCCAGGAGAAAAGATATCCTGAAAGTTGGGGATCTCATAAACTTCTAAAAGACCTAGAATATCCTAAGACCAGCCCCCATATCAGCTCACCAAGGGAAGGTATGTGGGCATAACCTTAATCTAGTAAAAATCAGAGTTTGGGATTTGGTCATTGTCAGTCCTGGAAGACACAGTACTCTGTGGTCCTGTTCGTTGCTCTAAGGAATTTTCCTAAAAGGAGTATCTCCCTCTGCTAAGCTCTGAGTCATTTTTGTGACACAGATTTAGTACTTTTTCATTTGTTATCCCTTTTATGTTATATGATTGTATATACCGTATTGTTTTGTTCCCACTATGTATCATCTTTGTATATTTTTTTATAAACACTGTCTACTTTTCAGGATTAAATATATAAAATTCAATAGCTCCATTCCTCTTGCTCTGTAAACCGCACCCCTGAATGCTACCTGTAACGGATGTCCAATCGGCCTGTATAAACGAATGGTATATTATTGTGGAGTTGGCAGTGATCGTACAGGAATATATTCAGACCCCTTTAAATTTTTCACTCTTTGTTTCATTGCAGCCATTTGGTAAATTCTAAAAAGTTCATTTTTTCCTCATTAAAGTACACTCTGCACCCCATCTTGACTGAAAAAAAACAGAAATGTAGAATTTTTTGCTAATTTATTAAAAAAGAAAAACTGAAATATCACATGGTCATAAGTATTCAGACCCTTTGCTCAGTATTGAGTAGAAGCCCCCTTTTGAGCTAGTACAACCATGAGTCTTCTTGGGAATGATGTAACAAGTTTTTCACACCTGGATTTGGGGATCCTCTGCCATTCTTCCTTGCAGATCCTCTCCAGTTCCGTCAGGTTGGATGGTGAAGGTTGGTGGACAGCCATTTTCAGGTCTCTCCAGAGATGCTTAATTGGGTTTAGGTCAGGGCTCTGGCTGGGCCAGTCAAGAATGGTCACAGAGTTGTTCTGATGCCACTCCTTTGTTATTTTAGCTGTGTGCTTAGGGTCATTGTTTTGTTGGAAGGTGAACCTTTGGCCAAGTCTGAGGTCCAGAGTACTCTGGAAGAGGTTTTCATCCAGGATATCTTTGTACTTGGCCGCATTTATGTTTCCTTCAATTGCAACCAGTTATCCTGTCCCTGCAGGTGAAAAACACCCCCATAGCATGATGCTGCCACCACCATGTTTCACTGTTGGGATTGTATTGGGCAGGTGATGAGCAGTGCCTGGTTTTCTCCACACATACTGCTTAGTATTATCACCAAAAAGTTCTATCTTCGTCTCATCAGACCAAAGAATCTTATTTCTCATAGTCTGGGAGTCCTTCATGTGTTGTTGAGCAAACTCTATGCGGGCTTTCATATGTATTGCACTGAGGAGAGGCTTCCGTCTGGCCACTCTGCCATAAAGGCCCGACTGGTGGAGGGCTGCAGTGATAGTTGACATTGTGGAACTTTCTCCCATCTCCCTACTGCATCTCTGGAGCTCAGCCATAGTGATCTTGGGGTTCTTCTTTACCTCTCTCACCAAGGCTCTTCTCCCACGATTGCTCAGTTTGGCTGGGCGGCCAGGTCTAGGAAGACTTCTGGTGGTCCCCAACTTCTTCCATTTAAGGATTATGGAGGCCACTGTGCTCTTAGGAACCTTGATTAATGCAGAAATTCTTTTGTAACCTTGGCCAGATCTGTGAATTGCCACAATTCTGTCTCTGAGCTCCTTGGGCAGTTCCTTTGAGCTCATGATTCTCATTTGGTCTGACATGCACTGTGAGCTGTGAGGTCTTATATAGACAGGTGTGTGCCTTTCCAAATCAAGTCCTATCAGTTTAATTAAACACAGCTGGACTCCAATGAAGGAGTAGAACCATCTCAAGGAGGATCACAAGGAAATGGACAGCATGTGACTTAAATATGAGTGTCTGAGCAAAGGGTCTGAGTACTTATGACCATGTGATATTTCAGTTTTTCTTTTTTAATAAATTTGCAAAAAAATCTTCTTTTTTTTCAGTCAAGATGGGGTGCAGAGTGTACTTTAATGAGAAAAAAAATTAACTTTTTAGAATTTACCAAATGGCTGCAATGAAACAGAGTGAAAAATGTAAAGGGGTCTGAAAACTTTCCATACCCACTGTATATATATATATATATATATATATATATATATACAGTACAGACCAAAAGTTTGGACACACCATCTCATTTAAAGATTTTTCTGTATTTTCATGACCATGAAAAATGTACATTCACACTGAAGGCATCAAAACTATGAATTAACACATGTGGAATTATATACTTAACAAAAAAGTGTGAAACAACTGAAAATATGTCTTATATTCTAGGTTCTTCAGAGTAGCCACCTTTTGCTTTGATGACTGCTTTGCACACTCTTGGCATTCTCTTGATGAGCTTCAAGAAGTAGTCACCGGAAATGGTCTTCCAACAATCTTGAAGGAGTTCCCAGAGATGCTTAGCACTTGTTGGCCCTTTTGCCTTCACTCTGCGGTCCAGCTCACCCCAAACCATCTCGATTGGGTTCAGGTCTGGTGACTGTGGAGGCCAGGTCATCTGGCATAGCACCCCATCACTCTCCTTCTTGGTCAAATAGCCCTTACACAGCCTGGAGGTGTGTTTGGGGTCATTGTCCTGTTGAAAAATAAATGATGGTCCAACTAAACGCAAACCGGATAGAATAGCATGCCGCTGCAAGATGCTGTGGTAGCCATGCTGGTTCAGTATGCCTTCAATTTTGAATAAATCCCCAACAGTGTCACCAGCAAAGCCCCCCCACACCATCACACCTCCTCCTCCATGCTTCACGGTGGGAACCAGGCATGTAGAGTCCATCCGTTCACCTTTTCTGCGGCGCACAAAGACACGGTGGTTGGAACCAAAGATCTCAAATTTGGACTCATCAGACCAAAGCACAGATTTCCACTGGTCTAATGTCCATTCCTTGTGTTCTTTAGCCCAAACAAGTCTCTTCTGCTTGTTGCCTGTCCTTAGCAGTGGTTTCCTAGCAGCTATTTTACCATGAAGGCCGGCTGCACAAAGTCTCCTCTTAACAGTTGTTGTAGAGATGTGTCTGCTGCTAGAACTCTGTGTGGCATTGATCTGGTCTCTAATCTGAGCTGCTGTTAACCTGTGATTTCTGAGGCTGGTGACTCGGATAAACTTATCCTCAGAAGCAGAGGTGACTCTTGGTCTTCCTTTCCTGGGGCGGTCCTCATGTGAGCAAGTTTCTTTGTAGCGCTTGATGGTTTTTGCAACTGCACTTGGGGACACTTTCATAGTTTGCCTAGTTTTTGGGACTGACTGACCTTCATTTCTTAAAGTAATGATGGCCACGCGTTTTTCTTTACTTAGCTGCTTTTTTCTTGCCATAATACAAATTCTAACAGTATATTCAGTAGGACTATCAGCTGTGTATCCACCTGACTTCTGCACAACACAACTGATGGTCCCAACCCCATTTATAAGGCAAGAAATCCCACTTATTAAACCTGACAGGGCACACCTGTGAAGTGTAAACCATTTCCGGTGACTACCTCTTGAAGCTCATCAAGAGAATGCCAAGAGTGTGCAATGCAGTCATCAAAGCAAAAGGTGGCTACTTTGAAGAACCTAGAATATAAGACATATTTTCAGTTGTTTCACACTTTTTTTGTTAAGTATATAATTCCACATGTGTTAATTCATAGTTTTGATGCCTTCAGTGTGAATGTACAATTTTCAAAGTCATGAAAATACAGAAAAATCTTTAAATAAGAAGGTGTGTCCAAACTTTTGGTCTGTACTGTATATATATATATATATATATATATTCCATGTGTTGGAATCGAAGGTGTATATACCATATACTCACTGTGAGTTTCCCAATAACTGGCCTAAAGGTGGAAACAAACAAGATCTCGTCCTTCAATTCTTTACAAAAAAACAATATATGCCTCACCATGCATTTAATCCATCCTGCTGCTCATATCTTCTAGGCTCAGACCCACAATGCCGTGACTCTCGGCCAGTGTACATAAAGAAAAAGTGGGAAAAGTCTCCAATAAAAAATAATTCTTACTTAATTTGTGCAAAATATTAAAATACATAAAAGTCCATGATAGCGGAGATGCAAGATTGCATCTTCGCTATCATGGACTTTTATGTACACTTGTGCTTCTTTGGCAAAAATCATCTTTTCCTAGTGATGTACGGGACATAGACTTTGACTTTCTCTAAGTACATACAGCATTTTCCATCCTGATTAGAGCTAATGGAGCAAAACAACTGTAAAAGTGTCAAACGTTTGATTGAAATTTGGCTGATAATACCATACACTGATATTTTTGTACCATCAATGGCCAAACAATTCCAACCAATAAGGTCACATTTTTTGGCAAACCATTGTCTTCCCTCAGCCATCATGAACCATGTATGGGCCGCTTTAATCTGACATCATAAAGGGGTTGCCTAAGATGAGAAAGAAAAGGGACAGTTTGTTTTTCTCTATGAGCAGCGCCACTCCTGGTATTAGGCTGTGTCTGGTATTGCAGCTCTACCCCATTAGATTTTATATCAGATACAACCAATGGACTTTTTTTTTCATTTCAGACAGCCCCTTTAAGGTGCAAGCAGAGACAAGTCGTGTTACTACCATGAGGTCTTAAGGGGGCAGAGGAAATTGGGGGTCCATTGCTTTCAGCACATTCTAGGAGTTGAAAAAGAAAAACCAAAAACAAGCAAAATACCCAAATAACTGGAAGTAAATGGATAAATCGCACAGTGCAAAAAATAATGATAAATAATAAAGGGTATTTAGTTAACCTAATTTTCATCAAAATAATGTAAAAGTCATCCCACCACGTCACGGTAACCCTTATGGGACAGTCCTAACTCTAATATTAAAACCTTACCATTTGTCAAGTGACATACATATGGATAAGGGCATACTAGGAGTTGTAGTTGTACAATAGCTGGAGAGAAGCCATAGACCAACCTGATCGTAGCTTTCTGCCTCCACATGCTTATTCTTCCTCAGCTGCTTGGCTACAGATTTGGGCAGCATCTGATGGAGCAGATCTTCTGCCAAGCGTCTCTCCTTTTTCAGATCTTCTGTCCTTTCCTTAAGGTTCCTGGCATAGTTCTGTATCCACTCAGTCATCTGCTTAAATGAAACCAGCACGATGGGGTATATAAGGCAGGACACGGTCAGGAGAGTCACCTTCAGGCTCAGAGTAGACAATGTATCTTTTGATTTATTCCTTAGTTTATCAAAACCTTCCCAAAATAAGCATTTCTGTATGGAGACCAGACCGGCGGCCAACCCCAAATTACCGGAGCATGACGAATGGGTACATAATGGGCTCACAAAGGGCACGTCCTGGAAGTAACTCAGGTAGACCATCACGTTGTTATTACGTGCACAGCACATCTTCATGGTGTCCGATAAGAACAAGGCATAGTTCAGTTGGGTGGTGATTTGATACATTAGAGGCTGAAGATCAGCAGAAGACAATGGACTGAGGTGGATCATTTGATGGAAGTCCTCAGTGACTCTCATCAGGAGGTGAAGAGACGCCATGTCCGCCCAGTTTGGGTTCATTTTTATCGTATCCACAGTTATGGACTTACTTATCTCATCTAATAACTCACCAACGACCATAGATAATGAGTCGCTAACATGGGAGCCGTTTACAAGCCCGACTATAACCTTATCCATGAATGAGTGACAGGTGGAGAGGACGTCATCTTCTTCCAGACATCTCAAGTTCTCAGAATGTGGTTCTCGAGTCTCTCTACACAATGAGTGCACCTTGCGTAATAGAACGGTCTGTCCGTCAGTAGAGTTCACGTCATCCCAACAGCAGAAACTTCTTTGGTCTTGGAGAAATTCTATGACCCTTATGGCGGTAAGAACCGTACAGGAGGAGAAAGCTTGAAGAGCGGCCTTTGCGTTCCTCCATTCCTTAATACAGTCATGGAGGTCAATGGAGACGGAGCCAAGGAGGGTGATCAGAGAAACCAGACAGGCTGCCAAGATCCTTCTAACGGTTCGACTGCTTCCAAGTGAGCATGGAGGCGCGCATCTGAGGGAATACGGAATACGTGTCACAATGATGTCATCACTCATTGTCCCTTTATTAAAACAAGATTTAGCTGTGATCTTTTTCACATGGACACTTGGTCGGTATGAAGAAACTCTCATCTGAACAGCCCTATGTACTCATATTGGTGCCGTTCACACACATGTAGGTAAAATACGCTCGTCTGAACCTGGTAGGTTTTCTACCAGTGTAAGGCCTTGTTCACAACATGTTTCAGTGGTCGTCTTGAAATGACAGACACTCTCAGAAAAAAAAAATAACCACAAGCAGAGATTACTGGAACTCCGTTCACGTCATTGCAGTGTCTGGACCCATCCGAGGGTTTATCTAAAAACCCATTTTACAAGGATTCAGGTGGAAATCCCAGAGGAAATGTAGTGTGAACAGGGCATTTGCACTTTTATTTTATTTATTCTAAAAAAAAAACTAAATATAACAAAAAATAGCAACAAACATTGTACAATTTGTTATTATTTTGTTTCAGGACTTGATTTAGTGAATTTTTCCATTTTGTATTTTTTTTATTTTTTTTTTTTCAGAAATTCAGTATTGAAAAGAAATATATTTTTTAGAATGTGTGTGATACATTTACATGTAGGTGACTGTAAATCCCCTCATAACTCATCTCAGGAAGACAAAGTCTCTCCAATTAGTAATCTGTAATAAGAGGAAAGCATTAGTTCTAGAATTAGACATTTTTACTGTTCCTAGATATCTTTTAGGACCTTTCCCTCATAAGTTAACTGGAGTAAATATATTTTATGCTCCTTTATCCTTGTCGAAAAATATTTAGAGGACTGTGCTCAATTTTCCTACTGTTTAATTATTTATAAATAATTGAGTCATTCAATGGAATTCTATATTAAAATAAATCCTATAAAGATAATGATACGTATGCGTCTTCCCACAACTCTCAATTCTTAATTTTGCAAATAAAGACAATAAAAAATGTGCATGATTGCAGATATCAACTTTTTTTGGTTGTTTTTATGTATTAATTAGACAGAGTGGAATATTTACAGAACTTTTAGAATTGAGCTTTAGTTTACACAAATATAGAAAAAAGGATTTAATGACATCTCCAGACTGTGCAACAAATGTCTGGTAGGTGGTAGGTGGCTCCCAGGCCCCTGCAGCTGGCTCCACTGTTTCTATAAATCCCATAGAGATAAATGTAGAAATGCAGAGACCAGCAGATCTGGAACACAGGGGTCACCCCTATTCAAAATGCAAAAACTCCCCAAATGTTAGCTGGATGTTTGGTGCAGTCCTTCTGCCATTTTGCATTTTTAATAGATTGAAAATATGATTTTTTTTCTTTAGTTAGTAATGTGGAACCACAAGTCTCAGCATGCATTCCTATTAGCTGGGTATCTCCACAATGACTGGAGGACCCAGCAATAGATGACTGTGTTCAATACCTTACCTGTAGTCCTCACACAGGATCCCAGGGTGAGTGTTCCTCTTGCTCTTGACTGACATCTTACTATGGATCAGGTTCATCTTACTCTTCAGGGAGGCAGAGGACAGAGCTGCAGAGATGAACAAGTCACTTCTTCCACTTGGTGGCTTCTCAGACATGATGGAAGTTTGTAAGGAGAATTCCCAGCAGATCTGTTAATGGCAGAAGCAAGATGTATCTGCGCCTTCCCCAGCGGATGATCCAGGAGCTTCTAGTTGTCCCCCCCAGCCAGATGTCACTCAGATCTATAGTCCCACCTAATCTCATTACAGAGCAATTCATTTACACCAGAGCAGGGAATTTACAAAGGGATTATATTGTGAGCGATGATGGATGAGATTGATAGCATCTAGTAATAAACAAGACAAGCTGCACATAACAGGATGGAAGAAGAAAGAAAGAAAAAGAGAGAAAGAAAGAAAGAGAGAAAGAAGGAAAGAGAGAAAGAGAGAAAGAAGGAAAGAGAGAAAGAAGGAAAAAGAGAAAGAAGGAAAGAGAGGAAGAGAGAAAGAAGGAAAGAGAGAAAGAAAGAAGGAAAGAGAGAAAGAAGGAAAGAGAAAGAAGAAAAGAGAGAAAGAAGGAAAGAGAGAAAGAAGGAAAGAGAGAAAGAAAGCATATGCGACAGCACTTTATGTATGTAATATTTGCAGAATGCTGTTGTATAGTGATTGTGCACATGCATCTGCGTATTCATATAATACTTAATAAGTAGAGCCGGACAATTTCTAGGTTTTCTGGAGTGGCTACCCCCAAAGCCCTGCATCCTATCCACCCATCTTTCCAAGACAGCTCTCACTGAAAACAAAGTATAATTGGATCCCATGCTTCCTCGGTTCATTTATAGACTAGGCACAATCCCATCTCTATAAAAAAAAAAAGTCTCCTTGTCTTTTGCAGATGGGCTCACACGCTTTGATCAAAATGGCCATAAAGTACTTTGTTTTTATATATGTAGCAATAATAGACTCCATTGCTTATGTTTTCATAGTGCTGCTGTATAATAAATATCAATATATATGTTTGTATTTCAGACACAGCATAAGTGCACCTCCGTATTCATCTAATACTATAGGCGGCGCTGGTCAATTTCTAGATTCTCTAGTCTAGAAATATTGACAAAAAAAAGTGCTCCTGGCCATAAAATCAAAATATGACGCTTACCTTTCGCACGTCCACCACACCAGCTGATACAAGGCTAGAAGTCGACTTACAAAGCGTAGTACCAGAGCACTTACTTCCTGATGCAAAAATAAGCGGTCCTGGTGGATATAACACCTTTAATTTCATAAAGTAATTTTATATGGTTTAAAGTTGTTGCTTTTTTTTTCTATACATAGCTCCAAATCCACTGCACAGACATAGAGGTAACTGCTCATCACTGGGGGACTGTCTGCCTTGCAGCAAACTTTAATTTGAGTGAGGAAAAACAAGCACCAAAGCGTACAAAGATGTAAAAAAAAGCGAATCAGGACGCAATATTAATCTTTGGACAATACTGCATTTCATTTCTATTCGTGGTAAGAACCACGGTGAGGGGACAAAAATGATTGCTAGAAATGATACAGCTGCTGCTCTGAGTTTTCTGCTGTAGCTCTGCTTGTTCAGGCTGACTGCTGTGTATCAGCACAAGCCCACCACGTTCGTGAATCAGCACAAGCCCACCATATGTTCGAGCATCAGCACAAGCCCACCAGATGTTCGTACATCAGCACAAGCCCACCAGATGTTCGTGAATCAGCACAAGCCCACCACATTCGTGTATCAGTACAAGCCCACCAGATGTTCATGAATCAGCACAAGCCCACCAGATGTGCGTGAATCAGCACAAGCCCACCAGATGTTCGTGAATCAGCACAAACCCACCAGATGTTCATGAATCAGCACAAGCCCACCAGATGTGCGTGAATCAGCACAAGCCCACCAGATGTTCGTGAATCAGCACAAGCCCACCAGATGTTCATGAATCAGCACAAGCCCACCAGATGTTCATGCATGAATCAGCACAAGCCCACCAGAAGTTTGTGCATCAGCACAAGCCCACCAGATGTTTGTGCATCAGCACAAGCCCACCAAATGTTCGTGCATCAGCACAAGCCCACCAGATGTTCATGCATCAGCACAAGCCCACCAAATGTTCGTGAATCAGCACAAGCCCACCAGATGTTCGTGAATCAGCACAAGCCCACCAGATGTTCGTGAATCAGCACAAGCCCACCAGATGTTCATGAATCAGCACAAGCCCACCAGAAGTTCGTGCATCAGCACAAGCCCACCAGATGTTTGTGCATCAGCACAAGCCCACCAAATGTTTGTGCATCAGCACAAGCCCACCAGATGTTCGTGCATCAGCTCAAGCCCACCAGATGTTCTTGAATCAGCACAAGCCCACCAGATGTTCGTGCATCAGCACAAGCCCACCAGATGTTCGAGCATCAGCACAAGCCCGCCAGATGTTCATGATCAGCACAAGCCCACCAAATGTTCGTGAATCAGCACAAGCCCACCAGATGTTCGTGAATCAGCACAAGCCTACCAGATGTTCGTGAATCAGCACAAGCCCACCAGATGTTCTTGCATCAGCACAAGCCCACCAGATGTTCGTGAATCAGCACAAGCCCACCAGATGTTCGTGAATCAGCACAAGCCCACCAGATGTTCGTGCATCAGCACAAGCCCACCAAATGTTCGTGAATCAGCACAAGCCCACCAGATGTTCGTGTATCAGCACAAGCCCACCAGATGTTCGTGAATCAGCACAAGCCCACCAGATGTTCGTGAATCAGCACAAGCCGACCAGATGTTCGTGAATCAGCACAAGCCCACCAGATGTTCTTGCATCAGCACAAGCCCACCAAATGTTCGTGAATCAGCACAAGCCCACCACCATGCTCGCCCAGGCTAGGGCGGGTGGGACCATCGAGGACGTGGATCATCATCATGGATCTGAACCGGGGATACTGGCAGATTCCCCTGACCCCCAAGGCACAGGAACTCTCTGCCTTTATCACCCCATTCGGACTTTACGAGCGCACGGTGATGCCATGAAGAATGCCCCTGCCACTTTTCAGCTGATGGTCAACAGACTGCTCAGGGGACTCGAAGGGTAGGCGGCTGCGTATCTGGATGACATTGCCATCTTCAGTCCCACCTGGGAGGATCACCTGAAGCATCTGGCCCAGGTACTCGGGCAGATCCAATGGGCAGGCCTGACCATAAAGCTGGAAAAGTGCCAATTGGATATGAGTGAGGTCCACTACCTGGGACACCGGGTAGGTGGGGGAGCTCTGAAGCCAGAGCCCGGGAAGGTGGATGCCATCGCATCCTGGTCCACCCCCAGGACCAAGAAACAGGTGATGTCCTTCTTGGGCATCGCCAGGTACAATAGGAGGTTCGTCCCTCACTATAGTAGCCTGGTGAAGCCCCTGACGGACCCCACCAAGAAGAAGCTGCCCTCCGCAGTCGATTGGACTAATGACTGTGAGATGGCCTTCCAGGTGCTGAAGACTTTCTTTCTAGCTCCCTAGTACTACAGGCAGCCGACTTCACTTGGCCGTATGTAGTGCAGACGCCAGTGGGTTTGGCCTCGGTGCTGTGCTCAGTCAGGTCAACACTACGGGTCATGAACACCCCGTTTTGTACCTGAGCCGGAAGCTCCCGCCGAGGGAGGTGGCCTACTCCACGATGGAGAAGGAATGTCTGGCAACTGTGTGAGCCCTGCAGCGTCTGCAGCCATACTTGTACTGAGGCCAATTGACCATAGAAACAAACCACAACCCCCTCAGTTGGTTACACACCGTATCTGGAACGAATGGGAGGTTGCTGCGCCGGAACCTCGCACTCCAGCAGTATCACTTCGCCATTCGCCACAAAAAGGGCCGTGACCATGGCAATGCCGACGGCTTATCCCGACAAGGGGAAGGTGCGGCCGGGCGCGCGGGGGAACACCAGGTGGTGCTGCCCCCTAGCGCCCTCTAAAGGGGGGAGGTGTGAAGAATATTCAAGATAATCCCATATCAATCATTGTGCCCTGTTTGGCGGGGATTATAGAGATCTTCAATGTGCAGTGTAATTTGACACTCCTGCAAGGGAGTGGGCCGAGAGGCAGGGAGTGACATACCTCACAGCAGCTGTGAGCTGCACAGGACGACCCCCTGTGGACCCCTAAGCCATGCGGTCCTTTGTGTCAGATAATATAATTCAATACCGAGTTATGGAAATACGATACATCCCAGTGATACATCAAATAGATTTTTGGAAACCCAAGAGAATGGGGAATATCACCCTGGTTTTCAGCACAGTCCAGGGGGTAGGGAAAGGAGATACCCGGTGCTTGGTATCCACATGTAGAAGGGGCCTGGCTGGGTCCGATGGCACCAGAACCTGCTCCCTCGGACAGTCCATTAAGGAGGTATAGCGCATTTTAGTTTTTGGGAGTTTTTAGCTGGGACCAGGGGTGGAGATTTAGGTTCAACCAGGGGGCAGTAAGGGGAGTGACCCAGAGAGGTTAAGAGCCCCTGCAGGTAGAGCCCAGTGTCTTTGTCCCTGGGAGGTCGCGAGGATAAATCGTGTGGGCAAAGTCCTGCAACAAAGAAAGAGGGCCCCACAAGTCTCCAATGTGGCAGTCCCTCCTCCACAAGCCAGGCCTTTCATCTGACTGGTAAATGACTCATAATAACTGCTTTATATCTTATGTACCACTACTATTGTGTTGCTTCTCTGACCATTATGTATGTATAATCCTTATGTACACTGCTCAAAAAAATAAAGGGAACACTCAAATAACACATCCTAGATCTGAATGAATGAAATATTCCCATTGAATACTTTGTTCTGTACAAAGTTGAATGTGCTGACAACAAAAATCACACAAAAATCATCAATGGAAATCACATTTATTAACCAATGGAGGCCTGGATTTGGAGTCACCCCCAAAATTAAAGTGGAAAAGCGCACTACAGGCTGATCCAACTTTGATGTAATGTCCTTAAAACAAGTCAAAATGAGGCTGAGTATTGTGTGTGGCCTCCATGTGCCTGTAGGACCTCCCTACAACGCCTGGGCATGCTCCTGATGAGGCTGAGTATTGTGTGTGGCCTCCACGTGCCTGTATGACCTCCCTACAATGCCTGGACAAGCTCCTGATGAGGCTGAGTATTGTGTGTGGCCTCCACGTGCCTGTATGACCTCCCTACAACACCTGGGCATGCTCCTGATGAGGCTGAGTATTGTGTGTGGCCTCCACGTGCCTGTATGACCTCCCTACAACGCCTGGGCATGCTCCTGATGAGGCTGAGTATTGTGTGTGGCCTCCACGTGCCTGTATGACCTCCCTACAACGCCTGGGCATGCTCCTGATGAGGCTGAGTATTGTGTGTGGCCTCCACGTGCCTGTATGACCTCCCTACAACGCCTGGGCATGCTCCTGATGAGGCTCAGTATTGTGTGTGGCCTCCACGTGCCTATATGACCTCCCTACAATGCCTGGGCATGCTCCTGATGAGGCTGAGTATTGTGTGTGGCCTCCACGTGCCTGTATGACCTCCCTACAACGCCTGGGCATGCTCCTGATGAGGCTGAGTATTGTGTGTGGCCTCCACGTGCCTGTAGGACCTCCCTACAACGCCTGGGCATGCTCCTGATGAGGCTGAGTATTGTGTGTGGCCTCCACGTGCCTGTATGACCTCCCTACAACGCCTGGGCATGCTCCTGATGAGTCTCAGTATTGTGTATGGCCTCCACGTGCCTGTATGACCTCCCTACAACGCCTGGGCATGCTCCTGATGAGGCTGAGTATTGTGTGTGGCCTCCACGTGCCTGTATGACCTCCCTACAATGCCTGGGCATGCTCCTGATGAGGTTGCGGATGGTCTCCTGTGGGATCTCCTCCCAGACCTGGACTAAAGCATCCGCCAACTCCTGGACAGTCTGTGGTGCAACGTGACGTTGGTGGATGGAGCGAGACATGATGTCCCAGATATGCTCAATAGGATTCAGGTCTGGGGAACGGGCGGGCCTTGGACGGAAAGTGACAACAAAATTGAACCTATTAAAAAAGAGAGACCACCTAGCCTACCTAGGCTTGAGACGTTTAACAGACTGAAGATATGACAGGTTCTTATGGTCCGTGATAACAGTAATACGATGGACAGCCCCCTCCAACCAATGTCGTCATTCCTTGAAAGCCAATTTAATCGCCAAAATCTCCAGGGGACGGACCCTGAGACAACACAGCCCCAACCCCCACCTCCGATGCTTCAACTTCTCTTTAAAGAGGAGAAAGCCTGCTGGGCGGAATTTGAACATTTAGAGAAATCTGACCATTTTCTTGACATGTCAATGAGGGGTGTCATAATTACCAAATCATTTTGGATAAATTTCCAGTAAAAATTAGTAAACCCCAGAAAGCGCTGTAATGCCTTCATGATATGGGGACAGTCCCAATCAAGTACAGCACGGATCTTCTCTGGATCCATCCAAAAATCCGATGACAACAGGTACCCCAAAAATTGCACCTCACGTACAGCAAAAACTAATTTCTCTAGTTTGGCATACAGTTGTTATCTCTTAAAATTTGTAGTACCTGTTTAACATGACCCTGATGTGTCTCTAAGTCAGGTGAGTAAACCAAAATATCATCCAGATAGACCACCACAAACATGCCGACTAAATGGTGGAAAATATTGTTTAAGAAATGCTGGAAAACTGCAGGTGCATTGGTGAGACCAAAAGGCATAACCAGACTCTCAAAATGCCCCTCAGGGGTATTGAAAGCAGTTTTTCATTCATCCCCCTCTCTGATTCTAACCAGATTATAGGATCCCCTTAAATCCAACTTGGAGAACACTTTAGCACACACAACCTGGTTGAATAAATCCAGAATCAGAGGAAAAGGATAAGGATCTCGGACGGTAATTTGATTCAATTCCCGGAAATCTAAACCGGGGCGGAGACCCCCATCTTTCTTCTTAATGAAGAAAAACCTGCCGCCACAGATGAAGATGAAGGTCTGATATGTACCTTCTCCAGACTCTTAGCAATGAAATCCTTCATGGCTTGTCTCTCAGGGCCAGAAAAATAATACAGTCTGGACTTGGGTAGTTTAGCTCCGGGGGTCAGGTTAATAGGAAAGTCATAAGCACGATGAGGAGGCAAATCCTGAAACCCCTTCTCAGAAAATACGTCCTCAAAACCAGACAGAAAAGCAGGTAAGGTCTCCGTAGAGACCGCAGAAAGGGAAATGTTTAAGTAGTTCTCATGACAGTAATCTTCCTATTCCACAATTTCCCTGGATTGCCAATCAACTATCGGATTATGTTTCACCAACCAGGGTAGACCCAGTACCACTGGAGTGGGAAGGCCTACATAGGGATTGGCTTGGTTAACGTACAGCAAGTAAGCCCATGAGTTCTCACAAACTCAGCATCAACCATGCTGACTCCACCTCCACTGTCCAAAAACACAGAAATTTTCTCAGTCCTATTATTCAGCACCACATCTGCCGTCAGGACAAACCGAGAACTGCATGTAGAAGACAAACACACCCCCTCATTATCCAACCCCACACTACCAAGGGTAAATCGAGTTCCAGATGTTCCTTTTTTGCTTAGGAACAGACCCCAATAAAATGCCCCTTTTAACCACAAAAAAAACATACCCCCTTTCTCTTGCGGATTTCAGGGGATATACAGTTATATGAAAAAGTTTGGGCACCCCTATTAATCTTAAGCTTAATGTTTTTTAAAAATTGGTGTTTTTGCAACAGCTATTTCAGTTTGATATATGTAATAACTGTTGGACACAGTAATGTTTCTGCCTTGAAATGAGGTTTATTGTACTAACAGAAAATGTGCAATCTGCATTCAAACAAAATTTGACAGGTGCATAAGTATGGGCACCTCACCAGAAAAGTGACATTAATATTTAGTAGATCCTCCTTTTGCAAAACTAACAGCCTCTAGTCGCTTCCTGTAGCTTTTAATGATTTCCTGGATCCTGGATGAAGGTATTTTTGACCATTCCTCTTTACAAAACAATTCCAGTTCAGTTAAGTTTGATGGTCGCCGAGCATGGACAGCCCTCTTCAAATGATCCCACAGATGTTCAATGATATTCAGGTCTGGGGACTGGGATGGCCATTCCAGAACATTGTCATTGTTCCTCTGCATGAATGCCTGAGTAGATTTGGAGCGGTGTTTTGGATCATTGTCTTGCTTAACTTCAACTTTGTCACTGATTCTTGAACATTATTGTCAAGAATCTGCTGATACTGAGTGGAATCCATGCGTCCCTCAACTTTAACAAGATTCCCGGTGCCGGCATTGGCCACACAGCCCCAAAGCATGATGGAACCTCCACCAAATTTTACTGTGGGTAGCAAGTGTTTTTCTTGGAATGCTGTGTTTTTTTGCCGCCATGCATAACGCCTTTTTGTATGACCAAACAACTCAATCTTGGTTTCATCAGTCCACAGGACCTTCTTCCAAAAAGAAATTGGCTTCTCCAAATGTGCTTTTGCATACCTCAGCCAACTCTGTTTGTGGCGTGCTTGCAGAAACGGCTTCTTTCACATCACTCTCCCATACAGCTTCTCCTTGTGCAAAGTGCATTGTATAGTTGACCGATGCACAGTGACACCATCTGCAGCAAGTTGATGCTGCAGCTCTCTGGAGGTGGTCTGAGGATTGTCCTTGACTGATCTCACCATTCTTCTTCTCTGCCTTTCTGATGTTTTTCTTGGCCTGCCACTTCTGGCCTTAACAAGAACTGTCCCTGTGTTCTTCCATTTCCTTACTATGTTCCTCACAGTGGAAACTGACAGGTTAAATCTCTGAGACAGCTTTTTGTATCCTTCCCCTGAACAACTATGTTGAATAATCTTTGTTTTCAGATAATTTGACAGTTGTTCTGAGGAGCCCATGATGCCACTCTTCAGAGGAGATTCAAACAGGAGAACAACTTGCAAGTGGCCACTTTAAGTAGCTTTTCTCATGATAGCATACACCTGGCTATGAAGTTCAAAGCTCAATGAGGTTACAAAACCAAAAAAAGTGCTTTAGTAAGTCAATAAAAAGTAGGTAGGAGTATTTAAAACAAGAAAATGATAAGGGTGCCCATACTTATGCACCTGTCAAATTTTGTTTGAATGCAGATTGCACATTTTCTGTTAGTACAATAAACCTCATTTCAAGGCAGAAACATTACTGTGTCCAATAGTTATTAAAAAGAACAAACTGAAATAGCTGTTGCAAAAACACCAATTTTTATAAAACATTAAGCTTATGATTAATAAGGGTGCCCAAACTTTTTCATATAACTGTAAGTGACGCAGCAGCTCCCCCGAACTGCATGGGTTCCTCCAAATCCATAAGTACAGGTTCACCTCCAGACCGCCCCCCCCGCAATGGGGCATTGCCCCAAAAAGGGGTCTTCGGAGAAGGTGGTCTCACCCACCTATCCCGAAGGAGTCTATCTACACATATAGCTATTGACATAGCAGCCTCCCAAGAACCCAGGGATTTCATAAAATGCCAAGGCATCCTTCAACCTTTCTGAAAAGCCCTGACAAAATTAGCTTCAAAGAGCCAGGTCATTCCACTTGGTATCGGTTGCCCATCTACGGAATTCGGAACTATAAGTCTCCACTGACCGATCCCCCTGCTGAAGGCGACACAGCCTGGATTCAGCCAAGGAAATTTGGTCAAGATCATCAAAGATGAGGGCCAGAGCCTCGAAAAATATTTCAACCGATCGGAGGCAAGCAGAGCCCTGTGGCAAAGACAGAGCCCACGATTGAGGATCTCCTTGCAACAGTGAGATCACAATCCCCACTCGCTGCTCTTCATCTCTAGAGGAGTAGGGTCAAAGTTTAAAATATAATTTACAAGCTTCTTTTAAACACAAAAAACTTGTCTCTACCTCCTGAAAACCTGTCCGGGAAGGCAGTTTTGGATTCAAGCTACCCGTGAGTCCCCAACATTAGGAGTCTGCGGCCGCTGCCGTTGCTGCTGAACAGCTGATCGAAGGTCAGTTACCTCCAGTTATAAATTCTGAAGCTGCTCAGCCAGCACCAAAACGGGATCCATAACACGGGAAAAAAAAACACAAAAAAACAGTCCGAAACCCCGATAATGTCACGCTGGGTATGGGGAGAACCCGGCGTATAAAGGCAGAAAATAGGAAGGAAAGGGGGAGTGGACACCCCTAAACAGCTAAAACAACAAACCCTGTCTCCCTTATGGACCCTATATAGGTTCTGCACCTATCGCCGTGCAGGAAACCTGGCCCTAGCTAACCCTAAAGCTAGGTTCTAGGTAGGGAGGGGGAGGGGTGAGCACTAGTCAGCCCCACTGCAAACTAAAGTACACACAAGGGAATACACTTAGCTTCAAGATGACACCTGAGAGCACACGGCAACAATCTGCGAAGGAACTCCAAGAAAATTCTAGCCGACTACTAGAATTCTAGGCCTGAATTGATAAGAATCGCTATCACCAGCAACTCTCTGGAGAAACTGAGTGTATTTAAGGATACAGCTAGGGCGTGCTAATTAGCAGCAGAAGGTGAGAATCACCACTGGGTCCTAAAGGTAGAATCTCTAAGCAAGGTGAGGATCACCGCTGGGTACTAAACGGAGAGGGATCATGAAGATGTTTGCAAGGCCAAACGCAGCGACCTTCTACAGCCGGACCCCGTATGACTATCTGTCAAACCTGACACACCCGTGATATTAGATTATTGTACATAGGGGGGCAGTATTATAGTAGTTATATTCTTGTACATAGGGGGCAGTATTATAGTAGTTATATTCTTGTACATAGGGGCAATATTATAGCAGTTATATTCTTGTACATAGGGGAAGTATTATAGTAGTTATATTCTTGTACATAGGGGCAGTATTATAGTAGTTATATTCTTGTACATAGGGGCAGTATTATAGTAGTTATATTATTGTACATAGGGGCAGTATTATAGTAGTTATATTCTTGTACATAGGAGCAGTATTATAGTAGTTATATTCTTGTACATAGGGGCAGCATTATAGTAGTTATATTATTGTACATAGGGGCAGTATTATAGTAGTTATATTCTTGTACATAGGAGCAGTATTATAGTATTTATATTCTTGTACATAGGGGGCAGTATTATAGTAGTTATATTCTTGTACATAGGAGCAGTATTATAGTAGTTATATTCTTGTACATAGGGAGCAGTATTATAGTAGTTATATTCTTGTACATAGGGGGCAGTATTATAGTAGTTATATTCTTGTACATAGGGGCAGTATTATAGTATTTATATTCTTGTACATAGGGGGCAGTATTATAGTAGTTATATTCTTGTACATAGGGGGCAGTATTATAGTAGTTATATTCTTGTACATAGGGAGCAGTATTATAGTAGTTATATTCTTGTACATAGGGAGCAGTATTATAGTAGTTATATTCTTGTACATAGGGAGCAGTATTATAGTAGTTATATTCTTGTACATAGGGGCAGTATTATAGTAGTTATATTCTTGTACATAGCGGGCTGTATTATAGTAGCTATATTCTTGTACACAGCGGGCAGTATTATAGTAGTTGTATTCTTGTACATAGGGAGCAGTATTATAGTAGTTATATTCTTGTACATAGGGGCAGTATTATAGTAGTTATATTCTTGTACATAGGGGGCAGTATTATAGTAGTTATATTCTTGTACATAGGAGCAGTATTATAGTAGTTATATTCTTGTACATAGGGGCAGTATTATAGTAGTTATATTCTTGTACATACGGGGTGTATTACAGTTGAATAATACTGCATCCTATGTAGAATATTCTAGATATATACCATATTCTCTGCAGCACAATACACATTTTTATGAAGAGTAAGAATACTGAAAAATGTTTTAAAAGGTCGGATTTAATTAAATACAAAATTTACAAAATGAAAAACATCAATCCAAACATCACTTTTCAATCTTCAGGGATTTTGCTGCTTCTTGTAGTCCTTGGCTTTTAAGACATCTGTACATAGCAGGCAATATTATTACGGTAATCATTATATTCACAACTATTGACAAAATAAAAATCATTTCACTGCATTTAATTAAATATCAAAACGATTGGAACTAATCAGACAATATTTTAGGAACTTAGGTAGTGAGGCACTAAACTAGATTCCTTGTTCTCATCGTGGTGCATCGTTCCTGGTACGGAGAGGTGACGCTCTTTTTCGGCCTTCACATTGTGCACATAATAGGTAGAAAGTTACCAATATTTTGATATTTTGCCAAAAAGTTAAAGATCTTGACACTTTATAACATGTAGGTGACAACCATACTGGTTATTCTGGGAGCCAGGGTGATTCGGGTACAGCGGCAGAGCGGACTCTTCTGGTTCAGCTGGTGATTTTTGGATCAATAAGAGCTGTCAATCAGACAGTGTCATCTTCCTGTTTAATCAATAAGAAATATTAATATCTTACACCTTAACTATTATGATTACCGGCTATAAACTGATCATATTAATAGGAGCGGTCAGCTGTTCCTGCTACTTCTGAGGGTTTCTCCAGGATCAATAATGTAATGTATGTACACCGTGACTGCACCAGCAGAATAGTGAGTGCAGCTCTGGAGTATAATACAGGATGTAACTCAGGTTCAGTAATGTAATGTATGTACACAGTGACTGCACCAGCAGAATAGTGAGTGCAGCTCTGGAGTATAATACAGGATGTAACTCAGGATCAGTAATGTAATGTATGTACACAGTGACTGCACCAGCAGAATAGTGACTGCAGCTCTGGAGTATAATACAGGAGGTAACTCAGGATCAGTAATGTAATGTATGTACACAGTGACTGCACCAGCAGAATAGTGAGTGCAGCTCTGGAGTATAATACAGGAGGTAACTCAGGATCAGTAATGTAATGTATGTACACAGTGACTGCACCAGCAGAATAGTGAGTGCAGCTCTGGAGTATAATACAGGATGTAACTCAGGACTTAGTAATGTAATGTATGTACACAGTGACTGCACCAGCAGAATAGTGAGTGCAGCTCTGGAGTATAATACAGGATGTAACTCAGGATCAGTAATGTAATGTATGTGCACAGTGACTGCACCAGCAGAACAGTGAGTGCAGCTCTGGAGTATAATACAGGATGTAACTCAGGATCAGTAATGTAATGTATGTATACAGTGACTGCACCAGCAGAATAGTGAGTGCAGCTCTGGAGTATAATACAGGATGTAACTCAGGATCAGTAATGTAATGTACACAGTGACTGCACCAGCAGAATAGTGAGTGCAGCTCTGGAGTATAATACAAGATGTAACTCAGGATCAGTAATGTAATGTATGTACACAGTGACTGCACCAGCAGAATAGTGAGTGCAGCTCTGGGGTATAATACAGAATGTAACTCAGGATCAGTAATGTAATGTATGTACACAGTGACTGCACCAGCAGAATAGTGAGTGCAGCTCTGAGGTATAATACAGGATGTAACTCAGGATCAGTAATGTAATGTATGTACACAGTGACTGCACCAGCAGAATAGTGAATGCAGCTCTGGAGTATAATACAGGATGTAACTCAGGATCAGTAATGTAATGTATGTACACAGTGACTGCACCAGCAGAATAGTGAGTGCAGCTCTGGAGTATAATACAGGATGTAACTCAGAATCAGTAATGTAATGTATGTGCACAGTGACTGCACCAGCAGAATAGTGAGTGCAGCTCTGGAGTATAATACAAGATGTAACTCAGGATCAGTAATGTAATGTATGTGCACAGTGACTGCACCAGCAGAATAGTGAGTGCAGCTCTGGAGTATAAGACAGGAGGTAACTCAGGATCAGTAATGTATGTGCACAGTGACTGCACCAGCAGAATAGTGAGTGCAGCTCTGGAGTATAAGACAGGAGGTAACTCAGGATCAGTAATGTAATGTATGTACACAGTGACTGCACCAGCAGAATAGTGAGTGCAGCTCTGGAGTATAAGACAGGAGGTAACTCAGGATCAGTAATGTAATGTATGTGCACAGTGACTGCACCAGCAGAATAGTGAGCGCAGCTCTGGAGTATAAGACAGGAGGTAACTCAGGATCAGTAATGTAATGTATGCACACAGTGACTGCACCGGCAGAATAGTGAGTGCAGCTCTGGAGGGTAATACAGGAGGTAACTCAGGATCAGTAATGTATGTACACAGTGACTGCACCAGCAGAATAGTGAGTGCAGCTCTGGAGTATAATGCAGGATGTAACTCAGGATCAGTAATGTAATGTATGTACACAGTAACTGCACCAGTAGAATAGTGAGTGCAGCTCTGGAGTATAATACAGGATTTAACTCAGGATCAGTAATGTAATGTATGTACACAGTGACTGCACCAGCAGAATAGTGAGTGCAGCTCTGGAGTATAATACAGGATGTAACTCAGGATCAGTAATGTAATGTATGTACACAGTGACTGTACCAGCAGAATAGTGAGTGCAGCTCTGGAGTATAATACAGGATGTAACTCAGGATCAGTAATGTAATGTATGTATACAGTGACTGCACCAGCAGAATAGTGAGTGCAGCTCTGACTGCTAGTAATACTAGTAAGTAATAAAGGAGTGAAGGACAGGATGTGGGATTCTTTAGGCTAAGTCGATTTTTTCTTAAAGGAGACATTTGCTACAAATTATTGGTTAATCAAATTAAACACAATCACACCAGATTTATTGTAAAAAGCTGCTAATTTACCAAAATCAGCAAAAGAAACCCAAAAATGTTTCCATAAAAATAAGCAGAGACAAGTAACAAGTGATTTAATCCAAATGCAAAAACTATACTCCAAGGGTTCTTCTGGATATTGATGAATCATGTGGGGGGAGGGGGAGTGACTGGAACTTAAAGGGGATGTCCAGTGGTAAACGACACCTTAAGCTGCTTAAGTGCCCCACATAACATAAAAAACAAATACTTAACTCCCGGACGGGTGCGGCTCCTGTGGTCGCGTAACATTATGTCACATGATCGGCTGCAGCGTTCACAGTTCCATCAGCTGGAGCAGCTCCATCTAACAGAGGTATGAAGGCTGCAATGGGAATTTCACCGGTCCGAAAGGTAAGTATATGTTATGTGGGGAACCAAAGCGTCATAGCTCTGCTGTCTATGGGACTGCCGGAGAGTGCCACGCCTGGATTTTGCTTTCTCCATCAGTCCCAAAGACAATGAAAGGAGCAGGGAAGCACATACGGGGGGCACCACTCCAGCCTCCTACCCTCGGGAAAGGTGATTACTTGCCAGGTTGTGAATAACCCTTTCGATGTGCAACTATACCCTGGCGGTGGAAGCAGGAGATGACAGAAATGCTGAGCTCTACCGCAATGATCAAGGGCCGACCTCCCAATATTAGTGTATAACACACATGCAATCTCACTATTCAGAGATCACATTGATCATTGTGTTATGTTCATCGTCTATTACACGGGGTGACACGTCAGTGCGGGGCAGGACTGATCCGCCATGGCTCTTGGAAGGTTCTTGCTATATTGCAGAAAGTGCACCATCTTCAGTCTTTAGAAACACTTGTATTCCAGGTAAAAGACTAGAAAATATTCAGCATTGACTCAGTGCTTTGTATTTTATGGAAACTGTGCAAACCACTACCACCACCACCACATGCACACACACCGAACAAGTCCCTCGATCTGCAGGCTGCGTCCGCAGGTGAAGCGTAGCTAACAGGAAGAAGGGTGGCAGCGCTGATCTAAGAAGCAGCCGGCGTTATACCTTACTCCTGAAGAGCGGCTTTGCCCCCGGTCCGCAGTACTCATTGTAAATCAGCTTAAACAGGAAGAGGTGGAAGAGGGTGATCAGAGAGGCCACGCTGAACCAGAACAGGAACGGCAGGCCGGGGTACTGCTTGGCCATGTGCTCTTCATGGGCCAGGATTTCCTTCAGGTGAAGAGTGTGCCTCAAGTCCTGCAGATGGGTCAGTTCTGTTGAGATGTAAAGTAATGGGGTTAAGGGCTGAGTGACCAGCACAGGGAACGTGTGTCCGCGGATTTCGGAGGTCAGTTCTATCGGCTCATTCAAACATCCGGCCTCGCAGGCGTAAAGCTTCACTAGCTTGTCCTGGAACTTGACCGACACATGCAGGAAAGGCTTCTCCTCCTGGTCCAGAAGGACGGCCAGGTTGATAAGGTCCTTGTTATAATGTATCCCTCGTAGGGAGTAGCTGTTGTGAAGGACGTGAGGGTCAGACTGGAACTGCAAGTGGTTTTCGGTGAACTGCAGACCACCAAAGCTCAGCATCATCCCCTGCATGAGTCCGTGGGCACCGGCCATTACCAGGCTTTTGCAGCCTCTCTTCTGTAAGGTCAATTTCCATAGCTCCCAGAGTTGTAGAAGTTGTGTAATCCCGCTCAGCTTCCCGGGCCACAGATTCTCTGCGTGCATCGTAGCGTGGCCGCTAGAGCAGTGGTCGGCGTAATTCAGAGAAAGCTCCATTTTCTCTCGCTCCTCGTTGCTTACGAGAGGATCTACGAGAGGAGCCGGGGAACAGGAGAGAATGTAGTAAAGTGTGATGTTGATGGTATCGCTGGATGGAGTGTGGGCATCCTTAATCTTTCTCATTTCAATGCCTGGAAGAAAAAAAATAAAAGATGATCTGTCACCAGATTTCACAATATAAATTGCATACATTATAAAAAAAAGAACTCAGACTTGATGAGGCTGGTCTACTTACTATGAAAAGCCATGTAAGAATGGCCGTATAATCCTTTTCCTGACTGATAATAAAAGGTGTCTGGCTCTAGCCAGAGTGGAGAGTGGCTAAGAAGATCTGGAGGACCCCACAAGTGAATGCTATGTGCAATGCTTCATTTCACCTGTGGGGGGCACTGCTGGGGAATTTCACCACTGAACGCAGCTGATCAGGAGTCCAAGCAGTGGGATCTGACTAGAAAACTGGTTGCTAGTTTTGTCTGCAGCCAAGAGAGATCTGCCGGATGAGCCAATAATTATATCTATAGAATAATGTCCCCTGCCTTCTGTGACTCCGTACTTGTAAAAAATAATTACAGAGCTTCAGTACGCCCAGATAGTAGTCACGGGTCATTGACGGCTTCATACTGTTTGTACTGTACACATAGAAGCCTACCTATTACCAGCAAGAACTGGGAACAAACTACCTCCTAAAACTGGTTGAACCCTTCGGAGGTGACCTTCCTCACTCAACATTTACAAGAAGCAAGGCTGAAAGAATTTGGACTGCTTTATCCTCTGCCTGACTGCAAAATGAGTTACCAGCGAGCTCGTTCTGGTCCGTAACACTTATGCTGTATGTATCATACTACATAGCAGAATGCAGAAAGAGTTACCAGTGAGTCCATCAGTGAGCGTGTTATGCTGTATATATCATAGTACATAGCAGACTGCAGAAAGAGTTACTGGTGAGTCAATCAGTGAGCTCGTTCTGGCCTGTAACGCTTATGCTATATATATCATGGTACCTAGCAGACTGCAGAAAGTGGGCTTGTTCTGGTCGGTAATCCTGATCTCTCTTCTCTCTTTGATGTGGTCATAAATCAGCTTAGAAGATGAATCAGGAGAAGAGAGATTAGCAGCACAGACCATCAGAACAAGTTCAGGATCTGCGGTCTTATATGTAAAAGATGAACCATTCAAAAAAAAATTAATGAACCCCTATTGCAAAAATGAGCTGAGCGACTTGTAAGACAGATGTATAGAGACACAGAGATCTTACCTGAAACAAACAAATCTGACCAGATCTGTTGGTGCTCGCTGTGGAGGTCGTCCGGCCTCATATGCATCACCTCCAGCATCTCCTTCTTTGCAGACTCTCGTAGTTTACTGAAGTTCTCCTCCAGCTTTCCCGAGTCTATGGGTTCAGACGTATATACGGCAGAGAGCACAGTTTCATCGAATTCAGACTTGGGAGGGACTTGCATTCGGGTCAGCAGCTTCTTAGTCGCAATCACGACCAGAATACTCTTCCCATCTTCTAAGGACACCCGTCCGGAGGAGAGGAGGAACTGTCTATCCTGCACCTTCTCTACACTGGTGGAAAACTTGGCTCCAGAAAATGGCTTCTGGGAAGAGACCTCAAAAGCCACCACCTTGTCGCTGGGGTTGGAGATGTGGATGCGCTGAATGTACAGGTGAGACCGACTCCTGTGTGCCAAGAAGTCTTCGCGGACAGTGACGCAGTCACGGTGGGAGTCCGTCAACTCGATTTGCAAACAGCGAACCGACCTTATCAGACCTTCCTTATAGAAGAGGGCAGAGGCCCGGACTTCTGCTGCCGCCCCCAAGCTCTTCACGTACATTACAGGGGAATAGTCCGTCATGCGGAACGGTACAGAGGCAGAAGACACCCACAGGTTATTCTTCACAACGTCCACGAGAAGAAACCCATTCCCAACCATGGCCGGGCCCTGCAGTTTGGATTCCTCTCCTGGAAAGGAGATAGTCATTAAGTCGCCCCTGTCTGACAGTGTCTTCCATTGTTTAGTCTGGGTCTGTAGACACGCCCAAGGGCCACTTCGGGGCTGACCCGAGTACCACAAGGATCGGAACAAGGATCCGGTAGACAAGTACCAGTATATAAGCAGAAGAAAACCCAAGACGGCAAGGATGCGGCGGGCCCAGCTGCTGGAGAGCAGGCCCGGGAAACCTTTGATCCTCTGATGTAACCACATTTGGGATGGAGTCTGGAGACGACGTCTGAAGAAAGCCAAGTCTGCAGTAAGAATGGAGGCGGGAAAAGCAAATCACCGGGTCAAGGATGGCGAATCATTGTGAGAAGGAGCAGCGGTGGTCTCTCCAGGGTGGTCATACTTCATCTGCAGCACATGCCTCCAGCAACCACCAACAGCGGGCACGACACCGGACCTGGAAAATATGTCATTTACTTATATGCTACACTCTACTCAGAGACCCCCAATACTACAGTCTGACCCCCGATCTTTAGAGCAACACCATATAATGACCCCCGACTTCTGTCACCAGCAACTGCCAACCGTGGGTAAGACCCCCGGCCTGAAAAATGTACTTTACTTATATACTACACTCACTCCAGAGACCCCCAATGCTACAGTCTGACCCCCAACCTTTAGAGGAACACCATACACTGACCCCCGACTTTTGTCACCAGCAACTGCCAACCGTGGGTAAGATCTCCGGCCTGAAAAATGTAATTTACTTATATACTACACTCACTCCAGAGACCCCAATACTACACTCTGACCCCTGACCTTTAGAGGAACCCAACCTCTATGTCACCAGCAACCACCAACACCGGACCTGGAAAATATATCATTTACTTAACTGTTATACTCTGCTCACAACGAAGACCCCCAATACTAAGTCTGACCCCCGACCTTTAAAGGAACACCGCATACTGACCCCTGACCTCTATGTCACTAGCAACAGCCAACAGCGCGCACAACACCGGACCTGGAGAATGTGTCACTTATATATTACCCTCTATTCACTCCCGAGACCCTAATACTAGAGTGCGACCCCCGGCCCCTCCTCCAGCCTCCCTGACCTCCATATAGCACCTCCCACTGAGCCATAAGGTTACTGCACATTACACACAGGGCGCAGCTGGCACCGGAGCTGCGCCCCCCTATCACCCAGGTATCATTGCTTCCTCCCGTCCACTCACCGGCCCGGTCCCCGAAGTCCCTCGCATGAAGCCCGGGCAGCGGTAGCAGCTCTCCTCCTCCGCCTCCTTCTCGCAGCTGTCTCCAGTCTCCACAACACGGAAGTGTCGCCGGTCACCGCCAACCATCGCGATGACTAGAGCCTTCCCGGCGTCCTCCGCTGTCAAAGGGTGAGGGTCACGTGATAGTCACGTGCGCAGCGCGGGCGGTGCTTGTCACATGACGGGGTTGAATGACGCGTGCAGCGCCTCTAGTGGTCACATGAGGGATAGCCTCTCTGCAGTGACGAAGCCACCGCAGCTCTGCTCCCCACGCTGGTCCCTTCTAATCGATCACAAGCTTCTCTATCTCTGCTTGCTGTCAGTGAATGTGGACTTCATACACCTAATACATGCAGTTCTGTCACTGTGCAGATGTAAGGAGCTGGCAGTGCCAGCTGTGTTATACAGCCAGCACCCGCCTCTGACAGCAAACACTGGTGAAATGCTGCTGTCAGTCTCACAATCCCACTACCCTCTCCCCAATGTGATTGGCGGATGCCTGTGCATCGCCCGTCAATATCTTGGACTTCTTTTTTCTGTCGCATCACCCGCGGGGTCACAATGCAGCGAGCGCTGTAATGTCGCAGACAATGGTCACGTGACGAGTCGCCGTGTAGCCCCCGACTAATCCTGAGCGGCCTCCCCCTCCCCCATGTGAGTGAATCTTCATCGGTCTTTGCCCCTGGGTCGCCTCCGCCTTTTGTCATGGGGCTGCTCCCCCTGCAGTGCGTTAGTAATGTGACCCGGTATCAGAAGTTCGGCAACTTTTCTCCTGTGATATTTTTTTTGATTTATATTCTTTTCAGTGATCTGCACTTACACATTTATAAACCTACAAATTCTGGCTGAAAGTCAATGAGCCCATCCCATGTACAGTACAGACCAAAAGTTTGGACACATCTTCTCATTTAAAGATTTTTCTGTATTTTCATGACTATGAACATTGTACATTCACACTGAAGGCATCAAAACTATGAATTACCACATGTGGAATTATATACTTAACAAAAAAGTATGAAACAACTTAAAATATGTCTTATATTCTAGGGTCTTCAAAGTAGCCACCTTTTACTTTGATGACTGCTTTGCACACTCTTGGCATTCTCTTGATGAGCTTCAAGAGGTAGTCACCGGAAATGGTTTTCACTTCACAGGTGTGCTCTGTCAGGTTTAGTAAGTGGGATTTCTTGCCTTATAAATGGGGTTGGGACCATCACTTGTGTTGTGCAGAAGTCTGGTGGATACACAGCTGATAGTCCTACTGAATAGACTGTTAGAATTTGTATTATGGCAAGAAAAAAGCAGCTAAGTAAAGAAAAACGAGTGGCCATCATTACTTTAAGACATGAAGGTCAGCCAGTCCAAAAAATTGGGAAAACTGTGAAAGTGTCCCCAAGTGCAGTTGCAAAAACCATCAAGCGCTACAAAGAAACTGGCTCACATGAGGACCGCCCCAGGAAAGGAAGACCAAGAGTCACCTCTGCTTCTGAGGATAAGTTTATCCGAGTCACCAGTCTCAGAAATCGCAGGTTAACAGCAGCTCAGATTAGAGACCAGGTCAATGCCACACAGAGTTCTAGCAGCAGACACATCTCTACAACAATTGTTAAGAGGAGACTTTGTGCAGCAGGCCTTCATGGTAAAATAGCTGCTAGGAAACCACTGCTAAGGACAGGCAACAAGCAGAAGAGACTTGTTTGGGCTAAAGAACACAAGGAATGGACATTAGACGAGTGGAAATCTGTGCTTTGGTCTGATGAGTCCAAATTTGAGATCTTTGGTTCCAACCACCGTGTCTTTGTGCGACATAGAAAAGGTGAACGGATGGACTCTACATGCCTGGTTCCCACCGTGAAGCATGGAGGAGGAGGTGTGATGGTGTGGGGGTGCTTTGCTGGTGACACTGTTGGGGATTTATTCAAAATTGAAGGCATATTGAACCAGCATGGCTACCACAGCATCTTGCAGCGGCATGCTATTCCATCTGGTTTGCGTTTAGTTGGACCATCATTTATTTTTCAACAGGACAATGACCCCAAACACACCTCCAGGCTGTGTAAGGGCTATTTGACCAAGAAGCCGAGTGATGGGGTGCTACGCCAGATGACCTGGCCTCCACAGTCACCAGACCTGAACCCAATCGAGATGGTTTGGGGTGAGCTGGACCGCAGAGTGAAGGCAAAAGGGCCAACAAGTGCTAAGCATCTCTGGGAACTCCTTCAAGATTGCTGGAAGACCATTTCCGGTGATTACCTCTTGAAGCTCATCAAGAGATTGCCAAGAGTGTGCAAAGCAGTCATCAAAGCAAAAGGTGGCTACTTTGAAGACCCTAGAATATAAGACATATTTTCAGTTGTTTCACACTTTTTTGTTAAGTATATAATTCCACATGTGTTAATTCATAGTTTTGATGCCTTCAGTGTGAAGGTACAATTTTCATAGTCATGAAAATACAGAAAAATCTTTAAATGAGAAGGTGCGTCCAAACTTTTGGTCTGTACTGTATATAAGGCAATCAGTCATAAGCTACAAAAATGGCGGCACGCAGTGTATAATACCAATAGACCTTATTAATCACATCATCGGAATGTACATGATAAAAAGTGTTTAAAAAAAGTGGACGATTACATCTAAAAGCGTAATAGAGACGATCAAGAGGGATGGGAGTAATATGTCTAGAATCGGTAATTAACATCCAGAATTGTTTATATAAAGGAAGGGATATTGAAAGTTCTAAGATACAGGAACCAAAGTTCTGATATAGCACAAAAAAAAGAGGACATCCGAAAAGTCAATTTTCTCTTGTCCCATCTTGTATGTAAGTTTCATATTCATTCCATTATTATTTAATGTCTTCATGAAAATATCAAAATCATTTGGATCACCCTGCCAAAGAAAAATGACATCATCTACGTACCTTCAAATAGTGAAAATTTATTACAGTCCATTATATACAAAACGTTTCGGTCACTTTTGACCTTCTTCAGTTGACAGTATATAGACTGGAGTAGGAATAGTGGACAAAAGTAGGTATCTTAAGTGGGTCCATAAAGGACTGCCTGATTGAAGTGTGATAGACAGTGACGGCGTCAGGAACGATAAAGATCTGGTTATCAAACCAGCAGACAAAGGGGGCGCCATTGTCATTATGGATAGAGTCAAATACATTAGAGAAATAGAGCGCCAACTCAGTGACACCACCACCTATTGCCAGCTTTCCCAGGACCCCACGTCCCTGTTCAGTAATCTTATACGGACCACTATCAATAGACATATGATGGCAGGTACGATAGACGCCAAAACTGGCGAGTTTCTTATCAAAACACACCCAATTACTCCTGTGTTTTATGTTCTACCGAAAATACACAAGAATCTTACTGAACCCCCTGGACGTCCTATTGTAGCCTCGACCGATTCGGTATTCTCCCCCCTAGCTATGATTCTAGAGAAAATCATCACACCACTCATACAAAAGAGCCCATCCTTCCTGCTGGACACGGGCTCATTCCTTAAAACATTGACAGACCTTAAACAGGTCCCCACAACTGCCCTACTGGTGTCCTTTGACGTAAAGGATCTCTATACTTCCATACCACACGACCGAGGTATTCACACGGTTAAGACCCTCCTGACAGAATCCCAGACGGATCCACGAATAATTGAACTTGTCTTAGACCTATTGACTCTAGTGCTCAGTAAAAATTACTTTCTTTTCCAGGACAGGTATTTTTTACAGGTGAAAGGCACCGCAATGGGCTCAAATGTAGCACCCCCTTTCGCTAATTGTTACATGTCGGCCTTTGAGAGCTCAATTGTCTAGGTTCACCCTCTCTTCCAATCTCATTCGATCATTTGGAAGAGATTTATCTCTATACCAAACCGACAGACCGTAATGGTCTGCTACATTACACGAGCAACCATCCGGCACACATAAAGAAATCAATACCGAAATCACAATTCAGTAGGGTCGAGCGCATAGTCACAGACCCCACTACCCGTCGACAGAGATTACAGGAGATGGGCACCAAATTTATTGAAAGAGGCTACCCTCCATCCATCCTACAGCCCTTACAAGGAGACCCTTCAAGGTCACGCTCAGATAACTCTGATCGTATTCCGTTCGTCCACACATATCACCCCTTTGCTTACATACTACATTAAACCATTCGCAAACATTGGAGTATTTTACGCACCGGTTACCCATCAATCATCAGTTTTCAAAAACCATTCATGCCCTGCTTCAAGCGAGCCCCGAACCTCAAGGACTCCCTCATTCGGGCCGACATTGGCACTAGTAAACCAGGACCCACACAACGGTTCCTCCAAAATCCTAAGATGGGTACCTTTCCATGTCTACAATGTAGACAATGTAACAATGTCCTCAAAGGCAATGTAGTGTACCATCCACATACGGGCAAGAAATATAATACCAAAGGTTACTATACCTGTGAGAGCGCATTGGTAATATACCTGATTAAATGCCCCTCTGGACTTGTATATATAAGAGAGACTACACAGCCCATCAGGGATAGAATATCTAAGCACAAGTCCACGATAAGGTGCAAAAATCTGCTTCTGCCCATCCCTCACCACTTCGTTACCATGGGCCATAACATCTCCCAATTGAGGTTCCAGGTCTTGGAGCAAGTTCCACCACCACGTCGCGGAGGTGACCGCATTCGCCTCCTTAAACACAGGGAGGCTTTTTGGATCCACGGGATGGATGCCCTAACGCCTAAAGGGTTAAATAGGGATTATGATCTCTTGTCTTTTGTCTAATCTTCTTATCCCTAATAGGGCGGCCCGCGACATACCTGCTCTGAATTATATTGTATAGGGTCTAAACAGTATTATACCGGGCTAATCATAGCAAATACTGGATATTATGCTTCAAAATGTTTTTGTCTCCTCGTGACTGTTTTTTTCTTTTGTTTCCAGATCTTTTCCATCCCTTTGGTCCTTTCCCAAGTCCTCCGTTAGGGTCACAAAGCCACTGAGTACCTCCAAGAAGCGTCACTCTTAGTTACAGAGCCAGCGTAGACACTTCCTGCACCTTGGAACACAAGCTCCCCTCACTTGGAACGCACACGCGATCCGGAAACGTCACTTCCGGTGACGTCAGTACATCACTTCCGGTTTTTCGCACGGCCGGGCTGTAAGCATTCTAGCGATGATGGGCTTATCCAACCATCACTTCCCCTATTTTAGGTCCCTCTCTTAGACAGATAGCCTGTACAACCAGCGGTGGATACCGCGTTGTGACGCTGTCACTGTCTATCACAATTCAATCAGGTAAATGTACCTTTTGATTACATAGGATATTTCACTGCCTAATCTCATATACTTATCTTATCTTACTCCCAGGCAGTCCTTTATGGACCCACTTAAGATACCTACTTTTGTCCATTATTCCTACTCCAGTCTATATACTGGTAGGTATTTTTCTCCTAATACCCACATATAGGTAGAAACAGTTTTATTCACATTATGAAATTCCTCATGTCCTTGTCCTCTTCCCTTGCTCCTGTTACCCCATTGATGAAAGATGTTGCATAAATGTACAATGACATTAAAAAAGGTACAACCAGCGGTGGATACCGCGTTGTGACGCCGTCACTGTCTATCACACTTCAATCAGGCAGTCCTTTATGGACCCACTTAAGATACCTACTTTTGTTCACTATTCCTACTCCAGTCTATATACTGTCAACTGAAGAAGGTCAAAAGTGACCGAAACGTTTTGTATATAATGGACTGTAATAAATTTTCACTATTTGAACATACTTTCGAGTGCCAAGGTTATTCTTTCTAGATTCAGGGCCCGGTCCCTTCTTGAGCACCATATCACGGGAGTGCAGCGATTTAATTATAATCATCTACGTACCTAGCCCACAAATTAACTTTTTCCACTGATGGGGATAAAATCTGTCAGGAAGAGTTGTCTCTCTCACAAACCCAGGAAAAGGTTTGCATATGAGGGTGCGCAATACGCCCCCATCGCTGTTCCCTGAAGATATAGGTTAGAGAGTCTCCCTGGAGAAAAAGAATTCCAATAACTGAGGATGAATCCAGAGATGTTTTTTTTTTTTTATCAAAATTAGACATAGAGAGGAAATAACGTACTGCTTCATGATGTATTGACGTGTATAATGATTCAATGTCTGCGGTTATCAGTCTTTTTTCCAGATGAAGATCCTCCATTTTCCTTAGTATATTTTTGGAGTCTCGTAGAAAGGACAGCGATGTCTCAATCAACGGTTGTAGATAGTGATCCACGAATTTACAGATAGGTTCACACATGATACCCAGGTCATCCTGGAGGTGAAACTGGATTTTTATGAATTTGGGGCAACATGTAAAATATAGATCAATTTCAATTAAGTTTGAAATTGTTTGTAGAGGGTTAAAAATTAAGGGTTTGTAACAGTGTTTTTCCCGTAGCTGCCTCAGTGCTCCTTTTTTCTGTATTCAAATCATTTGGATCAACCTGCCATACAAAAATGATATCATCTATGTACCTAGCCCACAAATTAACTTTTTCCACCAGTGGGGATAAAATCTGTCAGGAAGAGTTGTCTCTCCAACAGCCTCAGGAAAAAGTTTTCATACTAGGGTGCGCAACACACCCCCATCGCTGTTCCCTGGAGCTGTAAGTAGAGAGTCTTCCTGAAGAAAAATAAATTGTGGATATGAAGGAAGTCCAATAATTGGAGGATGAATCCAGAGAGTTTTCTCTTCTCACATGTGGCTGTAATATCACTTTTCCTCCAGGCAATCCTTGATGACATTGTATTTTCTTGCATATTTACACATTGATTAGTTAATGTACATCATTGTGATCTGAACCATTACTGAACTTTCAATACCCCTTCCTTTATATAATAACAAATTTAATATTTTTGTTAATTATTGATCCGAGATGTATTACCCCCATCTCTCTTGATCTTCTCTGTTACGCTTTTAGATGTAATCTTCCACGTTTTTTAAACACTTTATCACGTATATTCAAATGGTGTGATTAATAAAGTCAATTGATAGTATATACTATGTATGCTGTCATTTTTGTAGGTTTTGCACTTATATCTGCTTGACGTGACACAACTGCAGCAAAACCTCTGCTGTGAGAGACATTCATTCATGTACGGCTGCACACAGACTCTTCATAATACAGCGGGAAACAGAAAATGGCACTATTTTTTTTTTTTTCTTAAGGATCCCATATAAAATCAGGAACACACAGGTCAACAGTACGGACACAGATTTCTATGGGTACAGTATAATAGATTCACAATCACGCATGAGGCTTTGGATTTATTCTCCATTATTTTTTGCTTGCACAGAGCAAATGCCAAAACGACAATTTCTAGGCATTTGCTCCAAAGGTGGCACATTCCGTTAACAATTAACCTCCTGTCTTTTAGTTGATTTTTCTCGACGGTTTTGCTTATTTTACTGAGGTTTTGTAACAATCAGCCTCTGTTCTGCCCCCCTGCCGGGTGCGCACTCTTATTATCATCTCCATAGAGGCTTTTTCCTCTGCTTCTCTCTGCTGCAGGAAGCTGGAAAGTGACACCGTGCATTCACTGGAATGAATATGGTCCTGCAGAAATACAATGACTTAGTCTTCTACATGGGAAGGAATGCATATGAAATACATGAACTCCGGTAACGAACATCCCGAAAAGTAAATACAAAGCACACGAGAAAGGGACGCAGTTAAGCCATGGGACCTCGCATTTAAAGGGAATATGGTATAAATGTCTGATCCACAGGGGCTGAACTCTGGGATCCCCACAGATCCCAACTATTTTAGCACTCAATTGTTTAACCATTGGAAGCAGACAAATGTTCTCCCAGCCGCTTCCTTACCACTGCATTGGGGTCCCTCATCCAGACCCCCAAGCATCAAACTTCCATCCAATGTTCCAATAACTTTCAACTAGACTCAAACTGTAGTCATTGGAATTCAGTTCTCCCAAGAGGTGGGGAACTCTAAAGGGGCCCCCCAAGTATTAGATAAATGTCTCTTGTTGGACTGGCATGTCAATGCATGCTGGGAATCAGGGTAAGCCAAACCTCCGACTCCTCAATTTCCGTGACACCGACTCCCTCATTCATGGCTCATGTTTAAGTGATAAATTTACTGTAGCACAGATTAATCTCAGCTAAAAATCTAGACCCTTAGATCAGGAATAGGACAGACATTTATAGGACATTTCATAACTTTACCAAATTCTTATGAAAAAATATTCCCCACAAACTGCATTGAACTACTGAACCCAATTTATTATATATGTTAGGAGTCGGAGTCGGTCCATTTTACACCGACTCCAACTCCACCAAAATGGGCTTTGACTCCACAGCCCTGCTGGGAATTGTAGTTTCGTAACAGTTGAAAGAGCCACTGTTTGGAATCCATTGCAATATATGGTCATTAAGCCCAATTCATCATCACATTTCTGCCAGTTTTTTTAGCATGAGTAATTCTCAATTAGTGACTTTTTGATCTGCAACAAATTCACACGATTTGCGCCTATTTTCAAATTGTCTTTTGTAGTTTAATGTTCTTATTCTTACATTCATGTGGCTTTTCCAGACATTTAAAACTGATTCATGAAATCTGACTTTTTGAAAAAGTCATTAAATGTGGCCCTACTCTACTCCAGTCCTCCACCTCCTCTATGTACACCAGTGTAAAGTCTAATATTTTGTGACATTTTGCAAAACAGGCAATCTTTTCATAATAAAGGTTGCAAAAACAGAAAAAAAAAGCCAATTTTGGGCTTTGCGCAAAATTCCTAAATCGCGTGCGCCATTTTGCTGAACTTGGTGGAAAAAACATCAGCAAAAAACACAGGTCAAAAAAGAAAAGTGATTAAAAAAAACCCTGCAAATTATGAATCGGACCCATACACATTAAAAGTATGGATAAAATCTGTATTCGGTTTTCGTAAAAAAAATGTTTGACAATCTTCCACAGCTTGTATGTATCACATTACAATGCAAGCTGCTCAGTGCTGTTCAGTGTTGATTCTATCAGAGAGAATCCTGTCAGCTCAGTCTTCTGCCCACCCGTTTTATCCTGAATGCAAAGCTAAGCTCAATTCTGATGTGATATGGCATTTGAGCTTTGATTCCCTTTCAGCAGAAGACTGTAGGGGGCTGGAGAGTGAGCTGACAGGGAACCTGGCTTTTGGGTTTAACACCAAAACAGCAATGAACAGCTTCCAGTGTATTGTAATAAATGCAAGTGACGCGCCCCTGGGCCTGAGTCGTGCGGCATCGCGCGCACGGGGGCTTACCCGGAGCCGGATCAGATAGGGGTAGTAGTCTCGTGGCGGTGACCCGGTCCGTGCCCAGGGAGTCAAACTGAGTGGCAGTATTTAGCAGTAGATGTTAGAATGTTCGACTACGCCACCCGTGGATTGCGGTCATGAGACCGCCGCTGCAGGGCAGACCGCCGAGGCTGGTGTTGTTGGTGCAGCTGAGAATGGAACGACTCCCCACGGGAGGAGTATTGCCTCAGGGCAGCTATTGTAGAGTTGATGATGGGGGTGATGGTGCGGATGTCCCAGTACTGGTGGTGCAGATACGACGATGAAACACGGTGTCTGGTAGTGCAGTTTCAAAAGCTTTACTCACGGTTCTTTATCAGGTCGCTTGTGCACAGTAGGACCACCCGAGTCATGCTGCGTTCACCAGGTCAGGGACTCGGCCAACTCCCAGGCAATTCCAGAGCGTGGTCCAGAGCTCCCCTCTCTTCCTTCCTACTGGCCGTCCCCACCAGGGACCCACCTTTGTCCGGCTTCCTCGGGCCTTATGGGGGTAAAACCTCTCTCCGGTTTCCCTGACCCTATGTGGCGTGCCTTCCTGGTGGATGTGGTGAGGGGTCGTGCCAAAACTTGACCACGACCTCCGGTTCCTGGCTAAGGATAATTGGCCTCCACCAGTTTGGGATCCGGCACCCTTCTCTGCCAACCCTTCACCCGTTTTCGTTCTCTTGTGGGATCTCAGGGTTCCCTCTATGCTTGCGTCTCTGGGCCTTTCTTTGTGTTTCTCCTCTTCCTTCTCTCTCCTCTCTGCTTCAGGCCTAGCTCTGGAGCTGGGCCCAGACGGAGCCACAGCTCCCTGTCAGCCCTCTCTGGCTGAACTCTCTCTCAGCTTCTCCTCAGACTGAACTCCTGTTCCTAGATGGTGCCCACCTTTTATACTCCCTCTGACACCCGAGCCCTGGTGACAATGCAACCAATGGGCTCCTACCTATGCCCAGAGTCCCTCCCCTGTCTGCTCCTACACCACTGGGATGTTCCTCCCCCCCCCACTCCAGCCAGGGACAGACGTTGTCGTACCTGCACAACTATCTGGTGGGAGTACCGTTGATCTGTCCCCCGGAAATGGGGTGTATGTGGTGCATGCAGCTAACTGAGCTCTGTTCCATTCTCCATCCTTACCCGGGAGTGGAATACCACACCTCTGGTTCGAGGTGCAATACCCCTGTAGCAGCCGAGTCCTCGGGGTGCTACATTCCCCCCTGGTAAATCACAGCACGTCCTCGGGCTGGAAAAGAGTAAAACAATTTAGACATACAAAAATTTTAAAGTGTACACTTGCATGTAAGATATATTAACTTTCAATCATCCCTTTATGGGAGGTACTTTTCTTCTTTTAACGTTACAGGTATAAAACATTACGGAAACATTATTAGACTTTCTGCACACACTTATAAAATACCATCAACTTTTTTTTTTAGCAAAAACTTTTTCATATAAAACATTCTTGACCAACACATTCTTGATCTCTGGTCACCGTGCAACTTGTGACCAGGTAAAGTGCAACAGTCTCTAGTTCTAAAGTAGAAATGCAGTTCTTCTATAAAACCAGTAGGGGGTGCCTTAGGAAGCGCAACTATTTACAGGGTGGCCGCTCTCAGTCCTCGGCCAGTGGGGATAAGGGAGTGGCTGCTCACAGTCCTCAGCCTGGTAATTTAGGAAGGGGCACACAAGTAACAGTTCACACAAACACCAATTTTACGACAGTTCTTGTACCCCGACGGGTAACTATATACAGTACTTTGTTTATGCTACTTCCCTTCAGTAGCGGTGTCCTCTCCTCGTTTCCTCCTGAGGGTAGTCTTCAGACCCGTCCGGGTCCTCTTGGCTTTCCTCATACTGTATCTCTTCCTCAGTCAGCCGGTGTACGTGAAGGGCGTACGGTCCTTTGGCACACTGATGCCGGGTGAAGGTGACCTCATCACCCGGGTAAAGGTCACGTCCGCGGTGTCCCTCCGGCAGGTGGCTCTCGACATCCCTGCGGGTGACAAAGACATCGCCGGGGGTTCGGTGGTCTCGGATAAAGCCCCAGCCGTGTTCCAGTTGAAACTTTATTACGGTCCCGTTGGCGCGGGGACTGTGGGCCGCACGGGGGTTTCGTCGGGCCCGGCGTTTCTGCTCCGCGCTTTGGACCTGCAGCTGTTCCTTGCGGATCCGCCTCTCTCGCCGTTCTCTCCCAAAGACCTCCAGCTGTTGACGGCAGCACTCCTCCCGCCGGGCTGCGGCCGCCCGGGTCTCCTTGGTGAATCCCATGAGGTCCTCACCGGTGGGATCCCATGCGAATTGGGCGTCTTCCAACGGGAGCAGGACAATTTTAGCGGGTGCCGGTGCCGGGATCAGAGGCTCACACAGGGGCCGTTCCCTCCGGAGTCGGGGGTTGATGTACTCCGGTGGCCACACGAAGGACAGCCCGTCCGGGCTAGTATGCTGCGCAAAGAGATCTTCGCCCAGGGGCAGCACTGTGGAGGTCGAGGGCGCTGTGGGGGCAGCGGCGCCCGGAGGTACCCGGCCTTGCGTCCAGGCCGGAGGCATCCTCTTTGGGTCCAGGTATGGCACCTTTGGGGAAGAGGGCGCTGAAGGGGCAGCGGCGCCCGGGTTCACCAGGCCTTGCGACCAGGCCGGTGGCACTGTGGAGGTAGAGGGCGCTGTGGAGACCGCGGCGCCCGGGGGTACTCGGCCCTGAGACCAGGCCGGTGGTACTTCCTGCTTTGCCGCACTCAGGGTCAAGGGGCATGGCGTAACAGAGGGCGTGACCGCGGCTCCTGCCACTTGAGGCCTAGTTAGGAGCGGTGAGTGGGACTTCGGGCTCTGCGACGGGGAGCTGGGGCAGGCTTTCGGCTACTGGGCTCGGGGTGATGACGTCCCCATTACCTGCTTCCATCCCTGCGGCTCCCTCCGCGGCGTCGTCTCCGGCCTTCGTCCCTCCTGCACCATCCTCAGGGGCAGACATGCTCCACGTTGCGGGTGGCGTCCTCTGCTGGCGGGTTCCAGCCTGCTGGACCATCTCCCTTCTCCACTCGGCCAGTGCTTCTTGCTGCACTCGGGCCATCTTCCGGGCCAAGGCCTCCAGCGCGGTCTGTGCACGCTCCCGATCTCTGGGGAGCTGTGCCAGGATCTCCACCAGGCCTTCTGGGGTGGCAGCCTGCAACAGGTTCCGGACCACAGGGTCGGTGCTGCTCGACTCTCCCTCCATCTCCGGGTGCGATCTGTCCAGACTCCTCCAGGCCGCACCCATCCTCTCTGTTTTGTTCCCTATCCGCCCCCATTGAGGGTGGTCCCGGGGCAACTTAGTGACAGTCAGTTCCAGGGGCAGCCCCCTCACGCTGATGGACATTTCTATCATTGCAGTCTCTGCTGGTGGGGGCGGTTTCCGCTTTTGGCGCCATTCTTGGACCTGGCCCACGATGGGAGGTGGTCTTTTGCCACCCTCTGGCACGCCCATAATGGCGTCCGCTCTGCCAGGGCGGGAAATCGTCTCAGATGGCGGGAATCGTCTCCTTATGGCGGGAAACTCCGTGGATGGCGGGCAAAGGCTGCAGATAGCGGGCAAACGGCGGGAAACTACCCGAGATGGCGTCCGATGGCGGGGACCCTCTGGAATTGGCGGGAGACTTCTTCTTACGGTACATGTGAACTTTTCTTCAGGCACGCAGTACCCTGTGGTTGCGGGCACGTGATCCTGCCGACTACGCCAAAGTTGACGCGCCCCTGGGCCTGAGTCGTGCGGCATCGCGCGCACGGGGGCTTACCCGGAGCCGGATCAGATAGGGGTAGTAGTCTCGTGGCGGTGACCCGGTCCGTGCCCAGGGAGTCAAACTGAGTGGCAGTATTTAGCAGTAGATGTTAGAATGTTCGACTACGCCACCCGTGGATTGCGGTCATGAGACCGCCGCTGCAGGGCAGACCGCCGAGGCTGGTGTTGTTGGTGCAGCTGAGAATGGAACGACTCCCCACGGGAGGAGTATTGCCTCAGGGCAGCTATTGTAGAGTTGATGATGGGGGTGATGGTGCGGATGTCCCAGTACTGGTGGTGCAGATACGACGATGAAACACGGTGTCTGGTAGTGCAGTTTCAAAAGCTTTACTCACGGTTCTTTATCAGGTCGCTTGTGCACAGTAGGACCACCCGAGTCATGCTGCGTTCACCAGGTCAGGGACTCGGCCAACTCCCAGGCAATTCCAGAGCGTGGTCCAGAGCTCCCCTCTCTTCCTTCCTACTGGCCGTCCCCACCAGGGACCCACCTTTGTCCGGCTTCCTCGGGCCTTATGGGGGTAAAACCTCTCTCCGGTTTCCCTGACCCTATGTGGCGTGCCTTCCTGGTGGATGTGGTGAGGGGTCGTGCCAAAACTTGACCACGACCTCCGGTTCCTGGCTAAGGATAATTGGCCTCCACCAGTTTGGGATCCGGCACCCTTCTCTGCCAACCCTTCACCCGTTTTCGTTCTCTTGTGGGATCTCAGGGTTCCCTCTATGCTTGCGTCTCTGGGCCTTTCTTTGTGTTTCTCCTCTTCCTTCTCTCTCCTCTCTGCTTCAGGCCTAGCTCTGGAGCTGGGCCCAGACGGAGCCACAGCTCCCTGTCAGCCCTCTCTGGCTGAACTCTCTCTCAGCTTCTCCTCAGACTGAACTCCTGTTCCTAGATGGTGCCCACCTTTTATACTCCCTCTGACACCCGAGCCCTGGTGACAATGCAACCAATGGGCTCCTACCTATGCCCAGAGTCCCTCCCCTGTCTGCTCCTACACCACTGGGATGTTCCTCCCCCCCCCCACACCAGTCAGGGACAGACGTTGTCGTACCTGCACAACTATCTGGTGGGAGTACCGTTGATCTGTCCCCCGGAAATGGGGTGTATGTGGTGCATGCAGCTAACTGAGCTCTGTTCCATTCTCCATCCTTACCCGGGAGTGGAATACCACACCTCTGGTTCGAGGTGCAATACCCCTGTAGCAGCCGAGTCCTCGGGGTGCTACACAAGCAGCAGAAACGAAAAAAAAGGAAAAACATGACCACAACTTCTAAAACGATATCCCAACAATAAACATTTAACAGTAGAAATTCCATCTTTGGGATCATTACATTTCATGGGATCACTACAGTATAGATGAAAAAGATTGGGCCAATAGCTAATATTAAGAGCTAAGTTTTCATGGGAGGAAAGTAACTGTACATGAATCATTGCATTACGCCACCCCGCAGAGAAATGAAGAAGTGAAACTTGGCTACGTTCAGATTCACAGGTCACTGGCGTCCACAAATTGAGGATGTGACTACAGCGCTTGTGCGCAAGTCCACATCGCAGATGGGTGTGCAGGCTACAGTATGTGCCATTCAAACTTGCATTTGTGCATCTTGCAATAAATCACTTACGTTTGCTAACACATTGACTTAGCCTGAACGAACCTGCCATTTGCTAAATCCTTAATAATGTCTAATAATAAACTTCAATTTTTTGCACATGGTCCATAAGCAAATAAAATGTTATGATGTAGACGTATTTAAGAACAAACCTCCCTAGTGGGGTGAAACGCGCGTCGAGGTACCTGCACGTTTTCTTCCTCGTTCTCGACATACAGGCTCACCATGTCTCTTGGTATAGGCTCTCCATAACATACTATGTTTCTGTATTCAAGCGCTTCTATCTTTATATACCTGCATGTATGTTAGTGCATCTATTTATGTATACTGAGACTGATTTTCTATCTTATGTTTGCCTGGACATATTTTATATAATCTCTATGGGATTTATATGCCTTTTATAGGTTACACAATATTACGGATCCATGGGACGAAGACGGTCCTTTATGGTGTCTGTAACACTGTACACCTATTCCCGTAATGCTCATTCATCTAATATTCCCTCAGTGATTATTATGTTCACTAATGAGCAATCTTGGATTATAAATATATATTTAGTTTCCCTATTTCTTGGTATTTGAGCCTTTTAGGAGGACGTATCCAGGGGATGTTTGCTCCTCATTATAGGGACTCTTCATCCATTGGTTTCCAATCATTGACTTGCTGTCTTACCTTTCCTCGCCATTCTTTTTTTTTTTATTTTTGTAATTATTAGGGTATGTGCATACGGTCAGGAGCCGCCTGCGGCCCCGACACTGGGGAATAGCCGTGTGGCTTCCGCTCATTATGTAAATGAGCAGCGCCATTTTTTTTTTCACATGCGTACTTTCCTCATAGATGTTAGTCTATGGGGAAAGCAGGGCTGTGGAGTCGGAGTCGTGGAGTCGGTGCTCATTTTGGTGGAGTCGGAGTCAGTATTAAATGGACCAACTCTGACTCCTAAAATATATAATAAATTGGGTGCAGTAGATCAATGCAGTTTGTGGGGAATATTTTTAAAAAGACTCTCAAAAGACACTTCATGTTTCTTAAAATGGATGCCTGCACACGTCACAGAGTGAACTATTTTGCCGTCAATGTTCGATATGTTTGTGACAACAAAGAAATTGTTACCAAGACATTGGCAGTAAAAGATACTAAAGCTCATCACGCCAGCTGTAGCATCGGTGTCTCTGCCTCCTGCCAGGCAGAGACGCCGTCCCTCTCACCTCCTCTCTCTCCGCGCTCCCCGCTCTCTTTCTCAGCCTGCTGTCGGCGCGCGCAGTCGCCCGGGCACTGTGCTTAGGGCGCGCGCGCAACCACCCCCCTCTTAAAGGGGCCGCATGCGCCGTCCTAAGGAGTCCCCGGCCAATAGCCGAGGGTCCTCCCATATATAGGGCACCTCCTCCAAAATGGAGGTGCCCGAGCAAAGTTGTTGCACAGTTACTTATCTCTGCTTCAGCCCTCAGGTTCCGCTGCTAGCCTGACTCCTCGTCCTGCCTGCCAGCCTGTTATCTGCCCGTTACCTGCCGAGCCTGCCAGCCCGCGCACCTGGGAGCGCTCACCTGTTACCTGCCTGGCCTGTCAGCCCGCTCACCTCGGAGCACCCACATGTTACCTGCTGTGTCCATCAGCTCGCTCACCTGGGAGCACCCGTCTGTCACCTGCTAGCCTACCTGGAGGCTCCGCCGTCACTTGCTGTGACCACCTGCCTGGTAAACCTAGAGACTACTACTTGCTCTGCTGTCACGTACCGTGACCTCCTGTCAGCTAACCAGAGACTTCTGCCTGCTTGCTGTGTCCATCCGTCATACCGGTCAGTCCCAGCCATCTGACCCATGGGAGCCACCTGCTCTCTTACAAGGTCGTCCCCAGAGTAGCACCTGGTCCCTCTGCCCGGATGCTCCCTGGTCACGGAGTCGTTAGCCGCCGTACGACCAGGGTCGGTTCGGGTTGATACTTAGTCACGCCCCTCTGGGTCCCTCCTTGCACCTCGGCACAGAGGTTTCACAACCCGGACCCGTAACACCAGCCAGTTTATCCAGGTCTTTGTGGAAAAAGTTCTGCAAGATTACGAACTCAAAAAAGAACAGGTTCTAGCTATTGTAACGGACAATGCTTCAAATATAAGTACAATTAAACTGATGAATGAGAGTAATGTACAACAGCTAGAAGAAAATGTAGGATTCAGTATGTTTGAGATGGAAGGCCACAGCGCTGTTCATGTAACTGAGGAACAAACAGATATTACAACAGAAGGACAGCAAAATGATACTTTAGAAATAGATGATCTTGTTGAAGCTGCTTCACACCTCTTTCCTATTCATCACATGCGCTGCGTTGTGCACACGCTGCAGCCGGCAATGAGAGATAGTCTGCAAGAGGGACATGCTGGAAATCTGATTGGAAAAGTGAGGAAATTGGTTATTGCCGCCAGAACCCCTAAACTTGATTCCATCTTGAAGAGACATGCTGGGAAAGGGGCAATTGTCGATGAAGCCCCTCGGTGGGGCAGCACCTATTTAATGATTGAGCGATTGCTTGAACTCGTTTCTTATAGATATGGCGAACCCTCAGGTAACCCTAAATGAAGGTCAATGGACACAGGTGGCTGAATTGAAGGAATTGCTTAATCACCCATTTACCGTGACTAAAAAATTACAAGCTGAGGATTTAACTCCTGGTATTTTCATAAGGGAGTGGAAGAACTTGCTATTTTGCCTGTCCCAAAGAGGAGGTTTAATGGCAGATGGCATTTCTGCTTCAATGAAACGGAGAGAGACACAGCTATTGGAAAATAACATTTTTCTGGCAGCTGTTTTTGTGGACCCAAGTCATCGTATACTGCTTGATGATCAACAGCTTACTAAAGGAAAAGAAGCTCCGACTGAGGTAGCAGGTAGGATGAGTGGCCTACAGGAGGACTGCCAGGCGCAAGAGGACTTGGGTCCTGACAGTGCCACTGCTGCCATATCTCCATCCTCATCAGATGAGGAGTTTGACTTTGACAAGTATTTGGATGACATGGAGCAGGCAAAGCGTCGCCGCAAGGAAAAAGGTTTCACTCCGTCTCCTATAGCTGATTGACCATATTTCAGCAAAATGTTTCACTTGCTCTCAAAGAAATAGAAAAATTCAACCGTTCATCAAAACTGACTGTGCATGAGGCAATTCCTTTATACCCAGAAATTGCTAGAGATGTTGCCCATGTGGTTTCAGCTTTGCCTCCAACCCAAGTTAGTGTAGAGAGGTTGTTCTCTAGCCTTAAAATTATTAGGTCAGATTTGAGGTCCTCTATGAAGGAGGATCTGATGGAGGTGATACTATTTCTTAGAACAAATTCATAGACTGCACAAATGTTATTTAGTATGTTTTTGTTGAAAACTTTTTTTTGCCACTTACATAGTTTATTACATAGTGTTTATATATATATATGTGTATATACTGTACATACCAAAAGTTTGGACACACCTTCTCATTTAAAGATTTTTCTGTATTTTCATGACTTTGAAAATTGTACATTCACACTGAAGGCATCAAAACTATGAATTACCACATGTGGAATTATATACTTAACAAAAAAGTGTGAAACAACTGAAAATATGTCTTATATTCTAGGTTCTTCAAAGTAGCCACCTTTTGCTTTGATGACTGCTTTGCACACTCTTGGCATTCTCTTGATGAGCTTCAAGAGGTAGTCACCGGAAATGGTCTTCCAACAATCTTGAAGGAGTTCCCAGAGATGCTTAGCACTTGTTGGCCCTTTTGCCTTCACTCTGCGGTCCAGCTCACCACAAACCATCTCGATTGGGTTCAGGTCTGGTGACTGTGGAGGTCAGGTCATCTGGCGTAGCACCCCATCACTCTCCTTCTTGGTCAAATAGCCCTTACAGAGCATGGAGGTGTGTTTGGAGTCATTGTCCTGTTGAAAAATAAATGATGGTCCAACTAAACGCAAACCGGATGGAATAGCATGCCGCTGCAAGATGCTGTGGTAGCCATGCTGGTTCAGTATGCCTTCAATTTTGAATAAATCCCCAACAGTGTCACCAGCAAAGCACCCCCACACCATCACACCTCCTCCTCCATGCTTCACGGTGGGAACCAGGCATGTAGAGTCCATCCGTTCACCTTTTCTACGTCGCACAAAGACACGGTGGTTGGAACCAAAGATCTCAAATTTGGACTCATCAGACCAAAGCACAGATTTCCACTGGTCTAATCTCCATTCCTTGTGTTCTTTAGCCCAAACAAGTCTCTTCTGCTTGTTGCCTGTCCTTAGCAGTGGTTTCCTAGCAGCTATTTTACCATGAAGGCCTGCTGCACAAAGTCTCCTCTTAACAGTTGTTGTAGAGATGTGTCTGCTGCTAGAACTCTGTGTGGCATTGACCTGGTCTCTAATCTGAGCTGCTGTTAACCTGCGATTTCTGAGGCTGGTGACTCGGATAAACTTATCCTCAGAAGCAGAGGTGACTCTTGGTCTTCCTTTCCTGGGGCGGTCCTCATGTGAGCCAGTTTCTTTGTAGCGCTTGATGGTTTTTGCAACTGCACTTGGGGACACATTCAAAGTTTGCCCAATTTTTCGGACTGACTGACCTTCATTTTTTAAAGTAATGATGGCCACTCGTTTTTCTTTACTTAGCTGCTTTTTTCTTGCCATAATACAAATTCTAACAGTCTATTCAGTAGGACTATCAGCTGTGTATCCACCAGACTTCTGCACAACACAACTGATGGTCCCAACCCCATTTATAAGGCAAGAAATCCCACTTATTAAACCTGACAGGGCATACCTGTGAAGTGAAAACCATTTCCGGTGACTACCTCTTGAAGCTCATCAAGAGAATGCCAAGAGTGTGCAAAGCAGCCATCAAAGCAAAAGGTGGCTACTTTGAAGAACCTAGAATATAAGACATATTTTCAGTTGTTTCACACTTTTTTGTTAAGTATATAATTCCACATGTGTTAATTCATAGTTTTGATGCCGTCAGTGTGAATGTACAATTTTCAAAGTCATGAAAATACAGAAAAATCTTTAAATGAGAAGGTGTGTCCAAACTTTTGGTCTGTACTGTATATATACACACACAATATACAGTGCCTACAAGTAGTATTCAACCCCCTGCAGATTTAGCTGGTTTGATAAGATGCAAATAAGTTAGAGCCTTCAAACTGCAAACGAGAGTAGGTTTTATGAACAGAAGCATAAATCTTACAAACCAAAAAGTTATGTTGCTCAGTTGAATTTTATTAAATTTTAAACATAAAAGTGTGGGTCAATTATTATACAACCCCTATGTTTAATATTTTGTGGAATAACCCTTGTTTGCAATTACAGCTAATAATCGTCTTTTATAAGACCTGATCAGGCCGGCACAGGTCTGTGGAGTTATCTTGGCCCACTCCTCCATGCAGATCTTCTCCAAGTTATCTAGGTTCTTTGGGTGTCTCATGTGGACTTTATTCTTGAGCTCCTTCCACAAGTTTTCAATTGGGTTAAGGTCAGGAGACTGACTAGGCCACTCCAACACCTTGACTTTTTCCCTATTGAACCAGGCCTTGGTTTTCTTGGCTGTGTGCTTTGGGTCGTTGTCTTGTTGGAAGATGAAATTACGACCCATCTTAAGATCCTTGATGGAGGAGCGGAGGTTCTTGGCCAAAATCTCCAGGTAGGCCATGCTATCCATCTTCCCATGGATGCGGAACAGATGGCCAGGCCCCTTGGCAGAGAAACAGCCCCACAGCATGATGCTGCCACCACCATGCTTGACTGTAGGGATGGCATTCTTGGGGTCGTATGCAGTGCCATCCAGTCTCCAAACGTCACGTGTGTGGTTGGCACCAAAGATCTCGATCTTGGTCTCATCAGACCATAGAACCTTGAACCAGTCTGTCTCAGAGTCCTCCAAGTGTTCATGAGCAAACTGTAGACGAGCCTTGACATGACGCTTTGAAAGTAAAGGTACCTTACGGGCTCGTCTGGAACGGAGACCATTGCGGTGGAGTACGTTACTTATGGTATTGACTGAAACCAATGTCCCCACTGCCATGAGATCTTCCCGGAGCTCCTTCCTTGTTGTCCTTGGGTTAGCCTTGACTCTTCGGACAAGCCTGGCCTCGGCACGGGAGGACACTTTCAAAGGCTGTCCAGGCCGTGGAAGGCTAACAGTAGTTCCATAAGCCTTCCACTTACGGATGATGCTCCCAACAGTGGAGACAGGTAGGCCCAACTCCTTGGAAAGGGTTTTGTACCCTTGCCAGCCTTGTGACCCTCCACGATCTTGTCTCTGATGGCCTTGGAATGCTCCTTTGTCTTTCTCATGTTGACCATGTCTGAGTGCTGTTCACAAGTTTGGGGAGGGTCTTAAATAGTCAGAAAAGGCTGGCAAAAGAGATCTTTAATCCACACATGTGAAGCTCATTATTCTTGGTGCCTGAACTACTTCTTAATACTTTAGGGGGACCAAACAGAATTCTTGTGGTTTGAGGGGTTGAATAATAAATGACACTCTGAATTAACTTTTTACGTTTTAAAAAAACCAAAAACAAAAACAAAATTTGCTGCAGTGCATTTCCCACTTCCAGGCTGATCTACAGTACAAATGTCACAATGCCAAGTTAATTCTGCATGTGTCAACCAGCTAAATCTGCAGGGGGTTGAATACTACTTGTAGGCACTGTATATATATATATATATATATATAATCGATATTACATAGTGTATTTACAATTTATTACAGTTTTTTGTGTTCTAAAGTTGTATTCCAATAAATATATATTATATCTAAGTATCTTGATTATTCTGTTATAAAAATGATTAATTGTCTGATGTTCACATTGTACTACAATACATTTTTCACTTAAATATAAGCAATATATGTGGGAGTCGGAGTCGTGAAATCGGAGTCGGTGTAAGGGAAATTGAGGAGTCGGAGTCGCAGGTTTGGCTTACCAACTCCACAGCCCGGAGGGAAAGTCCACATGTGGACCCGCAAGAGAATTTGACATGCTGCGGATCTGAAAGACGCACCGCATGTCAGTTTCCGCGGGTGATCAGCAGGTGCACAGAGTCGCATAGTGGACATGGTGTCACGCAAGATGTAGCACAGACTAAGTGCAACACGAAGGTGTAACGGGTCTGGGAGGTGGAACCTCTGAGCAACTATACAAGGGGGCGGTCCTTGTAAGGAAGCGGGTGGCTCCCAGGGAAGACGGGCAGGTAGTCACGGCAAGTGACAGGGACAGTCTCTGGGTAGAAGGGCAGGTAGTCACGGCAAGTGACAGGGACAGTCTCTGGGTAGAAGGGCAGGTAGTCACAGCAAGTGACAGGGACAGTCTCTGGGTAGAAGGGCAGGTAGTCACAGCAAGTGACAGGGACAGTCTCTGGGTAGAAGGGCAGGTAGTCACGGCAAGTGACAGGGACAGTCTCTGGGTAGACTAGCAGACAGGTAGCAGGTGGACGCTCCCAGGTGAGCGGGCAAGAGTCTCTGGACGGGCAGGTGGTCACGGCAAGTGACGGCAGAGCCTCCAGGTAGGCTAGCAGGCAGGTAGCAGGTGAGCGCTCCCAGGTGAGCGGGCAAGAGTCTCTGGACAGGCAGGTGGTCACGGCAAGTGACGGCAGAGCCTCCAGGTAGGCTAGAAGGCAGGTAGCAGGTGAGCGCTCCCAGGTGAGCGGGCAAGAGTCTCTGGACAGGCAGGTGGTCACGGCAAGTGACGGCAGAGCCTCCAGGTAGGCTAGCAGGCAGGTAGCAGGTGAGCGCTCCCAGGTGAGCGGGCAAGAGTCTCTGGACAGGCAGGTGGTCACAGCAAGTGACGGCAGAGCCTCCAGGTAGGCTAGCAGGCAGGTAGCAGGTGAGCGCTCCCAGGTGAGCGGGCAAGAGTCTCTGGACTGGCAGGTGGTCACGGCAAGTGACGGCAGAGCCTCCAGGTAGGCTAGCAGGCAGGTAGCAGGTGAGCGGGCAGGAGTCACTGGACAGGCAGGTAGTCACAGCAAGTGACGGCAGAGCCTCCAGGTAGGCTAGCAGGCAGGTAGCAGGTGAGCGCTCCCAGGTGAGCGGGTAGGCTGGTCCATAAACAGACTGACAGGTGTCGGAAGGCAGACCGTCGGACCGCAGGCTTGCAAGCAGGTAAGCGGATATCAGGCAGGTATCAAGCAGGAATCAGGCAGGTGACTGGCAGGAATCTGGCAGGTGACTGGCAGGTAACAAGCAGGAATCTGGCAGGTGACTGGCAGGTAACTGGTAACGGGACCTGAGGGCTGAAGCAGAGTGAAGGCTTTGCAACAACATTGCTCGGGCACCTCCATTTTGGAGGAGGTGCCTTATATATGGAGAGATCCTCCGGCCATTGGCCGGGGACTCCTTAGGATGGCGCGCGCAGCCCCTTTAAGAGAGGGGGAGCGTGCGCGCGCCCTAAGCACAGTGGCCGGGAAGGAGCGTGCGCTGCCAGCAGAGCGGGAGGAAGACGCCGGGCACGGAGCGGAGAGGTGAGGGGAACAGCGTCCCTGCCTAGCAGGAGGCAGGGACGCCGATGCTACAGTACCCCCCCCTTTAGGCCGCCCCTTTTTTAGGCCAGACAGAAATTTATCAAGGATGAGCGGGGCATGGATGTTCTCCCGGGGCTCCCACGTTCTCTCCTCAGGACCAAACCCCTTCCAATCTACTAGAAAAAAGGTATTTCCTCTTACCCTTTTGGTGGCCAGAATGTTCTCTACCTCAAACTCGTTTTCAGCGGAAACCGGAGCAGGATGCGTACCTGTAGACTTGGAAAAAGAGTTAAGTACCACGGGTTTGAGGAGAGATACATGGAAGGAATTAGGGATCCGCAAGTTGGCCGGGAGTTTCAATTTATAGGCCACCGGGTTGATCTGTTTGATAACCTCCAGTGGGCCGATGAACCGAGGCCCTAACTTGTAGGAAGGAACCTTGAGCCGGACATACTTGGACGAGAGCCAGACTTTATCTCCAGGACGGAATTGTGGAGGATCCAGGCGTTTTTTGTCAGCGTGTTTTTTCATCCGCTCGGACGACTGAAGGAGTGCGGATCGGGTACTCTCCCAAATGGAGGAAAATTTGCTAACGAGAGATTCCGCAGCCGGATTGTCCACCAAGGTGGAGACGGGAAATGGGATCCGAGGATGCTGACCGAAGACTACAAAAAACGGGGATTTGGAGGAAGATTCGCTCTCGTGATTATTGTAAGAGAATTCGGCCCATGGTAGGAGATCCACCCAGTCTGAATGGTGGGCATTAACGAAGTGCCGGAGGTAACTGGTCAGGATCTGATTGATCCGCTCCACTTGACCATTGGACTGTGGGTGGTATGCAGAGGAGAAGTCCAGGGTGACGTCTAGCAGCTTACATGTGGCTCTCCAGAAGCGTGAGGTGAACTGAACCCCACGATCCGACACGATGTGGAGGGGCAGGCCATGAAGACGGAAGATGTGGCGGATAAAGTTTTTAGCCAGCTCGGGTGCAGACGGGAGGCCTGGCAGGGGAATGAAATGAGCCATTTTGGAAAAGCGGTCAGCGACCACCCAAATGACCGTACAACCGGCAGAGACAGGGAGATCTGTTATGAAGTCCATAGCTATATGCTGCCAGGGGGCAGCAGGTACTGGAAGAGGAAGGAGGCGACCGGCTGGCAGGTGTCTCGGAACCTTGTTGCGGGCGCTGGACACACAGGCAGAAACAAAGTCTATTACGTCCTTGTGCAGGGTAGGCCACCAGTAGTGCCGGGAAATAAGCTGGAGGGTCTTTTTCTGACCGGCGTGGCCAGCTAGCTTAGACGAGTGACCCCAGTGTAGGATCTTCTCCCGATCAGGTACCGTTACGAACGTCTTACCGGGAGGGAGACGATTTAGACTCACGGGGGCCACCTGCATTACTCTGGCGGGATCGATGATGTGTTTAGGTTCCTCCTCAAGATCAGACACCAGGAAGGATCGGGACAAGGCGTCAGCTTTGATGTTTTTGTCAGCCGGGCGAAAATGAAGAACAAAATCAAAGCGAGCAAAAAACAAGGACCACCGGGCTTGGCGCTGGTTAAGTCTCTGGGCACTCTGGAGGTAAGCCAAGTTCTTGTGGTCCGTGTAAATTATTACCGGGTGAAGAGCCCCCTCGAGCAGGTAACGCCACTCCTCCAATGCCAGCTTAATGGCCAATAACTCTCGGTCTCCTATAGAATAGTTGCGCTCAGAAGAGGAGAAGAGTTTGGAGAAGAAGCCGCAAGTTACCATTCTCCCGGAAGACGATTTTTGGGTAAGTACCGCTCCGGCTCCAGAGGAGGAGGCGTCAACTTCCAGGAAGAATTGCTTGTTGCCGTTCGGGCGATGCAGCACCGGGGCGGAAGAGAAAGCCTGTTTTAAGGAAAGAAAGGCTTCCTCTGCTTCGGGCGGCCATTCTCTGGGATTAGTGCCCTTACGGGTGAGCGCAGAGATTGGGGCAGTCCGGGAAGAGAAGTGCGGTATGAAGAGGCGGTAGTAGTTGGCGAAGCCCAGGAACCGCTGAATAGCCTTCAACCCCTCTGGTCGAGGCCACTTCTCGATGGCAGACAGTTTCTCAGGATCCATTCGTAGGCCGGTCTGAGAAATTATGTAGCCCAAAAACGGAAGCGAGGTCTGCTCAAAGAGGCACTTCTCATATTTAGCATAGAGGTGGTTCTGCCTGAGCCTGAGCAGAACCTGACGAACATCCCTCCGGTGAGTCTGGAGATCCGGAGAGAAGACCAAGATGTCGTCCAGGTACACCACTACGCAGGAGTAGAGAAGGTCCCGGAAGATGTCATTGACCAACTCTTGAAAGACGGCGGGAGCGTTACAGAGACCAAAGGGCATTACCAGATATTCATAGTGGCTGTCCCGGGTGTTGAATGCCGTCTTCCATTCATCCCCCTGACGGATACGGACCAGGTTATAGGCCCCACGGAGGTCCAGCTTGGGGAAGATTCTAGCCCCCCTCAGACGGTCAAATAATTCCGGAATGAGCGGAAGGGGGTATTTATTCTTCACCGTGATCTGGTTAAGGCCTCTATAGTCTATACAGGGACGGAGAGAGCCATCCTTCTTTTTAACGAAGAAGAAGCCTGCTCCCGCCGGGGAGGTAGATTTCCGGATAAATCCCCGGGCCAGATTCTCCTCAATATATTCAGACATAGACCGGGTCTCAGCAGCGGACAACGGGTAAATTCGCCCACGGGGAGGAGTAGTGCCGGGTAACAGGTTGATTGGGCAGTCGTATGGTCTATGAGGGGGTAATGTCTCTGCCTCCTTTTTATTAAAGACGTCCGCATAAGACCAATAAGGAATGGGAAGTCCAGGTAGATTAGCTGGGGTAGGAGAAGGACGGACAGGATGGATGGGAACTAAACAAGTCTCATGGCAGTCCTGTCCCTAGCGAAGGACTTCTCCGGTCTGCCAATCAAGCACGGGTGCATATCTCTGAAGCCAAGGTAGGCCTAGCAAGAGGGCGTGAGAGAGTCCAGGCAGAACATGGAAGCAGATGCTCTCAGAGTGCAGCATTCCCACCTGCAGAGTTATGGATTCGGTGATGAGTTGGATGGGATGTGGTAAGAGGCCCCCATCCACGGCAGCGACAGATAAAGGTACAGCCAGAGGTTTGGTGGGAATGCGGTATTTTTCTACCAGGGACTGAGAAATGAGATTCCCGGCAGCTCCAGAGTCAAGATGGGCTAGTTCAAAATAACGGTTCTCCCCGCAGATGATAGAGACCGACAGCAGCAGAGATGGAGAGGGTTTATTCTTGTCTAGGACGACCTCTCTGAGCGATCCTAGACACAGGCGTTTCCCGACCTCTCCAGGCAGGAACGGATCCGGTGCTCCTTACTGCCACAGTAGAAGCAGCTCCCCTCAGCTCTGCGTAACTCTAGACGGGTTTTGACCATCTTGGTCTGGTCGACCTGCATAGGCTCGGGTGAGTGCGCCGGAGGAGTAACGGAGGAAGTGACGGATCTCTGCAAGGCGTGGAAACCTCCTCTCACGGGTGACCTCTTTGGCGCGCTCCTGGAACCGGATGTCAATCCGGGTGGCAAGAGTTATTAAGTCGTCGAGAGTGGTAGGAATGTCCCGACCGGCGAGTTCATCTTTAATACGGCTGGACAGACCCTCCCAAAAGACAGACACCAGGGCGTCGTTATCCCAGGCCAGCTCCGAAGCAAGGGTACGGAACCGTATGGCATATTGGCCCACGGTGAGATTTCCTTGATGGAGGCGTAGCAGAGATGATGCAGATGAGGTCTTCCGTCCGGGTTCGTCGAAGACTTTCCGGAAAGCTGTGAGAAAGGCTGGCAGGTCGGACACCAGGGGGTCTCCTCTCTCCCATAGAGGATTTAGACAAGCCAGAGCCTCCCCCGTGAGGTGGGACATAATGAAGGCTACTTTGGCCCGGTCAGAGATAAACTGGTGGGACAGGAGTTCAAAGTGCAGGGTGCAGTGGTTTTTGAAGCCCCGGGCTTGAGCGGGATCGCCTCCGAAGCGAGGAGGTGCAGAAAGCCGGGGTCCGGGGCAGGATACCATGGTATTGGTGAGCAGCGGCGCTGCCGGGTTGCGAGTCATGACACTAGCAGTGGTTGCTGGTGGAGCAGTCAGAGTGTCCAGGCGAGAGTTAACTCCACGCAGGTGACTCAGGATGGACTCCTGTTGGGACCTCTGACGGGAAAGTTCATGACATAGGTCCGAGAGCGAGGGAGCTTGGGTGCCACCGGGTTCCATGGCCCAAGCAAACTGTAACGGGTCTGGGAGGCGGAACCTCTGAGCAACTATACAAGGGGGCGGTCCTTGTAAGGAAGCGGGTGGCTCCCAGGGAAGACGGGCAGGTAGTCACGGCAAGTGACAGGGACAGTCTCTGGGTAGAAGGGCAGGTAGTCACGGCAAGTGACAGGGACAGTCTCTGGGTAGAAGGGCAGGTAGTCACAGCAAGTGACAGGGACAGTCTCTGGGTAGAAGGGCAGGTAGTCACGGCAAGTGACAGGGACAGTCTCTGGGTAGACTAGCAGACAGGTAGCAGGTGGACGCTCCCAGGTGAGCGGGCAAGAGTCTCTGGACGGGCAGGTGGTTACTGCAAGTGACGGCAGAACCTCCAGGTAGGCTAGCAGGCAGGTAGCAGGTGAGCGCTCCCAGGTGATCGGGCAAGAGTCTCTGGACAGGCAGGTGGTCACGGCAAGTGACGGCAGAGCCTCCAGGTAGGCTAGCAGGCAGGTAGCAGGTGAGCGCTCCCAGGTGAGCGGGCAAAAGTCTCAGGACAGGCAGGTGGTCACAGCAAGTGACGGCAGAGCCTCCAGGTAGGCTAGCAGGCAGGTAGCAGGTGAGCGCTCCCAGGTGAGCGGGCAAGAGTCTCTGGACTGGCAGGTGGTCACGGCAAGTGATGGCAGAGCCTCCAGGTAGGCTAGCAGGCAGGTAGCAGGTGAGCGCTCCCAGGTGAGCGGGCAGGCTGGTCCATAGACAGACTGACAGGTGTCGGAAGGCAGACCGTCGGACCGCAGGCTTGCAAGCAGGTAAGCGGATATCAGGCAGGTATCAAGCAGGAATCAGGCAGGTGACTGGCAGGTAACAGGCAGGAATCTGGCAGGTGACTGGCAGGTAACAAGCAGGAATCTGGCAGGTGACTGGCAGGTAACTGGTAACGGGACCTGAGGGCTGAAGCAGAGTGAAGGCTTTGCAACAACATTGCTCGGGCACCTCCATTTTGGAGGAGGTGCCTTATCTATGGAGAGATCCTCCGGCCATTGGCCGGGGACTCCTTAGGACGGCGCGCGCAGCCCCTTTAAGAGAGGGGGAGCGCGCGCGCCCTAAGCACAGTGGCCGGGAAGGAGCGTGCGCTGCCAGCAGAGCGGGAGGAAGACGCCGGGCACGGAGCGGAGAGGTGAGGGGAACAGCGTCCCTGCCTAGCAGGAGGCAGGGACGCCGACGCTACAGAAGGGAAGGAGGAAAAGGGAGCTCAGACTCTAGGGAAAGGGGGGAGTGGAGACCTCCTAGGCTGACCTTATATCACCCTGTCTCCCCTAACGTCCCTATATTGGTTCCTCGCCCTGTCTTACCCTGGCGTTTGGCCCTGGGTAGGGAAGGGAGAGGATGAGCGCTAGTCCATCCCCACTGACAACTAAAGACAACGGGGAACAAACAAGGGAAGATAGCTTAGCTTTAGTTAACTTCAGAGAGATGAACACACTTCCTCTTAGCTCCAGAGAGGATGAAGTAATGCTCTTGCTCAAGCCTTCACAAGGGGTCATGTGAGTATCGCCGGCACTTCCTTCTAGCAAATAGCAGGTATTTACACACCCAGGACAGGGTGTTAATTAGCAAGAGGAAGGTAGCCGTTGGGTCCTAGAGAGACAGCTTCTAAGAAGGTGTCTGTAATGCCAAACGAAGAGATCTCCTGCAACCAACTGCAGGGTGACTGTCTGTCACTTCTGACTCATGGGATTTCTAGAAATTCCATCCACTATGATGTAACATCTGGCCGCTGCGGGTTTGACTCTGCATAACACGTAGCGTCAAACCTGCAGCGGCTCCTCACCGTGTGCATATACCCTTAAATAATAAATTGTATACATTGATAATTTTTGAGTGCCTCTCTTTCTTTTATTTTCCTATTGGGCATATTTCTAATTAGTGTTATTTGTCCTTTTGGAATAATTAGTTTTAGTTCTAGATTCATGAACATTTGCATATGTGACCGTATGATTACTATAAATGACATTTTACAACTAACCATAATAATAATAAAAAAAATACATAGCGTATACACACAAGAGATAAAAGTTAGAAAAAATGAAGGAAGTCATGGATTAATATTCCAAATAACAAAAAGAAAAGTAAATATTGACATAAATAGGAGTAATAATAAATGTGATAATAAATGAATATCCTCTATAATGGGCCATCATTCTCGTGTGTAGGTGGTGGTGCTTGCAGTGGTGGGCTGTGGAGGGGGCTCTGCACACTTCTCACGTGCTGCACGTAGTCCTTGTAACATCTGGGCAGGGACAAGCAGGGACTGGCAGGAAGTGGCTCATCTGTCCCTGCATACAGACGTGGCTGCTGCTTTTGCTTTGTGCTTTGCACTCCTCATTCTCTATCTAGGTAACACTGTGAGCTGCATTCTGCACTGCAGAGCTGTCACTCATCCCCTCCCCCCCTTCCTGCACAGAAGCTTTAGTTATTACTGTCCTGGCTCTGCAGCCTCTGGCCAGGTGTCTGGAAAACTCTAGCATCCTATGAAGCCAGTTCCTTTTCCTAGGTTTGGATCCTTCTGCAATTCTCCAGATGACAATTTAAACAGGAGGTAAAAAAATTCTTCTAATTTTCCAGAATCTTTCTATTAACCCTGTAACTCGCAGTAGTGGGAGCGAAAAAGTTTCCAAAGTTTTCCTAGTCATGACTTGTGGGCGGGGCTTTCTGAACTTTTTTTGGGCCAATCAGCTGAGAGTGTGTCCCTGAGCGACGTCAGCAGAGGGCGTGGTCATTGCGTGGCAGAGTGCTGGGGGGAGGCAGGGGGTCCCTGGGATTCTAGTGGAAGCTGCTGTGGACGGTGCGACATGTTCCTGGGGCTCCTGAGCTCGGTGCTCCTCAGCTGTGTGGCCCTGGGGGCCCTTGGCTCCAGCCCAGGGGGTGAGTTATGGTATTTGGCCATTGCTGGTAGGAATCTGTATATTTAGTATCCCTGGTGTCACATGTGTAGCCCCCTGTGTATTAGACACATGTGACAGGGGGGTCTCTTCTATCACACAACCATGTGTGGTGGGCATCAGAGGACTCTGCACAGCACTTTGTCTTCCTTCTCTTACTTTGTTCTCACAATGTCACATACAGAAGAGGTTACATTGGCGCCATCCTGGATACAAATAGTTAAACATTGCTCTTCCCTAAATACACTGGGGGACATTCATCTCATGGGCAGGAATTCTGGAATGCTGGGATTTGCAGTTCTGTCTGTTATATATTGGATTCCGAATAGCAGCTGCTGCTGCAGAACCTCTTGGTTTCCAGTTGTAAGATACTCTGCATGAGGATGATATTAAATGCCTGGTTTCCAGGGAGTCAATCTATAACGGTGGGATAATCCCGGACCAGTTATTTCTATAGGTAACCTGAGCGTGGTACTAATATGGGGGGCGTCAGACAGACTCTGTGCGGCTCTCACTCCCACCTCTATGTTTTTGTGATTAGCATTATTAAAGGATGGAACTAACAGATCCCAGGTAGGACCGCGGCCAGGGATAGTCCTATAGTGAACCATAGACGTATCATCGGCCCTGCGGTGCTCCACAGGTTCTGGGTCTGTACCTGACACATGTTAAAGGGGCGCACCTCGGCAGCTTCATACTATCCCAGATGCAGACCCTGAGATCTCTTGGATGATGGATGATTGTTTGATTTGGACACATTTATATGGACATGTGCATTCACTGATTTCGATAGATGCAGAAGCATTGTGGCCCACCAGGATAGATCTCAGGGGCCACAACAACACTTGAGAATTCAGGGAGGTTGTCAGTAAATTGTGACTGTAAATTAATGTTCACATTTTATTCGGTTTGGTTCATACATCAGGAAAAACTCCCGGCAGAGTCACCGGAGTCATCCATAGGTCTCCATTTACACTACAGGTGCCAAAACAGCGTTGGGACAGTTTTTTTGGGGGGGTACGAAATCACTTAAAACATTACAATCTAAGGCCTCATTCACATGTCCGTGAAAAATTAGTACCGGTGTCATCAGTGTTTTGGATCAGTGTGTCTGTTTTTAACCATCAGTATTTTTCACGGATGGATAAAGAAATGACAAAACTTCTCCTATCCATTGCACATGGATTGTACATCGATGCCTTCCGTCTGCTGGATGTGTTTTACCCAGACCCATAGATAAGTATCAGCCCCTTTTATTCGTGATACCGGAAAAAAAAAATAGGACATTTGAGTAACACCATAGATTATAATGAGTACGTGTTGTAACACAAGTACAAGTACAAAGTGTTTACAAATATCACAGCTTGTAAACACTTTGTAGCCAGACAAGAGTCTCAGTTCTTGTTTGAGGCATTTTCATCCATCTTCCTTGGACATAGTGCAGAACATATACATTGTTTTTATTACAGTCTATTGGTAACATATCCTGCTATGTGTCAATACAGTGGGATACATCACAGGCGTCCATCAGAGATATATATCTGGAGATCTTGGAATATGATGTGAACAGGGTCTAATGTATACATAGGACTCCATGCACTTTGACTGAGGTTGAGGGTTGTTTGGCCTCCATCAGGGTGGTCGATATCAGTGCAAATTATATATAATATAATATATTTTTTCTTTTACACTAAGATCCTATAGGCAAAGTCCACATTATATGCCTTTGCAATGATTCACTGATTTGGTCAATGAAACGCTCAGACATCGCAGAATATCTGCAGACTCTATTTCCTGAATATAAATGCTGCCAGTGCCAAAGAGGACAAGTGCATATAACAATAGAAGAGTTAATAATAATAATAATAATAATAATAATAAAAAAAATCACTCAATAGACTGAATATATGAACATTAAGTTGGTTTACAGTTTTTCAAATATTTTTTAAGCAATTTTTCAGGCTTTTTTTTTTTTTTTTTTTAAAGTACACCTGCTCCAAAAACTCAATGTGCAGATAGTCCAAGTCCCTGGGGTGAACAGGTAGTGATGGCAAAATCATGTGGGAAATGTTGTATTGCATGGCGCTCATTTACAGAAATAGATAATATTGGGGCCTCCTAATACCCATTTAATAACCAGAGAACATTGCAAAGGAATAAGTCCTCTATGGTGGACAGATGCTTCGGCATCCATCCTGACAGTGGTCACCATTGGGCTCAAACCTCCTGAGCGTCTGCGCCTGAACCGAACCTTATTTCTATTACAAGCAAAACTGATTTCAGTAATAGGGGAAAGTGGGTAAAAGTCATTTTTGAAAAAAAAAGCCCACTCACAGCACATGCACATGCTGTGGCATGTAAAAGTTTGGGCACCCTGCATGGTTAGTACTTAGTTGCGCCCCCTTTTGCAAGTATCACAGCTTGTAAACACTTTGTAGCCAGACAAGAGTCTCAGTTCTTGTTTGAGGCATTTTCATCCATCTTCCTTGGACAATTCTTCCAGTTCTGTGAGATTCCTGGGGCGTCTTGCATCCTCTGCTATCTTGAGTTTTGGCCACAGATTTTCAATGATGTTCAGATCAGGGGACTGTGAGGGCCATTGTGAAACCTTCAGCTTGCACCTTTTGAGGTTGTCTATTGTGGATTGTGAAGTGTGTTTAGGATTATTATCCATTTGTAGAAGCCATCTTCTTTTCAACTCCTACTATTTTACAGATGGTGTTATGTTTGCATCAAGAATTTGTTGAAATTTCATTGAATCCATTCTTCCCTCTACCAGTGAAATGTTCCCCGTGCCATTGGCTGCAACACAACCCAAAAGCATGATTGATCCACCCCCATGCTTAATGGTTGGCGGGATGTTCTTTTCTTGAATTTCTGTGCCCTTTTTTCTCCACTCATACCTGTGATCATTGTGGCCAAAGCTTTCTATTTTAACCTCATCGGCCCACAGGACTTGTTTCTATTTGCATCACCTGGTCTTTCCTAACGATGATAGTGAACAAGCCATAATCCTAACAGGTTAATTAAAATCTGAAAATCTTGGGCAAAGTTATCTGAGCACACAAATCTCCAAGGGTGCCCAAACTTTTGCATGTCACTGTAGCTTTATAAGGCAACATCTTGCAGACGGGTGCAGCTAAATCATCTTCCTCCAGGGAGGTTGAGGTATTGTATAAGATACACAGGTCATTTTCGGAGGAGGATTTTTTCGACTGGGTGTAGAATGTGATGAATAGAATGGAGCCATTCATTCCCCATCACTGCAGGAAGCGCCGGCTCTGGGCAGCCCACCGATAACAGCAAAATCTGCTCACAGCTGTAACCTCACACTTTAAAGGGCGCAGCCGGCCATAAATACCTTCCTTGTCCTACACTAGACTTATAAAAAAAAAAAATCCAATAATCCTCGGCTGGGACAAAGTTTTATTATAGATGTACAGCAGCGATGGAGGGGAGAGATACTTTGTTCAGTGACCATTTACGGATTCAAGTTGTGTCACTAAAGAGAAAGAGACTAAATGTCGGTGACAAGATGACTTTTCTGTAATGACGTAGGACTGGGCTGACTCTGTATTTCCAATTTGGCAAAGACAATGTACTTATAGTGGTGTGAAAGTCTTTGCCCCCTTCTTGATTTCTTATTCTTTTACATGTTTGTCACACTTAAATATTTCAGGTCACAAAACAAATTTAAATATTAAACAAAGATAACACAAGTAAACACAAAATGCAGTTTTTAAATGAAGGTATTTATTATTAAGGGAAAAAGAAATCCAAACCTACAGGGCCCTGTGTGAAAAAGTGATTGCCCCACCCCCACCTTAAAACATAAATTAACTGTGGTTTGGAAAGCTGAGTTCAATTTCCCTAGCCACACATAGGCCTTATTACTGCCACACTTATTCTCAATCAATAAAACACTTAAATAGGACCCGCCTGACAAAGTGAAGTAGACCAAAAGATCCTCAAAAGCTAGAAATCATGCTGTGATCCAAAGAAATTCAGGAAAAAATTAGAAACAAAGCAATTGAGATCTATAAGTCTGGAAAAGGTTAAAAGCCATTTCTAAAGATTTGGGACTCCAGTGAACAGTAAGAGCCATTATGTCACGCCAGGTATGGTAAGGACTTAGTGCTACACAGAGGGAAAGGGAGCCCAGACTCTAGGGAAAGGGGGAAGTGGAGACCTCCTAGTCTGGTCTAGTGCCACCCTTTCTCAACTACCGTCCCTATATTGGCTCCTCGTCAATCGCCACACTCGTGCCTCGCCCTGACTTTCCCTAAGGCTAGGGAAGGGAGGCGATGAGCACTAGTCGATCTCCACTAAACTCTGTAGACAACAAGGGTAGACAAACAGGGGGAGAATGCTTAGCTTTAGACGAACTCCAGACAAATGCGCACTTGACCTCAAGCTCCAGAGAAGACGAAGTACCGCTCTTGCTAAATCCTCACAAGTAGTAATGAATATCGCCGGCACCTCCCTTTGTACACAGCAGGTATTTATTCACCCAGGCCAGGGAGATAATTAGCCAGAGGAGGCAGCCGCTATGTCATAGAGACAGCCTCTCATCTAAGAAGATGTCTGTAATGCCAAACGTAGAGATCTCCTGCAACCAACTGCAGGGCGACTGTCTGTCACCTCTGACAAACCCGTGACACATTATCCACAAACGGCGAAAACATGTATATAAAATAATGCAGACCTTAATTTCAAATCTTCTCTTTGTCAAATGTTTTAGATCACAAAAGAAATGTAAATATATTAAAGTGTGACCAACATGCAAAAGAATAAGAAATCAGGAAAGGGGCAAACACTTTTACACACCACTGTACATGGTGACTTCTTTTCTGGCGACGGATGGAGAATAGGCATCCCCATTCTTGAGCTACGTGGGGGTCCCAGCACTGAACCCCCAACCCCCCCCCCTATCATCATCGTCATTCATGTTGATAAGGCATTTAATTTTTAGCCCTCACTGGAAAATTGGTCCCCACGTGTTGCAAGAAGGGTTATCATCTTAGCAATTTCTTACTTATCCAGAGGATAGGGGATAACTTACTGATTACTGTGGGTATCACCGTTGGGACCCCCACTGATCCTGAGTATGGGGGCTCCTCTTTGAATGTAGTAACGGCCATTCTTGTGCACCATCGCTTGGTTTATTGTCTCTGGGACAACCGGAGACGGCCATGAATTGAGTGGCATCATGAATGCAAAGACATCGCTCCATTCAAATAAGGAGCCCCCTTTTAGGGATTGGTGGGGTCTCGGGCAGAAAGTTATCAGCTGTCTTGCAGATGAGTGATAACTAAGATGGCAATGACACTTTTACACTTCTTTTGTGTGACCTCAATGTTTCCTTACGAGAAAAAAAGTATCTATTTCCGTCAGTCCCGGTCGTGTAGGGACAGCAGTGATTTTAGCAGACCCTACATTCTGGGGTCTTATCTTCGTGGATGATGACTACTTTCCCCTCATTTATCCTTCTCTTGTCTTCCAGACAATCTTTTGGTCTTAACTGTGGCCACAGAAGAGACAGACGGCTTCAGAAGATTCCAGAGATCGGCGCAGTGCTTCAACTACAAAGTGAAGGTGTGTGAACAACGGCTTCTGACCCTCAGGGCATCTTGAGGAGGAATTCCAAGACTGACAGAGGAAATACTTCAAGACTGACAAAAACAAACAGCAAAAAATATGTAGCCCAAAGTAGCAATGAACAAAGACAAAGGAAAAAATGTACTAATTTTTGTTCTGTGGATGAACTCGTTCTGGACATTAAAGGGGCGCAAAGTTTTGTTTAAATAAAATATGGTGACGATATCTGCAGATTTTACCCTTCCTGCCCAACAGTTTGTAAGATCTCTGCTTGCTTCAAGCATTTGGAAAGATTATAGAGCTGAATCCTAAGAGTATGTACAGCGGAATACACTGAATTTTTGAAGCAGATGAGGATTCAGAACACTGGCGGCGTTTTCCTTTTTTTTTTGTCGCCTTTTTTGTTGTCATTTTTGCTTTTTTTTTAACTGGATATAGAATTTAGTCATCGGAAGTCGCCTAAAGAATAGTCAAGTCCCTTTGTTTAGATGCTTCAAGACTTTTGAAGCCTGAAGCAGTTTGTACAAGCTGATAAAAATGTAACATATGCACAGCAAGCCATTTTGACATTGCAGTGCATATGCTTAGATATTTTTACATGCTTTTTCAGGGAGAATGTGCCTGAAAAAGACACCGCATGCACATATACCTTAAGGCTATGTTCACACTTTGTGTTTATGCTGCTTTTTTTTTTTGCTTTTTTATGCAAATTTTAAGCTGCGTTTTACAGCAAAACCTATGAGATTTCAGAACATTGGTTTTTGTTGCAGAAAACTGCTGCATTTTTGCAAACTGCACCATGTCACTTCGTTCGGCGTTTTTTGCAGTGTTTTTTTTCACCCACAGAAAGCAATGAGTAAGTGCAAAAACACATCAAAAATTGCAGGTATCAGGATTTGCTGTGTTTTTGGTGCAAAAACCTAAGGAGGTTGCATCATGTTTTTTTTGGGGGGGGGGGTGGGCACTAAACTTTATCAGCATGCACAAGAGATAATAAAAACGCAGCAAAGAAAAGTAGGAAAAATGCAGCAAAAAAACGCAGCAAAACCTGGTTTTGTAAGCATCTTCTTTACTGCCAAGAGAGCAGGTTTTGCCTGCAGATAAAAAAACACAACAAAAACGCAAGGTGTGAACGTAGCCTTGTACAGTGTGTATGCTACGAGCTGTAAGGATTCAGCAAATGGCAATATCAATAATATTCTTCAATGCGATGCTTTACCTGTGGAGATGTCGCGCTTGGTGAGATATTCCACAGAAATGACCTCTGATGCTGGGGGTCCCAGTAACTCTTAACCTAATCACAATAGTGCACTACTTTAGAAAAGAAAAGTTTAAGGATCTTTAATTCTCCGTTCCTAATTTGACTGCAGGTGCTGGGTCATGGAGAAGAATGGCACGGGGATGGCCAGAAAGTCCGACTCCTGAAAACCGCTTTGGAGGAGCATGCAGATAATGAAGACCTCGTCATCCTCTTCACTGAAAGGTATGAGCAAAAGAGAGACCCCCAGCCCCATGTTGATATATGAGGTATATGGTGTCACAGATTCTCGCTTTTTCTTACATTACTTTTATAATTTCACAGTTATGACACCGTCTTGGCCTCAAGTCCGGCCGAGCTCCTCAAGAAGTTCAAGCAGAATAAAAGTAAAGTGGTTTTCTCAGCAGAAGCAATAGCTTATCCTGAGCGGCGTCTGGAGCCCAAGTACCCATCTGTGCGAGAGGGCAAGCGCTTCCTAGGCTCCGCAGGTATACGCTCATTAATTGTCCTAATTACACATGAACCGGGACCCCCCACTATTCACTAAGGAGCCATTGTTCTCTGCGGGGGGCTTTAACCTCGATCTGTGCCGCTCTGAGGTTTTCTTCACTTGGAATCCGGAGCTCAAGGAACAATCGCCACTTGTTTCAGTTCCTTTTCAGGGGAAGTTTTATGTCATTTGTTCTGATTATTCCCTTCCACCTGCTTCCAGCTTTCATAGGTTATGCTTCATATCTGCATAAACTGGTGGCGGACTGGGACGGGGCGGATGATGTCAGTGATCAACTGTTTTACACCAAGATCTTTTTAGACCCAGTGAAAAGGGTAAGTGACAACAAGAAGTATTGTAGAACGTGATCCAGCAGCAATGAATGGGTCAATCCTGTCATTAACAAATTATCTATACATGAAATGAAAACTACTCGGAAGGCAGGCAATATCCCTAAGGTGCTATAGTGGTTGTAAGGCGCAGTGCAGACAGGGTTTTCAATGCTCTTTTCCTTTTGGACATATGAATATCTGCTAAGTTCCCCTGATGAAGCTTTGCTGGAGAAACGTGTCGGGAAGCACAGAGGGACAGCCAGGGATAGCTATGCCCTTGTCAGGGGGGACGCCATGGGGACAAACCATGGATAGTGCATAGGACCCCCTAGGATTATCCCTTGCCTTCCGAAGGGAAGGGGGTTCTTTGACACAGCCTGGGACACTATATAACTACTATAATACTGCCCCCTATGTACAAAAATATATCTACTATAATACTGCCCCCAATGTACAAGAATATAACTACTCTAATACTGCTCCTATGTACAAGAATATAACTACTATAATACTGCCCCTATGTACAAGAATATAACTACTATAATATTGCTCCCTATGTACAAGAATATAACTACTATAATACTGCCCCCTATGTACAAGAATATAACTACTATAATACTGCCCCTATGTACAAGAATGTAACTACTATAATACTGCTCCTATGTACAAGAATATAACTACTATAATACTGCCCCCTATGTACAAGAATATAACTACTATAATACTGCTCCTATGTACAAGAATATAACTACTATAATACTGCCCCTATGTACAAGAATATAACTACTATAATACTGCTCCCTATGTACAGGAATATATCTACTATAATACTGCCCCCTATGTACAGGAATATATCTACTATAATACTGCCCCTATGTATAAGAATATAACTACTATAATACTGCCCCCTATGTACAAGAATATAACTACTATAATACTGCCCCTATGTACAAGAATATAACTACTATAATACTGCCCCTATGTACAAGAATATAACTACTATAATACTGCCCCTATGTATAAGAATATAACTACTATAATACTGCCCCCTATGTACAAGAATATAACTACTATAATACTGCCCCTATGTACAAGAATATAACTACTATAATACTGCCCCTATGTATAAGAATATAACTACTATAATACTGCCCCCTACGTACAAGAATATAACTACTATAATACTGCCCCTATGTACAAGAATATAACTACTATAATACTGCTCCTATGTACAAGAATATAACTACTACAATACTGCCCCCTATGTACAAGAAAATAACTACTATAATACTGCCCCTATGTACAAGAATATAACCACTATAATACTGCTCCCTATGTACAGGAATATATCTACTATAATACTGCCCCCTATGTACAAGAATATAACTACTATAATACTGCCCCTATGTACAAGAATATAACTACTATAATACTGCCCCTATGTATAAGAATATAACTACTATAATACTGCCCCCTATGTACAAGAATATAACTACTATAATACTGCCCCTATGTACAAGAATATAACTACTATAATACTGCCCCTATGTACAAGAATATAACTACTATAATACTGCTCATATGTACAAGAATATAACTACTACAATACTGCCCCCTATGTACAAGAAAATAACTACTATAATACTGCCCCTATGTACAAGAATATAACCACTATAATACTGCTCCCTATGTACAGGAATATATCTACTATAATACTGCCCCCTATGTACAAGAATATAACTACTATAATACTGCCCCCTATGTACAAGAATATAACTACTATAATACTGCCCCCATGTACAAGAATATATCTACTATAATACTGCCCCCTATGTACAAGAATATATCTACTATAATACTGCCCCCTATGTACAAGAATATAACTACTATAATACTGCCCCTATGTACAAGAAAATAACTACTATAATACTGCCCCTATGTACAAGAATATAACCACTATAATACTGCTCCCTATGTACAGGAATATATCTACTATAATACTGCCCCCTATGTACAAGAATATAACTACTATAATACTGCCCCCTATGTACAAGAATATAACTACTATAATACTGCTCCCTATGTACAAGAATATAACTACTATAATATTGCTCCCTATGTACAAGAATATAACTACTATAATACTGCCCCCTATGTACAAGAATATAACTACTATAATACTGCCCCTATGTACAAGAATATAACTACTATAAAACTGCTCCTATGTACAAGAATATAACTACTATAATACTGCCCCCTATGTACAAGAATATAACTACTATAATACTACTTCTATGGACAAGAATATAACTACTATAATACTGCCCCCTATGTACAAGAATATAACAACTATAATACTGCCCCCTATGTACAAGAATATAACTACTATAATACTGCCCTCTATGTACAAGAATATAACTACTATAATACTGCCCTCTATGTACAAGAATATAACTACTATAATACTGCCCTCTATGTACAAGAATATAACTACTATAATACTGCCCCTATGTACAAGAATATAACTACTATAATACTGCCCCCTATGTACAAGAATATAACTACTATAATACTGCTCCGATGTACAAGAATATAACCACTATAATACTGCTCCTATGTACAAGAATATAACTACTATAATACTGCCTCCTATGTACAAGAATATAACTACTATAATACTGCCCCTATGTACAAGAATATAACTACTATAATATTGCTCCTATGTACTAGAATATAACTACTATAATACTGCCCCCTATGTACAAGAATATAACTACTATAATACTGCCCCTATGTACAAGAATATAACTACTATAATACTGCCCCCTATGTACAAGAATATAATTACTATAATACTGCCCACTATGTACAAGAATATAACTACTATAATACTGCCCCTATGTACAAGAATATAACTACTATAATACTGCTCCCTATATACAAGAATATAGCTACTATAATACTGCCCCTATGTACAAGAATATAACTACTATAATACTGCTCCTATGTACAAGAATATAACACCTATAATACCTCCTCCTATGTACAAGAATATAACTACTATAATTCTGCCCCTATGTACAGGAATATAACTACTATAATACTGCTCCTATGTACAAGAATATAACTACTATAATACTGCCCCCTATGTACAAGAATATAACTACTATAATACTGCTCCTATGTACAAAAATATAACTACTATAATACTGCCCCCTATGTACAAGAATATAACTACTATAATAGTGTCCCTATGTACAATAATATAACTACTATACTACTGTTCCTATGTACAAGAATATAACAACTATAATACTGCCTCCTATGTACAAGAATATAACTACTATAATACTGCCCCCTATGTACAAGAATATAACAACTATAATACTGCCCCCTATGTACAAGAATATAACAACTATAATACTGCCTCCTATGTACAAGAATATAACTGCTATAATACTGCCCCCTATGTACAAGAATATAACTACTATAATACTGCTCCTATGTACAAGAATATAACTACTATAATACTGCCCCCTATGTACAAGAATATAACTACTATAATACTGCCCCCTATGTACAAGAATATAACTACTATAATACTGCCCCCTATGTACAAGAATATAACTACTATAATACTGCCCCTGTGTACAAGAATATAACTACTATAATACTGCCCCCTATGTACAAGAATATAACTACTATAATACTGCCCCCTATATACAAGAATATAACTACTATAATACTGCTCCTATGTACAAAAATATAACTACTATAATACTGCCCCCTATGTACAAGAATATAACTACTATAATAGTGCGCCTATGTACAATAATATAACTACTATACTACTGCTCCTATGTACAAGAATATAACAACTATAATACTGCCTCCTATGTACAAGAATATAACTACTATAATACTGCCCCCTATGTACAAGAATATAACAACTATAATACTGCCCCCTATGTACAAGAATATAACAACTATAATACTGCCTCCTATGTACAAGAATATAACTACTATAATACTGCCCCCTATGTACAAGAATATAACTACTATAATACTGCTCCTATGTACAAGAATATAACTACTATAATACTGCCCCCTATGTACAAGAATATAACTTCTATAATACTGCCCCCTATGTACAAGAATATAACTGCTATAATACTGCCCCCTATGTACAAGAATATAACTATAGTACTGCCCCCTGTGTACAAGAATATAACTACTATAATACAGCCCCCTATGTACAAGAATATAACTACTATAATACTGCCCCCTATGTACAAGAATATAACTACTATAATACTGCCCCCTATGTACAAGAATATAGCTACTATAATACTGCCCCCTATGTACAAGAATATAACTACTATAATACTGCCCCCTATGTACAAGAATATAACTACTATAATACTGCCCCTATGTACAAGAATATAACTACTATAATACTGCTCCCTATGTACAAGAATATAGCTACTATAATACTGCCCCTATGTACAAGAATATAACTACTATAATGCTGCTCCTATGTACAAGAATATAACAACTATAATACCGCCTCCTATGTACAAGAATATAACTACTATAATTCTGCCCCTATGTACAAGAATATGACTACTATAATACTGCTCCTATGTACAAGAATATAACTACTATAATACTGCCCCCTATGTACAAGAATATAACTACTATAATACTGCTCCTATGTACAAGAATATAACTACTATAATACTGCTCCTATGTACAAGAATATAACTACTATAATACTGCCCCTATGTACAAGAATATAACTACTATAATACTGCTCCTATGTACAAGAATATAACAACTATAATACTGCCTCCTATGTACAAGAATATAACTACTATAATACTGCCTCCTATGTACAAGAATATAACTACTATAATACTGCTCCTATGTACAAGAATATAACTACTATAATACTGCCCCCTATGTACAAGAATATAACTACTATAATACTGCCCCTATGTACAAGAATATAACTACTATAATACTGCCCCCTATGTGCAAGAATATAACTACTATAATACTGCCCCTATGTACAAGAATATAACGACTATAATACTGCCCCTATGTACAAGAATATAAGTACTATAATACTGCCCACTATGTACAAGAATATAACTACTATAATACTGCCCCTATGTACAAGAATATAACTACTATAATACTGCTCCCTTTATACAAGAATATAGCTACTATAATACTGCCCCTATGTACAAGAATATAACTACTATAATACTGCTCCTATGTACAAGAATATTACAACTATAATACCGCCTCCTATGTACAAGAATATAACTACTATAATTCTGCCCCTATGTACAAGAATATAACTACTATAATACTGCTCCTATGTACAAGAATATAACTACTATAATACTGCCCCCTATGTACAAGAATATAACTACTATAATACTGCCTCCTATGTAGAAAAATATAACTACTGTAATACTGCTCCTTTATACAAGAATATAACTACTATAATACTGCTCCTATATACAAGAATATAACTACTATAATACTGCTCCTATATACAAGAATATAACTACTATAATACTGCTCCTATGTACAAGAATATAACTACTATAATACTGCCCCTATATAGAAGAATATAACTACTATAATACTGCTCCTATGTACAAAAATATAACTACTATAATACTGCCCCCTATGTACAAGAATATAACTACTATAATACTGCCCCTATGTATTATAATATAATTACTATAATACTGCTCCTATGTACAAGAATATAACAACTATAATACTGCCTCCTATGTACAAGAATATAACTACTATAATACTTCCCCTATGTACAAGAATATAACTACTATAATACTGCTCCCTATGTACAAGAATATAACTACTATAATGCTGCTCCTATGTACAAGAATATAGCAACTATAATACCGCCTCCTATGTACAAGAATATAACTACTATAATTCTGCCCCTATGTACAAGAATATAACAACTATAATACCGCCTCCTATGTACAAGAATATAACTACTATAATGCTACTCCCTATGTACAAGAATATAACTACTATAATACTGCCCCTATGTACAAGAATATAACTACTATAATACTGCTCCTATGTACAAGAATATAACAACTATAATACTGCCTCATATGTACAAGAATATAACTACTATAATACTGCCCCCTATGTACAAGAATATAACTACTATAATACTGCTCCTATGTACAAGAATATAACTACTATAATACTGCCCCGTATGTACAAGAATATAACTACTATAATACTGCCCCTATGTACAAGAATATAACTACTATAATACTGCCCCCTATGTACAAGAATAAAACTACTATAATACTGCCCCCTATGTACAAGAATATAACTACTATAATACTGCCCCTATGTACAAGAATATAACTACTATAATACTGCTCCCTATGTACAAGAATATAGCTACTATAATACTGCCCCTACGTACAAGAATATAACTACTATAATTCTGCTCCTATGTACAAGAATATAACTACTATAATACTGCCCCCTATGTACAAGAATATAACTACTATAATACTGCCCCCTATGTAGAAAAATATAACTACTGTAATTCTGCTCCTATATACAAGAATATAACTACTATAATACTGCTCCTATATACAAGAATATAACTACTATAATACTGCTCCTATATACAAGAATATAACTACTATAATACTGCTCCTATGTACAAGATTATAACTACTATAATACTGCTCCTATATAGAAGAATATAACTACTATAATAATGCTCCTATGTACAAAAATATAACTACTTTAATACTGCCACCTATGTACAAGAATATAACTACTATAATACTGCCCCTATGTAGTATAATATAACTACTATAATACTGCTCCTATGTACAAGAATATAACAGCTATAATACTGCCTCCTATGTACAAGAATATAACTACTATAATACTGCCCCCTATGTACAAGAATATAACTACTATAATAGTGCTCCTATGTACAAGAATATAACTACTATAATACTGCCCCCATGTACAAGAATATAACTACCATAATACTGCCCCCTATGTACAAGAATATAACTACTATAATACTGCCCCCTATGTACAAGAATATAACTACTATAATACTGCCCCCTGTGTACAAGAATATAACTACTATAATACAGCCCCCTATGTACAAGAATGTAACTACTATAATACTGCCCCCTATGTACAAGAATATAACTACTATAATACTGCCCCCTATGTACAAGAATATAACTACTATAATACTGCCCCCTATGTACAAGAATATAACTACTATAATACTGCCCCCTATGTACAAGAATATAGCTACTATAATACTGCCCCTATGTACAAGAATATAACTACTATAATACTGCTCCCTATGTACAAGAATATAGCTACTATAATACTGCCCCTATGTACAAGAATATAACTACTATAATACTGCCCCCTATGTACAAGAATATAGCTACTATAATACTGCCCCTATGTACAAGAATATAACTACTATAATACTGCTCCCTATGTACAAGAATATAGCTACTATAATACTGCCCCTATGTACAAGAATATAACTACTATAATGCTGCTCCTATGTACAAGAATATAGCAACTATAATACCGCCTCCTATGTACAAGAATATAACTACTATAATTCTGCCCCTATGTACAAGAATATAACAACTATAATACCGCCTCCTATGTTCAAGAATATAACTACTATAATACTGCCCCCTATGTACAAGAATATAACTACTATAATACTGCCCCTATGTACAAGAATATAAATACTATAATACTGCTCCTATGTACAAGAATATAACTACTATAATACTGCCCCCTATGTACAAGAATATAACTACTATAATACTGCTCCTATGTACAAGAATATAACTACTATAATACGGCTCCTATGTACAAGAATATAACTACTATAATACTGCCCCCTATGTACAAGAATATAACTACTATAATACTGCCCCTATGTACAAGAATATAACTACTATAATACTACTCCCTATGTACAAGAATATAACTACTATAATACTGCTCCTATGTACAAGAATATAACTACTATAATACTGCTCCTATGTACAAGAATATAACAACTATAATACTGCCTCATATGTACAAGAATATAACTACTATAATACTGCCCCCTATGTACAACAATATAACTACTATAATACTGCTCCTATGTACAAGAATATAACTACTATAATACTGCCCCCTATGTACAAGAATATAACTACTATAATACTGCCCCTATGTACAAGAATATAACTACTATAATACTGCCCCCTATGTACAAGAATATAACTACTATAATACTGCCCCCTATGTACAAGAATATAACTACTATAATACTGCCCCTATGTACAAGAATATAACTACTATAATACTGCTCTCTATATACAAGAATATAGCTACTATAATACTGCCCCTATGTACAAGAATATAACTACTATAATACTGCTCCTATGTACAAGAATATAACACCTATAATACCTCCTCCTATGTACAAGAATATAACTACTATAATTCTGCCCCTATGTACAAGAATATTACTACTATAATACTGCTCCTATGTACAAGAATATAACTACTATAATACTGCCCCCTATGTACAAGAATATAACTACTATAATACTGCTCCTATGTACAAGAATATAACTACTATAATACTGCCCCCTATGTACAAAAATATAACTACTATAATACTTCCCCCTTTGTACAAGAATATAACTACTATAATACTGCCCCCTATGTACAAGAATATAACTACTATAATACTGCCCCCTATGTACAAGAATATAACTACTATAATACTGCCCCTATGTACAAGAATATAACTACTATAATACTGCTCTCTATATACAAGAATATAGCTACTATAATACTGCCCCTATGTACAAGAATATAACTACTATAATACTGCTCCTATGTACAAGAATATAACACCTATAATACCTCCTCCTATGTACAAGAATATAACTACTATAATTCTGCCCCTATGTACAAGAATATAACTACTATAATACTGCTCCTATGTACAAGAATATAACTACTATAATACTGCCCCCTATGTACAAGAATATAACTACTATAATACTGCTCCTATGTACAAGAATATAACTACTATAATACTGCCCCCTATGTACAAGAATATAACTACTATAATACTTCCCCCTTTGTACAAGAATATAACTACTATAATACTGCTCCTATGTACAAGAATATAACAACTATAATTCCGCCTCCTATGTACAAGAATATAACTACTATAATTCTGCCCCTATGTACAAGAATATAACAACTATAATACTGCTCCTATGTACTAGAATATAACTACTATAATACTGCCCCCTATGTACAAGAATATAACTACTATAATACTGCTCCTATGTACAAGAATATAACTACTATAATACTGCTCCTATGTACAAAAATATAACTACTATTATACTGCCCTTATGTACAAGAATATAACTACTATAATACTGCACCTATATACAAGAATATAATTACTATAATACTGCTCCCTATGTACAAGAATATAACTACTATAATACTGCTCCCTATGTACAAGAATATAACTACTATAATACTGCCCCTATGTACAAGAATATAACTACTATAATACTGCACATCTATGTACAAAAATATAACTACTATTATACTGCCCCTATGTACAAGAATATAACTACTATAATACTGCTCCCTATGTACAAGAATATAACTACTATAATACTGCTCCTATGTACAAGAATATAACTACTATAATACTGCCCCTCTATGTACAAAAATATAACTACTATAATACTGCCCTTATGTACAAGAATATAACTACTATAATACTGCTCCTATGTACAAGAATATAACTACTATAATACTGCTCCTATGTACAAGAATATAACTACTATAATACTGCATCCAATGTACAAGAATATAACTACTATAATACTGCCCCCTATGTACAAGAATATAACTACTATAATACTCCCCCTATGTACAAGAATATAACTACTATAATACTGCTCCTATGTACAAGAATATAACTACTATAATACTGCTCCTATGTGCAAGAATATAACTACTATAATACTGCCCCCTATGTACAAGAATATAACTACTATAATACTGCTCCTATGTACAAGAATATAACAACTATAACACTGCTCCCTATGTACAAGAATATAACTACTATAATACTGATCTTATGTACAAGAATATAACTACTATAATACTGCCTCCTATGTACAAGAATATAACTACTATAATACTGCTCCTATGTACAAGAATATAACTACTATAATACTGCTCCTATGTACAGGAATATAACTACTATAATGCTACCCCTATGTACAAGAATATAACTACTATAATACTGCCCTTATGTACAAGAATATAACTACTATAATACTGCTCCTATGTACAAGAATATAACTACTATAATACTGCTCCTATGTACAAGAATATAACTACTATAATACTGCATCCAATGTACAAGAGTATAACTACTATAATACTGCCCCCTATGTACAAGAATATAACTACTATAATACTGCTCCCTATGTACAAGAATATAACTACTATAATACTGCTCCCTATGTACAAGAATATAACTACTATAATACTGCCCCCTATGTACAAGAATATAACTACTATAATACTGCTCCTATGTACAAGAATATAACTACTATAATACTGCTCCTATGTACAGGAATATAACTACTATAATGCTACCCCTATGTACAAGAATATAACTACTATAATACTGCCCTTATGTACAAGAATATAACTACTATAATACTGCATCCAATGTACAAGAGTATAACTACTATAATACTGCCCCCTATGTACAAGAATATAACTACTATAATACTGCTCCCTATGTACAAGAATATAACTACTATAATACTGCTCCCTATGTACAAGAATATAACTACTATAATACTGCCCCCTATGTACAAGAATATAACTACTATAATACTGCTCCTATGTACAAGAATATAACTACTATAATACTGCTCCTATGTACAGGAATATAACTACTATAATGCTACCCCTATGTACAAGAATATAACTACTATAATACTGCCCTTATGTACAAGAATATAACTACTATAATACTGCTCCTATGTACAAGAATATAACTACTATAATACTGCTCCTATGTACAAGAATATAACTACTATAATACTGCATCCAATGTACAAGAATATAACTACTATAATACTGCTCCTATGTACAAGAATATAACTACTATAATACTGCCCCCTATGTACAGGAATATAACTACTATAATACTCCCCCTATGTACAAGAATATAACTACTATAATACTGCCCCCTATGTACAAGAATATAGCTACTATAATACTGCCCCTATGTACAAGAATATAACTACTATAATACTGCTCCCTATGTACAAGAATATAGCTACTATAATACTGCCCCTATGTACAAGAATATAACTACTATAATACTGCCCCCTATGTACAAGAATATAGCTACTATAATACTGCCCCTATGTACAAGAATATAACTACTATAATACTGCTCCCTATGTACAAGAATATAGCTACTATAATACTGCCCCTATGTACAAGAATATAACTACTATAATGCTGCTCCTATGTACAAGAATATAGCAACTATAATACCGCCTCCTATGTACAAGAATATAACTACTATAATTCTGCCCCTATGTACAAGAATATAACAACTATAATACCGCCTCCTATGTTCAAGAATATAACTACTATAATACTGCCCCCTATGTACAAGAATATAACTACTATAATACTGCCCCTATGTACAAGAATATAACTACTATAATACTGCTCCTATGTACAAGAATATAACTACTATAATACTGCCCCCTATGTACAAGAATATAACTACTATAATACTGCTCCTATGTACAAGAATATAACTACTATAATACTGCTCCTATGTACAAGAATATAACTACTATAATACTGCCCCCTATGTACAAGAATATAACTACTATAATACTGCCCCTATGTACAAGAATATAACTACTATAATACTACTCCCTATGTACAAGAATATAACTACTATAATACTGCTCCTATGTACAAGAATATAACTACTATAATACTGCTCCTATGTACAAGAATATAACAACTATAATACTGCCTCATATGTACAAGAATATAACTACTATAATACTGCCCCCTATGTACAACAATATAACTACTATAATACTGCTCCTATGTACAAGAATATAACTACTATAATACTGCCCCCTATGTACAAGAATATAACTACTATAATACTGCCCCTATGTACAAGAATATAACTACTATAATACTGCCCCTATGTACAAGAATATAACTACTATAATACTGCCCCCTATGTACAAGAATATAACTACTATAATACTGCTCCTATGTACAAGAATATAACACCTATAATACCTCCTCCTATGTACAAGAATATAACTATTATAATTCTGCCCCTATGTACAAGAATATAACTACTATAATACTGCTCCTATGTACAAGAATATAACTACTATAATACTGCCCCTATGTACAAGAATATAACTACTATAATACTGCTCCTATGTACAAGAATATAACTACTATAATAGTGCCCCCTATGTACAAGAATATAACTACTATAATACTTCCCCCTTTGTACAAGAATATAACTACTATAATACTGCTCCTATGTACAAGAATATAACAACTATAATTCCGCCTCCTATGTACAAGAATATAACTACTATAATTCTGCCCCTATGTACAACAATATAACTACTATAATACTGCTCCTATGTACAAGAATATAACTACTATAATACTGCCCCCTATGTACAAGAATATAACTACTATAATACTGCCCCTATGTACAAGAATATAACTACTATAATACTGCCCCCTATGTACAAGAATATAACTACTATAATACTGCCCCCTATGTACAAGAATATAACTACTATAATACTGCTCCTATGTACAAGAATATAACACCTATAATACCTCCTCCTATGTACAAGAATATAACTACTATAATTCTGCCCCTATGTACAAGAATATAACTACTATAATACTGCTCCTATGTACAAGAATATAACTACTATAATACTGCCCCTATGTACAAGAATATAACTACTATAATACTGCTCCTATGTACAAGAATATAACTACTATAATACTGCCCCCTATGTACAAGAATATAACTACTATAATACTTCCCCCTTTGTACAAGAATATAACTACTATAATACTGCTCCTATGTACAAGAATATAACAACTATAATTCCGCCTCCTATGTACAAGAATATAACTACTATAATTCTGCCCCTATGTACAAGAATATAACAACTATAATACTGCTCCTATGTACTAGAATATAACTACTATAATACTGCCCCCTATGTACAAGAATATAACTACTATAATACTGCTCCTATGTACAAGAATATGACTACTATAATACTGCTCCTATGTACAAAAATATAACTACTATTATACTGCCCTTATGTACAAGAATATAACTACTATAATACTGCACCTATATACAAGAATATAATTACTATAATACTGCTCCCTATGTACAAGAATATAACTACTATAATACTGCTCCCTATGTACAAGAATATAACTACTATAATACTGCCCCTATGTACAAGAATATAACTACTATAATACTGCACCTCTATGTACAAAAATATAACTACTATTATACTGCCCCTATGTACAAGAATATAACTACTATAATACTGCTCCCTATGTACAAGAATATAACTACTATAATACTGCTCCTATGTACAAGAATATAACTACTATAATACTGCCCCTCTATGTACAAAAATATAACTACTATAATACTGCCCTTATGTACAAGAATATAACTACTATAATACTGCCCCCTATGTACAAGAATATAACTACTATAATACTCCCCCTATGTACAAGAATACAACAACTATAATACTGCTCCTATGTACAGGAATATAACTACTATAATTCTGCCCCTATGTACAACAATATAACTACTATAATACTGCTCCTATGTACAAGAATATAACTACTATAATACTGCCCCCTATGTACAAGAATATAACTACTATAATACTGCTCCCTATGTACAAGAATATAACTACTATAATACTGCTCCTATGTACAAGAATATAACTACTATAATACTGCCCCTCTATGTACAAAAATATAACTACTATAATACTGCCCTTATGTACAAGAATATAACTACTATAATACTGCCCCCTATGTACAAGAATATAACTACTATAATACTCCCCCTATGTACAAGAATACAACAACTATAATACTGCTCCTATGTACAAGAATATAACTACTATAATACTGCTCCTATGTGCAAGAATATAACTACTATAATACTGCCCCCTATGTACAAGAATATAACTACTATAATACTGCTCCTATGTACAAGAATATAACAACTATAACACTGCTCCCTATGTACAAGAATATAACTACTATAATACTGATCTTATGTACAAGAATATAACTACTATAATACTGCCTCCTATGTACAAGAATATAACTACTATAATACTGCTCCTATGTACAAGAATATAACTACTATAATACTGCTGCTATGTACAGGAATATAACTACTATAATGCTACCCCTATGTACAAGAATATAACTACTATAATACTGCCCTTATGTACAAGAATATAACTACTATAATACTGCTCCTATGTACAAGAATATAACTACTATAATACTGCTCCTATGTACAAGAATATAACTACTATAATACTGCATCCAATGTACAAGAATATAACTACTATAATACTGCCCCCTATGTACAAGAATATAACTACTATAATACTGCTCCTATGTACAGGAATATAACTACTATAATGCTACCCCTATGTACAAGAATATAACTACTATAATACTGCCCTTATGTACAAGAATATAACTACTATAATACTGCTCCTATGTACAAGAATATAACTACTATAATACTGCTCCTATGTACAAGAATATAACTACTATAATACTGCATCCAATGTACAAGAATATAACTACTATAATACTGCTCCCTATGTACAAGAATATAACTACTATAATACTGCTCCTATGTACAAGAATATAACTACTATAATACTGCCCCTATGTACAAGAATATAACTACTATAATACTGCTCCTATGTACAAGAATATAACTACTATAATACTGCCCCCTATGTACAAGAATATAACTACTATATTACTTCCCCCTTTGTACAAGAATATAACTACTATAATACTGCTCCTATGTACAAGAATATAACAACTATAATTCCGCCTCCTATGTACAAGAATATAACTACTATAATTCTGCCCCTATGTACAAGAATATAACAACTATAATACTGCTCCTATGTACTAGAATATAACTACTATAATACTGCCCCCTATGTACAAGAATATAACTACTATAATACTGCTCCTATGTACAAGAATATGACTACTATAATACTGCTCCTATGTACAAAAATATAACTACTATTATACTGCCCTTATGTACAAGAATATAACTACTATAATACTGCACCTATATACAAGAATATAATTACTATAATACTGCTCCCTATGTACAAGAATATAACTACTATAATACTGCTCCCTATGTACAAGAATATAACTACTATAATACTGCCCCTATGTACAAGAATATAACTACTATAATACTGCACCTCTATGTACAAAAATATAACTGCTATTATACTGCCCCTATGTACAAGAATATAACTACTATAATACTGCTCCCTATGTACAAGAATATAACTACTATAATACTGCTCCTATGTACAAGAATATAACTACTATAATACTGCCCCTCTATGTACAAAAATATAACTACTATAATACTGCCCTTATGTACAAGAATATAACTACTATAATACTGCCCCCTATGTACAAGAATATAACTACTATAATACTCCCCCTATGTACAAGAATATAACAACTATAATACTGCTCCTATGTACAAGAATATAACTACTATAATACTGCTCCTATGTGCAAGAATATAACTACTATAATACTGCCCCCTATGTACAAGAATATAACTACTATAATACTGCTCCTATGTACAAGAATATAACAACTATAACACTGCTCCCTATGTACAAGAATATAACTACTATAATACTGATCTTATGTACAAGAATATAACTACTATAATACTGCCTCCTATGTACAAGAATATAACTACTATAATACTGCTCCTATGTACAAGAATATAACTACTATAATACTGCTCCTATGTACAGGAATATAACTACTATAATGCTACCCCTATGTACAAGAATATAACTACTATAATACTGCCCTTATGTACAAGAATATAACTACTATAATACTGCTCCTATGTGCAAGAATATAACTACTATAATACTGCTCCTATGTACAAGAATATAACTACTATAATACTGCATCCAATGTACAAGAATATAACTACTATAATACTGCTCCCTATGTACAAGAATATAACTACTATAATACTGCTCCTATGTACAGGAATATAACTACTATAATGCTACCCCTATGTACAAGAATGTAACTACTATATTACTGCCTACTATGTACAAGAATATAACTACTATAATACTGCTCCTATGTACAAGAATATAACAACTATAATTCCGCCTCCTATGTACAAGAATATAACTACTATAATTCTGCCCCTATGTACAAGAATATAACAACTATAATACTGCTCCTATGTACTAGAATATAACTACTATAATACTGCCCCCTATGTACAAGAATATAACTACTATAATACTGCTCCTATGTACAAGAATATGACTACTATAATACTGCTCCTATGTACAAAAATATAACTACTATTATACTGCCCTTATGTACAAGAATATAACTACTATAATACTGCCCTTATGTACAAGAATATAACTACTATAATACTGCTCCTATGTACAAGAATATAACTACTATAATACTGCTCCTATGTACAAGAATATAACTACTATAATACTGCATCCAATGTACAAGAATATAACTACTATAATACTGCCCCCTATGTACAAGAATATAACTACTATAATACTCCCCCTATGTACAAGAATATAACTACTATAATACTGCTCCTATGTACAAGAATATAACTACTATAATACTGCTCCTATGTGCAAGAATATAACTACTATAATACTGCCCCCTATGTACAAGAATATAACTACTATAATACTGCTCCTATGTACAAGAATATAACAACTATAACACTGCTCCCTATGTACAAGAATATAACTACTATAATACTGATCTTATGTACAAGAATATAACTACTATAATACTGCCTCCTATGTACAAGAATATAACTACTATAATACTGCTCCTATGTACAAGAATATAACTACTATAATACTGCTCCTATGTACAGGAATATAACTACTATAATGCTACCCCTATGTACAAGAATATAACTACTATAATACTGCCCTTATGTACAAGAATATAACTACTATAATACTGCTCCTATGTACAAGAATATAACTACTATAATACTGCTCCTATGTACAAGAATATAACTACTATAATACTGCATCCAATGTACAAGAGTATAACTACTATAATACTGCCCCCTATGTACAAGAATATAACTACTATAATACTGCTCCCTATGTACAAGAATATAACTACTATAATACTGCTCCCTATGTACAAGAATATAACTACTATAATACTGCCCCCTATGTACAAGAATATAACTACTATAATACTGCTCCTATGTACAAGAATATAACTACTATAATACTGCTCCTATGTACAGGAATATAACTACTATAATGCTACCCCTATGTACAAGAATATAACTACTATAATACTGCCCTTATGTACAAGAATATAACTACTATAATACTGCATCCAATGTACAAGAGTATAACTACTATAATACTGCCCCCTATGTACAAGAATATAACTACTATAATACTGCTCCCTATGTACAAGAATATAACTACTATAATACTGCTCCCTATGTACAAGAATATAACTACTATAATACTGCCCCCTATGTACAAGAATATAACTACTATAATACTGCTCCTATGTACAAGAATATAACTACTATAATACTGCTCCTATGTACAGGAATATAACTACTATAATGCTACCCCTATGTACAAGAATATAACTACTATAATACTGCCCTTATGTACAAGAATATAACTACTATAATACTGCTCCTATGTACAAGAATATAACTACTATAATACTGCTCCTATGTACAAGAATATAACTACTATAATACTGCATCCAATGTACAAGAATATAACTACTATAATACTGCTCCTATGTACAAGAATATAACTACTATAATACTGCCCCCTATGTACAGGAATATAACTACTATAATACTCCCCCTATGTACAAGAATATAACTACTATAATACTGCCCCCTATGTACAAGAATATAGCTACTATAATACTGCCCCTATGTACAAGAATATAACTACTATAATACTGCTCCCTATGTACAAGAATATAGCTACTATAATACTGCCCCTATGTACAAGAATATAACTACTATAATACTGCCCCCTATGTACAAGAATATAGCTACTATAATACTGCCCCTATGTACAAGAATATAACTACTATAATACTGCTCCCTATGTACAAGAATATAGCTACTATAATACTGCCCCTATGTACAAGAATATAACTACTATAATGCTGCTCCTATGTACAAGAATATAGCAACTATAATACCGCCTCCTATGTACAAGAATATAACTACTATAATTCTGCCCCTATGTACAAGAATATAACAACTATAATACCGCCTCCTATGTTCAAGAATATAACTACTATAATACTGCCCCCTATGTACAAGAATATAACTACTATAATACTGCCCCTATGTACAAGAATATAACTACTATAATACTGCTCCTATGTACAAGAATATAACTACTATAATACTGCCCCCTATGTACAAGAATATAACTACTATAATACTGCTCCTATGTACAAGAATATAACTACTATAATACTGCTCCTATGTACAAGAATATAACTACTATAATACTGCCCCCTATGTACAAGAATATAACTACTATAATACTGCCCCTATGTACAAGAATATAACTACTATAATACTACTCCCTATGTACAAGAATATAACTACTATAATACTGCTCCTATGTACAAGAATATAACTACTATAATACTGCTCCTATGTACAAGAATATAACAACTATAATACTGCCTCATATGTACAAGAATATAACTACTATAATACTGCCCCCTATGTACAACAATATAACTACTATAATACTGCTCCTATGTACAAGAATATAACTACTATAATACTGCCCCCTATGTACAAGAATATAACTACTATAATACTGCCCCTATGTACAAGAATATAACTACTATAATACTGCCCCTATGTACAAGAATATAACTACTATAATACTGCCCCCTATGTACAAGAATATAACTACTATAATACTGCTCCTATGTACAAGAATATAACACCTATAATACCTCCTCCTATGTACAAGAATATAACTATTATAATTCTGCCCCTATGTACAAGAATATAACTACTATAATACTGCTCCTATGTACAAGAATATAACTACTATAATACTGCCCCTATGTACAAGAATATAACTACTATAATACTGCTCCTATGTACAAGAATATAACTACTATAATAGTGCCCCCTATGTACAAGAATATAACTACTATAATACTTCCCCCTTTGTACAAGAATATAACTACTATAATACTGCTCCTATGTACAAGAATATAACAACTATAATTCCGCCTCCTATGTACAAGAATATAACTACTATAATTCTGCCCCTATGTACAACAATATAACTACTATAATACTGCTCCTATGTACAAGAATATAACTACTATAATACTGCCCCCTATGTACAAGAATATAACTACTATAATACTGCCCCTATGTACAAGAATATAACTACTATAATACTGCCCCCTATGTACAAGAATATAACTACTATAATACTGCCCCCTATGTACAAGAATATAACTACTATAATACTGCTCCTATGTACAAGAATATAACACCTATAATACCTCCTCCTATGTACAAGAATATAACTACTATAATTCTGCCCCTATGTACAAGAATATAACTACTATAATACTGCTCCTATGTACAAGAATATAACTACTATAATACTGCCCCTATGTACAAGAATATAACTACTATAATACTGCTCCTATGTACAAGAATATAACTACTATAATACTGCCCCCTATGTACAAGAATATAACTACTATAATACTTCCCCCTTTGTACAAGAATATAACTACTATAATACTGCTCCTATGTACAAGAATATAACAACTATAATTCCGCCTCCTATGTACAAGAATATAACTACTATAATTCTGCCCCTATGTACAAGAATATAACAACTATAATACTGCTCCTATGTACTAGAATATAACTACTATAATACTGCCCCCTATGTACAAGAATATAACTACTATAATACTGCTCCTATGTACAAGAATATGACTACTATAATACTGCTCCTATGTACAAAAATATAACTACTATTATACTGCCCTTATGTACAAGAATATAACTACTATAATACTGCACCTATATACAAGAATATAATTACTATAATACTGCTCCCTATGTACAAGAATATAACTACTATAATACTGCTCCCTATGTACAAGAATATAACTACTATAATACTGCCCCTATGTACAAGAATATAACTACTATAATACTGCACCTCTATGTACAAAAATATAACTACTATTATACTGCCCCTATGTACAAGAATATAACTACTATAATACTGCTCCCTATGTACAAGAATATAACTACTATAATACTGCTCCTATGTACAAGAATATAACTACTATAATACTGCCCCTCTATGTACAAAAATATAACTACTATAATACTGCCCTTATGTACAAGAATATAACTACTATAATACTGCCCCCTATGTACAAGAATATAACTACTATAATACTCCCCCTATGTACAAGAATACAACAACTATAATACTGCTCCTATGTACAGGAATATAACTACTATAATTCTGCCCCTATGTACAACAATATAACTACTATAATACTGCTCCTATGTACAAGAATATAACTACTATAATACTGCCCCCTATGTACAAGAATATAACTACTATAATACTGCTCCCTATGTACAAGAATATAACTACTATAATACTGCTCCTATGTACAAGAATATAACTACTATAATACTGCCCCTCTATGTACAAAAATATAACTACTATAATACTGCCCTTATGTACAAGAATATAACTACTATAATACTGCCCCCTATGTACAAGAATATAACTACTATAATACTCCCCCTATGTACAAGAATACAACAACTATAATACTGCTCCTATGTACAAGAATATAACTACTATAATACTGCTCCTATGTGCAAGAATATAACTACTATAATACTGCCCCCTATGTACAAGAATATAACTACTATAATACTGCTCCTATGTACAAGAATATAACAACTATAACACTGCTCCCTATGTACAAGAATATAACTACTATAATACTGATCTTATGTACAAGAATATAACTACTATAATACTGCCTCCTATGTACAAGAATATAACTACTATAATACTGCTCCTATGTACAAGAATATAACTACTATAATACTGCTGCTATGTACAGGAATATAACTACTATAATGCTACCCCTATGTACAAGAATATAACTACTATAATACTGCCCTTATGTACAAGAATATAACTACTATAATACTGCTCCTATGTACAAGAATATAACTACTATAATACTGCTCCTATGTACAAGAATATAACTACTATAATACTGCATCCAATGTACAAGAATATAACTACTATAATACTGCCCCCTATGTACAAGAATATAACTACTATAATACTGCTCCTATGTACAGGAATATAACTACTATAATGCTACCCCTATGTACAAGAATATAACTACTATAATACTGCCCTTATGTACAAGAATATAACTACTATAATACTGCTCCTATGTACAAGAATATAACTACTATAATACTGCTCCTATGTACAAGAATATAACTACTATAATACTGCATCCAATGTACAAGAATATAACTACTATAATACTGCTCCCTATGTACAAGAATATAACTACTATAATACTGCTCCTATGTACAAGAATATAACTACTATAATACTGCCCCTATGTACAAGAATATAACTACTATAATACTGCTCCTATGTACAAGAATATAACTACTATAATACTGCCCCCTATGTACAAGAATATAACTACTATATTACTTCCCCCTTTGTACAAGAATATAACTACTATAATACTGCTCCTATGTACAAGAATATAACAACTATAATTCCGCCTCCTATGTACAAGAATATAACTACTATAATTCTGCCCCTATGTACAAGAATATAACAACTATAATACTGCTCCTATGTACTAGAATATAACTACTATAATACTGCCCCCTATGTACAAGAATATAACTACTATAATACTGCTCCTATGTACAAGAATATGACTACTATAATACTGCTCCTATGTACAAAAATATAACTACTATTATACTGCCCTTATGTACAAGAATATAACTACTATAATACTGCACCTATATACAAGAATATAATTACTATAATACTGCTCCCTATGTACAAGAATATAACTACTATAATACTGCTCCCTATGTACAAGAATATAACTACTATAATACTGCCCCTATGTACAAGAATATAACTACTATAATACTGCACCTCTATGTACAAAAATATAACTGCTATTATACTGCCCCTATGTACAAGAATATAACTACTATAATACTGCTCCCTATGTACAAGAATATAACTACTATAATACTGCTCCTATGTACAAGAATATAACTACTATAATACTGCCCCTCTATGTACAAAAATATAACTACTATAATACTGCCCTTATGTACAAGAATATAACTACTATAATACTGCCCCCTATGTACAAGAATATAACTACTATAATACTCCCCCTATGTACAAGAATATAACAACTATAATACTGCTCCTATGTACAAGAATATAACTACTATAATACTGCTCCTATGTGCAAGAATATAACTACTATAATACTGCCCCCTATGTACAAGAATATAACTACTATAATACTGCTCCTATGTACAAGAATATAACAACTATAACACTGCTCCCTATGTACAAGAATATAACTACTATAATACTGATCTTATGTACAAGAATATAACTACTATAATACTGCCTCCTATGTACAAGAATATAACTACTATAATACTGCTCCTATGTACAAGAATATAACTACTATAATACTGCTCCTATGTACAGGAATATAACTACTATAATGCTACCCCTATGTACAAGAATATAACTACTATAATACTGCCCTTATGTACAAGAATATAACTACTATAATACTGCTCCTATGTGCAAGAATATAACTACTATAATACTGCTCCTATGTACAAGAATATAACTACTATAATACTGCATCCAATGTACAAGAATATAACTACTATAATACTGCTCCCTATGTACAAGAATATAACTACTATAATACTGCTCCTATGTACAGGAATATAACTACTATAATGCTACCCCTATGTACAAGAATGTAACTACTATATTACTGCCTACTATGTACAAGAATATAACTACTATAATACTGCTCCTATGTACAAGAATATAACAACTATAATTCCGCCTCCTATGTACAAGAATATAACTACTATAATTCTGCCCCTATGTACAAGAATATAACAACTATAATACTGCTCCTATGTACTAGAATATAACTACTATAATACTGCCCCCTATGTACAAGAATATAACTACTATAATACTGCTCCTATGTACAAGAATATGACTACTATAATACTGCTCCTATGTACAAAAATATAACTACTATTATACTGCCCTTATGTACAAGAATATAACTACTATAATACTGCACCTATATACAAGAATATAATTACTATAATACTGCTCCCTATGTACAAGAATATAACTACTATAATACTGCTCCCTATGTACAAGAATATAACTACTATAATACTGCCCCTATGTACAAGAATATAACTACTATAATACTGCACCTCTATGTACAAAAATATAACTACTATTATACTGCCCCTATGTACAAGAATATAACTACTATAATACTGCTCCCTATGTACAAGAATATAACTACTATAATACTGCTCCTATGTACAAGAATATAACTACTATAATACTGCCCCTCTATGTACAAAAATATAACTACTATAATACTGCCCTTATGTACAAGAATATAACTACTATAATACTGCCCCCTATGTACAAGAATATAACTACTATAATACTCCCCCTATGTACAAGAATACAACAACTATAATACTGCTCCTATGTACAGGAATATAACTACTATAATTCTGCCCCTATGTACAACAATATAACTACTATAATACTGCTCCTATGTACAAGAATATAACTACTATAATACTGCCCCCTATGTACAAGAATATAACTACTATAATACTGCTCCCTATGTACAAGAATATAACTACTATAATACTGCTCCTATGTACAAGAATATAACTACTATAATACTGCCCCTCTATGTACAAAAATATAACTACTATAATACTGCCCTTATGTACAAGAATATAACTACTATAATACTGCCCCCTATGTACAAGAATATAACTACTATAATACTCCCCCTATGTACAAGAATACAACAACTATAATACTGCTCCTATGTACAAGAATATAACTACTATAATACTGCTCCTATGTGCAAGAATATAACTACTATAATACTGCCCCCTATGTACAAGAATATAACTACTATAATACTGCTCCTATGTACAAGAATATAACAACTATAACACTGCTCCCTATGTACAAGAATATAACTACTATAATACTGATCTTATGTACAAGAATATAACTACTATAATACTGCCTCCTATGTACAAGAATATAACTACTATAATACTGCTCCTATGTACAAGAATATAACTACTATAATACTGCTGCTATGTACAGGAATATAACTACTATAATGCTACCCCTATGTACAAGAATATAACTACTATAATACTGCCCTTATGTACAAGAATATAACTACTATAATACTGCTCCTATGTACAAGAATATAACTACTATAATACTGCTCCTATGTACAAGAATATAACTACTATAATACTGCATCCAATGTACAAGAATATAACTACTATAATACTGCCCCCTATGTACAAGAATATAACTACTATAATACTGCTCCTATGTACAGGAATATAACTACTATAATGCTACCCCTATGTACAAGAATATAACTACTATAATACTGCCCTTATGTACAAGAATATAACTACTATAATACTGCTCCTATGTACAAGAATATAACTACTATAATACTGCTCCTATGTACAAGAATATAACTACTATAATACTGCATCCAATGTACAAGAATATAACTACTATAATACTGCTCCCTATGTACAAGAATATAACTACTATAATACTGCTCCTATGTACAAGAATATAACTACTATAATACTGCCCCTATGTACAAGAATATAACTACTATAATACTGCTCCTATGTACAAGAATATAACTACTATAATACTGCCCCCTATGTACAAGAATATAACTACTATATTACTTCCCCCTTTGTACAAGAATATAACTACTATAATACTGCTCCTATGTACAAGAATATAACAACTATAATTCCGCCTCCTATGTACAAGAATATAACTACTATAATTCTGCCCCTATGTACAAGAATATAACAACTATAATACTGCTCCTATGTACTAGAATATAACTACTATAATACTGCCCCCTATGTACAAGAATATAACTACTATAATACTGCTCCTATGTACAAGAATATGACTACTATAATACTGCTCCTATGTACAAAAATATAACTACTATTATACTGCCCTTATGTACAAGAATATAACTACTATAATACTGCACCTATATACAAGAATATAATTACTATAATACTGCTCCCTATGTACAAGAATATAACTACTATAATACTGCTCCCTATGTACAAGAATATAACTACTATAATACTGCCCCTATGTACAAGAATATAACTACTATAATACTGCACCTCTATGTACAAAAATATAACTGCTATTATACTGCCCCTATGTACAAGAATATAACTACTATAATACTGCTCCCTATGTACAAGAATATAACTACTATAATACTGCTCCTATGTACAAGAATATAACTACTATAATACTGCCCCTCTATGTACAAAAATATAACTACTATAATACTGCCCTTATGTACAAGAATATAACTACTATAATACTGCCCCCTATGTACAAGAATATAACTACTATAATACTCCCCCTATGTACAAGAATATAACAACTATAATACTGCTCCTATGTACAAGAATATAACTACTATAATACTGCTCCTATGTGCAAGAATATAACTACTATAATACTGCCCCCTATGTACAAGAATATAACTACTATAATACTGCTCCTATGTACAAGAATATAACAACTATAACACTGCTCCCTATGTACAAGAATATAACTACTATAATACTGATCTTATGTACAAGAATATAACTACTATAATACTGCCTCCTATGTACAAGAATATAACTACTATAATACTGCTCCTATGTACAAGAATATAACTACTATAATACTGCTCCTATGTACAGGAATATAACTACTATAATGCTACCCCTATGTACAAGAATATAACTACTATAATACTGCCCTTATGTACAAGAATATAACTACTATAATACTGCTCCTATGTGCAAGAATATAACTACTATAATACTGCTCCTATGTACAAGAATATAACTACTATAATACTGCATCCAATGTACAAGAATATAACTACTATAATACTGCTCCCTATGTACAAGAATATAACTACTATAATACTGCTCCTATGTACAGGAATATAACTACTATAATGCTACCCCTATGTACAAGAATGTAACTACTATATTACTGCCTACTATGTACAAGAATATAACTACTATAATACTGCTCCTATGTACAAGAATATAACAACTATAATTCCGCCTCCTATGTACAAGAATATAACTACTATAATTCTGCCCCTATGTACAAGAATATAACAACTATAATACTGCTCCTATGTACTAGAATATAACTACTATAATACTGCCCCCTATGTACAAGAATATAACTACTATAATACTGCTCCTATGTACAAGAATATGACTACTATAATACTGCTCCTATGTACAAAAATATAACTACTATTATACTGCCCTTATGTACAAGAATATAACTACTATAATACTGCACCTATATACAAGAATATAATTACTATAATACTGCTCCCTATGTACAAGAATATAACTACTATAATACTGCTCCCTATGTACAAGAATATAACTACTATAATACTGCCCCTATGTACAAGAATATAACTACTATAATACTGCACCTCTATGTACAAAAATATAACTACTATTATACTGCCCCTATGTACAAGAATATAACTACTATAATACTGCTCCCTATGTACAAGAATATAACTACTATAATACTGCTCCTATGTACAAGAATATAACTACTATAATACTGCCCCTCTATGTACAAAAATATAACTACTATAATACTGCCCTTATGTACAAGAATATAACTACTATAATACTGCCCCCTATGTACAAGAATATAACTACTATAATACTCCCCCTATGTACAAGAATATAACAACTATAATACTGCTCCTATGTACAAGAATATAACTACTATAATACTGCTCCTATGTGCAAGAATATAACTACTATAATACTGCCCCCTATGTACAAGAATATAACTACTATAATACTGCTCCTATGTACAAGAATATAACAACTATAACACTGCTCCCTATGTACAAGAATATAACTACTATAATACTGATCTTATGTACAAGAATATAACTACTATAATACTGCCTCCTATGTACAAGAATATAACTACTATAATACTGCTCCTATGTACAAGAATATAACTACTATAATACTGCTCCTATGTACAGGAATATAACTACTATAATGCTACCCCTTTGTACAAGAATATAACTACTATAATACTGCCCTTATGTACAAGAATATAACTACTATAATACTGCTCCTATGTACAAGAATATAACTACTATAATACTGCTCCTATGTACAAGAATATAACTACTATAATACTGCATCCAATGTACAAGAATATAACTACTATAATACTGCCCCCTATGTACAAGAATATAACTACTATAATACTGCTCCCTATGTACAAGAATATAACTACTATAATACTGCTCCTATGTACAGGAATATAACTACTATAATGCTACCCCTATGTACAAGAATATAACTACTATATTACTGCCTACTATGTACAAGAATATAACTACTATAATACTGCTCCTATGTACAGGAATATAACTACTATAATGCTACCCCTATGTACAAGAATATAACTACTATATTACTGCCTACTATGTACAAGAATATAACTACTATAATACTGCTCCTATGTACAGGAATATAACTACTATAATACTGCTCCTATGTACAAGAATATAACTACTATAATACTGCCCCTATATACAAGAATATAACTACTATAATACTGCCTCCTATGTACAAGAATATAACTACTATAATACTGCCCTTATGTACAAGAATATAACTACTATAATACTAATCCCTATGTAGAAGAATATAACTACTATAATACTGCACCTATATACAAGAATATAATTACTATAATACTGCTCCCTATGTACAAGAATATAACTACTATAATACTGCTCCCTATGTACAAGAATATAACTACTATAATACTGCTCCTATGTACAAGAATATAACTACTATAATACTGCCCCTCTATGTACAAAAATATAACTACTATAATACTGCCCTTATGTACAAGAATATAACTACTATAATACTGCTCCTATGTACAAGAATATAACTACTATAATACTGCTCCTATGTACAAGAATACAACTACTATAATACTGCATCCAATGTACAAGAATATAACTACTATAATACTGCCCCCTATGTACAAGAATATAACTACTATAATACTCCCCCTATGTACAAGAATATAACAACTATAATACTGCTCCTATGTACAAGAATATAACTACTATAATACTGCTCCTATGTGGAAGAATATAACTACTATAATACTGCCCCCTATGTACAAGAATATAACTACTATAATACTGCTCCTATGTACAAGAATATAACAACTATAACACTGCTCCCTATGTACAAGAATATAACTACTATAATACTGATCTTATGTACAAGAATATAACTACTATAATACTGCCCCCTATGTACAAGAATATAACTACTATAATACTGCTCCTATGTACAAGAATATAGCTACTATAATACTGCTCCTATGTACAGGAATATAACTACTATAATGCTACCCCTATGTACAAGAATATAACTACTATAATACTGCCCTTATGTACAAGAATATAACTACTATAATACTGCTCCTATGTACAAGAATATATCTACTATAATACTGCATCCAATGTACAAGAATATAACTACTATAATACTGCCCCCTATGTACAAGAATATAACTACTATAATACTGCTCCCTATGTACAAGAATATAACTACTATAATACTGCTCCCTATGTACAAGAATATAACTACTATAATACTGCCCCCTATGTACAAGAATATAACTACTATAATACTGCTCCTATGTACAAGAATATAACTACTATAATACTGCTCCTATGTACAGGAATATAACTACTTTAATGCTACCCCTATGTACAAGAATATAACTATTATAATACTGCCCTTATGTACAAGAATATAACTACTATAATACTGCTCCTATGTACAAGAATATAACTACTATAATACTGCTCCTATGTACAAGAATATAACTACTATAATGCTGCTTCCAATGTACAAGAATATAACTACTATAATACTGCTCCTATGTACAAGAATATAACTACTATAATACTGCCCCCTATGTACAAGAATATAACTACTATAATACTCCCCCTATGTACAAGAATATAACAACTATAATACTGCTCCTATGTACAAGAATATAACTACTATAATACTGCTCCTATGTGCAAGAATATAACAACTATAATACTGCCCCCTATGTACAAGAATATAACTACTATAATACTGCTCCTATGTACAAGAATATAACAACTATAACACTGCTCCCTATGTACAAGAATATAACTACTATAATACTGATCTTATGTACAAGAATATAACTACTATAATACTGATCTTATGTACAAGAATATAACTACTATAATACTGCCCCCTATGTACAAGAATATAACTACTATAATACTGCTCCCATGTACAAGAATATAACTACTATAATACTGCCTCCTATGTACAAGAATATAACTACGATAATACTGCTCCCTATGTACAAGAATATAACTACTATAATACTGCCCCCTATGTACAAGAATATAACTACTATAATACTGCTCCCATGTACAAGAATATAACTACTATAATACTGCCTCCTATGTACAAGAATATAACTACGATAATACTGCTCCCTATGTACAAGAATAGAACTACTATAATACTGCCCCCTATGTACAAGAATATAACTACTATAATACTGCTCCCATGTACAAGAATATAACTACTATAATACTGCTCCTATGTACAAGAATATAACTACGATAATACTGCTCCCTATGTACAAGAATATAACTACTATAATACTGCCCACTATGTACAAGAATATAACTACTATAATACTGCTCCTATGTACAGGAATATAACTACTATAATACTGCTCCTATGTACAAGAATATAACTACGATAATACTGCTCCCTATGTACAAGAATATAACTACTATAATGCTACCCCTATGTACAAGAATATAACTACTATAATACTGCCCCCTATGTACAAGAATATAACTACTATAATACTGCTCCTATGTACAAGAATATAACTACTATAATACTGCTCCTATGTACAAAAATATAACTACTATTATACTGCCCTTATGTACAAGAATATAACTACTATAATACTGCTCCCTATGTAGAAGAATATAACTACTATAATACTGCACCTATATACAAGAATATAATTACTATAATACTGCTCCCTATGTACAAGAATATAACTACTATAATACTGCTCCTTATGTACAAGATTATAACTACTATAATACTGCTCCTATGTACAAGAATATAACTACTATAATACTGCCCCTCTATGTACAAAAATATAACTACTATAATACTGCCCTTATGTACAAGAATATAACTACTTTAATACTGCTCCTATGTACAAGAATATAACTACTATAATACTGCTCCTATGTACAAGAATATAACTACTATAATACTGCATCCAATGTACAAGAATATAACTACTATAATACTGCCCCCTATGTACAAGAATATAACTACTATAATACTCCCCCTATGTACAAGAATATAACAACTATAATACTGCTCCTATGTACAAGAATATAACTACTATAATACTGCTCCTATGTGCAAGAATATAACTACTATAATACTGCCCCCTATGTACAAGAATATAACTACTATAATACTGCTCCTATGTACAAGAATATAACAACTATAACACTGCTCCCTATGTACAAGAATATAACTACTATAATATTGATCTTATGTACAAGAATATAACTACTATAATACTGCCCCCTATGTACAAGAATATAACTACTATAATACTGCTCCTATGTACAAGAATATAACTACTATAATACTGCTCCTATGTACAGGAATATAACTACTATAATGCTACCCCTATTTACAAGAATATAACTACTATAATACTGCCTCCTATGTACAAGAATATAACTACTATAATGCTGCTCCAATGTACAGGAATATAACTACTATAACACTGCTCCCTATGTACAAGAATATAACTACTATAATACTGATCTTATGTACAAGAATATAACTACTATAATACTGCCCCCTATGTACAAGAATGTAACTACTATAATACTGCTCCTATGTACAAGAATATAACTACTATAATACTGCTCCTATGTACAAGAATATAACTACTATAATACTGCCCCTATGTACAAGAATATAACTACTATAATACTGCCCCTATGTACAAGAATATAACTACTATAATACTGCTCCTATGTACAAGAATATAACTACTATAATACTGCCCCTATGTACAAGAATATAACTACTATAATACTGCCCCCTATATACAAGAATATATCTACTATAATACTGCCCCCTATATAGAAGGATATGTTTCTTATGATAGTGTGAATATTGTGCATTGCATAGTGATGTTTTAGTGGAAGATTTTCACAGTTATTATGACCTCTTTGTGTTGATTTCCAGCAAGTTAGGGCAGTTCAGTGTAACTTACAGTTCAGCAGCGCAGTAATCTCCTTGTGCCTGGATGGCTGCTCACATTGCATTATTAAATGAGTAAAACAATAAATGAAAGCTGCAAAACTCATTTTTATTTCTTTCATTTATTAAGGAGAAGATTAATATCACCTTAGATCACAGATGTCGAATCTTCCAAAATCTTCACGGTTCTGAAGGTAAATCTTTTTATTTTTTTTTTACAGTTTGATTTTGTGTGAGATTAACCCCTCAAGGTTACAGCATATTTTTGTAATTTTTTCTTATTATTATTTTCATAACTTTTATCTTTTTTACCATCTTGTTATGATAGTGTGCCACTCACTCGGGAAAATAGGTAACACACTAAAAACTGGAACTGACCCTGTTGGTTCCTGACAGACTAGAGATCCTGACCCCCGCAGTCCCTAGTGGTTCCTGCATGAGCTGATATAGCCCTAATCACAAACTAGATGATGGCATCTCAGACCTGTGCTGCCTGAAAGGCTGTTGAGCGCTTCACATTTCTCCTAAAGAACCAGAGGGCAGAGCAGAGTGAAAATTACCTACAGAAAAGAAAGTGTGCTGAAATAGAAAGAGATCCCAGAAAGTAAAACAAACCAAAAAATACAAAATAAAGGACTAAGTACGTACTGTTAGAAAAATATGGTGCCTACTTCCTAAAAAGAAACAGAAGATAGGTGCAGGGTTAAGAACATAAACAGCAGAGAGATAAACCCTAGCTGGTCTTTCACAGACTTGCTTAACCTACAGCAGTATGACTGGACATCCAAAGGAGACTATCACTAGCAGGAAATACCAGCAGGGGGAAAATATGTAAAGCTGCACCCAAAAGGTGATAGATCAGACAAATTAGTTAATTAAAACACCTGTTACCCTAAAGGATAACAGAAACTAAACACTTGGAGAAAAGGTGTATCTGCTGTGGTCCGGCGGACGGAGAAGTTGACCACAAAGCGCAGGCTCAAGGGTTCGAACCCAGATACATGACAGTAACTCCCCTTCTACGAGGAGCCTCTGGACCCACTGAGATCCCCAACTGCTGACAGAACTCACTCACTAGACGATCCGCATGCAAATCTTCAGCATCAACTCAGGATTTATCCTCCGGACCGAAACCCTTCGATTTAACGAGACATTGCAGTTTACGTTTGGAACCCAAACTCGTTCCACCTCATACTCCTTTTCCTCCTCCAAGTCAACCTCAGTGATGTCCTGAGGACCCGGCGTTCCCTCAAACTTTTTAAGAAGAGAGGAATGGAAAGAATTATTAATCCTCCACGCAACCAGGAATTGGAGCTTGACTGTCACAGGACACTGGAATTACCCCATATGGACCAACAAATTTAGGAGCAAATTTCTTTGATGGAACTTTTCTTTGACGAAATTTTTTTTGAGGATAACCAAACAAAATCTCCCACCTTAAAACTGGGGCCGCAGTTCTCTTGGTCCGATCGCTAGTTATCAAAAGACCCATTTTAACTTCTCTTTAGACCTTAATCAAATGAGAAGAATAGCCTTCCTCCTCTGGGACCGCAGACTGTAAACCAGAAAATTTTCCAAAAACTGGAATAAAACCCCCACAACAAAAAAAAAGGCAAGGTACCGGTAGTAGTAGAGGTGCAGTTATTGAGAGCGCACTCAGCCAGGGGAAGAAAATCCACCCAGTCCTTTTGATTAGATGAAACAAAACATCTTAAATATTGTTCTAATTCTTGGTTCGTTCTCTCCGTCTGACCATTACTCTCAGGATGATAACCTGGGGAGAACGAATTCTTAATTCCTAATCTGGAGCAAAAGCTAATCCAAAAGCTAGCCAAAACTGAACCCCTCTATCGGAAATAATGTTTTTAGGAACACAATGTAACTTAACGACGTGAGAGATATACAATGTATCTAAACTCTTAGCCGTAGGCACTTTTAGTAGAGGAACCAAGTGAATCATCTTTCTGAAACGGTCCACCACTACCCATACTACAGAATTACAACCAGATTTAGGCAAATCCATGACGAAATCCATGGACAAAAGAGTCCTAGGTTGAGACGGAACCTCGTTAAGGAAAAGAAACCCTGCCAGGGCCTGGTGAGAGGCTTTAGACCTCTGCACTTCCGAACTTACTGATCAACATCCTTTCGAGCACTCTGCCACCAAAAGGACCTTGAAACAGCTCTCCAGGTGGCAGAGGAACCAGGATGTCCAACCAACACAGAATCATGCACTTTGTTAAGAAGATCAGTGCGAAGCGAGGATGGCACAAAAAGCTTGCTGGGTGGCAAGCCCTCCGGTGCTCCATCCTGAGCCTGGATTTTCGTCCCTCATCAGAGGAAAAGTCAGTACCCTTCTTGATGATATCAGTAAGAGGTTTGACTATGAGAAGTTCTTAATGAACTTACGATAATAATTAACTAAGATAATAAATAACTAAGAACCTCTGAAAAGCTTTAAGAAATTCCTTATTGTATCTGAAACACTGAATCATTACATGACCTGTTCGACCGCGGGTGTTCCAAGTTCAATTCCCCTTGGACTCTCTTCAGGCCCCAATTTGAATCGGTTCTTCCTCAATAGGATGAGAGGGAGAAGTCACTGAAACGCCCTCAAATGTGTTCTTATCTCTGTCCAAACACACTGCCAGTGACATGGCCTGTTCCAGGGACAACGGAGAGGGACTATAAACCATCATATCTTGTATCTGGCTAGAAAGACCCTGGCGGAATTGACGACAGAGGGCTGGGACATTCCAGGAGGTCTCCACTGCCCAGCATCAGAACTGTGAGCAGTAGTCCTCCACTTTACGATTTGCATGAACCAACCTGCGGATCATTGATTCAGCAACAGAAACTTTATCGGATCATCATAAATGAGCCCCAGAGCAGAGAAAAAAGTGTCTACTGAGGAAAGCGTTGGAGAATCCTCAGGCAGAGAAAATGACCCAAGTCTGAGGATCTCTACGGAGCAACGACAGAACCATACCCATGCTTTGACTCCCTCCTACAGATGAGGCAGGACGGAGACGAAGATACAACTTACATGAAGAAAGAAAGATGGAAAACTTACTTCGGTCCCCATCGAAACAATCTGGTAAATGTACCTTAGACTCAGAAGACTGTTTTGGGTGGAGTAGAACCTGCGTAGTGGCGGATAACACATGCTGTTGTTGCCGCTTGATGTCTGCCACCTCCAAAGACCAGGACCTTATTTGCGCGGTCATGGCGTCCAGAGTGTCCATGAAGGCTTCTCAGCACACAAAAATGGAGTAGGCTGGTGATAATGTTAAGATAGTATAGACACTCACTTGGGGAAAATAGGTAACACACTAAAAACTGCAACTGACTCTGCCGGTTCCTGTACAGACTAGAGATCCTGACCCGCAGTCCCTAGTGGTTCCTGCGTGCGCTGAGATAGTACGAACCACAGACTAGATAATGGTAACTCAAACCAATGCTGCCTCAAAGGCCATTGAGCGCTTCACGTTCCTCCTAAAGAACCGGAGGGCAGAGCAGAGTGCAAATTACCTACAGAAGGGAAAGTGTGCTGAAAAAGGAAAAGATCCTAGAGTGAGTAAAAGAAACCACAAAATAAAGGATTAAGTACATACTGTTAGAGAATATGCTGCCCAGAGGCGTAGCTAGGGTTTTGGTTCAGGGGGGGGGGGGGGCGAAACTTCTGAGTGGGCCCCTTACCAGGTAACCCTGATTACAGTTATGGTGGCGCACCCCGAAAGTGGATGTAGGAAATCCTCAGCAGATGACCGCGCTGTTACTAAAAATAATCTCTATACATAGGCAACCTGTAGCATAATCCCCCCCATAGGCAGTCCGTAGCATAATCCCCCCCATAGGCAGTCCGTAGCATAATCCCCCCCATAAACAGTCCGTAGCATAATCCCCCCCATAGGCAGTCTGTAGCAAAATCCCCCCCATAAGCAGTCTGTAGCATAATCCCCCCCATAAGCAGTCTGTAGCATAACCCCCCCATAAGCAGTCTGTAGCATAATCCCTCCCCCATAGGCAGTCTGTAGCATAACCCCCCCCCATAGGCAATTTGTAGCATAATCTCCCCACATAGGCAGTCTGTAGCATAATCCCCCCCCCCATAGGCAGCCTGTAGTATAATCTCCTCTCCCCATAGGCAGTTTGTAGCATAATCTACGCCCCCATAGGCAATCTGTAGTATAATATCCCCCCCTCCCCAATAGGAAAAATAAATAAATAAACACAGTACTCGCCTCTCCTCCTCGTTCCCCGCTGCTCCGGGGCGCCCGGCCCGCATACATCTTCAGCACAGCGGCCGGGCGCCAGGTGATGACGTCATTGACGTCAGGCGAGGGGGGACTGATGGGAGAGGGAGCGTCGCACTCCTTCTCTCATCAGTTAACTTGCAGCGGTGATGGGCGGGGGATCCCGATGCAGGCACCGGGACCCCCCCTCCTGCTCAAGGGCCGCATATCTGCAGTACAGGGTCATCCAGTCTCCCTGCTCTGCCCGGAATGTAACTGTAAAGGTGTGCACGCCGATACAGTTACAGCAGCGTAGCTCCAGGTGGACCCCCTCTGAGCGCAGGGCCCGGGCCAACCGCCCCCTCTGGCACCTCCGGTAGCTACGCTACTGATGTCGACTATTTCCTAAAAATAAACAAAAAATAGGTGCAGAGTAAAGAACGTAACCAGCAGAGAGATAAGCCCTAGCTGGTCTTTCACTGACTGGTTTAAACTACAGCAGTATGGCTGGACATCCAAAGGAGACTATCACCAGCAGGAAAAACCAGCAGGGTAAAAGTATATAAAGCTGCACCTGAAAGGTGATAGGGCAGACAAATGAGTAAAGAAAAACACCTGCTACCCTAAAAATAGGTTCGAGCCCAGACGCATGACACATCTGCTATAGGAGGAATTTTGATGGAATAGTTGTGATGTTCAGGGTGCATGTAACCTAAAGCAGACCCGTTATCAGATTTCACAATAATAACTTATGTGGTTATTTTTGAAGAGTCAGGTCATAATGGCTGTATCATTCCAGTATTAAACTGAGGAACTAGAGCTAGACTTCTTTAACTCATTTTATTTTTTATTATTTTTTTTCCACAAAATAGTGGAACAACCACATAGACCAAAATCGGTAGCTATTCTATCTGTGAAAAACATGGACATCTGAATGAAGCCTAACACAATCTGCAGCTTTAGAAATGAGCTTGTGAGTAGTGCTATTCAATTAAGGTCAATAATAGACAAGTCTACTCATGATCCTCCATTCAGGGTCAATTTCTGGCCAGGAGAACGGTAAAAAATGCTAAACTTGTGCTCATACACCTCTGTACTGGCAGAGCTGCAGTGTAAAGCATGGGAGACATCTGAAAACATCCGAGATAGGATGTGGACTGCAATGCCAAGTGCATTGAAATAGAAATTACATTATTGCATTAGGATTATAACTTGTTTTTTATCCTTTCCAGGGGATGTTGTTTTAAAGTTTGAGAATGGGAGAGTCAGAGCTCGAAATATGGTTTATGACACTCTCCCTGTCCTGATAAATGGAAATGGACCATCCAAGGTAATGTTTAATATTCATCACTTCATATGCACAAAGTAAAATCTGTCTGTTTTCTTCTAAAAAATAGCAGCACACCTGTTTCTAGACGTATTATACTGCAGAGCCTCAATCACTATTCTACTGGTGCAGATTCTGTGAACATAAAAACATTACATTACTGATCCTGAGTTACATCCTGTATTATACTCCAGAGCTGCACGCACTATTCTGCTGGTGCAGTCACTGTGTACATACATTACATTACTGATCCTGAGTTACATCCTGTATTATACTCCAGAGCTGCACTCACTATTCTGCTGGTGCAGTCACTGTGTACATACATTACTGATCCTGAGTTACATCCTGTATTATACTCCAGAGCTGCAGTCACTATTCTGCTGGTGCAGTCACTGTGTACATACATTACATTACTGATCCTGAGTTACATCCTGTATTATACTCCAGAGCTGCACTCACTATTCTGCTGGTGCAGTCACTGTGTACATACATTACATTACTGATCCTGAGTTACATCCTGTATTATACTCCAGAGCTGCAGTCACTATTCTGCTGGTGCAGTCACTGTGTACATACATTACATTACTGATCCTGAGTTACATCCTGTATTATACTCCAGAGCTGCACTCACTATTCTGCTGGTGCAGTCACTGTGTACATACATTACATTACTGATCCCGAGTTACATCCTGTATTATACTCCAGAGCTGCAGTCACTATTCTGCTGGTGCAGTCACTGTGTACATACATTACATTACTGATCCTGAGTTACATCCTGTATTATACTCCAGAGCTGCACTCACTATTCTGCTGGTGCAGTCACTGTGTACATACATTACATTACTGATCCTGAGTTACATCCTGTATTATACTCCAGAGCTGCACTCACTATTCTGCTGGTGCAGTCACTGTGTACATACATTACTGATCCTGAGTTACATCCTGTATTATACTCCAGAGCTGCAGTCACTATTCTGCTGGTGCAGTCACTGTGTACATACATTACATTACTGATCCTGAGTTACATCCTGTATTATACTCCAGAGCTGCACTCACTATTCTGCTGGTGCAGTCACTGTGTACATACATTACATTACTGATCCTGAGTTACATCCTGTATTATACTCCAGAGCTGCAGTCACTATTCTGCTGGTGCAGTCACTGTGTACATACATTACATTACTGATCCTGAGTTACATCCTGTATTATACTCCAGAGCTGCACTCACTATTCTGCTGGTGCAGTCACTGTGTACATACATTACATTACTGATCCTGAGTTACATCCTGTATTATACTCCAGAGCTGCAGTCACTATTCTGCTGGTGCAGTCACTGTGTACATACATTACATTACTGATCCTGAGTTACATCCTGTATTATACTCCAGAGCTGCACTCACTATTCTGCTGGTGCAGTCACTGTGTACATACATTACATTACTGATCCTGAGTTACATCCTGTATTATACTCCAGAGCTGCACTCACTATTCTGCTGGTGCAGTCACTGTGTACATACATTACATTACTGATCCTGAGTTACATCCTGTATTATACTCCAGAGCTGCAGTCACTATTCTGCTGGTGCAGTCACTGTGTACATACATTACATTACTGATCCTGAGTTACCTCCTGTATTATACGCCAGAGCTGCAGTCACTATTCTGCTGGTGCAGTCACTGTGTACATACATTACATTACTGATCCTGAGTTACATCCTGTATTATACTCCAGAGCTGCACTCACTATTCTGCTGCTGTAGTCACTGTGTACATACATTACATTACTGAACCTGAGTTACATCCTGTATTATACTCCAGAGCTGCACTCACTATTCTGCTGGTGCATTCACTGTGTACATACATTACATTACTGATCCTGAGTTACATCCTGTATTATACTCCAGAGCTGCACTCACTATTCTGCTGGTGCAGTCACTGTGTACATACATTACATTACTGATCCTGAGTCACCTCCTGTATTATACTCCAGAGCTGCACTCACTATTCTGCTGGTGCAGTCACTGTGTACATACATTACTGATCCTGAGTTACATCCTGTATTATACTCCAGAGCTGCACTCACTATTCTGCTGGTGCAGTCACTGTGTACATACATTACATTACTGATCCTGAGTTACATCCTGTATTATACTCCAGAGCTGCACTCACTATTCTGCTGGTGCAGTCACTGTGTACATACATTACATTACTGATCCTGAGTCACCTCCTTTATTATACTCCAGAGCTGCACTCACTATTCTGCTGGTGCAGTCACTGTGTACATACATTACTGATCCTGAGTTACATCCTGTATTATACTCCAGAGCTGCACTCACTATTCTGCTGGTGCAGTCACTGTGTACATACATTACATTACTGATCCTGAGTTACATCCTGTATTATACTCCAGAGCTGCACTCACTATTCTGCTGGTGCAGTCACTGTGTACATACATTACATTACTGATCCTGAGTTACATCCTGTATTATACTCCAGAGCTGCACTCACTATTCTGCTGGTGCAGTCACTGTGTACATACATTACATTACTGATCCTGAGTTACATCCTGTATTATACTCCAGAGCTGCACTCACTATTCTGCTGGTGCAGTCACTGTGTACATACATTACATTACTGATCCTGAGTCACCTCCTGTATTATACTCCAGAGCTGCACTCACTATTCTGCTGGTGCAGTCACTGTGTACATACATTACATTACTGATCCTGAGTTACATCCTGTATTATACTCCAGAGCTGCACTCACTATTCTGCTGGTGCAGTCGCTGTGTACATACATTACATTACTGATCCTGAGTCACCTCCTGTATTATACTCCAGAGCTGCACTCACTATTCTGCTGGTGCAGTCACTGTGTACATACATTACATTACTGATCCTGAGTTACATCCTGTATTATACTCCAGTGCTGCACTCACTATTCTGCTGGTGCAGTCACTGTGTACATACATTACATTACTGATCCTGAGTTACATCCTGTATTATACTCCAGAGCTGCACTCACTATTCTGCTGGTGGAGTCACTGTGTACATACATTACATTACTGATCCTGAGTTACATCCTGCATTATACCCCAGAGCTGCACTCACTATTCTGCTGGTGCAGTCACTGTGTACATACATTACATTACTGATCCTGAGTTACATCCTGTATTATACTCCAGAGCTGCACTCACTATTTTGCTGGTGGAGTCACTGTGTACATACATTACATTACTGATCCTGAGTTACATTCTGTATTATACTCCAGAGCTGTGCTCACTATTCTGCTGGTGCAGTCACTGTGTACATACATTACATTACTGATCCTGAGTTACATCCTGTATTATACTCCAGAGCTGCACTCACTATTCTGCTGATGCAATCACTGTGTACATACATTACTGATCCTGAGTTACATCCTGTATTATACTCCAGAGCTGCACTCACTATTCTGCTGGTGCAGTCACTGTGTACACACATTACATTACTGATCCTGAGTTACATCCTGTATTATACTCCAGAGCTGCACTCACTATTCTGCTGATGCAATCACTGTGTACATACATTACTGATCCTGAGTTACATCCTGTATTATACTCCAGAGCTGCACTCACTATTCTGCTGGTGCAGTCACTGTGTACACACATTACATTACTGATCCTGAGTTACATCCTGTATTATACTCCAGAGCTGCACTCACTATTCTGCTGATGCAATCACTGTGTACATACATTACTGATCCTGAGTTACATCCTGTATTATACTCCAGAGCTGCACTCGCTATTCTGCTGGTGCAGTCACTGTGTACATACATTACATTACTGATCCTGAGTTACATTCTGTATTATACTCCAGAGCTGCACTCACTATTCTGCTGGTGCAGTCACTGTGTACATACATTACATTACTGATCCTGAGTTACATCCTGTATTATACTCCAGAGCTGCACTCACTATTCTGCTGATGCAATCACTGTGTACATACATTACATTACTGATCCTGAGTTACATTCTGTATTATACTCCAGAGCTGCACTCACTATTCTGCTGGTGCAGTCACTGTGTACATACATTACATTACTGATCCTGAGTTACCTCCTGTATTATACTCCAGAGCTGCACTCACTATTCTGCTGGTGCAGTCACTGTGTACATACATTACATTACTGATCCTGAGTTACATCCTGTATTATACTCCAGAGCTGCACTCACTATTCTGCTGATGCAGTCACTGTGTACATACATTACATTACTGATCCTGAGTTACATCCTGTATTATACTCCAGAGCTGCACTCACTATTCTGCTGATGCAATCACTGTGTACATGCATTATATAATCAGAGGCTCTGATGCTGAACTATTGATATTTTGTGTGTCTGTATTTTAGCTTCTCATGAATTACCTGGGAAATTACATTCCTCGCGTCTGGACCTTTGAGACCGGCTGTGTCATCTGTGATGAAGGCTTGAGAAACTTGGATGGATTAAAGGTAAAGCAACTGAACTTCCATTAATCTAGTACGTTACAGGTAGATTGGATATTTGGAGATATTCTTATTAATTCCTTAGTCTTTTCTCATCCTCTGGCCATTGCTTATAGAGACCGGAGTTCGTTTCTATGAATAGTTTTGGCCGCTCCAACAAAGACCTTTTAATAAAGTGTCCAAGTATCTGCAGGATTCCCTCCATGGATTTCACTGTTTCCTCCTCTTTGTGGTGTAATTTTCTCACTTTTTTTTGTCTTTTATGAGAAACAAACTTTTTCTCCTTTTGCTTTTAGACGGACGACTCCTTCCCATTGGTCGTGGTTGGTGTCTTCATCGAGCAGCCAACGCCATTTGTTTCGGAGTTTTTCAAACGACTGAATAATCTGCAATATCCGAAGAAAAGAATCCAAATTTACATTGCCAATCATGTAAGCCAGTAGACTGCAATGTGTGGCTACAGTCCAGTGGGTGGATGTTGGTTGCTGGTTGAGTTGAGATTGGTGTATGGTAGCTGGTTAGTTCATGCTGGCGGTGAATTATCACTGGTTGGATTCAGGTTATTGAATAGTAACTGGTTGGATTTAACATGGTTTATGGTAAGTGGTTGGGTTGAGCTTGGTAAATGGTAACTGTGTGAGTTAAAGTTGGTGAATGCACATGTTTTGATTGAGTTTGGGTAATGGTACCTGGTTGGGTTGAGGATGGTTACTGGTAACTGATTAGTTAAGAATTCGTAAATTGTTGAACTTGGCGAATGGTTGGAGTGATATTGGCCATCGGTAGCTGGTTGTATTGTGCTCGGTGAATGCGAACTGGGTGGATTGATATTGGCCATCGGTAGCTGGTTGTACTGTGCTCGGGGAATGGGAACTGGGTGGATTCATATTGGCCATCGGTAGCTGGTTGTACTGTGCTCGGGGAATGGTAACTGGGTGGATTCATATTGGCCATTGGTAGTTGGTTGTACTGTGCTCGATGATTGGGAACTGGTTGGATTGATATTGGCCATTGGTAGTTGGTTGTACTATGCTCGGTGAATGGGAACTCTCTGGTTTGATATTGGCCATCGTTAGCTGGTTGTACTGTGCTCGGTGAAAACCAACTGGTTGGATTGATATTGGCCATCGGTATCTGGTTGTACTGTGCTCAATGAATGGGAACTGGTTGGATTGATATTGGCCATCGGTAGCTGGTTGTACTGTGCTCGGTGAATGGGAACTGGGTGGATTGATATTGGCCATCGGTAGCTGGTTGTACTGTGCTTGGTGAATGGGAACTGGGTGGATTGATATTGGCCATCGGTAGCTGGTTGTATTGTGCTCGGTGAATAGGAACTGGGTGGATTGATATTGGCCATCGGTAGCTGGTTGTACTGTGCTCGATGAATGGGAACTGGTTGGATTGATATTGACCATCGGTAGCTGGTTGTACTGTGCTCGGTGAATGGGAACTGGGTGGATTGATATTGGCCATCGGTAGCTGGTTGTACTGTGCTCGGTGAATGGGAGCTGGTTGGATTGATATTGGCCATCGGTAGCTGGTTGTACTGTGCTCGGTGAATGGGAACTGGGTGGATTGATATTGGCCATCGGTAGCTGGTTGTACTGTGCTTGGTGAATGGGAACTGGGTGGATTGATATTGGCCATCGGTAGCTGGTTGTACTGTGCTTGGTGAATGGGAACTGGGTGGATTGATATTGGCCATCGGTAGCTGGTTGTATTGTGCTCGGTGAATGGGAACTGGGTGGATTGATATTGGCCATCGGTAGCTGGTTGTACTGTGCTCGATGAATGGGAACTGGTTGGATTGATATTGACCATCGGTAGCTGGTTGTACTGTGCTCGGTGAATGGGAACTGGGTGGATTGATATTGGCCATCGGTAGCTGGTTGTATTGTGCTCGGTGAATGGGAACTGGGTGGATTGATATTGGCCATCGGTAGCTGGTTGTACTGTGCTCGATGAATGGGAACTGGTTGGATTGATATTGACCATCGGTAGCTGGTTGTACTGTACTCGGTGAATGGGAACTGGTTGGATTGATATTGGCCATCGGTAGCTGGTTGTACTGTGCTCGGTGAATGGGAACTGGGTGGATTGATATTGGCCATCGGTAGCTGGTTGTATTGTGCTCGATGAATGGGAACTGGGTGGATTGATATTGGCCATCGGTAGCTGGTTGTACTGTGCTCGGTGAATGGGAACTGGGTGGATAGATATTGGCCATCGGTAGCTGGTTGTATTGTGCTCGGTGAATGGGAACTGGGTGGATTGATATTGGCCATCGGTAGCTGGTTGTACTGTGTTCGGTGAATGGGAACTGGTTGGATTGATATTGGCCATCGGTAGCTGGTTGTACTGTGCTCGGTGAATGGGAACTGGGTGGATTGAAATTGGCCATCGGTAGCTGGTTGTACTGTGCTCGGTGAATGGGAACTGTGTGGATTGATATTGGCCATCGGTAGCTGGTTGTACTGTGCTTGGTGAATGGGAACTGGGTGGATTGATATTGGCCATCGGTAGCTGGTTGTACTGTGCTTGGTGAATGGGAACTGGGTGGATTGATATTGGCCATTGGTAGCTGGTTGTATTGTGCTCGGTGAATGGGAACTGGTTGGATTGATAATGGCCATCGGTAGCTGGTTGTATTGTGCTCAGTGAATGGGAACTGGGTGGATTGATATTGGCCATCGGTAGCTGGTTGTACTGTGCTCGGTGAATGGGAACTGGTTGGATTGATATTGGCCATCGGTAGCTGGTTGTACTGTGCTCGGTGAATGGGTACTGGGTGGATTGATATTGGCCATCGGTAGCTGGTTGTATTGTGCTCGGTGAATGGGAACTGGGTGGATTGATATTGGCCATCGGTAGCTGGTTGTACTGTGCTCGGTGAATGGGAACTGGTTGGATTGATATTGGCCATCGGTAGCTGGTTGTACTGTGCTCGGTGAATGGGAACTGGTTGGATTGATATTGGCCATCGTTAGCTGGTTGTACTGTGCTCGATGAATGGGAACTGGGTGGATTGATATTGGCCATCGGTAGCTGGTTGTACTGTGCTCGGTGAATGGGAACTGGTTGGATTGATATTGGCCATCGGTAGCTGGTTGTACTGTGCTCGATGAATGGGAACTGGTTGGATTGATATTGGCCATCGGTAGCTGGTTGTACTGTGCTCGATGAATGGGAACTGGGTGGATTGATATTGGCCATCGGTAGCTGGTTGTACTGTGCTCGGTGAATGGGAACTGGTTGGATTGATATTGGCCATCGGTAGCTCGTTGTACTGTGCTCGGTGAATGGGAACTGGTTGGATTGATATTGGCCATCGTTAGCTGGTTGTACTGTGCTCGGTGAATGGGAACTGGGTGGATTGATATTGGTCATCGGTAGCTGGTTGTACTGTGCTCGGTGAATGGGAACTGGTTGGATTGATATTGGCTATCGGTAGCTGGTTGTACTGTGCTCGATGAATGGGAACTGGGTGGATTGATATTGGCCATCGGTAGCTGGTTGTACTGTGCTCGGTGAATGGGAACTGTATGGATTGATATTGGCCATCGGTAGCTGGTTGTACTGTGCTCGATGAATGGGAACTGGTTGGATTGATATTGGCCATCGGTAGCTGGTTGTACTGTGCTCGATGAATGGGAACTGGTTGGATTGATATTGGCCATCGGTAGCTGGTTGTACTGTGCTCGATGAATGGGAACTGGGTGGATTGATATTGGCCATCGGTAGCTGGTTGTACTGTGCTCGATGAATGGGAACTGGGTGGATTGATATTGGCCATCGGTAGCTGGTTGTACTGTGCTCAGTGAATGGGAACTGGTTGGATTGATATTGGCCATCGGTAGCCGGTTGTACTGTGCTCAGTGAATGGGAACTGGGTGGATTGATATTGGCCATCGGTAGCTGGTTGTACTGTGCTCGATGAATGGGAACTGGTTGGATTGATATTGACCATCGGTAGCTGGTTGTACTGTACTCGGTGAATGGGAACTGGTTGGATTGATATTGGCCATCGGTAGCTGGTTGTACTGTGCTCGGTGAATGGGAACTGGGTGGATTGATATTGGCCATCGGTAGCTGGTTGTATTGTGCTCGATGAATCGGAACTGGGTGGATTGATATTGGCCATCGGTAGCTGGTTGTACTGTGCTCGGTGAATGGGAACTGGGTGGATAGATATTGGCCATCGGTAGCTGGTTGTATTGTGCTCGGTGAATGGGAACTGGGTGGATTGATATTGGCCATCGGTAGCTGGTTGTACTGTGTTCGGTGAATGGGAACTGGTTGGATTGATATTGGCCATCGGTAGCTGGTTGTACTGTGCTCGGTGAATGGGAACTGGGTGGATTGAAATTGGCCATCGGTAGCTGGTTGTACTGTGCTCGGTGAATGGGAACTGTGTGGATTGATATTGGCCATCGGTAGCTGGTTGTACTGTGCTTGGTGAATGGGAACTGGGTGGATTGATATTGGCCATCGGTAGCTGGTTGTACTGTGCTTGGTGAATGGGAACTGGGTGGATTGATATTGGCCATTGGTAGCTGGTTGTATTGTGCTCGGTGAATGGGAACTGGTTGGATTGATAATGGCCATCGGTAGCTGGTTGTATTGTGCTCAGTGAATGGGAACTGGGTGGATTGATATTGGCCATCGGTAGCTGGTTGTACTGTGCTCGGTGAATGGGAACTGGTTGGATTGATATTGGCCATCGGTAGCTGGTTGTACTGTGCTCGGTGAATGGGTACTGGGTGGATTGATATTGGCCATCGGTAGCTGGTTGTATTGTGCTCGGTGAATGGGAACTGGGTGGATTGATATTGGCCATCGGTAGCTGGTTGTACTGTGCTCGGTGAATGGGAACTGATTGGATTGATATTGGCCATCGGTAGCTGGTTGTACTGTGCTCGGTGAATGGGAACTGGTTGGATTGATATTGGCCATCGTTAGCTGGTTGTACTGTGCTCGATGAATGGGAACTGGGTGGATTGATATTGGCCATCGGTAGCTGGTTGTACTGTGCTCGGTGAATGGGAACTGGTTGGATTGATATTGGCCATCGGTAGCTGGTTGTACTGTGCTCGATGAATGGGAACTGGTTGGATTGATATTGGCCATCGGTAGCTGGTTGTACTGTGCTCGATGAATGGGAACTGGGTGGATTGATATTGGCCATCGGTAGCTGGTTGTACTGTGCTCGGTGAATGGGAACTGGTTGGATTGATATTGGCCATCGGTAGCTCGTTGTACTGTGCTCGGTGAATGGGAACTGGTTGGATTGATATTGGCCATCGTTAGCTGGTTGTACTGTGCTCGGTGAATGGGAACTGGGTGGATTGATATTGGTCATCGGTAGCTGGTTGTACTGTGCTCGGTGAATGGGAACTGGTTGGATTGATATTGGCTATCGGTAGCTGGTTGTACTGTGCTCGATGAATGGGAACTGGGTGGATTGATATTGGCCATCGGTAGCTGGTTGTACTGTGCTCGGTGAATGGGAACTGTATGGATTGATATTGGCCATCGGTAGCTGGTTGTACTGTGCTCGATGAATGGGAACTGGTTGGATTGATATTGGCCATCGGTAGCTGGTTGTACTGTGCTCGATGAATGGGAACTGGTTGGATTGATATTGGCCATCGGTAGCTGGTTGTACTGTGCTCGATGAATGGGAACTGGGTGGATTGATATTGGCCATCGGTAGCTGGTTGTACTGTGCTCGATGAATGGGAACTGGGTGGATTGATATTGGCCATCGGTAGCTGGTTGTACTGTGCTCAGTGAATGGGAACTGGTTGGATTGATATTGGCCATCGGTAGCCGGTTGTACTGTGCTCAGTGAATGGGAACTGGGTGGATTGATATTGGCCATCGGTAGCTGGTTGTACTGTGCTCGGTGAATGGGAACTGGTTGGATTGATATTGGCCATCGGTAGCTGGTTGTACTGTGCTCGGTGAATGGGAACTGGGTGGATTGATATTGGCCATCGGTAGCTGGTTGTACTGTGCTTGGTGAATGGGAACTGGGTGGATTGATATTGGCCATCGGTAGCTGGTTGTATTGTGCTCGGTGAATAGGAACTGGGTGGATTGATATTGGCCATCGGTAGCTGGTTGTACTGTGCTCGATGAATGGGAACTGGTTGGATTGATATTGACCATCGGTAGCTGGTTGTACTGTGCTCGGTGAATGGGAACTGGGTGGATTGATATTGGCCATCGGTAGCTGGTTGTACTGTGCTCGGTGAATGGGAGCTGGTTGGATTGATATTGGCCATCGGTAGCTGGTTGTACTGTGCTCGGTGAATGGGAACTGGGTGGATTGATATTGGCCATCGGTAGCTGGTTGTACTGTGCTTGGTGAATGGGAACTGGGTGGATTGATATTGGCGATCGGTAGCTGGTTGTATTGTGCTCGGTGAATGGGAACTGGGTGGATTGATATTGGCCATCGGTAGCTGGTTGTACTGTGCTCGATAAGTGGGAACTGGTTGGATTGATATTGACCATCGGTAGCTGGTTGTACTGTGCTCGGTGAATGGGAACTGGGTGGATTGATATTGGCCATCGGTAGCTGGTTGTATTGTGCTCGGTGAATGGGAACTGGGTGGATTGATATTGGCCATCAGTAGCTGGTTGTACTGTGCTCGATGAATGGGAACTGGTTGGATTGATATTGACCATCGGTAGCTGGTTGTACTGTACTCGGTGAATGGGAACTGGTTGGATTGATATTGGCCATCGGTAGCTGGTTGTACTGTGCTCGGTGAATGGGAACTGGGTGGATTGATATTGGCCATCGGTAGCTGGTTGTATTGTGCTCGATGAATGGGAACTGGGTGGATTGATATTGGCCATCGGTAGCTGGTTGTACTGTGCTCGGTGAATGGGTACTGGGTGGATTGATATTGGCCATCGGTAGCTGGTTGTACTGTGCTCGATGAATGGGAACTGGGTGGATTGATATTGGCCATCGGTAGCTGGTTGTACTGTGCTCGGTGAATGGGAACTGGTTGGATTGATATTGGCCATCGGTAGCTGGTTGTACTGTGCTCAGTGAATTGGAACTGGGTGGATTGATATTGGCCATCGGTAGCTGGTTGTACTGTGCTCGGTGAATGGGAACTGGTTGGATTGATATTGGCCATCGGTAGCTGGTTGTACTGTGCTCAGTGAATTGGAACTGGGTGGATTGATATTGGCCATCGGTAGCTGGTTGTACTGTGCTCGGTGAATGGGTACTGGGTGGATTGATATTGGCCATCGGTAGCTGGTTGTATTGTGCTCGGTGAATGGGAACTGGTTGGATTGATATTGGCCATCGGTAGCTGGTTGTATTGTGCTCGGTGAATGGGTACTGGTTGGATTGATATTGGCCATCGGTAGCTGGTTGTATTGTGCTCGGTGAATGGGAACTGGGTGGATTGATATTGGCCATCGGTAGCTGGTTGTATTGTGCTCGGTGAATGGGTACTGGGTGGATTGATATTGGCCATCGGTAGCTGGTTGTATTGTGCTCGGTGAATGGGAACTGGGTGGATTGATATTGACAAATGATGACATGTTGAATTCAGCAATTGTTACAAGAAGAATTACTCCAGAGTCTTTAACCAACCTGTCCTCTGCCCCCAGGAACCTCATCACCAGAAACATGTGGAGAAATTCCTGAAGGTGCACAGTTCAGAATACAACAATGTTAAATATATAGGACCTGAGGAGGCTGCTAACTTTGCTGAAGCTCGTAATGTCGGAACGTAAGTAACAAAAAAAAAATGCAGAATTATTTTTTTTTTGTAAGTGAGGAGAAGCGATGGACAACTGATAATGGCATCCATTGTATCAGCTGTCAGATTTCTTTAAAAATTAAACTACTACCCAAATTTTCAGAACTTTTCATAAGCTTTCTTTACTGCCCGGCGTAAGGAATGTCTAAAAATATGATTGGTGGGCAACCCTTTCAGGATACAGTTGAAAACCCTTCCCTTACCAAAGGACGGAGATCATGGGCGATTGGCTCTTTCTTCCTTTTATTACTTGGCTGGACTTTTTGTCTATTTGCATCAATTCATCATTTGCGTTTTTTCGAAAGTCTCTTTTCTTTTTTTTTATTTTAATGCTGCGCGTTGTCGCTTTTTGCTCCTAATTCTTCAAGATAACGCAAAATTCATAAACCGCATGCGCGAAGTCAAAATCGTATTTATTTTTTGTCTTTAACCTTTTTTGTTGCAAAAATTTTTGCCATACGTTAAAATCACTTATAAAAAAAAAAAGACTTAAAAAAAGGCGAAAATAAAAACCGGCACAAAACTCCGAGACAAAATAAAGGTGCAAAAGTAATTATGGATCGGGCCTTATATACCTGATGAAGATGACTTCACACTTACACATGATAACGATTACGTCACTTTGCAGGTACAATCTGTTTAATCTTTTTCTTATATCCATCTGTACTTTTATCGTTCTTGTAGAACTTTTTCCAATAAAACGTTCCTTAAAATAAAATAATAATAATAATAATTAGTTGATTTTTTTTTTTAGGGATATTTGCCGCCAGAACCCTGAGTGTGAATATTACTTCTCCATTGACGTCCAGGTGGTTCTGAAAAACGCCAGCGTGCTACGGACTCTCATAGAACAGAACAAGTAAGTTGGTGACCATAAATACCACGTGAGTGAGTGTTGGTGGAAGAAGTTACTGATTTTGATGCCTTCTCATCTCTCGTCAGGTCGATCATTGCTCCTATGGTCAGTCGCAATCAAGATCTGTGGTCAAACTTTTGGGGTGCGTTGAGTTCAGACGGGTTTTACGCGCGGTCGGAGGATTATATAGACATTGTGCAGAGGCAAAGAGTGTAAGTAACAGAGCAAAACTGCAGGGAAATAAATACATTTTTTAGAGGAATTGGTCAGGGACTGAGCAGCAGACGGACATGCGTTATGGGGAATCATCGCTTAGCAAAATGCACCAGTATCATTTTCGGACACTTTTTACTCCTTATCTGTTTGTGACTATAATATAAGAATTTAAAAAGTTATGCGCAGCAATGATACTTTTTTATTTTTTATAGTTTTTTGCAGCCATGTGGTGGGTTAAACATGTTGAGTTGCACCCAATGAATGACCGATCCTGTGTTTTTCAGTGGAATCTGGAACGTTCCCTACATCACCAATGTGTATTTAGTGAAAGGCGGCGTCCTCAGGAAAGCGCTCAGCCTGTACGATCTGTTCCACAGTGGGAGCCTGGACCCAGACATGGCGTTCTGTGACAATGTGCGCAGAAAGGTCAGTAAAAGATCAGATGGAGACGAGCACAGGGTGCCGGAGAGTGATCACATCGGCGCTCACTGTCTACTGAGCGGTGACTTTTACCGCGACCTGCACCGCCCCGATGACTGGAAGCAGCGGGCCACAAACAGGCTATAAGTTAATTTTCTCCCTGCAGCTGCTGCTTCACTAGAGCAGCTGTCCAGGATTCACGTCAGCTTCCTCTGGGAGTATGAAGAGGTGAGGATAGGTACCCCAACGCGCATTTAACGTTAGCTTCTTCTGGGAGTATGAGAAGGTGAGGATAGGTACCCCAACTCATGTTTCGCAGTAGCTTCTTCTGAGGGTATGGATAGGTATCCCCAGAAGAAGCTAATGTGAAACGCGCGTTGGGGTACCTATCCTCACCTCCTCCAGGTTGTTCAGTTTTTAAACACCAGTTGATTATGTAACTCCCTTCTGCACATATTTATTTCTGATATATACTGTTCATTACCCACTATGAGCTATTATTGATGGTCTCTATGTTGTGCACTTGTTTATGCTACTCAGTGTCCTCAGTATGATATGGAGTCCTGGTGCTTTCTATTAGGTCTGTGTCCTTTGACTTTTTCTTGTTTATCTGTGTCCTGGATAGGTGGAGTCTTTTTGTTACTTTCTTGGATTAAGTCCTAATAAAGGTTGTTACTATTGACTTTATATATTCGCACCTCAATGTGTCACTGTCCGAGAACCGACCACAACAATGGACAGAACTCCTGACCCAATCTCAGCAGCCGCATAGGGTTGGTGCGTTCGGGTCGGTAGACGGCGCCGCTGACGGATGTGTGAATGTAGCCTTATACAGGGAATAAGTTGAATTTTGCCCTTTGTAGCAGCTTTATCTCTCCAGATGAGGGCATCTTCTTTATTATAATCATATTATTATTAACCTTCAGGGGGTCTTCATGTTTGTGAATAACAGACAGGTATTTGGCCACATCCTGTCCTTGGAGAACTATAAGACGAATCACCTCCACAACGACCTGTGGCAGATATTTCAGAACATCCAGGTAAGAAACTTTTATCCTACAGGAATAACAATGAAATTCTAAATTTAGTAATTGATATTATTATTATTTTTTCTGATTTACAGGATTGGAAAGAAAAATATATTCACCCCAATCACACATTTGCCGTCAAAGGCAAGCTGATCGAGTCGGTGAGTCTTGGGCTCAAATTTTGCTCCCCTCCTATTCACTAGTAGCAGAGAAAAGTTTGCAGACGTCAATGCAAATAAAAGTGATGAAAATTTCCAAAAAAATCTAGAATTATCATGTTGTGGATATAATAATCTGGACATTAAAGAGCAGAAAATAATTAACTTTTTTTTTTAACTTTTCTCCACTCAGCCATGTCCGGATGTGTACTGGTTCCCATTATTTACTGAGACTGCATGTGATGAACTTGTGGAGGAAATGGAAAATTATGGCCAATGGTCAGGAGGAAATAACCAGGTAGAGGATTTAAAAGCTGCCCTAATCTATAAATGTCTAATATAGTGATGTTATTCTTAGAAATGGTCAGTAGGTGGTGCTGTTGTCTATTAGCATGTGTACAAGTCTAGCGCCACCTACAGTCTGTGAAAGGGTATTACAGAAAACATTTTACTCTTACAGGATGCGAGATTGCAGGGAGGATATGAAAATGTCCCAACAATTGATATTCACATGAATCAAATTAGTTATGAGAAGGAATGGCAAAAATTCCTGCTGGACTTTGTGGCCCCCATTACAGAGAAAATGTTTCCAGGTTATTATACTCAGGTGGGTATTACTTTGGAGCAGGGGAGGAGTAAGTGGCACTTACTGGACAGCTCTTGTTTGTTAGAAGGGTCCCCCGCCGATAAGTTGGTCACAGTGTATTCCTCTACTGACACCCCCAAAAAGTCAGCTGTGATCTGTAGGAGACACTGAACAACTGTGCAAGGGTTAAGTTCCCCTGCAGCGCCACCACTGGCGAAAATTAGTATTAGACAATCTCCTAATGCCAGTGACCGTTGTATATGTAAGACACTTAGTAGCCAATCGCATGCTGATAGATGACTGTATCCTCTATTAAAGGGAATGTGTTTTATTTTAAACAAACAACACAATCTTTAAAATTTCCACCTTTTGAAGAAAAAGAAACAAAAAACAACCCTCCTTCCTCATAAAAAAAGCCCAAAACATTAGTTTTGCAGTTTTTGCTCTGGCCACTGCGTCCATATACAGCAGATAACACAGGATCCACCATTCACAATAGATGTCACAGCTCACCTCCTCCTCCTGTTCAATGACTGATAACACCTCTATATACAGCAGATAACACAGGATCCACCATTCACAATAGGAGATGTCACAGCTCACCTCCTCCCCCTGTATAATGACTGATAACACCTCTATATACAGTAGATATCACAGGATCCACCATTCACAATAGGAGATGTCACAGCTCACCTCCTCCTCCTGTACAATCACTGATAAAACCTCTATATACAGTAGATAACACAGGATCCCCCATTCACAATAGGAGATGTCAAAGCTCACCTCCTCCTCCTCCTGTACAATGAATGATAACACCTCTATATACAGGAGATAACACCGGATCCACCATTCACAATAGGAGATGTCACAGCTCACCTCCTCCTCCTGTACAATCACTGATAAAACCTCTATATACAGTAGATAACACAAGATCCCCCATTCACAATAGGAGATGTCAAAGCTCACCTCCTCCTCCTCCTGTACAATGAATGATAACACCTCTATATACAGGAGATAACACCGGATCCACCATTCACAATAGGTGATGTCACAGCTCACCTCCTCCTCCTGTACAATGACTGATAACACCTCTATATACAGTAGATATCACAGGATCCACCATTCACAATAGGTGATGCCACTGCTCACCTCCTCCTCCTGTACAATGACTGATAACACCTCTATATACAGTAGATGACACAGGATCCACCATTCACAATAGATGTCACAGCTCACCTCCTCCCCCTGTACAATGACTGATAACACCTCTATATACAGTAGATAACACAGGATCCACCATTCACAATAGGTGATGTCACAGCTAACCTCCTTCTCCTGTACAATGACTGATAACACCTCTATATACAGTAGATGACACAGGATCCACCATTCACAATAGGTGATGTCACAGCTCACCTCCTTCTCCTGTACAATGACTGATAACACCTCTATATACAGTAGATAACACAGGATCCACCATTCACAATAGATGTCACAGCTCACCTCCTCCCCCTGTACAATGACTGATAACACCTCTATATACAGTAGATAACACAGGATCCACCATTCACAATAGGAGATGTCACAGCTCACCTCCTCCTCCTGTACAATGACTGATAAAACCTCTATATACATGAGATAACACCGGATCCACCATTCACAATAGGAGATGTCACAGCTCACCTCCTCCTCCTGTACAATCACTGATAAAACCTCTATATACAGTAGATAACACAAGATCCCCCATTCACAATAGGAGATGTCAAAGCTCACCTCCTCCTCCTGTACAATGAATGATAACACCTCTATATACAGGAGATAACACCGGATCCACCATTCACAATAGGTGATGTCACAGCTCACCTCCTCCTCCTGTACAATGACTGATAACACCTCTATATACAGTAGATATCACAGGATCCACCATTCACAATAGGTGATGCCACAGCTAACCTCCTTCTCCTGTACAATGACTGATAACACCTCTATATACAGTAGATAACACAGGATCCACCATTCACAATAGGTGATGTCACAGCTCACCTCCTTCTCCTGTACAATGACTGATTAACACCTCTCTATACAGTAGATAACACAGGATCCACCATTCACAATAGATGTCACAGCTCACCTCCTCCCCCTGTACAATGACTGATAACACCTCTATATACAGTAGATAACACAGGATCCACCATTCACAATAAGTGATGTCACAGCTCACCTCCTGCTCCTGTACAATGACTGATAACACCTCTATATACAGTAGATAACACAGGATCCACCATTCACAATGGGTGATGTCACAGCTCACCTCCTCCTCCTGTACAATGACTGATAACACCTCTATATACAGTAGATAACACAGGATCCACCATTCACAATAGGTGAGATCACAGCTCACCTCCTCCTCCTGTACAATGACTGATAACACCTCTATATACAGTAGATAACACAAGATCCCCCATTCACAATAGGAGATGTCAAAACTCACCTCCTCCTCCTGTACAATGACTGATAACACTTCTATATACAGTAGATAACACAGGATCCACCATTCACAATAGGTGATGTCACAGCTCACCTCCTCCTCCTGTACAATGACTGATAACACCTCTATATACAGTAGATAACACAGGATCCACCATTCACAATAGATGTCACAGCTCACCTCCTCCTCCTGTACAATGACTGATAACACCTCTATATACAGTAGATAACACAGGATCCACCATTCACAATAAGTGATGCCACAGCTCACCTCCTTCTCCTGTACAATGACTGATAACACCTTTATATACAGTAGATAACACAGGATCCACCATTCACAATAAGTGATGTCACAGCTCACCTCCTCCTCCTGTACAATGACTGATAACACCTCTATATACAGTAGATAACACAGGATCCACCATTCACAATAAGTGATGTCACAGCTCACCTCCTCCTCCTGTACAATGACTGATAACACCTTTATATACAGTAGATAACACAGGATCCACCATTCACAATAGGTGATGTCACAGCTCACCTCCTGCTCCTGTACAATGACTGATAACACCTCTATATACAGTAGATAACACAGGATCCACCGTTCACAATAAGTGATGTCACAGCTCACCTCCTCCTCCTGTACAATGACTGATAACACCTCTATATACAGTAGATAACACAGGATCCACCATTCACAATAGGTGATGTCACAGCTCACCTCCTCCTCCTGTACAATGACCTTGCCCTTTGCACACTGGTCACTCTCCCATACGAGCTAATGTGGTTGCGGTAAAGTGAATTCTAAGTGCTGCTCACAGTGTCTCAGATGAGACGGATGACCCCATAGTTATTACATCAAATAGAAAGAAGATCCGGACGCCTAGATCTCAGTGGTACAGGTGAGGCATTAGCTGCGTGGCGCCTCGCACCCTCATTTCTCTCTACACTTTTGCAGGCGCAGTTTGACTTGGCCTTTGTCGTACGGTACAAGCCGGACGAGCAGCCGTCTCTGGTCCCGCACCACGACGCCTCGACCTTCACTATTAATGTAGCGCTGAACAGCGTGGGACAGGATTACGAGGTCAGTAATAAAAGCAACTAATGGCTCTGATGACTTTTGTCTAATAGGAGCTGAGCTGCAGTACCGAGAACGGCCACTACACAGAGCGAGGCGCTGCGGTGTCCTGGCACTGAGGACTCTACTTAGGATGGGTCGTCATTATTAAAGTCTGAGAAAAACCCCCTTTAAATGAGGGGTCATGTGTATCGGAAGCTTTATATTTGTTATAACTAGTGTTGAGCATTCCGATACTGTAATATCGGGTATCGGCCGATATTCGCGGTATCGGAATTCCGATACTTAATTCCGATACTTTTACAATATCGAATACCGGAATCGGAAGTTCCCATAATGCCTGCGCTCTGCAGTGTCTCTGAAGGATGACAAGCTGGATGGCAGCGCTCAGCTGCGATCCTGCCTGTCATCAGAATGCCATCCCAGCGTGGGAGAATTCTCCTGATTGTTTAAAAGCCGGCGGGCGGTATAAAGCCGCCGGCTTTTAAACAATCACACAGCCCCATACTGGTTCCCCGCAGCCTCCCACCCCGATCCTCCGCTCCCCTCGCCACCTCCCATCCCGATCGTAAGTTAGGACCGGGCGGGGAGCGCAGCACCAAGGAGCGAAGGACCCGGGCGGGGAAGCCGGCAGTGAAAAGACTTCACCGCCGGCTTTCCCGTTCTGTGCTGCGCTTTCCCGCCGGTTATTTCAAATGAACAGCTGAGGTATCAGGTGATGCCGATCAGCTGTTCATTTGAAGTCGCCGCGGTGCCCTCAGAGGGTTCATGTGAGTTCATGCTTGACTGCATGAACTCACATGAACTTTCCCACGGCCGCACAGGTCAGCCACACCTCCCACACAGCCCGTCATGATTAGTGTGTGTGCGGGGTGTGTGTGCGGGGTGTGTGCGCGATGTTTGTGCGGGTGTGCGCGGTGTCTGTGCGATGTGTGCGGGGTGTGTGTGCGGGGTGTGTGTGCGCGGTGTCTGTGCGATGTGTGCGGGGTGTGTGTGCGGGGTGTCTGTGCGATGTGTGCGGGGTGTGTGTGCGGGGTGTCTGTGCGATGTGTGCGGGTGTGTGCGGTGTGTGTGCGTGCAGGCAGACATAGACCGATGTGACACTACTACTCCCATCGGCCTATGTCTGTCCCCCGTCCACTCCTGCCAGCAGGATCAGCTCGATGGGAGCAGTAGTTCCCATCAGCCTGATCCTGCTATTTAAATTGCCCTACTGTGTCCCCAATAAATGTTAAATACATGTCATTGGTGGCCAGTGGTTACCTACAATAAATTAGTTCATACATTACCTGTCCCCGCCGATCGCCACCTAAAATAAAGTAAAAAATAAAAAACTACACCTATACTCACCAAGACACCTAATTCCCCGAAGCCATCGATCTCCTGTAATAAAATATAAAATAATAAACCACAACCTTATCCTTACCCCTCCGTAGCAGTCCACGAGTGTCCCACGAAGATCTCCAGTTCAGAGCAGCCACATAGAATGTGACCGCTCTGAACCGCTGCCGCCGCTAGAATGACGGGGCCGTAAGGGTTCACCGGAGTTCAGGCAGCGCTGCTCCGGTTAGCTGCTTTACGGCCCTGCTGTATAGTGAGAAATTCCCACGGTACAGCAGTGCCGTAAAGGAGGTCTCCGGAGCTGCGCTGACTGAATGCACTCCGGTAACCTCAGTCAGTGGCTCCCGCTGCCGGGAGCGGACGTGTTCCCGGCAGTGTGAGCTTACAGCAGCCATGCACAGCTGTCACCATCTCCAGATGTGACAGCTGTGCATGGGAGATCAGCGCAGGAACGTGGACAGGTAACTATTTTTTTTAGTAAACTAAGAATTAAATAAAATGGTGTGTTTTATTTCAAATAAATTATTTTTTTCTGGGTGTAGTGTGTTTTTTCTTTTTAACACTTTGTAGGTTAGTAATGGGGGTGTCTTATAGACGCCCATCATTACTAACCTGGGCTTCATGGCAGCTGGCGCTGACATGAACCCCACCACTATTACCCCCTGCCACCGCACCAAGGCAGCGTGGAAGAGCGAGGCTAAGTGCCAGAGTTGGCGCATCCTATGGATGCGCCATTTCTGGGGCGGCTGACGACTGGTGTTTCTAGCCTGGGAGGGGGCCAATATTCATGGCACCCTTCCTGGGCTATTAATATCAGCCCCCAGCTGTCTGCCTAGCCTTTGCTAGCTATTAAATAGGGGGGACCCCACGTCATTTTTTTTGGGGGGGTCCCCCATTTTAATAGCTAGTAAAGGCTAGGTATTCAGCTGGGGGCTGATATTAGTAGCCTGGGAAGCTCCGTGGGTATTACCCCCTTCCCAGGCTTCAAACATCTGCCCCAGCCGTCTGCTTAACCTCCACTAGAGACTAAAATTATGGGGGATCCCACGCCATTTTTTTTTAAAATAAATCCATTATTTTAACACTAAATGACATTTGAGGAGTTAATAAAGATGCAGTCCCTAAATTATTATTTATTTTTTAATTAATTTTTCCCAAAACTTTTGACGTGGGCTTCGCCATATTTTTGTATGCCAGCCAGGTACAGCATCCAGCTTCTATGAACGCGCCATTTTCCGGGGTGGCTGCGGACTGCAATTTTCAGCGGGTGGCAGAAAGCTTGGGCCTCCCTGCGCTGCAGATTCCAGCCCCCAGCTGCCTAGTTGTACCTGGCTGGACACAAAAATAGGGAGAAGCTCCACGTTTTTTTTTTTTTAATTATTTCATGAAATTCATGGAATAATTAAGAAAAAAAGGGCTTCCCTATATTGTTGTGTCCAGCCAGGTACAAATAGGCAGCTGGTGGTTGGGTGCAGCCTGTTCCTGCCTGCTGTACCTGGCTGGACACAAATATAGTGCGAAGCCCCACGTCAATTTTTTTTTAATTATTTCAGGAAATTCATGAATTTAAAAAAAAAAACGTGGGGCTTCGCCCTATTTTTGTGTCCAGCCAGGTACAACTAGGCAGCTGGGGGCTGGAATCTGCAGCGCAGGGAGGCCCAAGCTTTCTGGGCCCCCCCCGCTGCAAATTGCAGTCCGCAGCCGCCCCAGAAAATGGCGCTTTCATAGAAGCGCCATCTTCTGGCGCTGTACCCAACTCATCCAGGGCCCTGGTGCGGTGGCTCACTGGGTAATAAAGGGGTTAAGGCCAGCTTGGCATTATCAGCTGGCCCTAAGCCCGAAATTCATGGGGTCACGCCAGTATTAGACATGACCACCATGAATTTCTAGTAAAGTATTTAAAAAAACACAACACCCAGAAAAAAGTCCTTTAATTGAAATAAACACACAATTCTTTATTGTTCTAAATTAAACCATACTTACCATCACGCCCATTCCAGCTGAAGCCAACGATCTCCTGCAATAAAAGTAAAATAATAAAGCAACATCATCCTTACCTTTCCATGGTTCCCACGACAGCTTCAGCTCTGCTACATCGAGATGACAGGCTGGACCGCAGCAGAACGCTGCCATCCAGCCTGTCATCCCGCAGACACTGAGAAGAGCAGGCATGCTTCCACTCCTCAGTGTCTCTCTGTGACGGCATCCAGATGAGCCGAGGTCATGTCCAATGAACTCAGCTCACCTCATGTACGTCACTGACAGCGTGGGAAAATTCTCCTGCACTCAGCACTTCAGCGTGAGAATTTTCCCACGCTGTCAGTGACGTGCATGAGGTGAGCTGAGTTCATTGGACATGACCTCGGCTCATCTTTATGCCGTCACAGAGAGACACTGAGGAGCGCAAGCATGCCTGCGCTTCTCAGTGTCTGCGGGATGACAGGCTGGATGGCAGCGTTCTGCTGCGGTCCAGCCTGTCATCTCGATGTAGCAGAGCTGAAGCTGTCCTGGGAACCATGGAAAGGTAAGGATGAGGTTGCTTTATTATTTTACTTTTATTGCAGGAGATCGTTGGCTTCAGCTGGAATGGGCGTGATGGTAAGTATGGTTTAATTTAGAACAATAAAGGATTGTGTCTTTATTTCAATTAAAGGACTTTATTCTGGGTGTTTGTGTTTTTCTTTAACTTTGACTATGGGGTTAGTAATGGGGGTGTCTTATAGACGCCTCTCCATTACTAACCTGGGCTTGATGTCAGCTGGCATTATAAGCTGACATCAACCCCAGCCCTATTACCCCCTGCCACCGCACCAGGGCAGCGTGGAAGAGCGAGGCTAAGTGCCAGAATTGGCACATCCTATGGATGCGCCATTTCTGGGGCGGCTGACGGCTGGTGTTTCTAGCCTGGGAGGGGGCCAATATTCATGGCACCCTTCCTGGGCTATTAATATCAGCCCCCAGCTGTCTGCCTAGCCTGTGCTAGCTATTAAATTAGGGGGGACCCCACGTTATTTTTTTGGGGGGGTTCCCCCATTTTAATAGCTAGTAAAGGCTAGGTATTCAGCTGGGGGCTGATATTAGTAGCCTGGGAAGCTCCGTGGGTATTACCCCCTTCCCAGGCTTCAAACATTTGCCCCAGCCGTCTGCTTAACCTCCGCTAGAGCCTAAAATTAAGGGGAACCCCACACCAATTTTTTTTTAAATAAATCCTTTATTTTAACACTAAATGACAAGTACAGTAAGCAACACTGTCACTGTACTTCATATATATGTGACTGACATGTTTCTATCTATCTAATCTATGTGTGATTCTCTATTCTTTCTGTTATAAATTGTCGGGTACAGATGCTGAATTGCCGGCCGGCTTTCTTAAAGAGACGGTGCATGAAAACACTATTATTTTTTTAAATAAATCCTTTACACTAAATGACAAGTACAGTAAGCAACACTGTCACTGTACTTCTTATATATGTGACAGACATGTTTCTATCTATCTAATCTATGTGTGAAGCTCTATTCTGTCTGTTATAAATTGTCGGGTACCGCTGCTGAATTGCCGGCCGGCTTTTTTAAAGAGACGGTGCATGAAAACACTAATATTTTTTTTAATAAATCCTTTACACTAAATGACAAGTACAGTAAGCAACACTGTCACTGTACTTCATATATATGTGACTGACATGTTTCTATCTATCTAATCTATGTGTGATGCTCTATTCTTTCTGTTGTAAATTGTCGGGTACCGGTGAATGCCGCTGCTGAATTGCCGGCTTTTCATGTCATTCTACATTATTCTTAGTTGTTTTACTTCATGTAGAATTAACCTACAAGGAAAGAAAGGGTTTATTTTCATTCCGATATTTGTGTCCCATTGACTTGCATTGGTTTCCGGTATCGGAATCGGCGATATCCGATACTTTTTGGGTATCGGCCCGATCCAATCCGATACGATATTTCCTGATATCGGAAGGTATCGCTCAACACTAGTTATAACCTTACTTTTTTTTTTGCAGGGAGGTGGCTGCAGATTCCTCCGCTATAATTGTTCCATAACGGCCCCGAGGAAAGGATGGTCCTTGATGCACCCTGGAAGACTCACCCATTACCACGAGGGTCTCCCGACCACGAAAGGAACCCGATACATCGCAGTGTCCTTCGTGGATCCTTAAACTAAACTTGTCTTACAAGAATTCCGGAGAAGTTACAATGTAACAATGAGGTCGAGGTTGTGTTAGCGAATGCCGGTTGGCACGATTAACATTATCGTTTTGGATAAGTACCCTATAAATGTGCGAAAATTCCCAACAGACCAGACAGACTCGCAGTGACCGGCGAACAAATGGCGAATACCATGGGGATTTTTTTTTAGTTTTTCTATCCATGTAAAGTTTATGGTGCTTTGTTCTCTGTGTTTCCCTGATCCATGCCGTTCCTGTATATTTCACACTGATAATATGATAATAAGGAGAATAGTTTTAATATTAAAAGCAAATACTTTTTTAAATATTTCATAAATAACCTTTTTTGCCCACCCCCCCCCACCCAAAAAAAAGTTTTTTTTCACTGAAAAAAAGCATTTTACCCATTGAGTCAGGTTCTTAGCTGACTTGGTGAACGTCGGATGCCCGATGTCACCTCTTCCCCCCGTTACCCAGCTTTCCTACACTCCCTAGTGACCTCTTTATACCCGGGATGTTCACTGTTCTATTCTATGTCCTACAAACGCTGGGTAAAACCTGGGGCAAAATGCTCCTCTTGTCCTAAAAATAAAGTGTGAACTGCGCCTAAACCAGGGCAAACTGTGTATTACTTATCTGAGATTTCCACCTTAAACGGAATCAGTCCTTAACCTTACGAGCAGAAGCCGTGCAAAACATTGTGAAACATGCCCATTACGGTAATAAAATTCTCTTTTATTAATATGCAGATTAGTTATATAGCTCATTAGCTCTTCTCTCCTCCCCCCCTGAACAGAAGTCCTAGACTGCAAGTACTTCGATGTGCCCACCAGTTCACTTGCAGACCTAATTTACATATCACTAAAAGCCCAATTTTAGCATCTTTCCTAATTTTTTGCGCTATTCCCCCTTGTTGCAAGGATAGTATTACTGACAGGCGTTCCCTTGATACTTTATTTGACTTTTAGACAAGTTGATTCTGTGCTTTTTAGCAGCGTCTTTGTATCATCAGAAGTATTGCTAGATGTTTATTTATTGCCTTCCCATACAGGCGTTCTCTATGTACAAGCATCAGCTATATTGTAGCATATGTATATATATAAAAAAAAAAGTTACCGATACAAAAACTTGGCCAAAAAGCAGAGAATAGCAGCTTGTTCTCGATAGTAAAGGTGGAAAGCTCGGCTGGCGTCACCTCCCGCCATGTTTGCTTCTGGTGGTCGGTGTCCATGACTACCATCCTCGGGGATATTTTGGGGTTTTGGAGTTTCAGAGAATTGATATTTGTATATTTTGTAACTGGATCTACATACCGTACCCTGGTCACAGTCATCACATCCTCGGCGTCTCTACAAGAACCTTTACTGTTTGTACAGTTTGTCAGGACTTTTACATTAAAAGACTTGTTGTTTTGTCAGTGATTTATTGCGTCTGTGTTGTAATTTTGCATTTAAATGTGAAGATGCGTAAAGCTGGATGAGAAACCGGGGGGGAGCAAACCCAGAAATAAATGTCATTTGAAGATTTGCCCCCTAGTAGACCGGATACAGATCCACCTGGTAACTATACTGATGATAAAATCAATTATTTACACTGGGGCCAGAGAGCTGCGCCATTACTGCCATCAATGAAATGCAGTTCCACCATGTTTGACTGTAGGCATGGTGCATTTTTCTAAATGCATGGTGCCTACAGTGAGTCCTGGTGGTGACAGTGTCCTTGTGTGGGGCTGCTGTTGTTGGGGGGGGGAGGCGACATGTCATTGATGGTATTATTAATTCACAGATGTACTGCTCTATATTGAACTATAAGATGCCGCCATCACTCTGTGCTCTTGGTAGACTAGCACTTTTCCAACATGAAAATAATCCAAAATTCACATTTGTTGTATTTCTGAAGAAGAACAGTGGCCAAGTGTCTCCTGATCTGACAACCGGACACCTATGTGGAGTTCTAAGTTGTGATCACTCTCCATCCAGCGTCCCGGCTCTAGAGCTTATTCTGAAGAATGGAAAAAGATCGATGTTGCAATATGTCGCAAACTTGTTCATCCCAGGTCTAGAAAACTCTGTGCGGTCCCTAAAAAATCATGAAGGGCATAGATGTAGTCGTTTGTGATGGCAGTGCACTCGTTTTTTTTTTGCATCAACTAAACTGAAGATTTTGGAATGAAAGTTATATTATTTACCTTACTGTCATGTTAGAGGTTAATGAAACTCCAGACTTGTCACATTTTTGAAAATGTATTCAGTGTTCAAGTAAGAGTATAGGGGGTGTGCTTATTTATGCTGAACTCTCTGGGCGTCTTATTTGCTTACTAAAAAAAAATAAAACTTTTTTTTTTTTTTGCCTTCTAAATCACATCGTACTCCCTTCCTTTTGCCGCTTTTTTTCTTGCTATCCTTCACAATGGATTTTAGTAGAAAGTTGAGTAGGGTGGGACTCCCCTGGTTTTGTTTGAGGACTGTAACCATAGAGACAGATAGGGCTGCATGTAGGCTGTATACACAAAACGGTAGGAGATTTTTTAATGAAGACTATTTGTGAAGCTGCTGGGGTCGGTTTCGTTTTAGTTCCTGTGTGAGGTTGCTGGTCTTCACTCACAGTGTGAACACGGTCATTGTGCACGGGGCAGTATCTGTCCGCGGCTCTGTGACAAGTTTCTTATTTGCTCATGGATAAAGGGGCAGGGGGCTGTTTATTTGGTAAAACACAATGTAACAGGCTGGGATACATTGTGTTATGTCATCGACACTGTCATACGGGAGTATTTATGTGCGGCTGTGGCTATAGCCGGAGGTAGATGGACTACAGGTCACAGCAAGAAAGGATGAAGAACCTCCATATTATCACCGGGTAAGTGACTCCACCACAGCTTCTGCAGCGCTGCTTTACTTTATATGAATTCTGTATAAGTGGATATGGGGAGACCTACACCGATTATAGAGAAGAGAGAGACTAGAGCACCTCCGGTCCCAATCTCTCCATCACACTATTCCATTGAGGGATTTTTAAACGCGTTTTACATCTATTTCTTGTCATTGGTTTTGCTTTTATTTCAGAGCTCTTCTGTGTGTCTTGTCCCCTGCACCTTCTTGCACCTTTCCATTTTGGAGAAGTAGACTGGACCCCATCGCAGAAACCTCTGCAGGTACATATTAATATTCTCATATTAGACAAGCAGCGGCTGCAGTGATGTCTACAGGCAAGAACATATAAAGGGTGTGATCCGCAGGGCCGTGGAGTCAGAGTCGTGGAGTCAGAGTTGGTATAAAATGGACCGACTCCGACTCCTAAAATATATAATAAATTGGGTACAGTAGTTCAATGCAGAATGTGCTGAATATTTTTTCATAAGAATTTGGGAAAGTTCTGAAAAGTTCTATAAATGTCTGTACTATTCCTGATCTAAGGGTCTAGACTTTTAGCTGAGAAAAATGTGTCCTACTGTAAATTTATCACTTAAACATGAGCCGTGTATGAGAGAGTCGGAGTCATGGAAATTGAGGAGTCGGAGTCGAATATTTGGCTTACCGACTCCACATCCGGTCACTATTAAGACCACAAAGTGTCTTATGAAAAAGTATTTAAAAGTTTAGTTGTTTTTTTTTTTTTTAGTTCATTTTTGTGGAAATGATAAAACTTTCCCTAAAAAAAAAAAAACGCTGTGTCCAAAACGCAATTTGTGGTGTAAAAAAAACCAACAAAAAAAGCCTTACTCACCCTACCCAGGTCCGACACGGAGTCTCCACCAGTGCTCATGATGTCTGGTGTTCTGAGCGAGCTCAGTGGTCTCCCAGTGTAGATGGCAGGGGACGCTGAGCTTAGTTGTTGGCTGCAGCGCTGTCAATGTGATGTCAGCGCTGTTGTTAACAACGGACCTCATGAGTAGCGGCGGAAACTCAGTGCTGGGGAGGGTGAGTATAAAGGTGCAGTCAGGCAGCTGAATAACTCGGACAAGGATCACAGCACAATGCTCGGACTGGTCGTCATCTCTCCTGACCTGAGCGTGACAGCACTCTTCTGACAGCACTGTTTCTGACAGCACTCTTTTGAGCAGCACTCTTTCTGACAGCACTGTTTCTGACAGGACTGTTTCTGACAGCACTCTTCTGACAGCACTCTTCTGACAGCACTCTTTTGAGCTGCACTCTTTCTGACAGCACTCTTTTGAGCTGCACTCTTTCTGACAGCACTCTTTCTGACAGCACTCATTTGAGCAGCACTCGGCTTATCCTCGAGTGGAGAGGTGTCCAGGCTCAATAGACCGTCCATGGGTTGGTACAATCCTCTACTTGCACTTGATCATAAACCAAGCGATCCTGCCTCTTGGTTGAGCGATTGTGGGGGTCTCCGGATCAGAACCCGACTAATCAACACTACTAAAAAGAGGCTAAAACGTATCAGAAAATATCTCAAAGTTTAGTTCTTCCTATAAGGGTTGGGTTCACACATTATCATGACTTTGCTCCGCAGATCACGTTGAATGCTTTCTGGATTACATGGAGCTCTGGGTTCCCCGGGGACAGATGGACGGGTTGCTGCTGTGGCTGTCACAAGTGATGAGGTTCCCAGGTACTGATACAAGGGGAGGAGGGATATCCTCATATACCGTAAGTCACATGCAACTGACCAGACAGATCATCATAGATCTGTGTCAGTGATACAGGTGACTTAAAGGGAACCTGTCGGAATGTTTTCATGTGCGGAAGTAGTGGCATGGCTGTATAGGCGCTTGTGCCCCAAAATAAAAATTATACCTTTTTTTGTGGCAATGCAATGTGCCATTCATGAGAAATCGATAGAATAGAAGCCATATCTCTGCACAGTGATCCTCCGTCTCTGCACAGTGATCCTCGGTCTCTGCATAGTGATCCTCGGTCTCTGCACAGTGATCCTCGGTCTCTGCACAGTGATCCTCCGTCTCTGCACAGTGATCCTCGGTCTCTGCACAGTGATCCTCGGTCTCTGCACAGTGATCCTCCGTCTCTGCACAGTGATCCTCGGTCTCTGCATAGTTATCCACGGTCTCTGCATAGTGATCCTCGGTCTCTGCACAGTGATCCTCGGTCTCTGCATAGTGATCCTCGGTCTCTGCACAGTGATCCTCGGTCTCTGCACAGTGATCCTCGGTCTCTACATAGTGATCCTCGGTCTCTGCACAGTGATCCTCGGTCTCTGCACAGTGATCCTCGGTCTCTGCACAGTGATCCTCGGTCTCTGTATAGTGATCCTCGGTCTCTGCACAGTGATCCTCGGTCTCTGCACAGTGATCCTCGGTCTCTGCATAGTGATCCTCGGTCTCTGCACAGTGATCCTCGGTCTCTGCACAGTGATCCTCGGTCTCTGCATAGTGATCCTCGGTCTCTGCATAGTGATCCTCGGTCTCTGCACAGTTATCCTCGGTCTCTGCACAGTTATCCTCGGTCTCTTCACAGTGATCCTCGGTCTCTGCACAGTGATCCTCGGTCTCTGCACAGTGATCCTCGGTCTCTGCATAGTGATCCTCGGTCTCTGCACAGTTATCCTCGGTCTCTGCACAGTTATCCTCGGTCTCTGCACAGTGATCCTCGGTCTCTGCACAGTGATCTTCGGTCTCTGCATAGTGATCCTCGGTCTCTGCACAGTGATCCTCGGTCTCTGCACAGTGATCCTCGGTCTCTGCATAGTGATCCTCGGTCTCTGCACAGTTATCCTCGGTCTCTGCACAGTTATCCTCGGTCTCTTCACAGTGATCCTCGGTCTCTGCACAGTGATCCTCGGTCTCTGCACAGTGATCCTCGGTCTCTGCACAGTGATCCTCGGTCTCTGCACAGTGATCCTCGGTCTCTGCACAATGATCCTCGGTCTCTGCACAGTGATCCTCGGTCTCTGCATAGTGATCCTCGGTCTCTGCACAGTGATCCTCGGTCTCTGCATAGTGATCCTTGGTCTCTGCACAGTGATCCTCGGTCTCTGCACAGTGATCCTCGGTCTCTGCATAGTGATCCTCGGTCTCTGCACAGTGATCCTCGGTCTCTGCATAGTGATCCTCGGTCTCTGCACAGTGATCCTCGGTCTCTGCACAGTGATCCTCGGTCTCTGCACAGTGATCCTCGGTCTCTTCACAGTGATCCTCGGTCTCTGCACAGTGATCCTCGGTCTCTGCACAGTGATCCTCGGTCTCTGCACAGTGATCCTCGGTCTCTGCACAGTGATCCTCGGTCTCTGCACAGTGATCCTCGGTCTCTGCATAGTGATCCTCGGTCTCTGCACAGTGATCCTCGGTCTCTGCACAGTGATCCTCGGTCTCTGCACAGTTATCCTCGGTCTCTGCACAGTTATCTTCGGTCTCTGCACAGTGATCCTCTGTCCCTGCATAATGATCCTCGGTCTCTGCATAGTTATCCTCTGTCCCTGCATAATGATCCTCGGTCTCTGCATAGTGATCCTCGGTCTCTGCACAGTGATCCTCGGTCTCTGCACAGTGATCCTCGGTCTCTGCACAGTTATCCTCGGTCTCTGCATAGTGATCCTCGGTCTCTGCACAGTGATCCTCGGTCTCTGCACAGTGATCCTCGGTCTCTGCACAGTGATCCTCGGTCTCTGCACAGTTATCCTCGGTCTCTGCACAGTGATCCTCGGTCTCTTCACAGTGATCCTCGGTCTCTGCACAGTGATCCTCGGTCTCTGCACAGTAATCCTCGGTCTCTGCACAGTGATCCTCGGTCTCTGCACAGTGATCCTCGGTCTCTGCATAGTGATCCTCGGTCTCTGCACAGTTATCCTCGGTCTCTGCACAGTGATCTTCGGTCTCTGCACAGTGATCCTCTGTCCCTGCATAATGATCCTCGGTCTCTGCATAGTTATCCTCTGTCCCTGCATAATGATCCTCGGTCCCTGCATAATGATCCTCGGTTTCTGCATAGTTATCCTCGGTCTCTGCATAGTTATTCTCCGTCTCTGCATAGTTATTCTCCGTCTCTGCATAGTTATTCTCCGTCTCTGCATAGTTATCCTCCGTCTCTGCATAGTTATCCTCCGTCTCTGCATAGTTATCCTCCGTCTCTGCATAGTTATCCTCCATCTCTGCATAGTTATTCTCCGTCTCTGCATAGTTATTCTCCGTCTCTGCATAGTTATTCTCCGTCTCTGCATAGTTATCCTTCGTCTCTGCATAGTTATCCTCCGTCTCTGCACAGTGATCCTCCGTCTCTGCACAGTTATCCTCCGTCTCTGCAGTTATTCTCCGTCTCTGCATAGTTATCCTCCGTCTCTGCATAGTGATCCTCCGTCTCTGCACAGTGATCCTCCGTCTCTGCACAGTGATCCTCCGTCTCTGCATAGTGATCCTCCGTCTCTGCAGAACATCCAATGAAAACGAAATAGCTTTCTGCTCTAAAGTGCACAATGGATCACTAGGCAGAGAACTGTCTGCCAAAAGAGTAACTGAGCATGTGAGTCCACCGACACTCAGCTTAATAGGGGGACTTGCTCATTGCTATATACTTCGAGGCACCATACTATGTAAGAAAATGTGTCAACTCTTTATTAGATCTTTTAATTAAAAGAGTAATTTCCAAAAAATCTAATTATCCTTTAACCATAGGATAGGGAATAACTTGCTTATTGTTGGGGGTCTGATCGTTGGGACCTCCAGTGATCTCAAGATTGGCTTCTGCGATGGAGTAGAGGTGCATGTGCTCGCCCTCCGCTCAATTTATTGGTTATGGCACTGACATAATCAGAGCGCTGTACTCGGCAGTCCTGCTGAATACATGCTCAGCCTCTGCTCTATTGTGGACGGGGCTGCAGAGCCCCCCAAACTCGGCATCTCTGGGAGTCTCAACGGTTGGACCGTCGGTGATCAGCAAGTTATTCCCTATCCTATATATAGTGAATAATTTAATTGCAAATAAGTGAATATAATGGTAAATTCCCGGCGCAATGCTTCATACCTGTCATCTGTCCTTTGTCGCAGTAAATCTCAGCTCATTAGATCGATCAAATCGTCTGATCTCCCGCTGCCGCTACGCCTTGGATATGGATTCTAATGGAAACTTTATCTTCAGGGTCCATTACTCCGCCTGCAATGTCCAGACACAGGTGGGCGAAAATGTCAATTTAGGAAAAAAAAAATCTATTAATAAATTTCTTTTTTTGTTATATAGATGCCCATCCGGGGGGCAGACACTGCCAGCACAGGACCCTGGTACAGGGACAGTATTAGGGGTCACCTACTCCTTAAGTGCTGTTCCTAGAGAAATGCATTGGTTCTGATATTAAAGAGGCAGGTGACCCCTTTACGTACTGGGTCCCTTTGCAGCTGCCACTATACTCATCCGTTAATAGGGTTATTGCATTTTAGAAATGGTCGCAAGAAGGTCTTAAAAGAGAGAAAAAAAAACATGTTCACCTACGGGACCCCCTCCTCTCCTCTGCACTGCTGGCCGTGGCCCCTGACAGCGTCCTCGCTTCCTCTTTCAACGGGGGGGATATCCCATGACATCAGCGGCCATTGATTGGCAGCGGTCTTGATTTTCCGTTCGAACCCCCAAAAAAAAAAGAGAGCGAGGAGACAGTTTCTTCTTGCTCGGATGGAAAGTCCAGGCCAACAATGGCCGTCAGCTTCCTTACTACGTCCTCTATAATCCTATTTTTTTTAAGTGGAGAGGATCTGCTGTCCGGAAATAATTGGTGTCCGTCTCCGATCTGTTCTGATGTTTGTACGTCCAGAACGGGTTCCACGTTTTGGAAATTCACATGGTGAGGAAGTCGTCGAGAGGAAACGGCCGGAGCGATCGCTACCGCATGAGATGCCCTGCAGTGACCGCAGCCATGGGCAGAGAGACAGTGCGATGTGACCCCAACTATATCCAGGTACCCGCTCCCGAGGGGGATGTGATATTATACCCTGCGGCTCCTAATATTGGCTATCCTCACATCCTCTACGTCTCTGCTGTAGGTGTCGCGGCCGATGCCCCTGGAAAATACTGATGAGCAGGTAAATCGCTCTTCTCAGCAGGTTCTCTGCATTTTTTTTTTAACTATCTGGACACTTTGTGATTATTGTGTATTCTCTGTGATATGTCCAGTGCAGGGCCTGCGTATGTCGCAGAAAACAGGAGACAATACCTGTGCCCGGCCTCACTTCCGGTGACATTGCACTAGGAATAACACAGCAGATCACTTCCGGTGACATTGCACTAGGAATAACACAGCAGATCACTTCCGGTGACATTGCACTAGGAATAACACAGCAGATCACTTCCGGTGACATTGCACTAGGAATAACACAGCAGATCACTTCCGGTGACATTGAACTAGGAATAACACAGCAGATCACTTCCGGTGACATTGCACTAGGAATAACACAGCAGATCACTTCCGGTGACATTGCACTAGGAATAACACAGCAGATCACTTCCGGTGACATTGCACTAGGAATAACACAGCAGATCACTTCCGGTGACATTGCACTAGGAATAACACAGCAGATCACTTCCGGTGACATTGCACTAGGAATAACACAGCAGATCACTTCCGGTGACATTGCACTAGGAATAACACAGCAGATCACTTCCGGTGACATTGCACTAGGAATAACACAGCAGATCACTTCCGGTGACATTGCACTAGGAATAACACAGCAGATCACTTCCGGTGACATTGCACTAGGAATAACACAGCAGATCACTTCCGGTGACATTGCACTAGGAATAACACAGCAGATCACTTCCGGTGACATTGCACTAGGAATAACACAGCAGATCACTTCCGGTGACATTGAACTAGGAATAACACAGCAGATCACTTCCGGTGACATTGCACTAGGAATAACACAGCAGATCACTTCCGGTGACATTGAACTAGGAATAACACAGCAGATCACTTCCGGTGACATTGCACTAGGAATAACACAGCAGATCACTTCCGGTGACATTGCACACAGCAGATCAGGTTCCTTTACTTCGCTCGTTGTACATATGTAAATCAACCTTCAAAATACCGTATACAGCGCACTGCTCCTGAGCTAGTAATACTGCCTGACGGACCGTGCACAACAGAGATGACCTGTATTATCATTGCAGGGTCCATGGCTGTAGTTATAGCTGCCATTGGAAAAAAGCAACATTGTATAAGGCTGTTGCAATACCACTTGTGGCCATTAGGCGGCGATGTTGGGGACATATAATTCATGCAGAATACTTTGCTTCCAGTCTAATTCTCTTATGTTGGGCTCTCCTATTTCAGGACTGGTTTTTACTATTTCGAGGGGAGATTGAGGTCTCTGTGGGGGACGCGAGTTTGATTGGTGTGGAAATAGAGATGAATAAATCCCATGTAACGGTAAAAGGACTGCGAGACCTGCTGCTGAGCTCTAGAGAGGTAATTTACAGGTTATTTCTAACTTCACTCAATATGACAGAAGCCTCATTGATAACAATGGAGGCCAGCAGAATAGTGAGTGCAGCTCTGGAGTATAATACAGGATGTAACTCAGGATCAGTAATGTAATGTATGTACACAGTGACTGCACCAGCAGAATAGTGAGTGCAGCTCTGGAGTATAATACAGGATGTAACTCAGGATCAGTAATGTAATGTATATACACAGTGACTGCACCAGCAGAATAGTGAGTGCTGCTCTGGAGTATAATACAGGATGTAACTCAGGATCAGTAATGTAATATATGTACACAGTGACTGCACCAGCAGAATAGTGAGTACAGCTCTGGAGTATAATACAGGATGTAACTCAGTCCATTTCTGCTTGGCGTTAAAATGACTGTGTTTCTCGTTGTTTAACCATTTACTTAAGTGTTATGATGAATGGTGTTTTCTAGTTCTTGGACAGACGGACAGAGCTTCTTCCCCTATGGATTGGACATGCGCTTTATGTTTATTCACTGGAAGCTTCCTGCCCTTTGGGTAAGTGGTGACATTGGGAAATGTATCAAACTAATACCAGATTCCACCTCTTCGTTTTCCGAGTATTTTTGGGAGACAGTATCAATCTGATAGTTTACTCCCTTTTTAGTTTGTGTTGCTTTCTTTTTGTATGTGTGATGAAAACGTAAAAAAACCCCAAAACCATATTGACTGTTTTATTAGCTGTTTCATCGAGGTTACCCCCTTTCCAAATAAAAGTGGCCTGGCCGTCAGCTTGTAGTGGCCGCTGCTGGGGAAATGTAGCATTACCTGCTCCCTATAACTTTCCTCCACAAGTGACGCGGGACCCCGGAGCAGAAATCGCACTTCACATCCCAAAGCAGCGCATGGGTTTAGTAAAAAGAGGATTACCCATGATAGAAACCCTGACACTGAAGAATATTGTGGCTTTACACCCTATTAACATCACCGTGACCGAGAACAAACACTTTGTGATGGTGAACGCCCCGGCTGGCAACATTCTCCGATCACAGGTGAGCTTTTACCATTTTCGTTACTGAACACTGCAGCTTTTAGGCATTAGGCGTCCATTTTTTCCCATAATATATATATTTATATTTTTTTATCCCGCTTTAAAGGATTGCACTACACGGGATAACAGACAGGGGATCCGGGATTTTTACAGTTTGGATCTAGTGCTGGAGTTTGCAGAAATTGCTCATCCGATGAACTGGACGCTAGAAAACTATTACGAGTGCACAGGTGAGAGGACACTGGAAAGAAGTAGATAAAGGGGTTGGCAACTTTTTTTTTTTTTTTTTGTAGGGTTTGCCAATTAAAAATAAAAAAAAGTAAGATAAAGTATTCAGTGTGCAATATGAAGGTCATATAACATGAACAGTCATGGGACTGATGCTGGGCTAGGGGACTGCTTGTTTTGTGGCTACGTTGACTGACTGTGTGGCTGGTGTTTCTTGCGTGGTGTCCGTCGTATATCGCCATGGTAGACCAATATCATTTAGCCCTTAAGGGTAATTACTTAGCAAAAAAAGAAAGGCAGCAGTCAGTGCCAGCCATGGTGCCAGTCTGTGTCCCGCACACCCCACTAGCTCAGCCCCAGCCACACTTACTTCTCCTAATAAACTTATGTACGCAGTCTGCACCTTGCCAGCCTGGTATCATACTCACCTGATCATCTTACAGCAAATCTGAGATCAGCATAATATAAGAGCAGAGACCCTGATGCCAGTGATGTGTCACTTACTGGGCTGTGTGTTCTTTTCAATAAGAATCACTATTTTATCAGCAGGAGATTATCATGAGAGCCACTGGACCCCTGTGCAATAACAATATTTGGGCGCTTTGCAGTCCAATGACTCATTATAATGCATAATTACACCTGATCTGGAGGTGGAAATGGGCCCAGTTACCTCTTAGGCCCCTGTGCGGCTGCCCAGGTTTACACCAATGGTATGTCCGCTCCTGACAAGAGCATTTTATAGATCTGCAGAAGAAAAAACTGATTCTATCTCAACTGCTGCAAACTAAGTGATACATCACTGGAATCAGGGTCTGCAGAAGAGAAAACTGATTCAGTCACAACTGCTGCAAACTAAGTGATACATCACTGGAATCAGGGTCTGCAGAAGAGAAAACTGATTCAGTCACAACTGCTGCAAACTAAGTGATACATCACTGGAATCAGGGTCTGCAGAAGAGAAAACTGATTCAGTCACAACTGCTGCAAACTAAGTGATACATCACTGGAATCAGGGTCTGCAGAAGAGAAAACTGATTCAGTCACAACTGCTGCAAACTAAGTGATACATCACTGGAATCAGGGTCTGCAGAAGAGAAAACTGATTCAGTCACAACTGCTGCAAACTAAGTGATACATCAGTGGAATCAGGGTCTGCAGAAGAGAAAACTGATTCAGTCACAACTGCTGCAAACTAAGTGATACATCAGTGGAATCAGGGTCTGCAGAAGAGAAAACTGATTCAGTCACAACTGCTGCAAACTAAGTGATACATCAGTGGAATCAGGGTCTGCAGAAGAGAAAACTGATTCAGTCACAACTGCTGCAAACTAAGTGATACATCAGTGGAATCAGGGTCTGCAGAAGAGAAAACTGATTCACTCACAACTGCTGCAAACTAAGTGATACATCACTGGAATCAGGGTCTGCAGAAGAGAAAACTGATTCAGTCACAACTGCTGCAAACTAAGTGATACATCAGTTGAATCAGGGTCTGCAGAAGAGAAAACTGATTCAGTCACAACTGCTGCAAACTAAGTGATACATCACTGGAATCAGGGTCTGCAGAAGAGAAAACTGATTCAGTCACAACTGCTGCAAACTAAGTGATACATCAGTGGAATCAGGGTCTGCAGAAGAGAAAACTGATTCAGTCACAACTGCTGCAAACTAAGTGATACATCAGTGGAATCAGGGTCTGCAGAAGAGAAAACTGATTCAGTCACAACTGCTGCAAACTAAGTGATACATCAGTGGAATCAGGGTCTGCAGAAGAGAAAACTGATTCAGTCACAACTGCTGCAAACTAAGTGATACATCAGTGGAATCAGGGTCTGCAGAAGAGAAAACTGATTCACTCACAACTGCTGCAAACTAAGTGATACATCACTGGAATCAGGGTCTGCAGAAGAGAAAACTGATTCAGTCACAACTGCTGCAAACTAAGTGATACATCAGTTGAATCAGGGTCTGCAGAAGAGAAAACTGATTCAGTCACAACTGCTGCAAACTAAGTGATACATCACTGGAATCAGGGTCTGCAGAACAGAAAACTGATTCAGTCACAACTGCTGCAAACTAAGTGATACATCACTGGAATCAGGGTCTGCAGAAGAGAAAACTGATTCAGTCACAACTGCTGCAAACTAAGTGATACATCAGTGGAATCAGGGTCTGCAGAAGAGAAAACTGATTCAGTCACAACTGCTGCAAACTAAGTGATACATCAGTGGAATCAGGGTCTGCAGAAGAGAAAACTGATTCAGTCACAACTGCTGCAAACTAAGTGATACATCACTGGAATCAGGGTCTGCAGAAGAGAAAACTGATTCAGTCACAACTGCTGCAAACTAAGTGATACATCACTGGAATCAGGGTCTGCAGAAGAGAAAACTGATTCAGTCACAACTGCTGCAAACTAAGTGATACATCACTGGAATCAGGGTCTGCAGAAGAGAAAACTGATTCAGTCACAACTGCTGCAAACTAAGTGATACATCACTGGAATCAGGGTCTGCAGAAGAGAAAACTGATTCTATCACAACTGCTGCAAACTAAGTGATACATCACTGGAATCAGGGTCTGCAGAAGAGAAAACTGATTCAGTCACAACTGCTGCAAACTAAGTGATACATCACTGGAATCAGGGTCTGCAGAAGAGAAAACTGATTCAGTCACAACTGCTGCAAACTAAGTGATACATCAGTGGAATCAGGGTCTGCAGAACAGAAAACTGATTCAGTCACAACTGCTGCAAACTAAGTGATACATCACTGGAATCAGGGTCTGCAGAACAGAAAACTGATTCAGTCACAACTGCTGCAAACTAAGTGATACATCACTGGAATCAGGGTCTGCAGAAGAGAAAACTGATTCAGTCACAACTGCTGCAAACTAAGTGATACATCACTGGAATCAGGGTCTGCAGAAGAGAAAACTGATTCAGTCACAACTGCTGCAAACTAAGTGATACATCAGTGGAATCAGGGTCTGCAGAAGAGAAAACTGATTCAGTCACAACTGCTGCAAACTAAGTGATACATCAGTGGAATCAGGGTCTGCAGAAGAGAAAACTGATTCAGTCACAACTGCTGCAAACTAAGTGATACATCACTGGAATCAGGGTCTGCAGAAGAGAAAACTGATTCAGTCACAACTGCTGCAAACTAAGTGATACATCACTGGAATCAGGGTCTGCAGAAGAGAAAACTGATTCAGTCACAACTGCTGCAAACTAAGTGATACATCAGTGGAATCAGGGTCTGCAGAAGAGAAAACTGATTCAGTCACAACTACTGCAAACTAAGTGATACATCACTGGAATCAGGGTCTGCAGAAGAGAAAACTGATTCAGTCACAACTGCTGCAAACTAAGTGATACATCACTGGAATCAGGGTCTGCAGAAGAGAAAACTGATTCTATCACAACTGCTGCAAACTAAGTGATACATCACTGGAATCAGGGTCTGCAGAAGAGAAAACTGATTCAGTCACAACTGCTGCAAACTAAGTGATACATCAGTGGAATCAGGGTCTGCAGAAGAGAAAACTGATTCAGTCACAACTGCTGCAAACTAAGTGACACATCAGTGGAATCAGGGTCTGCAGAAGAGAAAACTGATTCAGTCACAACTGCTGCAAACTAAGTGACACATCACTGGAATCAGGGTCTGCAGAAGAGAAAACTGATTCAGTCACAACTGCTGCAAACTAAGTGATACATCACTGGAATCAGGGTCTGCAGAAGAGAAAACTGATTCAGTCACAACTGCTGCAAACTAAGTGATACATCACTGGAATCAGGGTCTGCAGAAGAGAAAACTGATTCTATCACAACTGCTGCAAACTAAGTGATACATCACTGGAATCAGGGTCTGCAGAAGAGAAAACTGATTCAGTCACAACTGCTGCAAACTAAGTGATACATCACTGGAATCAGGGTCTGCAGAAGAGAAAACTGATTCAGTCACAACTGCTGCAAACTAAGTGATACATCAGTGGAATCAGGGTCTGCAGAAGAGAAAACTGATTCTATCACAAATACTGCAAACTAAGTGATACATCACTGGAATCAGGGTCTCTGCCCCTACACCACGTCATCATTTTATTCATCAGTGAAACGTAACCTTGCGGAAAACACACCCAGATACCTTTTTCAAGTACTGGAAACAACAATTTGATGATATAGATATCCCTGAGAAGATTAGAACGGGTTGGAGGGATATTCAGGAAACATATTATAAAGGAGTCGTGGAGAGAAATCATGTATGGTGCTATATACGCCTTTAATCTACCAAAAAAATACCCACTTTCTAATAGACTATTTGCAGGTCCCAAGTGCCAATATCCACACTCTGACCTCCTACACGGCCTTGGGTCCTGTCCTGCGTCGGTTCCTATTGGGACCTGGTGATTAACACCCCATGGGGACCTGGATATGTCCTTTCTCCGTGTCTACCCCCGCTGCATGTTTGGACTAACATAAACAACCCTAACAAATTAATAGGGAATCCCCCCAAACTACTACATACCTGGCTTATATTGGCGAAAAAAACAGCTGTTAAAACATTGGCTAGATCCCAATATCCCCCCCATTACGGAACTAATAGCACAAATGAAGCATTATATGGCGGTAGAACAACAAGACGCCCTATGTAATAAAGAGAAGCGAGCAGCAAATACCTTCTAAAATGGAAACAGTTTATTATAAATTGCTGCTCAATAGAGGACAAAAGGAAAATGGTAGAAGCCTTTACATCTACAGCATGGTATATACTAGAAGATCTCGAAAATAACTTAGGTCCACTCCGTTTAACTTAAAATGAAGAAGAGAATGGTGAGGAGAACAATCAATGGGCCGGCACTTCTGGCATAGATATAAATGCATTAATTATCCATGATGGCTTCAATGAGATATAAGACATACTGTCAACTAATTCATTTTGTTGTTTGTTATATCTGTTATAGTAATTAAATATGTGAATGGAGTTGTTATAGACCCAGCGCGCGTAGGGGAGCTCTTACCTCCCTATCTATCAGATTAGATGTATTTTATGTATTTGTGTCTTGACAAATCAAATAAAAATGATGTTGAAAAAAAAAGAAAGAAAAGTTACATTTTTGCACATTTTTTAGCTCCTGCAATGATGCAGTTTATGCCAATAAGTAGTCCAAATATATTAATAAGTGTGAACCATTTACACAGTCAAAACATTAATGTGTGTCAATAATAAGTGTCTAATAAAAGAATTCATGAATTCTATAATTCTAGTGCTGACGTCAGACGCAGACCAGCAAGAAACCGGCTCTAAAAACGAAGAAAAAGCAGAATCATCTGCAAATAACACAACGACCGGCAGAGTAACAGAAGGAAACTATGCAATTCAGTCAAATGAAGAATATCCATTATCATCAGGTGCGGATCTGAGCAGATATGATATTACTTCTGCAATAAAGAAAGAAACAGAACTTGCTTTTAATGACGGATCCGGAGAAGACTTGAACACCAGTGGGTCCGGAAATGACCAAGAAAAAAGTTCTGATCAGATCAGTGCAACTCAATTGGCTGAATTAGGAAACATAACGTTAAATCGCGCTCATGGATCCAGGACTTTGGTGACCAAACAACCAGGTATCCCGGAATATCTCCAAGACAAACGCAGCGAGATCTCTAACGTTCCTCATTCCAACTCAACTGTGACTGACGAGTCAAAAAATGTAAGATTATCAACGAATGTGACTACTACATCGGAAACTACAACCTGTTCCTTTGAAATTGGAAAGAAATATAAGACATCTAATATGGAATCTTCAGAGGAGGCGAGGCGGACAGTGGTCACAGATGTGGTCGGGAATGGAGGATCGGAGGCATCTTCAGAGGAGGCGAGGCGGACAGTGGTCACAGATGTGATCGGGAATGGAGGATCGGAGGCATCTTCAGAGGAGGCGAGGCGGACGACAGTGGTCACAGATGTGGTCGGGAATGGAGGATCGGAGGCATCTTCAGAGGAGGCGAGGCGGACAGTGGTCACAGATGTGATCGGGAATGGAGGATCGGAGGCATCTTCAGAGGAGGCGAGGCGGACAGTGGTCACAGATGTGATCGGGAATGGAGGATCGGAGGCATCTTCAGAGGAGGCGAGGCGGACAGTGGTCACAGATGTGATCGGGAATGGAGGATTGGAGGCATCTTCAGAGGAGGCGAGGCGGACAGTGGTCACAGATGTGATCGGGAATGGAGGATCGGAGGCATCTTCAGAAGAGGCGAGGCGGACAGTGGTCACAGATGTGATCGGGAATGGAGGATCGGAGGCATCTTCAGAGGAGGCGAGGTGGACAGTGGTCCATTCTATGGTCACAGATATGATCGGGAATGGAGGATCGGAGGCATCTTCAGAGGAGGCGAGGCGGACAGTGGTCACAGATGTGATCGGGAATGGAGGATCGGAGGCATCTTCAGCTGTCGTTAAGCAGAAAAACTCCACAAAACCAAGGAATTCTCAACAAACTTCTAGTAACCAAATTCCTTCTTCGGAAAAAAGGCCAAAAGATGATGCCGACCTGTGGGAGGCGCTCATTGGAGACGCACTCGTGGAACTTTTAGACGAGACGACAAGAGATGGGTTTGTATCACCTATGTACAGACATCGTGCATCGAGAAGAACAGACACAGGGGCTTTAGAGAAAACTAAAAAAGAAAAAGTTCTGCAGAAGACGATGGATGAAACTTCTGGCTCATCAGTAAGGAGATCACCAAGAGATCTACAGCACACGGCCGAGGACGGCGTCCTCTCCAGAAGCCATATAGACTGGCGGATATACAGCAGTCCTCACGAGGACCTGTTAGATAATACGATAAGTGACATAGAGACGATCAGGTCTGCAGAGCAACTCATAGTGGAGGAGTGAGAGGACTTATATTGCAAGTGTCCTTGTCGTACATGCGCTGTCCGCTTTGTAAATGGTTGTTATTTTTGTTTTTGTGGACAGACGGTCCACCCCAAAAAAATAAAATTAAAAAAAATAAGATGTCCTGTTTTGGTCCGTTTTGCAGACAGAACTCTCCTCCTCAAGTGAAGGCGTCTGTGCAATCACGGATTGGATCTGTATGGGGTCTGTTTTTTCATGGACCAGTTTCTAGGAGAAGTTTGTACCCAGATAACAACCGGGTGGTACAAAAGGGATAGACAAAATGCAAACACATAGAAAAAAAATGACCATCACCCAGATTAAAAAAAACAAATGGTCCGTTTTTTTTTGTGGACACAAAATGAACAGGTATGAATAAAGCCTTATCGATACACCGTTATTTCTGGTAATAAAAAGAAAAAGTATATTTTCTGTATTTTTATCAAACAGTTTGAGGGACATTGTATGGTTAATGGGAAAAAAAAAAACAAAAACAATACACATCTGAATTTTATTTGATCCCACCTTGCTGCGGCACTAAAGAATATATTGCAAGATTTCTTAAAGGGGTTTTCTGATAAAATTTATATAAAGAAAATAAAACCAGGCCCGTCCTTGCCCCCACTTATCAACTCAATTGCTTCCTTACTGTTTATCCATACTTGCAGCCCTGCCTGATACTGCACCAGGGCCGGCTCCAGGTTTTTCTGGGCCCCGGGCGAAAGAGTCCCCGTGGGCCCCTTTAATACATACCAGGATTCATGATGCACAGATACCGCAGAGAAATATAGGCATACAACACAAGGCCCAGCCTGCTCCCTCATCCTTCATATATGCAGACATGCACACACACGGTACATAGACATGCACACACATGGTACACAGACATGCACACACACGGTACACAGACATGCACACACACGGTACATAGACATGCACACACATGGTACACAGACATGCACACACACGGTACACAGACATGCACACACACGGTACATAGACATGCACACACACGGTACATAGACATGCACACACACGGTACACAGACATGCACACACACGGTACACAGACATGCACACACACGGTACACAGACATGCACACACACGGTACATAGACATGCACACACACGGTACACAGACATGCACACACACGGTGCACAGACATGCACACACACGGTGCACAGACATGCACACACACGGTACACAGACATGCACACACACGGTACACAGACATGCACACACCCGATACACAGACATGCACACACACGGTACACAGACATGCACACACATGGTACACATACATGCACACACACAATGCACAGACATGCACACGCCCGGTACACAGACATGCACACACACGGTACATAGACATGCACACACACGGTACACAGACATGCACACACACGGTACATAGACATGCACACACATGGTACACAGACATGCAGACACCCGGTACACAGACATGCACACACCCGGTACACAGACATGCACACACATGGTACGCAGACATGCACACACATGGTACACAGACATGCACACACACGGTACATAGACATGCACACACACGGTACACAGACATGCACACACATGGTACACAGACATGCACACACATGGTACATAGACATGCACACACATGGTACACAGACATGCGCACACATGGTACACAGACATGCACACACCCGGTACACAGACATGCACACACATGGTACACAGACATGCACACACATGGTACACAGACATGCACACACACGGTACATAGACATGCACACACACGGTACACAGATATGCACACACACGGTACATAGACATGCACACACACGGTACACAGACATGCACACACACGGTACACAGACATGCACACACATGGTACATAGACATGCACACACATGGTACACAGACATGCACACACATGGTACACAGACATGCACACACACGGTACACAGACATGCACACACCCGGTACACAGACATGCACACACACGGTACACAGACATGCACACACACGGTACACAGACATGCACACACACAATACACAGACATGCACACGCCCGGTACACAGACATGCACACACACGGTACATAGACATGCACACACGGTACACAGACATGCGCACACACACGGTACATAGACATGCACACACATGGTACACAGACATGCACACACACGGTACACAGACATGCACACACACGGTACATAGACATGCACACACATGGTACACAGACATGCACACACATGGTACACAGACATGCACACACACGGTACACAGATATGCACACACCCGGTACACAGACATGCACACACATGGTACACAGACATGCACACACACGGTACACAGACATGCACACACCCGGTACACAGACATGCACACACACGGTACACAGACATGCACACACATGGTACACAGACATGCACACACATGGTACACAGACATGCACACACCCGGTACACAGACATGCACACACACGGTACACAGACATGCACACACATGGTACACAGACATGCACACACACGGTACACAGACATGATCACACACGGTACACAAACATGCACACACACGGTACACAGACATGCACACACACGGTACACAGACATGCACACACATGGTACACAGACATGCACACACCCGGTACACAGACATGCACACACCCGTTACACAGACATGCACACACACGGTACACAGACATGCACACACATGGTACACATACATGCACACACACAATACACAGACATGCACACGCCCGGTACACAGACATGCACACACACGGTACATAGACATGCACACACACGGTACACAGACATGCACACACACGGTACATAGACATGCACACACACGGTACACAGACATGCACACACACGGTACACAGACATGCACACACACGGTACACAGACATGCACACACATGGTACACAGACATGCACACACCCGGTACACAGACATGCACACACATGGTACACAGACATGCACACACACGGTACACAGACATGCACACACACGGTACATAGACATGCACACACATGGTACACAGACATGCAGACACCCGGTACACAGACATGCACACACCCGGTACACAGACATGCACACACCCGGTACACAGACATGCACACACATGGTACACAGACATGCACACACATGGTACACAGACATGCACACACACGGTACATAGACATGCACACACACGGTACACAGACATGCACACACATGGTACACAGACATGCACACACATGGTACATAGACATGCACACACACGGTACACAGAAGTGCACACACACGGTACATAGACATGCACACACACGGTACACAGACATGCACACACCCGGTACACAGACATGCACACACACGGTACACAGACATGCACACACACGGTACATAGACATGCACACACACGGTACACAGACATGCGCACACATGGTACACAGACATGCACACACATGGTACATAGACATGCACACACCCGGTACACAGACATGCACACACACGGTACATAGACATGCACACACATGGTACACAGACATGCAGACACCCGGTACACAGACATGCACACACACGGTACACAGACATGCACACACACGGTACATAGACATGCACACACACGGTACATAGACATGCACACACACGGTACACAGACATGCGCACACATGGTACACAGACATGCACACACATGGTACATAGACATGCACACACACGGTACACAGACATGCTCACACACGGTACATAGACATGCACACACATGGTACACAGACATGCAGACACCCGGTACACAGACATGCACACACCCGGTACACAGACATGCACACACATGGTACACAGACATGCACACACATGGTACACAGACATGCACACACACGGTACACAGACATGCACACACACGGTACATAGACATGCACACACACGGTACACAGACATGCACACACACGGTACATAGACATGCACACACACGGTACACAGACATGCACACACACGGTACACAGACATGCACACACCCGATACACAGACATGCACACACACGGTACACAGACATGCACACACATGGTACACATACATGCACACACACAATACACAGACATGCACACGCCCGGTACACAGACATGCACACACACGGTACATAGACATGCACACACACGGTACACAGACATGCACACACACGGTACATAGACATGCACACACACGGTACACAGACATGCACACACACGGTACATAGACATGCACACACACGGTACACAGACATGCACACACACGGTACACAGACATGCACACACACGGTACACAGACATGCACACACATGGTACACAGACATGCACACACCCGGTACACAGACATGCACACACATGGTACACAGACATGCACACACACGGTACACAGACATGCACACACACGGTACATAGACATGCACACACATGGTACACAGACATGCAGACACCCGGTACACAGACATGCACACACCCGGTACACAGACATGCACACACCCGGTACACAGACATGCACACACATGGTACACAGACATGCACACACATGGTACACAGACATGCACACACACGGTACATAGACATGCACACACACGGTACACAGACATGCACACACATGGTACACAGACATGCACACACATGGTACATAGACATGCACACACACGGTACACAGAAGTGCACACACACGGTACATAGACATGCACACACACGGTACACAGACATGCACACACCCGGTACACAGACATGCACACACACGGTACACAGACATGCACACACACGGTACATAGACATGCACACACACGGTACACAGACATGCGAACACATGGTACACAGACATGCACACGCATGGTACATAGACATGCACACACCCGGTACACAGACATGCACACACACGGTACATAGACATGCACACACATGGTACACAGACATGCAGACACCCGGTACACAGACATGCACACACACGGTACACAGACATGCACACACACGGTACATAGACATGCACACACACGGTACATAGACATGCACACACACGGTACACAGACATGCGCACACATGGTACACAGACATGCACACACATGGTACATAGACATGCACACACACGGTACACAGACATGCTCACACACGGTACATAGACATGCACACACATGGTACACAGACATGCAGACACCCGGTACACAGACATGCACACACCCGGTACACAGACATGCACACACATGGTACACAGACATGCACACACATGGTACACAGACATGCACACACATGGTACACAGACATGCACACACATGGTACACAGACATGCAGACACCCGGTACACAGACATGCACACACCCGGTACACAGACATGCTCACACACGGTACACAGACATGCACACACATGGTACACAGACATGCACACACATGGTACACAGACATGCACACACACGGTACACAGACATGCACACACACGGTACATAGACATGCACACACACGGTACACAGACATGCACACACACGGTACATAGACATGCACACACACGGTACACAGACATGCACACACACGGTACACAGACATGCACACACCCGATACACAGACATGCACACACACGGTACACAGACATGCACACACATGGTACACATACATGCACACACACAATACACAGACATGCACACGCCCGGTACACAGACATGCACACACACGGTACATAGACATGCACACACACGGTACACAGACATGCACACACACGGTACACAGACATGCACACACACGGTACACAGACATGCACACACACGGTACATAGACATGCACACACATGGTACACAGACATGCAGACACCCGGTACACAGACATGCACACACCCGGTACACAGACATGCACACACCCGGTACACAGACATGCACACACATGGTACACAGACATTCACACACATGGTACACAGACATGCACACACATGGTACACAGACATGCACACACATGGTACATAGACATGCACACACACGGTACACAGACATGCACACACACGGTACATAGACATGCACACACATGGTACACAGACATGCAGACACCCGGTACACAGACATGCACACACCCGGTACACAGACATGCACACACATGGTACACAGACATGCACACACATGGTACACAGACATGCACACACACGGTACACAGACATGCACACACACGGTACATAGACATGCACACACACGGTACACAGACATGCACACACACGGTACATAGACATGCACACACACGGTACACAGACATGCACACACACGGTACACAGACATGCACACACCCGATACACAGACATGCACACACACGGTACACAGACATGCACACACATGGTACACATACATGCACACACACAATACACAGACATGCACACGCCCGGTACACAGACATGCACACACACGGTACATAGACATGCACACACACGGTACACAGACATGCACACACACGGTACACAGACATGCACACACACGGTACATAGACATGCACACACATGGTACACAGACATGCACACACCCGGTACACAGACATGCACACACACGGTACACAGACATGCACACACACGGTACACAGACATGCACACACACGGTATATAGACATGCACACACATGGTACACAGACATGCAGACACCCGGTACACAGACATGCAGACACCCGGTACACAGACATGCACACACATGGTACACAGACATGCACACACATGGTACACAGACATGCACACACACGGTACACAGACATGCAGACACCCGGTACACAGACATGCACACACCCGGTACACAGACATGCACACACATGGTACACAGACATGCACACACACGGTACACAGACATGCAGACACCCGGTACACAGACATGCACACACCCGGTACACAGACATGCACACACATGGTACACAGACATGCACACACATGGTACACAGACATGCACACACATGGTACATAGACATGCACACACACGGTACACAGAAGTGCACACACACGGTACATAGACATGCACACACACGGTACACAGACATGCACACACCCGGTACACAGACATGCACACACCCGGTACACAGACATGCACACACCCGGTACACAGACATGCACACACACGGTACACAGACATGCACACACACGGTACATAGACATGCACACACACGGTACACAGACATGCGCACACATGGTACACAGACATGCACACACCCGGTACACAGACATGCACACACACGGTACACAGACATGCACACACACGGTACATAGACATGCACACACACGGTACACAGACATGCACACACACGGTACATAGACATGCACACACCCGGTACACAGACATGCACACACCCGGTACACAGACATGCACACACATGGTACACAGACATGCACACACATGGTACATAGACATGCACACACATGGTACACAGACATACACACACACAGTACGCAGACATACAGTACAGACCAAAAGTTTGGACACACCTTCTCATTTAAAGATTTTTCTGTATTTTCATGACTTTGAAAATTGTATATTCACACTGAAGGCATCAAAACTATGAATTAACACATGTGGAATTATATACTTAACAAAAAAGTGTGAAACAACTGAAAATATGTCTTATATTCTAGGTTCTTCAAAGTAGCCACCTTTTGCTTTGATGACTGCTTTGCACACTCTTGGCATTCTCTTGATGAGCTTCAAGAGGTAGTCACCGGAAATGGTCTTCCAGCAATCTTGAAGGAGTTCCCAGAGATGCTTAGCACTTGTTGGCCCTTTTGCCTTCACTCTGCGGTCCAGCTCACCCCAAACCATCTCAATTGGGTTCAGGTCTGGTGACTGTGGAGGCCAGGTCCTCTGGCGTAGCCCCCCATCACTCTCCCTCTTGGTCAAATAGCCCTTACACAGCCTGGAGGTGTGTTTGGGGTCATTGTCCTGTTTAAAAATAAATGATGGTCCAACTAAACGCAAACCGGATGGAATAGCATGCCACTGCAAGATGCTGTGGTAGCCATGCTGGTTCAGTATGCCTTCAATTTTGAATAAATCCTCAACAGTGTCACCAGCAAAGCCCCCCCACACCATCACACCTCCTCCTCCATGCTTCACGGTGGGAACCAGGCATGTAGAGTCCATCCGTTCACCTTTTCTGCGTCGCACAAAGACACGATCGTTGGAACCAAAGATCTCAAATTTGGACTCATCAGACCAAAGCACAGATTTCCACTCGTCTAATGTCCATTCCTTGTGTTCTTTAGCCCAAACAAGTCTCTTCTGCTTGTTTGCCTGTCGTTAGCAGTGGTTTCCTAGCAGCTATTTTACCATGAAGACCTGCTGCACAAAGTCTCCTCTTAACAGTTGTTGTAGAGATGTGTCTGCTGCTAGAACTCTGCGTGGCATTGACCTGGTCTCTGTAGCGCCGGCGTCCCTGCCCTCTGCTAGGCAGGGACGCTGTTCCCCTCACCCCTCTGCTCCGAGCCCGGCGTCCTCCTCCCGCTCTGCTGGCAGCGCGCGCTCCTTCCCGGCTACTGTGCTTAGGGCGCGCGCGCTCCCTCCCTCTTAAAGGGGCCGCGCGCGCCGTCCTAAGGAGTCCCCGGCCAATGGCCGGAGGAATTCACCATATATAAGGCACCTCCTCCAAAATGGAGGTGCCCGAGCAATGTTGTTGCACTGTTCACTACTCTGCTTCAGCCCTCAGGTCCCGTTGCCAGTTACCTGCCAGATTCCTGCCAGTTTGCTGTCTGATTCCTGCCTGATATTCTGCTTACCTGCCTGCTAGCCTGAGGTCCGACGGTCTGCCTACCAACTCCTGTCAGTCTGTCTATGGACCAGCTTGCCCGCTCACCTGGGAGCGCACATCTGCTACCTGCCTGCTAGCCTACCTGGAGGCTCCGCCGTCACGTGCTGTGACCACCTGCCATTCCAGAGACTCCTGCCCGCTCACCTGGGAGCGCACACCTGTTACCTGCCTGCTAGCCTACCTGGAGGCTCCGCCGTCACGTACTGTGACCACCTGCCATTCCAGAGACTCTCGCTTGCTCACCTGGGAGCTCACATCTACCGTCTGCCTGCTAGCCTACCTGGAGGCTCTGCCATCACAGGTCGTACCTACCCTTTACCCAGAGACTGCCCCGGTCACTTGCCGTGACCTCCTGCCCGTTCGTCCAGAGACTGCCCCGGTCACTTGCCGTGATCTCCTGCCCGTTCATCCAGAGACTGCCCCGGTCACTTGCCGTGACCTCCTGCCCGTTCATCCAGAGACTGCCCCGGTCACTTGCCGTGACCTCCAGCCCGTTCACTCAGAGACTGTCCCGGTCACCTGCTGTGACTGCCTGCCCGTCTTCCCTGGTCGCCACCCGCTCCCTTACAAGGACCGCCCCCTTGTATAGTAGCTCAGAGGTTCCGCCTCCCAGACCCGTTACAGTTTGCTCGGGCCATGGAACCCGGTGGCACCCAAGCTCCCTCACTCTCGGACCTGTGTCATGAACTGTCCCGTCAGAGGTCCCAACAGGAGTCCATCCTGGGTCACCTGCGGAATGTCAATACTCGCCTGGACACTCTGACTGCTCCACCAGCAACCACCGCCAGAGCCATGACTCGCAATCCGGCAGTTCCGCTGCCCACCAATACTATGGTATCCTACCCCGGACCCCGGCTTTCTGCACCTCCTCACTTCGGAGGCGACTCCGCTCAGGCTCGGGGCTTTATAAATCAGTGCACCCTGCACTTTGAACTTCTGTCCCACCAGTTTAACTCCGACCAGGCCAAAATTGCCTTCATCATGTCCCATCTCACCGGGGAGGCCCTGGCCTGGCTAAATCCTCTATGGGAGAGAGGAGACCCCCTGGTGTCCGACTTGCCTGCCTTTCTCACGGCTTTCCGGAAAGTCTTCGACGAACCTGGACGGAAGACCTCATCCGCATCATCTCTGCTACGCCTCCGTCAGGGAAGTCTCACCGTGGGCCAATATGCCATACGGTTCCGTACCCTTGCCTCGGAGCTGGCCTGGGATAACGACGTTCTGGTATCTGTCTTCTGGGAGGGTCTGTCCGGCCGTATCAAAGATGAACTTGCCGGTCGAGACATTCCTACCACTCTCGATGACCTAATAACTCTTGCCACCCGGATTGACCTACGGTTCCAGGAGCGTGCCAAAGAAGTCACCCGTGAGAGGAGGTTTCCACGTCTAGCTCCTACTTTTCAGAAATCCGTCACTCCCTCCGTTTCTCCCCAGGTACACTCTCCTGAGCCTATGCAGGTCGACCAGACAAAGATGGTCAAAACCCGTCAGGACTTACGCCGTGCCGAGGGGAGCTGCTTCTACTGTGGCAGTAAGGAGCACCGGATCCGTACCTGCCCGGAGAGGTCGGGAAACGCCTGTGTCTAGGTTCGCTCAGAGAGGTCGACCTAGACAAGAATAAATCCTCTCCATCTCTGCTGCTGTCAGTCTCAATTATCTGCGGGGAGAATCGTTATTTCGAACTAGCCCAACTTGACTCTGGAGCGGCCGGGAATCTTATTTCACAGGCCCTGGTAGAAAAATACCGCATTCCCACCAAACCTCTGGCTGTACCAATATCTGTCGCTGCTGTGGATGGGGGCCTCTTACCACGTCCCATCCAACTCATCACCGAATCCGTAACTCTGCAGGTGGGAATGCTGCATTCTGAGAGCATCTCTTTTCATGTTCTGCCTGGACTCTCTCACGCCCTCTTACTAGGTCTACCTTGGCTCCAGAGACATGCACCCGTGCTTGACTGGCAGACCGGAGAAGTCCTTCGCTGGGGACAGGACTGTCATAAGACTTGTTTGGTTCCTGTTCATCCCGCCCGTCCTTCTCCTACCCCAACTAATCTACCTGGACTTCCGATTCCCTATTGGTCATTTGCTGATGTCTTTAATAAAAAGGAGGCAGAGACATTACCCCCTCATAGACCATACGACTGTCCTATCGACCTGTTACCCGGTACTACGCCTCCCCGTGGGCGTATTTACCCATTGTCCGCTGCTGAGACCCGGTCGATGTCCGAATATATTGAGGAGAATTTGGCCAGGGGATTCATCCGGAAATCTACCTCCCCGGCGGGAGCAGGCTTCTTTTTCGTAAAAAAGAAGGACGGCTCTCTCCGTCCCTGTATAGACTATAGAGGCCTTAACCAGATCACGGTGAAGAATAAGTACCCCCTTCCGCTCATTCCAGAATTATTTGATCGTCTGAGGGGGGCTAGAATCTTCACCAAACTGGACCTCCGTGGGGCGTATAACCTGGTCCGTATCCGTCAAGGGGATGAATGGAAGACTGCATTCAACACCCGGGACGGCCACTATGAATATCTGGTAATGCCCTTTGGTCTCTGTAACGCTCCTGCCGTCTTTCAAGAGTTGGTCAATGACATCTTCCGGGATCTTCTCTACTCCTGCGTAGTGGTGTACCTGGACGACATCTTGGTCTTCTCTCCGGATCTCCAGACTCACCGGAGAGACGTTCGTCAGGTCCTGCTTAGGCTCAGGCAGAATCACCTCTTCGCTAAATATGAGAAGTGCCTCTTTGAGCAGACCTCGCTTCCGTTTTTGGGCTACATTATTTCTCAGACCGGCCTTCGAATGGATCCAGAGAAACTGTCTGCCATCGAGAAATGGCCCCGACCGGAGGGGTTGAAGGCCATTCAGTGGTTCCTGGGCTTCGCCAACTACTACCGCCTCTTCATACCGCACTTCTCTTCCCGGACTGCCCCAATTTCCGCGCTCACCCGTAAGGGCACTAATCCCAGAGAGTGGCCACCCGAAGCAGAGGAGGCCTTTCTTTCCTTAAAACAGGCCTTCTCTTCCGCCCCGGTGCTGCATCGCCCAGATGGCAACAAGCAGTTCTTCCTGGAGGTTGACACCTCCTCCCCTGGAGCCGGAGCGGTACTTCCCCAAAAATCATCTTCCGGGAGAATGGTAACTTGTGGCTTCTTCTCCAAACTCTTCTCCTCTTCTGAGCGCAACTATTCCATAGGAGATCGAGAGTTATTGGCCATCAAGCTGGCATTGGAGGAGTGGCGTTACCTGCTCGAAGGGGCTCTTCACCCGGTAATAATTTACACTGACCACAAGAACTTGGCTTACCTCCAGCATGCCCAGAGAATTAACCTGCGCCAAGCTCGGTGGTCCTTGTTTTTTGCTCGCTTTGATTTTATTCTTCATTTTCGCCCGGCTGACAAAAACATCAAGGCGGACGCCTTGTCCCGATCCTTTCTGGTGTCTGATCTCGAGGAGGAACCGAAACACATCATCGATCCCGCCAGAGTAATGCAGGTGGCTCCCGTGAGTCTAAATCGTCTCCCTCCCGGTAAGACGTTCGTATCAGTACCTGATCGGGAGAAGATCCTACACTGGGGTCACTCGTCTAAACTAGCTGGCCACGCCGGTCAGAAAAAGACCCTCCAGCTTATTACCCGGCACTACTGGTGGCCTACCCTGCACAAGGACGTAATAGACTTTGTTTCTGCCTGTGTGTCCTGCGCCCGCAACAAGGTTCCGAGACATCTGCCAGCCGGTCGCCTCCTTCCGCTCCCAGTACCTGCTGCCCCCTGGCAGCATATAGCAATGGACTTTATAACTGATCTCCCCGTCTCTGCCGGTTGTACGGTCATTTGGGTGGTCGCTGACCGCTTTTCCAAGATGGCTCATTTCGTTCCCCTGCCAGGCCTCCCGTCTGCACCCGAGCTGGCTAAAGACTTTATCCGCCACATCTTCCGTCTTCATGGCCTGCCCCTCCACATCGTGTCGGATCGTGGGGTACAGTTCACCTCACGCTTCTGGAGAGCCACTTGTAAACTGCTAGACGTCACCCTGGACTTCTCCTCCGCTTACCACCCACAGTCTAATGGTCAAGTGGAGCGGATCAATCAGAACCTGACCAGTTACCTCCGGCACTTCGTTAATGCCCACCATTCAGACTGGGTGGATCTCCTGCCATGGGCCGAATTTTCTTACAACAATCACGAGAGCGAATCTTCCTCCAAATCCCCGTTTTTTGTTGTCTTCGGTCAGCATCCTCGGATCCCATTTCCCGTCTCCACCTCGGTGGACAATCCGGCTGCGGAATCTCTTGTTAACAAATTTTCCTCCATATGGGAGAGTACCCGATCCGCACTCCTTCTGTCATCCGAGCGTATGAAAAGACATGCTGACAAAAAACGTCTGGATCCTCCTCAATTCCGTCCAGGGGATAAGGTCTGGCTCTCGTCCAAGTATGTCCGGCTCAAGATTCCTTCCTATAAGTTAGGGCCTCGGTTCATCGGTCCTCTGGAGGTCATCAGTCAGATCAACCCGGTGGCCTATAAATTGAAACTCCCGGCCAACTTGCGGATCCCTAACTCCTTCCATGTATCTCTCCTCAAACCTGTGGTACTTAACTCTTTTTCCAAGTCTACAGGTACGCCTCCTGCTCCGGTTTCCGCTGAAAACGAATTTGAGGTAGAGAACATTCTGGCCACCAAAAGGGTAAGAGGGAAGACCTTTTTTCTAGTAGATTGGAAGGGGTTTGGTCCTGAAAAGAGAACGTGGGAGCCCCGGGAGAACATCCATGCCCCTCTCATCCTAGCTAAATTTCTCTCTGGCCTAAAAAAGGGGGGGCCTAAAGGGGGGGGTACTGTAGCGCCGGCGTCCCTGCCCTCTGCTAGGCAGGGACGCTGTTCCCCTCACCCCTCTGCTCCGAGCCCGGCGTCCTCCTCCCGCTCTGCTGGCAGCGCGCGCTCCTTCCCGGCTACTGTGCTTAGGGCGCGCGCGCGCGCTCCCTCCCTCTTAAAGGGGCCGCGCGCGCCGTCATAAGGAGTCCCCGGCCAATGGCCGGAGGACTTCACCATATATAAGGCACCTCCTCCAAAATGGAGGTGCCCGAGCAATGTTGTTGCACTGTTCACTACTCTGCTTCAGCCCTCAGGTCCCGTTGCCAGTTACCTGCCAGATTCCTGCCAGTTTGCTGTCTGATTCCTGCCTGATATTCTGCTTACCTGCCTGCTAGCCTGAGGTCCGACGGTCTGCCTACCAACTCCTGTCAGTCTGTCTATGGACCAGCTTGCCCGCTCACCTGGGAGCGCACATCTGCTACCTGCCTGCTAGCCTACCTGGAGGCTCCACCGTCACGTGCTGTGACCACCTGCCATTCCAGAGACTCCTACCCGCTCACCTGGGAGCGCACACCTGTTACCTGCCTGCTAGCCTACCTGGAGGCTCCGCCGTCACATGCTGTGACCACCTGCCATTCCAGAGACTCTCGCTTGCTCACCTGGGAGCTCACATCTACCGTCTGCCTGCTAGCCTACCTGGAGGCTCTGCCATCACAGGTCGTACCTACCCTTTACCCAGAGACTGCCCCGGTCACTTGCCGTGACCTCCTGCCCGTTCGTCCAGAGACTGCCCTGGTCACTTGCCGTGATCTCCTGCCCGTTCATCCAGAGACTGCCCCGGTCACTTGCTGTGACCTCCTGCCTGTTCATCCAGAGACTGCCCCGGTCACTTGCCGTGACCTCCAGCCCGTTCACTCAGAGACTGTCCCGGTCACCTGCTGTGACTGCCTGCCCATCTTCCCTGGTCGCCACCCGCTCCCTTACAAGGACCGCCCCCTTGTATAGTAGCTCAGAGGTTCCGCCTCCCAGACCCGTTACAGTTTGCTCGGGCCATGGAACCCGGTGGCACCCAAGCTCCCTCACTCTCGGACCTGTGTCATGAACTGTCCCGTCAGAGGTCCCAACAGGAGTCCATCCTGGGTCACCTGCGGAATGTCAATACTCGCCTGGACACTCTGACTGCTCCACCAGCAACCACCGCCAGAGCCATGACTCGCAATCCGGCTGCTCCGCTGCCCACCAATACTATGGTATCCTACCCCGGACCCCGGCTTTCTGCACCTCCTCGCTTCGGAGGCGACTCCGCTCAGGCTCGGGGCTTTATAAATCAGTGCACCCTGCACTTTGAACTCCTGTCCCACCAGTTTAACTCCGACCGGGCCAAAATTGCCTTCATCATGTCCCATCTCACCGGGGAGGCCCTGGCCTGGCTAAATCCTCTAAGGGAGAGAGGAGACCCCCTGGTGTCCGACTTGCCTGCCTTTCTCACAGCTTTCCGGAAAGTCTTCGACGAACCTGGACGGAAGACCTCATCCGCATCATCTCTGCTACGCCTCCGTCAGGGAAGTCTCACCGTGGGCCAATATGCCATACGGTTCCGTACCCTTGCCTCGGAGCTGGCCTGGGATAACGACGCTCTGGTATCTGTCTTCTGGGAGGGTCTGTCCGGCCGTATCAAAGATGAACTTGCCGGTCGAGACATTCCTACCACTCTCGATGACCTAATAACTCTTGCCACCCGGATTGACCTACGGTTCCAGGAGCGTGCCAAAGAAGTCACCCGTGAGAGGAGGTTTCCACGTCTAGCTCCTACTTTTCAGAAATTCGTCACTCCCTCCGTTTCTCCCCAGGTACACTCTCCTGAGCCTATGCAGGTCGACCAGACCAAGATGGTCAAAACCCGTCAGGACTTACGCCGTGCCGAGGGGAGCTGCTTCTACTGTGGCAGTAAGGAGCACTGGATCCTTTCCTGCCCGGAGAGGTCGGGAAACGCCTGTGTCTAGGTTCGCTCAGAGAGGTCGACCTAGACAAGAATAAATCCTCTCCATCTCTGCTGCTGTCAGTCTCAATTATCTGCGGGGAGAATCGTTATTTCGAACTAGCCCAACTTGACTCTGGAGCGGCCGGGAATCTTATTTCACAGGCCCTGGTAGAAAAATACCGCATTCCCACTAAACCTCTGGCTATACCATTATCTGTCGCTGCTGTGGATGGGGGCCTCTTACCACGTCCCATCCAACTCATCACCGAATCCGTAACTCTGCAGGTGGGAATGCTGCATTCTGAGAGCATCTCTTTTCATGTTCTGCCTGGACTCTCTCACGCCCTCTTACTAGGTCTACCTTGGCTCCAGAGACATGCACCCGTGCTTGACTGGCAGACCGGAGAAGTCCTTCGCTGGGGACAGGACTGTCATAAGACTTGTTTGGTTCCTGTTCATCCCGCCCGTCCTTCTCCTACCCCAACTAATCTACCTGGACTTCTGATTCCCTATTGGTCATTTGCTGATGTCTTTAATAAAAAGGAGGCAGAGACATTACCCCCTCATAGACCATACGACTGTCCTATCGACCTGTTACCCGGTACTACGCCTCCCCGTGGGCGTATTTACCCATTGTCCGCTGCTGAGACCCGGTCGATGTCCGAATATATTGAGGAGAATTTGGCCAGGGGATTCATCCGGAAATCTACCTCCCCGGCGGGAGCAGGCTTCTTTTTCGTAAAAAAGAAGGACGGCTCTCTCCGTCCCTGTATAGACTATAGAGGCCTTAACCAGATCACGGTGAAGAATAAGTACCCCCTTCCGCTCATTCCAGAATTATTTGATCGTCTGAGGGGGGCTAGAATCTTCACCAAACTGGACCTCCGTGGGGCGTATAACCTGGTCCGTATCCGTCAAGGGGATGAATGGAAGACTGCATTCAACACCCGGGACGGCCACTATGAATATCTGGTAATGCCCTTTGGTCTCTGTAACGCTCCTGCCGTCTTTCAAGAGTTGGTCAATGACATCTTCCGGGATCTTCTCTACTCCTGCGTAGTGGTGTACCTGGACGACATCTTGGTCTTCTCTCCGGATCTCCAGACTCACCGGAGAGACGTTCGTCAGGTCCTGCTTAGGCTCAGGCAGAATCACCTCTTCGCTAAATATGAGAAGTGCCTCTTTGAGCAGACCTCGCTTCCGTTTTTGGGCTACATTATTTCTCAGACCGGCCTTCGAATGGATCCAGAGAAACTGTCTGCCATCGAGAAATGGCCCCGACCGGAGGGGTTGAAGGCCATTCAGTGGTTCCTGGGCTTCGCCAACTACTACCGCCTCTTCATACCGCACTTCTCTTCCCGGACTGCCCCAATTTCCGCGCTCACCCGTAAGGGCACTAATCCCAGAGAGTGGCCACCCGAAGCAGAGGAGGCCTTTCTTTCCTTAAAACAGGCCTTCTCTTCCGCCCCGGTGCTGCATCGCCCAGATGGCAACAAGCAGTTCTTCCTGGAGGTTGACGCCTCCTCCCCTGGAGCCGGAGCGGTACTTACCCAAAAATCATCTTCCGGGAGAATGGTAACTTGTGGCTTCTTCTCCAAACTCTTCTCCTCTTCTGAGCGCAACTATTCCATAGGAGATCGAGAGTTATTGGCCATCAAGCTGGCATTGGAGGAGTGGCGTTACCTGCTCGAAGGGGCTCTTCACCCGGTAATAATTTACACTGACCACAAGAACTTGGCTTACCTCCAGCATGCCCAGAGAATTAACCCGCGCCAAGCTCGGTGGTCCTTGTTTTTTGCTCGCTTTGATTTTATTCTTCATTTTCGCCCGGCTGACAAAAACATCAAGGCGGACGCCTTGTCCCGATCCTTTCTGGTGTCTGATCTCGAGGAGGAACCGAAACACATCATCGATCCCGCCAGAGTAATGCAGGTGGCTCCCGTGAGTCTAAATCGTCTCCCTCCCGGTAAGACGTTCGTATCAGTACCTGATCGGGAGAAGATCCTACACTGGGGTCACTCGTCTAAACTAGCTGGCCACGCCGGTCAGAAAAAGACCCTCCAGCTTATTACCCGGCACTACTGGTGGCCTACCCTGCACAAGGACGTAATAGACTTTGTTTCTGCCTGTGTGTCCTGCGCCCGCAACAAGGTTCCGAGACATCTGCCAGCCGGTCGCCTCCTTCCGCTCCCAGTACCTGCTGCCCCCTGGCAGCATATAGCAATGGACTTTATAACTGATCTCCCCGTCTCTGCCGGTTGTACGGTCATTTGGGTGGTCGCTGACCGCTTTTCCAAGATGGCTCATTTCGTTCCCCTGCCAGGCCTCCCGTCTGCACCCGAGCTGGCTAAAGACTTTATCCGCCACATCTTCCGTCTTCATGGCCTGCCCCTCCACATCGTGTCGGATCGTGGGGTACAGTTCACCTCACGCTTCTGGAGAGCCACTTGTAAACTGCTAGACGTCACCCTGGACTTCTCCTCCGTTTACCACCCACAGTCTAATGGTCAAGTGGAGCGGATCAATCAGAACCTGACCAGTTACCTCCGGCACTTCGTTAATGCCCACCATTCAGACTGGGTGGATCTCCTGCCATGGGCCGAATTTTCTTACAACAATCACGAGAGCGAATCTTCCTCCAAATCCCCGTTTTTTGTTGTCTTCGGTCAGCATCCTCGGATCCCATTTCCCGTCTCCACCTCGGTGGACAATCCGGCTGCGGAATCTCTTGTTAACAAATTTTCCTCCATATGGGAAAGTACCCGATCCGCACTCCTTCTGTCATCCGAGCGTATGAAAAGACATGCTGACAAAAAACGTCTGGATCCTCCTCAATTCCGTCCAGGGGATAAGGTCTGGCTCTCGTCCAAGTATGTCCGGCTCAAGATCCCTTCCTATAAGTTAGGGCCTCGGTTCATCGGTCCTCTGGAGGTCATCAGTCAGATCAACCCGGTGGCCTATAAATTGAAACTCCCGGCCAACTTGCGGATCCCTAACTCCTTCCATGTATCTCTCCTCAAACCTGTGGTACTTAACTCTTTTTTCAAGTCTACAGGTACGCCTCCTGCTCCGGTTTCCGCTGAAAACGAATTTGAGGTAGAGAACATTCTGGCCACCAAAAGGGTAAGAGGGAAGACCTTTTTTCTAGTAGATTGGAAGGGGTTTGGTCCTGAAGAGAGAACGTGGGAGCCCCGGGAGAACATCCATGCCCCTCTCATCCTAGCTAAATTTCTCTCTGGCCTAAAAAAGGGGGGGCCTAAAGGGGGGGGGTACTGTAGCGCCGGCGTCCCTGCCCTCTGCTAGGCAGGGACGCTGTTCCCCTCACCCCTCTGCTCCGAGCCCGGCGTCCTCCTCCCGCTCTGCTGGCAGCGCGCGCTCCTTCCCGGCCACTGTGCTTACGGCGCGCGCGCGCGCTCCCTCCCTCTTAAAGGGGCCGCGCGCGCCGTCCTAAGGAGTCCCCGGCCAATGGCTGGAGGACTTCACCATATTTAAGGCACCTCCTCCAAAATGGAGGTGCCCGAGCAATGTTGTTGCACTGTTCACTACTCTGCTTCAGCCCTCAGGTCCCGTTTCCAGTTACCTGCCAGTTACCTGCCAGTTTGCTGTCTGATTCCTGCCTGATATTCTGCTTACCTGCCTGCTATCCTGAGGTCCGACGGTCTGCCTACCAACTCCTGTCAGTCTGTCTATGGACCAGCTTGCCCGCTCACCTGGGAGCGCACATCTGCTACCTGCCTGCTAGCCTACCTGGAGGCTCCGCCATCACGTGCTGTGACCACCTGCCATTCCAGAGACTCCTGCCCGCTCACCTGGGAGCGCACACCTGTTACCTGCCTGCTAGCCTACCTGGAGGCTCCGCCGTCACGTGCTGTGACCACCTGCCATTCCAGAGACTCTTGCTTGCTCACCTGGGAGCTCACATCTACCGTCTGCCTGCTAGCCTACCTGGAGGCTCTGCCATCACAGGTCGTACCTACCCTTTACCCAGAGACTGCCCCGGTCACTTGCCGTGACCTCCTGCCCGTTCGTCCAGAGACTGCCCCGGTCACTTGCCGTGATCTCCTGCCCGTTCATCCAGAGACTGCCCCGGTCACTTGCCGTGACCTTCTGCCCGTTCATCCAGAGACTGCCCCGGTCACTTGCCGTGACCTCCAGCCCGTTCACTCAGAGACTGTCCCGGTCACCTGCTGTGACTGCCTGCCCGTCTTCCCTGGTCGCCACCCGCTCCCTTACAAGGACCGCCCCCTTGTATAGTAGCTCAGAGGTTCCGCCTCCCAGACCCGTTACAGTCTCTAATCTGAGCCGCTGTTAACCTGCGATTTCTGAGGCTGGTGACTCGGATAAACTTATCCTCAGAAGCAGAGGTGACTCTTGGTCTTCCTTTCCTGGGGCGATCCTCATGTGAGCCAGTTTCTTTGTAGCGCTTGATGGTTTTTGCAACTGCACTTGGGTACACTTTCAAAGTTTTCCCAATTTTTCGGACTGACTGACCTTCATTTCTTAAAGTAATGATGGCCACTCGTTTTTTTTTTACTTAGCTGCTTTTTTCTTGCCATAATGCAAATTCTAACAGTCTATTCAGTAGGACTATCAGCTGTGTATCCACCTGACTTCTGCACAACACAACTGATGGTCCCAACCCCATTTATAAGGCAAGAAATCCCACTTATTAAACCTGACAGGGCACACCTGTGAAGTGAAAACCATTTCCGGTGACTACCTCTTGAAGCTCATCAAGAGAATGCCAAGAGTGTGCAAAGCAGTCAAAGCAAAAGGTGGCTACTTTGAAGAACCTAGAATATAAGACATATTTTCGGTTGTTTCACACTTTTTTGTTAAGTATATAATTCCACATGTGTTAATTGATAGTTTTGATGCCTTCAGTGTGAATGTACAATTTTCATAGTCATGAAAATACAGAAAAATCTTTAAATGAGAAGGTGTGTCCAAACTTTTGGTCTGTACTGTACACACACACAGTACACAGATATGCACACACACAGTACGCAGACATACACACACATGCACATGGTACACAGATATGCACATACACAAACATACACAAACAGATACATACTGTGACAGTGTCACTGGTTTTATATGTGAGGGGAGGTATGTGTCACTCAGGATGCTCTCCTGTGTGAACTAAGACCTACTTTATTTTTCTGCCAGCGTGTTATATGCTGGTAGATTTACTCTGTTAAAGGGTGTGCGGTTTTATGGGAATGGCAAAGAGGGCAGGACGCCATTCCCCCTACCTCCCCTCAGGGTGTGGCTGAGCAATGTGTAAAAGCTCAGTCTTTTTTTTTTTCCTGTGGAGTGTGGTCTGGAGAGGGAAGTCTCCATACAGTATTGTGGAAGCTACAGAGCTTGTTACCTGGACGTTACCTGTGCAGTTTATGCTACTGAGAGCGGGCGGAACCCGCTCACCTATGGACTGAGCTATACTTTGTTTTGTTTTCCCATTTAACCCAGGGGGGTCTTGCTTATTTTTCCTGCGGAACCCTGCATGAGTTTATGCCACATAATAAACCAGCAGAAAGGTAACCTGAGAACGTGTGTCCTGAGTCTGCCTCCGGGAGAGCTGAGCGAGTCGTCTTGCCACAGTTGGTGTGAGAGTGCATGCAGGATTCCAGGAACACGTGTACCTGCCGCAAAGACCGGTGGATTTCCTGGGTGAAGGCTGCCAGCCAGCCAGAGAAGTCCAGCAGCATGGAGGAGTTCATTAAGCACCTGGTCCAGAGCCAACAGAGCATGCAGCAGCAACACCTACAGAGCCAGCAGAGTATGCAGCAGGCCCAGCAGAGCATGCAGCAGCAGGCCCAGCAGACGACCAAACTGTTGCTTCAGCAAATCCAGTTGCAGCCAAAGTCGCAGCAGCTGCACCAGCAGGAGGCGCAACAGCAGATACAGCTTTTGGCGGACGCCATCCATAGCAGGGCGGCGGCCCCACCCCCAGGGCCGACTGATGATTCTCACGTCAGGAAGGCGGTAAGGCGGGCCATGCAGAATATGACCCCTGGGGATGATGTAGAAGCATTTCTGACTGTTTCTGAGAGGGTGGCTGTTCGGGAGAGACTTCCACCAGCACAGTGGGCAGAGGTTCTGGCGCCATATTTATCGGGTGAACCCCAGAAGGCGTATTTAGACTTGGCGCTGCAAGATGCTAAGGAGTATCCCAAACTAAAGACAGAGATCTTAGCACGTCTGGGAGTAAATATGGCGGTGAGAGCCCAACGAGTTCATCACTGGGCGTATGCTAGCGACAAACCCCCTCGCTCGCAGATGTTTGACCTCCTGCATCTTGTTCAGAAGTGGCTACAACCGGAGTCCTCCACTCCGACCCAGATGGTTGAGCGGGTGGTGATTGACAGATTCATGCATTCCCTTCCCAAGCCAGTACAGACCTGGGTTGCCCAGGGTGATCCCCAGAACGCAGATGACTTTATCGGCCTGGTAGAGACGTACCAGGTAGTCGAGAGATCTCTTGGGAAACCGGATGCAGTCACTTCTCCCTACTGGGATACCAAAAAGGGGGTGGGTTCAGCACGGAAGTGGTTTAGAGCCACCACTGGGGGACGTCCCACTCCCATTGAATTTGTCGTTAGAACGGTTGGTAAAGATATCGTTTGTTGGCGGTGTCACCACCCTGGACATGTAGCCGCCAGGTGTCAAATATCCCCTGAGCCCATGGACTGCCGCCTAGGCAGACGGGTCTCCTATTATGCCTATCCAGCCTGTAGCGTGGACTGTCGACCCAGTGAGGGGCCGCAGGCGTGTGCAGTGTCCATTAATGGAGTAAAAGTGCTTGGGCTGTTGGACTCCAGGAGTCTGGTGACCTTGATCAGAGCAACCCTTCCCCACCACTTGATCCCTTCCAAAACCCTGGGCGTTCGGTGCATCCATGGTGACGCCAAGGACTATCCCGTGGCCACAGTGACAGTGGGGACAGACTGTGGTGCCCAGTCCCATGAAGTCGGGGTAGTGAAGGACCTGATATGACGGGGTGTATTTGGTCGTGTTTTTCCTTATTCTGGGACTTGTGGGGGAAGGGAACTGGACTAAGTAGCATGGGGAAAAGCCAGGTCCTTGAAGAAGAACCCCCGACGAAGTCTCAGATGGAGCAGTTCCCACTGTGAGTCCTTGTCGGTGACGAGGGTGAGACGGTGACCGAGGAGGCCGACCTCCCTGCATTAGATATGTCCAGAGAGAACTTTGGGACTGCTCAAGTTCGAGACCTGACCTTAAAAGGGGCGTTCGACCAGGTTACTGTATGTAATGGGGTTGCCCAAGAGCCGGGGGCCAACACCAGATTCCCCCACTTTGCAGTGCAGGGCGAGTTGCTATATCGGGTGGACAAACTGAGGGGCGGTGAGATAGTGGAACAGCTGTTAGTGCCGGGGCTATACAGACGGCGGGTGCTAGATATGGCCGATTCACATGTTCTTGGGGGACACCTAGGGGTCGAGAAAACTCAGGAGAGGATACTGAGAAGGTTTTATTGGCCAGGGTGTTATCGAGAAGTTCAAAACTATTGTAGGTCCTGCCCCACCTGCCAAATAACCGCTCCCTCCTCCCACTTCCGTAGCCCCTTAGTCCCACTACCTGTGATAGAGGTTCCCTTTGAGAGGATTGCCATGGACCTCGTGGGTCCCTTAGTTAAATCAGCTTGGGGCCACCAATATATCCTGGTCGTCATGGACTATGCGACCCGATACCCTGAAGCGGTTTCCCCTAAGGAACTCGTCCAGTAAAAGTATAGCCCTAGAGCTGGTCCATATTTTTGCTCGGACAGGTCTGCCAAAAGAGATTCTGACAGACCAAGGAACCCCCTTCATGAGCAAGGTGATGAAGGAGCTTTGCAGAGTCCTTCAGATAACTCAGCTTCGGACCTCGGTTTATCATCCACAGACGGATGGCCTAGTGGAACTGTAGCACCCTGAGGATTCGGCTGCTACAGGGGTATTGCACCTCAACCCAGAGGTGTGGTATTCCACTCCCGGGTAAGGATGGAGTGTGGAACTGAGCTCAGAAAGCTGCATGCACTACACACATCCCATTTCCGAGGAGCAGACCAACGGTACTCCCACTTAGAAATGTGCAGGTACGACCGAGTCTGTTCCTGGCTGGAGTGGGAGGGGGGTGGTACATCCCAGTAGTGTAGGGGCAGATAGGGGGAGCAGCCTGGGTAAAGTTAGGAGCTCATTGGGTGCTGGTCACCTGAGCTCACACATAGAGGGAGTATTTAAGGTGGGCACCATCTAAGATCAGGGTCAGTCGGCCAGTCTTTGCAGAGAAGTCAGAGGAAGAGGAGCAGAGCAGCCCCAGAGCAAGAGTGAGAGAGGAGAGAAAGAAAGACCCAGAGGGGGAGACAGAAGGAACTCTGAGAACCCAAGTACAACCCTAGGGTGAAGAGTTGGCAATAGGGTACCGGATCCCAAACTGGTGGGGGCTAAAGCATACCTCAGCCAGAGACCGGAGGCCGTGGGCAGGATCTGCCACGGCCACCCACCACATCCACCCTGAAGGCAAACCACGTGTAGGGTCAGGGAACCCAAGGCCAAGGGTCTCCCAACAGAAGGCCCGAGGGAGCTGGACCTAGGTGGATCCCTGGTGGGGACGGCCAGAAGAAAGGACAAGAAGGAGGGCTCAGGGACACGCTCCGGACTTGCTTGGGGGTTGGCTGAATCCAGGACCTGGTGGACGCAGCACGGCTCGGGTGGTCACTCAAGGCCGGAGTGACCGGAATATCTGCAGTAAGTAAACACCCTGAACTGCACAACCCGACTCTGTCTTTAATTATCATCTACGCTGCACCACCACAACCCCCATCCTCTGCACCTGACCCCCTGAGGCCATACCCCTCCCGTTGGGGGTTATACTATCTAAAGCTGCACCAACACCATCAGCCTCAGCGGACCTTGCTGCAGCGGCGGCCGTAGTGACCGCAATCCAACGGGTGGCGTAGTCGACATAACGAACTTTGTAACATCTGTAGGACTGCCACATACTCTGAGCTTGACACCCTGGGCACGGACCGGGTCACAGCCACTCGGAGACTACAACCCCCATCTGATCCGGCTCCGGGTATTCCCCTAAAGAATATGGCCCAGGGGGCGCGTCAACTTTGGCGTAGTCGGCAGGATCACGTGCCCGCAACACCCGGGTACTGCGTGCCTGAAGAAAAGAACGAGTTTACCTCAAAAAGAAGTCTCCCGCCGGTCCCGGAGGGTCCCCGCCATCGGACTCCATCACAGATCGATTCCCGCCGGTTGTCCGCCATTAACAGCTTTTTCCCGCCATCTGCAGAGTTTCCCGCCACTGGGAGACGATTCCCGCCATTTCCGAAGATTTCCCGCCTTGGAAGAGCGGACGCCATTATGGGCGTGCCAGAGGATGGCAAGAGGCCGCCTCCCATCGTGGGCCAGGACCGAAAATGGCGCCAAAAGTGGAAACCGCCCCCACCAACAGAGACTGTGATGCTAGAGGTGTCTGTCAGCGTGAAAGAACTGCCCCTGGAGCTGACAATCACCAAGTGGCCCCGGGACCGCCCTCGAAGTGGGAGGACTGAGAACAAGAGAACAAAGATGGGTGTCGCCTGGAGCAGTCTGGAGAGAGCGCACCCGGAGACAAGAAGCCTAGAGCTGAGTCCAGAAGAAGCTTACCCGGAGATGGAAGAAGAGCAGAGCAGCACCGGCCCGCTGGCCAGGAGCCTGCTGGAGACAACGGAAGGAGAGCAGAGCAGCACCGACCCGTTGGTCAGGAGCCTGCTAGAAGCAACGACCCCACTAGGCTTAGTGGAGGTCTTGGCACAGCTCCCCCGAGATCGGGAGTGTGCACAGACTGCGCTGGAGGGCCTCGCACGGAGGATGGCCCGGGTGCAGCGAGAGACGTTGGCGGAGTGGAGCCGTGAGATGGCCCAGCAGACAAGAACCCGTCAGCGGAGCACGCCACCCGAGACGAGGAGACAGACCGCCTCTGAGGATGGCGCAGGAGGACTGAAGGCCGGAGACGGCGCCGAGAAGGGAGCCGAACGAATGGAGGCAGGTAAAGGGGACGTCACTACCCCGAGCCGGGAAACCGCGTGCCTGCCCCAGCTCCCCGTCGCAGAGCCCGAAGTATCCCCTGCCGTGCCCGTCGCAGCAACGTCACCGCCGCCGACTAGGCCTCAAACGGAAGCCGCGACCCCTGTGACGTCACACGCCTCGACCCCGAGCGTGACCAAGCAGGAAGTACCACCAGCCTGGTCGCAGGGCCTAGTACCCCCGGGCGCCGCAATACCAACAGCGCCCCCTACCTCCGCGGAGCCACCGGCCTGGTCGCAGGGCCAAGTAGCCCAGGGCGCCGCCGTCCTTACGGTGCCCTTCACTTTCCAGGTGCCCCAGGCCTGGCCGCAAGGTCTGGGCAACCCGGGCGCCACCACCACCGCGCCCATAAAACCAAGAGTGCCGCATCTGGGAGAAGATCTGTTCGCCCAACATACGTGCCCGGATGGGCAGCCCTTTATATGGCCACCGGAGTTTCACCATCCCCGACTCCGGAAAGAGAGACCCCTAGACGAACCCCTGATCCCGGCTCCAAAGCCCATAAAGAGGATCTCGCCCCCGCTAGAAGAGACCCAGTTTGAGTGGGACCCCACCGGAGAAGATCTCATGGGGTTCACTCAGGAGACTCGGGCAGCCGCAGCGGAGCGTGCAGAGTGCTGCCGCCAGCAGCTCGAGGTCTTTGAGAGGGAGCGGAGAGAGAGGCGGGTCCGGGAACAACAAGCCCAAATAAAGAGCGCGGAGCAGAAGAGCCGGGCCAGGAGGAGTCCCCGTGCAGCTCATGGTCCCCCTTCCACCGGGACTGTGATCAAGTTTAATATGCAGCACGGGTGGGGCTTCATCAGAGATCACCGCACCCCAGGCGACGTCTTCGTGACCAGGAGAGACGTTGAGTCCCACCTACCGGAGGGACACAGAGGTCGTGACCTTTATATAGGGGACGAGGTCACCTTCACCCGGCACAAGTGTGCCAAAGGACCCTACGCCCTCAATGTGCATCGCCTGACGGAGGAGGAGCTGCGGTGTGAGGAGGAGCAAGAGGACCCGGACGGGTCTGAAGCTAAAGTTAATCACAAAGAAAGAGCAGGAGGACGTCGTCGTTGAGTACAGCAGAGTAGAAGCTGTATATAGTTGCCCGTCGGGGCACAGTGAACTGTTGCTGCTAATATAGTCCCCGTTGGGACCAGAGAATTGAACTGTTACCCGTATTTCCCTTAATCCCTCTGACCGAGGACTGAGAGCGGTCATCCCTTTCCTAAATACCTGGCCGAGGACTGAGAGCGGCCATATCCCCTTGTATATAGTTGCGCTTCCTAAAGCGCCCCCTACCGGTTTTATAGGAAAACCATTTTTCTAGAGAAACTGTTGCACTTTTCCCGGGCACACGTTGCACAGTGTCCGGAGGAGGAGCTAGAAGCAAGAGAAGTCTACGAGAATGTTATTTATAAAAAAAAAAGAAGTTTTATTGCTGATATATATGTTTTATATGTTTTTATTATGTTGTTTATGCAAAAATTGTATGTTTTGGTGTTTTTATATCTTACAGCCCGAGGACGTGCTGTGATTTACCAGGGGGGAATGTAGCACCCTGAGGATTCGGCTGCTACAGGGGTATTGCACCTCAACCCAGAGGTGTGGTATTCCACTCCCGGGTAAGGATGGAGTGTGGAACTGAGCTCAGAAAGCTGCATGCACTACACACATCCCATTTCCGAGGAGCAGACCAACGGTACTCCCACTTAGAAATGTGCAGGTACGACCGAGTCTGTTCCTGGCTGGAGTGGGAGGGGGGTGGTACATCCCAGTAGTGTAGGGGCAGATAGGGGGAGCAGCCTGGGTAAAGTTAGGAGCTCATTGGGTGCTGGTCACCTGAGCTCACACATAGAGGGAGTATTTAAGGTGGGCACCATCTAAGATCAGGGTCAGTCAGCCAGTCTTTGCAGAGAAGTCAGAGGAAGAGGAGCAGAGCAGCCCCAGAGCAAGAGTGAGAGAGGAGAGAAAGAAAGACCCAGAGGGGGAGACAGAAGGAACTCTGAGAACCCAAGTACAACCCTAGGGTGAAGAGTTGGCAATAGGGTACCGGATCCCAAACTGGTGGGGGCTAAAGCATACCTCAGCCAGAGACCGGAGGCCGTGGGCAGGATCTGCCACGGCCACCCACCACATCCACCCTGAAGGCAAACCACGTGTAGGGTCAGGGAACCCAAGGCCAAGGGTCTCCCAACAGAAGGCCCGAGGGAGCTGGACCTAGGTGGATCCCTGGTGGGGACGGCCAGAAGAAAGGACAAGAAGGAGGGCTCAGGGACACGCTCCGGACTTGCTTGGGGGTTGGCTGAATCCAGGACCTGGTGGACGCAGCACGGCTCGGGTGGTCACTCAAGGCCGGAGTGACCGGAATATCTGCAGTAAGTAAACACCCTGAACTGCACAACCCGACTCTGTCTTTAATTATCATCTACGCTGCACCACCACAACCCCCATCCTCTGCACCTGACCCCCTGAGGCCATACCCCTCCCGTTGGGGGTTATACTATCTAAAGCTGCACCAACACCATCAGCCTCAGCGGACCCTGCTGCAGCGGCGGCCGTAGTGACCGCAATCCAACGGGTGGCGTAGTCGACATAACGAACTTTGTAACATCTGTAGGACTGCCACATACTCTGAGCTTGACACCCTGGGCACGGACCGGGTCACAGCCACTCGGAGACTACAACCCCCATCTGATCCGGCTCCGGGTATTCCCCTAAAGAATATGGCCCAGGGGGCGCGTCAGAACGCTTCAACAAAACCTTAAAGGCGATGCTCAAGAAGGTCGTGGAAAAGGATGGGCGAGACTGGGACTACCTGCTCCCATTTCTGCTTTTCTCGGTCAGAGAAGTTCCTCAAGCCTCCACTGGCTTCTCTCCATTTGAGCTCCTATATGGACGGCATCCAAGAGGTCTCCTAGACATCGCCAAGGAAACTTGGGAGGCTGAAGTCACTCCACACTGGAGTATCATCGAACATGTCGCCCAGTTACAGGAGAGAATGTCAAAGGTGATGCCCATCGTGAAGGAACATCTCCAGGCGCAAGAAGCCCAGGCACCATGTTTTGGTGCTGATCCCTACAGTCGAGAGCAAGTTCCTCACCAAATGGCAAGGTCCATAGGAGGTGGTGGAGAAAGTCAGCGAGGTTAATTATAAAGTCCAACAGCCCGGCCGAAGAAAGCCGCATCAAATATATCATGTAAATTTGCTCAAGCCGTGGCGGGACCGTGAACCTGTGGAAACTCCTTGCCTGGGAGCCGCACCAGAAGGCAAGGTGGAGGAGGTCACTATTGCAGAGACTCTTATCACCGGCCCAGAAGCAACAGTGTCGAGAATTACTACAGCGGAATCGGGAGCTGTTCTCAGAGTTGCCGGGGCATACTCAAGTGGTAGAGCATGACGTGCTGACAGAGCCGCACGTACGAGTGAATCTGAAGCCGTATCGGATTCCGGAAGCACGCCGGGAGGTGATCTCGGCTGAGGTGAAGAGGATGTTAGACCTCTGGGTAATAGAGGAGTCAAAGAGTGGGTGGTCGAGCCCAATCGTCCTCGTGCCGAAACCCAATAGAGAGTGGAGGTTTTGTAATGACTACCGCCGGCTGAATGAGGTATCCAAGTGTGACGCGTACCCGATGCCCCACGTCGACGAACTCATCGAGAGGCTTGGACCGGCGAGGTACATCACCACTCTTGATCTGACGAAGGGCTACTGGCAGATCCCCATGTCCCAGATGGCTAAGGAGAAGACGGCTTTCTCAACACCTGATGGGTGTTTTCAATACACGCGGATGCCGTTCGGACTACAGGGGGCCCCAGCCACGTTCCAGAGGGCTATGGATCGGATGCTAGCCCCACATAAGAAGTATGCCGCAGCCTACCTCGACGACATTGTGGTCTTTAGCCCAGACTGGGCTAGTCACCTACCTAAACTACAGGCCGTTCTGGAGGCGCTAAGGAAGGCAGGATTTACTATAAATCCGAGAAAGTGTACCATCGGAAAAGAGGAGGCCAAGTACCTGGGCTATGTTGTTGGGAGAGGAGAAATAAAGCCGCAAATCAAGAAAGTGGAGGCAATTCAAACCTGGCCGCAACCGCTCTCGAAGAAGCAGGTGAGAGCATTCCTGGGAATGGTGGGATACTACCGGCGGTTTATCCCAAATTTCGCCATGATTCCTGCGCCACTAACGGATCTTCTAAAAGGCACCAAATCAACCAGGGTGAAATGGACGGAAGAAACGGAGACCGCGTTTCAACAGTTTAACCTAACACTGTGCAAGCGGCCAGTCCTAGTCGCGCCAGACTTCAAGAAAGAATTTGTGGTCCAGACAGACGCTTCAGAGGTTGGTCTAGGAGCCGTACTCTCCCAAGAGATAAATGGGGAAGAACATCCCATTCTCTAAGCCGAAAGCTGTCCTCCTGCGAGAAGAACTACACCATAGTAGAGAAAGAGTGTTTAGCCATAAAATGGGCCGTGGATACACTGAAATATTACCTACTAGGCCGGAAGTTTAAATTAGTATCAGACCATGCCCCGTTGAGATGGTTGAGGGAGAAGAGGGGTAAAAATGCCAGGGTAACTAGATGGTTCCTAGAGCTTCAAGATTTTAACTTTCACGTGGAGCATAGGCCCGGGAAGTTACATGGGAACGCTGATGCCCTCTCTAGGATTCCCTGCCTGGTGTCAGAAGGTGCCCAAACCCCCGGCTTTGGGCAGAGGGGGGGGGGGGGATATGTGACAGTGTCACTGGTTTTATTTGTGAGGGGTGGTATGTGTCACTCAGGATGCTCTCCTGTGTGAACTAAGACCTACTTTATTTTTCTGCCAGCGTGTTATATGCTGGTAGATTTACTCTGTTAAAGGGTGTGCGGTTTTATGGGAATGGCAAAGAGGGCAGGACGCCATTCCCCCTACCTCCCCTCAGGGTGTGGCTGAGCAATGTGTAAAAGCTCAGTCCTGTTTTTTTTCCTGTGGAGTGTGGTCTGGAGAGGGAAGTCTCCAGACAGTATTGTGGAAGCTGCAGAGCTTGTTACCTGGACGTTACCTGTGTTGTTTATGCTACCGAGAGCGGGCGGAACCCGCTCACCTATGGACTGAGCTATACTTTGTTTTGTTTTCCCATTTAACCCAGAGGGGTCTTGTTTATTTTTCCTGTGGAACCCTGCATGAGTTTATGCCACATAATAAACCAGCAGAAAGGTAACCTGAGAACGTGTGTCCTGAGTCTGCCTCCGGGAGAGCCAAGCGAGTCGTCTTGCCACAGTACACATACAGGCATACATACATATTTGAACACAAATTCTTAAAAAAAAAATATAAAACAGACATAACTAGCTGTGCAGGACCGCTGGCGCTATTTGATTGCTGTCACTTTAGCAGACATGGCCGCGCGCAGTGCGCTGTGTGTCTATGTCTGCTAGTAATGACGCGGCACGCATGATACACAAGCACAATTAAAGGCGCAGTGCCGGCCCTGCCGTATCATTACTATCAGACACAGCGCACTGCGCGTGGCCATGTCTGGTAAAGTGACGGCAATCAAATAGCGCCAGGGGTCCTGCACAGATGCTGGGGGAGTGGCCCAGGCCCTGACGGCGAGTGGGCCCCCCTGATGGTCCAGGTCGCCAGCACTTGCCCGGGTGCTCCAGGTGCTGACGTCGGACCTGTACTGCAGCCTGTCTCACTCATGTTTGTGGAGGCTCACTGGACTATACGGTCCCCTTTGCATTAGTGATCGCTGGGGTCAGACTTTGCTGATCTAACAATGATATCCTAAATATGACCCAGTATTTTTTTTTTCTTTTTAAGCTCCTAATACATTGCTAGATTTGACTGAATTATCATGAGACCTTGTGGCTCTATGTGAATACCTTCCTTTAAGAAAGTTTTTCAAAGTACAGTCATGGCCAAAAGTTTTGAGAATGACACCAAAATGATATTTTCCCATGATCTGCTGGCCTCTGGTTTTTATTAGTGTTTGTCTGATGTTTATATCACATACAGAAATATAATTGCAATCATATTATGAGTACCAATAGGTTATATTGACAGTTAGAATGAGTTAATGCAGCAAGTCAATATTTGCAGTGTTGCCTCTTCTTCTTCAAGACCTCTGTAATTCTCCCTGGCATGCTCTCAATCAACTTTTGGACCAAATCCTGACTGATAGCAGTCCATTCTTGCATAATCAATGCTTGCATTTTGCCAGAATTTGTTGTTTTTTGTTTGTCCACCCGTCTCTTGATGATTGACCACAAGTTCTCAATGGGATTAAGATCTGGGGAGTTTCCAGGCCATGGACCCAAAATCTCTATGTTTTGTTCCATGAGCCATTTAGTTATCACCTTTGCTTTATGGCAAGGTTCTCCATCATGCTGGAAAAGGCATTGTTGGGCGCCAAACTGCTCTTGGACGGTTGGGAGAAGTTGCTCTTGGAGGACATTCTGGTACCATTCTTTATTCATGGCTGTGTTTTTAGGCAAGACTGTGAGTGAGCCGATTCCCTTGGCTGAGAAGCAACCCCACACATGAATGGTTTCAGGGTGCTTTACAGTTGGCATGAGACAAGACTGGTGGTAGCACTCACCTCTTCTTCTCCGAATAAGCTGTTTTCCAGATGTCCCAAACAATCAAAAAGGGGATTCATCAGAGAAAATGACTTTGCCCCAGTCCTCAGCAGTCCACTCCCTGTACCTTTTGCAGAATATCAGTCGGTCCCTGATGTTTTTTCTGGAGAGAAGTGGCTTCTTTGCTGCCCTCCTTGAAACCAGCCCTTGCTCAAAGAGTCTCCACCTCACAGTGCGTGCAGAAGCACTCACACCAGCCTGCTGCCATTCCTGAGCAAGCTCGGCCCTGCTGGTAGTCCCATCCCGCAGCTGAAACAGTTTTAAGATACGGTCCTGGCGCTTGCTGGTCTTTCTTGGGCACCCTGGAGCCTTTTTGACAACAATGGAAGCTCTCTCCTTGAAGTTCTTGATGATGCGATAGATTGTTGACTGAGGTGCCATCTTTGTAGCTGCAATACTCTTCCCTGTTAGGCCATTTTTGTGCAGTGCAATGATGGCTGCACGTGTTTCTTTAGAGATAACCATGGTTAACTGAAGAGAAACAATGATACCAAGAACCAGCCTCATTTTAAAGTGTCCAGTGATGTCATTCTTACTTAATCATGACTGATTGATCACCAGCCCTGTCCTCATCAACACCCACACCTGTGTTAATGGATCAATCACTAAAACGATGTTAGCTGCTCCTTTTAAGGCAGGACTGCAATGATGTTGAAATGTGTTTTGGGGGTTAAAGTTCATTTACTGGGCAAATATTGACTTTGCAAGTACAGTAATTGCTGTTAAGCTGATCACTCTTTGACATTCAGGAGTATATGCAAATTGCCATTACAAAAAATGAAGCAGTAAACTTTGGAAAAATTACTATTTGTCTCATTCTCAATACTTTTGGCCATGACTGTAGAACCTTAGTGGAAAGTTAACATGTTGCTCAGTTTGCAGTATGTCCAGTAGAGGGCAGCGCAGTACCGTGCGTTACCCAGCAAATGACTGCAGAATTCTCAGAAATCCACAGACTATAGAAATAAATTATCAAACAATTTAAAGCCTCGGTGCGATCATCTGCTCGGCTGAGATTTTGGGTCCTCCTGGAGCTACCTGCATTGTGTTCCTTTCTCTCCTGGATTGAATGTTTTTACATTATTGATATCACCCGTTGCCTAAAGCAAAACAATACTTGTCTATGGGGGGGACGGTACGGTCTCAGAGATACTTACCCATTAATGATCTGCATTCCAGCTTTTTGGGGAATAAGTGTGTTAATTATTACATTTCTTATTACTTTCATAAATGTTGAATGTGCTGTGTTCAATCTCCCCCCAGTCCTGTCTGAACCAGAAAAATAATCTGGTTTAACGCAAAATACGGCCTTATCATCTACTGCAATCAGTAATTTTAGGCTCACAAATTTTGATGTCAGATTTTAAAGCGTACCTGGCATTTCACGTGACTTTTCAGAATAAGCTGTCATGTGTACATGAATATTAACACTATTTCTGGCCACTATATAACTTACATCCTGCATATTCTCTGTGCAGTCTATAATTTTCAGTTGTCTCTGAGCTAGTGGGTTGAGATCAGCTGACGTCTCCCAGACACAGCACACAGAGACATGAGGGAGTCCTGCTTTCCCTTTTCTATGCATAGATCACATTATATAGAAGCACTGAGCAGTGTAGATGTGAATCCAGCTCTGGGGCGAGATAAAAACACTTACTGAAAAGCAGCTGCATGAAGGACACTATATGTAGCTGTGAATCCAGCTCTGGGGGAAAGTAACACACTTAAGAGTATGTGCACACACCAAGGTTTTTCTAAGGCGAAGTCGCTTCAGAAAAAAACGGTGGTCTAATTTCTGGAGTGGTTTTGCTGGCAATTTCGCCACCTGCATATTTTTTTTTCTATAATTTAAACTATAGTGAGAATGCACGTGCTACTTTTTTAACCACTTCACATGTTCCAAAACCTGAAGTAACAAACGACTGAATATGGGCACAGCAATGTTGTTTTAACATTGCTGTGCACTATGATCCTTTTTCAAAAAAGAGGGCATCTTTTGATTTTACGTGGAAACTCATCAACTTACGTACAATATTTAGAAGAATTTTGTGCAAAAAAAAAAAGGCAACGAATTCCAAAAGACAAACAGAAGTCACTAGAAAAAAAATAATAACTGATGAATTGGGGCCTTGATGAGTGAATATTGGCTCATTCTTCACCACAGGAGTCATCCATGGGTAACCACATGTACTAGTCATCCATGGGTAACCACATGTACTAGTCATCCATGGGTAACCACATGTACTAGTCATCCATAGGTAACCACATGTAGACTGACCTATATTTACTATTTTTATGGATTCGCCACAGGGTCCCACGATGTCGGGCAAAAAAGTGAAGATCGGCTGTTATAGAGGACCGGAGCAGCGCTCATTTCTAGATGTCACAGTTTGCAAATATTTTTTTTTCACTTAGTCCCTATTCACTCCTAAACATGTTAGAAGGATACATTAGGTTAGGAAGTATACTTGGACCATAGATACCTATGTGTAAATCAATGATTGGTGTACGGGCTTATATTTTGTGCACATTTTAATCCAAAATAAAAGGTAATAAAAAAAAGTTCCGATTTGTTCCTGGCCACTAATTAACGGATCAGAAACACAAAATAGCTGAAATTCTGCTACAAAGTACAGTACAATGTCACTGGGTGACATCCTATTCACTCTCAATATTAAAAATCAGCTGTGAATTGTAGGCAAATCTGATCAGATTTTCACCACAGATTTCATTATTTGCAATTCATACATTCTTAAAAAACGGACTGTGCTCAGATCGCAATTCCCGGCCTGTCCGTGGATCTCCAACCTGAGCGGCCTGCCTCATATATGCCCGAGACGCAGCTGGTCGGGAGATCAGGCAATCGTCGGGTCGGGTATTGCGATCAAAGCACAGTCTGTTTTATGGATCATAGAATCCTAGAATGTTAGAGTTGGAAGGGACCTCCTGGGTCCTCGAGTCCGACCGCCTGCTCAATGCAGGATTCACTAAACCATCTCATGAAGACTTCCATTGAAGGAGAACTCACCACCTCTCCTGACCGCCTGTTCCACTCATTGATCACCCTCACTGTCAAAAAGTTTTTTCTAATATCTAATCTGTATCTTCTCCCTTTCAGTTTCTTCCCATTGCTTCTCGTGTTTCCATGTGCAAATGAGAATAAGGATGATCCCTCTACAATGTGACAGCCCTTCAGATATTTGTAGACAGCTATTAAGTTTCCTCTTAGCCTTCTTTTTTGCAAGCTAAACATTCCCAAATCCTTTAACAGTTCCTCGTAGGACATAGTTTGCAGTCCGCTCACCATCCTGGTCGCTCTTCTCTGAACTTGCTCCAATTTTTTAATGTCTTTTTTAAAATGTGGTTGCCAGAACTAGAGGGGATAATTATTTCACGTGATCTAGACTCTATGCTTCTCTTAATACATCCCAGAATTGTATTTGCCTTTTTTGCTGCTGCATCACACTGTTGACTCATGTGAGGTTTATGATCTATTAGTATACCCAAGTCTTTTTCACACGTGCTGTTACTTAGTTCTATTCCTCCCATTCTGTAAATGTAATTTTCATTTTTCTTGCTCAGATGTAGAATCTCACATTTCTCCCTAGTATATACCATTCTATTAATCGCTGCCCATTTGTGTGAAACCGGCCTAACTTCCCCACTAAAAATCAACACCGAAATCCACAAAAACATAGTATGCAGATTTTATTATGGATTTTAGTGTGTTTTTTTATGCTGTGTGTGCACATACCCATAGACTGTGATTGTCAGCAGGAAAGAAAAAGGGGCAAAAAAAAAAACAAAACTCAAGGAAATTTATTAATCGCCATTGTGCCAGAATTCTGCTATAAAAAAAAAGATATTTTTATATTTTCAGGCGGAATAACAGAGCAACTGCACAACTTAATAAGTAAAGATTGTATGGAGCATGCAAGTATTTGCTAAAACAAATGTTAGAAGTAGCAAGTATTTTACTTAAGTCCATGTCATATGGCGATACAAGGAAATGTCCCCTCAAAAATGTTTACTTCCGGCACTTCTTCATTATTCCCTTTGTATTTTGACCTCCTCTTTCCAATTAATTAATCAATACAATTACCAAAAAATTTACATTGAAAAAAAAAAAAAAATATTGAAATTAATGAAATACATGAAAGGTTTTTCTATTTTGCATTCTGGATATTTTGATATCATGTTATCAAACGTTCTTCCGCCATCTTTAATAATAAAATAACCAATAAAGACGTGTGATCGAATATGCTGACGATTCTGCGATATTAATTTCTGAGCAGTGTCTTCACATCCTGCAGGGATTTTTGCATTTTGTGCTTTTTTTTTTTTTTTTTTTTATAAAAGGAGTCATAATTTTTAATTCCTACCGTTTAACCCTTTGTACGTGCCATGTCTCATTAGTGTTACCCATTTATTCTAATACCCAGTCTGGGGCCTATAAAATGGAATTAAAATTTTTTTCTAACATAATTGTAAGCCGGACCATCAGTTTTATTATGTCTATATGGCAGGTACCAGGACACACAATCCAGCCATTTAAAATATTAAAAAAAAAAAAGAAGGAAAATCCCCCAGTCTGTGCTGAAATCGCGCTTCTGCTAATTGCAACTTATTGCAGTTCCTTGAAGATGTTTTCATAATTTTTAATTTCTTAAATAATGAGACTTGTGATTGCTGGGGACACAGGAGGACACTAAGGTGGAAATGAACTTGAAGGTTGCTGATATTGCAGAACTTAAGAAAAAAAAAAAAAAAAAAGAGCAAAGAAATGTCTGAAGCGGCTCCACACCTTACCGCAAACACACCTTGCTGTAAAAAAAATACCGCGGGGTATGGACAGACAACAACCATGAGACAAGGAAGAGCCACAGTATAGACAGAAAGGGCTAAAAGGCGATGTATACCTGCCAGGCTCGGACCCTTGGGGTACGTTCACATGTGGCGGATTACGCTGAGAATTTTACAATTGGATTTACAGGCGGAAAATCCGCAGCGCATTAAAGTCGCAGCAAAGTAGATTAGATTACAAAATCTGCAGCGGAAATTGACTCGCAGTGCAGATTTTAAGGGTATGTTCACACAGGTCGATTTTCAGTCCAGATTTGCTGTATATTACAATATCAGGGCCGTGGATGAGATTTTAACAAAACGCATTTCACATGCTTTGGAGAAAATCTGCAGCGTGAATTGAGCCGTGCTGCGGATTTGACGCTCGCAGTCTGTAAATCTATGCTGCAAATTTGCAATAAAAAGAAGTGAATTCGGATGTAAATTTGCCTTACGGGCATGTCATAAAATCTGCAGAGTATCGATGTTGTGGATTATTTTAATGAGGCTTTCACCCTTTACAATCCATGCGGATTGTTGACTAGCGGACGTTAAAATCGACAGCGGTAAAATCTGATGCAGATTTTTTTTTGCACCTTATTCACAGATTTCACCCATTGCAAAGAATGAAAACTGTATTCATAAATCTGCAACATAAATCGAAATGCTGCAGATTGAGATTTGGTAAAATGTAATTACTAATGCTGGTGCTTTAATTTACACACGCAAATCTGAGGCAGAAAAGCAGCTGCTCCTCAGTCCCCTGTGGTTGTACCCTATGCATTATAGTATAATGGGCCCCACATAGTCCTCCATACAGTATAATGGGACCCACATGGTCCTCCATACAGTATAATGGGACCCACATAGTCCTCCATACAGTATAATGGGCTCCACATAGTCCTCCATACAGTATAATGGGCCCCACATAGTCCTCCATACAGTATAATGGGCTCCACATAGTCCTCCATACAGTATAATGGGCCCCACATAGTCCTCCACACAGAATAATGGGCCTCACATAGTCCTCCATACAGTATAACGGGCCCCACATAGTCCTCTATACAGTATAATGGGCCCCACATAGTCCTCCATACAGAATAATGGGCACCATATAGTCCTCCATACAGTATAATGGGCCCCACATAGTCCTCCATACAGTATAATGGGCCCCACATAGTCCTCCATACAGTATAATGGGCTCCACATAGTCCTCCATACAGTATAATGGGCCCCACATAGTCCTCCATACCGTATAATGGGCCCCACATAGTCCTCCATACAGTATAATGGGCCCCACATAGTCCTCCATACAGTATAATGGGCCCCACATAGTCCTCCATACAGTATAATGGGCCCCACATGGTCCTCCATACAGTATAATGGGACCCACATAGTCCTCCATACAGTATAATGGGCTCCACATGGTCCTCCATACAGTATAATGGGCCCCACATAGTCCTCCATACAGTATAATGGGCCCCACATAGTCCTCCATACAGAATAATGGGCACCATATAGTCCTCCATACAGTATAATGGGCCCCACATAGTCCTCCATACAGTATAATGGGCCCCACATAGTCCTCCATACAGTATAATGGGCCCCACATAGTCCTCCATACAGTATAATGGGCTCCACATAGTCCTCCATACAGTATAATGGGCCCCACATAGTCCTCCATACCGTATAATGGGCCCCACATAGTCCTCCATACAGTATAATGGGCCCCACATAGTCCTCCATACAGTATAATGGGCCCCACATAGTCCTCCATACAGTATAATGGGCCCCACATGGTCCTCCATACAGTATAATGGGACCCACATAGTCCTCCATACAGTATAATGGGCTCCACATGGTCCTCCATACAGTATAATGGGCCCCACATAGTCCTCCATACAGTATAATGGGCCCCACATAGTCCTCCATACAGAATAATGGGCACCATATAGTCCTCCATACAGTATAATGGGCCCCACATAGTCCTCCATACAGTATAATGGGCCCCACATAGTCCTCCATACAGTATAATGGGCCCCACATAGTCCTCCATACAGTATAATGGGCCCCACATAGTCCTCCATACAGTATAATGGGCCCTACATAGTCCTCCATACAATATAATGGGCATAACATAGGGGTGGTGGTTCTGGTGTCGCGGGCCAAATATAACCACCCTGCGAGCCAGAGTTTGACACGTGTGCAGTAATCCTATGAATCCCTCTCTTATGTGGCAGACAATACTACAATTTACTTTCTCTTGGATTCAGCATGTCTGTATATGATAGAAAATAACCTCTGTATAAATATTAATGACCCTCCTCTGTGGGTGCCAGATTACGTCTTCATACAGTCCGGAGTCTGGAGTCCACCATGGACGCTTCCTACGATACTTTTCTCTGCTGACCCTTAGTCGGTGACAATGTTGTAAGGGGGAAGACCGGGGTGTGAGTGCTTTCAGATTAAGGGATCTGGAACTGCCGGGGCCGTACCTCTTGTTGCAGGGGGAAGACAGACTGAAAGCAGAGGAGTCATGTGACAGGGAAGCAGGGGGTGTGTCGAGAGAGAGAGCTGGGAGGTCAGGCGACAGAGGGACTCCTGGTGTGACAAGAGAGAGGGAGAGAAGAGGACGTTTGCGAGGGAAAGAGCAGCTCAGTCCTGCGGAGCAGAGCAGTGTGAGAGGGTCCACGCTCCTGGCTACAGGATTTGGAGCAAGGGATCCGAGTGCAGTGGACCGGAGGAGTTAAGCTGACTGTAGGGAGAAGAGACGCAGGATCCATGGAGCTGAGCACGTGAAGTGCACTGTTATGGACTAGGGGCTCAGCGGGTAAAACCGGAGACCGCCCGCTGCCGCCAGAAGACGGAGCATTGTTTGAGCGGGGAAGCCTGAAGACAGCGTCACCAGCACCAGCTGGCAACTGCCTTGTAGAGGACACAAGTCAGCTAAGTGAAAAAACTGTCGTTTGTTACCGGTTTGACTCTGCTGCATCTAGTTAAACTGAAAACTGTCAGTTGCAGACTAATACCTGCTATTTCCCCATATTTTCCCCTGTTACTCCCTGCGTGGAGATTCACCTTGTTATCATAAACTTTCCCTGTTTATTAACCCTGTATTGGCTGCTCTGTGTTTCTGTGTCACTGCATCTAAAGTACCTGTGTTACATTTGGCGTAGTCGGCAGGATGAAGTCGTTAGACACAGACACTGCAGAGCAGTCCATCCTGGGAGCCCCTAAATCTAGTTTGCCGCTGGGGGCCATGCTCAGCAATCTCCCAAAGTTCACCGGGGACAATATGATGCTGTGGGACTGGGTTGAGAGAGTTAGGAGTATGTTACGTATGCACCCGATGACCCCAGCTTTGCAAGCCGAAATAGCCTTACTGGCCCTGGACAGCGAGACCCGACAGTCCATGATGTACCGCCCTCCCCATGACCGGGATACTGTAGAAAAAGTGGTGCGGATACTGGAGGAGATGCATGGGAATCCCACCAATGTAGGAGAGCTGAGGATACGACTGTTTCACCAAGTGCAGCAGGAGGGGGAGACTGTGACGCAGTATGTTAATGCCTTACAGAGGGTGTATGCCTATATCACTAGAAAAGGTGACAAGGGGAATTTGGGAATGGCCCCCCCTGACGTGATCTTAAGGGACCAGTTTGTGGCAGGCCTCAGGGATGTGCAGCTGAAGCAGGCCTTGCGGGAGCGCCTGCGCGCCAACCCACGTATGACTTTTCTAGAAGTGGGGGCGGAGGCACGTGTGAGAGAGCAGGAGATGGGGGTGACGGCCCTGGCAGTGATGGTCCGGAGTAATGAGGTACCCACCCCGCCTGCAGCTAAACTGGAATGGGCTCGAGAGATGCGGAAGGAGATACAGGAGATGCGGGATGAATGGTCCAGTCTCAAGAAGACCCCTGCCCCGACACCAGAGATACCCAGATCGATTGCCCCAGTTATGGAAAGAATTGAATTCAGGACCCCCCCTGCAGGAGAGTTCCATAGAGGAGGGAGGCAGCCCTACACAGACAGAGACACGACCTGCTGGAAGTGTGGAGGCGCAGGACATTACGCCAGGGGTTGTGCTAGCCGAGGGCGGCCTCTGTCGCGACAGCCGTTAAACTAGCGGGCTCCATGTTCGGGGGACACAGCACGGAGCCTGAGGAAGGGGAAAGAAAAAGAGGAAGTCCCAAGGACTTAGTTTCCAGCAGCCTGACTGTCTGGGCCGAAATAAGCGGTCGGGCTGTTCACTGCCTGGTTGACACGGGATCCCAGGTGACTACGAGGACAGATGCCTACTTTCAACAGCGATTTCCAGAGATAGCACAGCCTGAATGGGGACCAGTAATTAGACTCACGGCAGCTAATCAATTACCCATCCCGGGCACAGGGGTGGTGTGGATGAAGATACGAGTGTGTGGAAAAGATGTGGGAAAAAAAGGAGTCGTCCTGGTCGCAGGGGGAACCGGAAGTGGATCCCCGGTGACCCTCGGAATGAATGTGCTGAAGGAGATCGGGCAAATCCTGCTTAGTGAGCCGAAGGAGATTCCTCTAGACCAGTGGGACCCGCGAACTCCCCAAAGGAGGGTCTTCCAACAACTAATCTGAGCCGCCCAGGCTCAGGAGACGTCGAGTGAAGGGAAGATACTGGGGAAAATAATAGTATCAGCAGCTACGGCGCTCACCTTGCCGCCCGGACAAACTGTACTCACATTACCCGCACGGGCCTGCACACCTCTTGAGGGGGTCGAAGTTCAGATAGAACCAACCAACATCGATGGACAAAGTACCCCCCGGACTCTTGGTGGCTCGGACACTGGCTACCGTCCAGGGTGGCAATGTTATAGTGTGGTGTGTTAATGTGCGTGAAGATGATCCCACACTCCATCCCAGGGCGGAAATAGCCCAGATTCTGGGAATGCCAGAGAAGTTGGTGCGACCTGATGTGGTACAGCTGTCCACTGTACGAGGAGACTCCTGGACTCTGGCGGTCACCGTGCCACCGGAACCCCACCGGGCTAGTGCGAAGGGGGGACGAAGAATCCTAGAACGAATGCGGGCTGAATTGACGGGACTTACACCTCGACAGGTGCAGCAGGTTGAGGATGTGCTGGAGCGGTACCAGGAGGTCTTTGCTTGCCATGAGGATGATTTTGGTTGCACCGAAGCCATTACCCACGAGATTCCTACTGGGAGCGCTGCCCCAGTGCGGGAGGGATACCGGCAGATACCTCCCCAGATGTATAAAGAGGTTAAGGAGATGCTAGCCCATATGTTACAGAATGGTGTGATACGGGAGAGTCAGAGTCCGTGGGCAGCCCCGATTGTCCTGGTCCGGAAGAAAGATGGGACCCTGCGGTTCTGTGTGGACTATAGACGACTGAATGCCTGTACAGTACAGGACTCTTACCCACTACCCCGAATCGAAGAGTCCCTGTCGGCCTTAGGGAAGGCAAGATACTTCTCCTCCTTGGATCTGGCCAGTGGGTACTGGCAGGTGCCCGTGGCCGAACATGACCGTGCGAAGACGGCGTTCATATTACCCATGGGACTGTTCGAGTTCAATCGGATGCCCTTCGGCCTGACTAACGCCCCCGGGACGTTCCAGCGTCTGATGGAGAGGTGCCTGGGTGATTTGAACTTCGAGGCGACACTGATTTACCTTGACGACATAGTTGTCTATGCCGCCAGATTCGAGGAGCACCTCCAGTGACTGGAGCAAGTACTGAGTCGCCTACAGAGTCATGGCCTAAAGGTGAAGCCCCAGAAGTGCCACCTGTTCCGCAAACATATCGAATATCTCGGTCATACTGTGTCCGGTGGAGGAGTCAGGCCCACCCAGGAAAAGGTGGCCGCCGTACAGGAGTGGCCTACCCCGAAGACAGTGAAGGACGTTCAGGCCTTCCTGGGACTTGCTGGGTACTACCGAAGATTCATGAAGAACTTCACCCGCATAGCCAACCCATTTCTGAAGCTACTTAAGGGAGTGCCGGCGGGCTCCAAGAATCAGGTGATTCGGTGGGGAAGCAGCCAGGAAGAGGCCTTCCGTGCCCTAAAAATGGCCCTGACCGAGGCCCCAATACTTGCCTATGCGGATTTCTCCCAACCCTTCTTACTCCACACTGATGGGAGCCTACATGGTCTGGGAGCCGTGTTATCCCAAGTACAGGAGGGGAAAGAGCGCATGATTGCATACGCCAGCCGCTCCCTTCACGACTCCGAGAGGAACCCAGATAATTATAGCTCTTTCAAATTAGAGTTGCTGGCTCTGGTTTGGGCAATGACCGAGAAGTTTGCAGAGTATTTGTCCGGGTCCGAAGTACTGGCGAGAACAGATAACAACCCGCTGGCCCACCTGGAGAATGCGAAATTGGGGGCCCTTGAGCAGCGGTGGGTGGCCCGCATGGCCAGGTACCGGTATAAGATCGCCTACCGGCCTGAGGCAGAGAATACTCACGCCGACGCACTCTCCAGAGTGACATATGAATGGCCTGATCATGACCGCGATGAAGATTTGGAGGCGGATGAGACCCCTAGCTTCCAAAGTTTCGTGGGACCGCTGGCTGCGGCGCAGGGACAGATCGGAGAGACGTCGGAAGAACAAATACTAGGACGGCCAAGAGATGACTGGATCTGACTTCAACAGACTGACAGAGAAGTTGCTCAATTACGTCAATGGGTGGCTTTGCGGCAAGTCCCCAGTCGAGAAGAGAGGAGTACCCAGGCCTCTGGAGCACTGAAAATGCTGGGACAATGGGAGAGACTGTGTTTGCGAGATGGGCTGCTGTACTGACGGGTGCAGCTACTGCAAGAGTTCGGGACCACCTGGCAAGTGGTGATCCCAGAGAAGTTGGTCAGAGTAGTGGCTAAGGAGGCTTATGAACGAGGGGCTCACTTCGGACCGGAGAAGACGTTTCAGTGGTTGCAGAGGCTGGTGTATCATCCCCGACTGCAAGCAACAATAGAAGACACTTGTCGAAGATGTCGGAGCTGTGAGCTGGTAAAGCCCCCGGAGCAGCGGGTCCCCATACAAACTATTGTGACTTCTGCCCCCTTGGAGGTGCTGATGATCGACTATTTGACTGTTGGACCGGCGCATATTGGGTATGAACATTGCCTGGTAATGACAGACCACTTCACCAAGTTTACGGTAGTGACCCCGACCAGAGACCAGACCGCCGAGTCAGCTGCGCAGGCCATCTGCCGAGACTTCATTCGGGTGTACGGCTGCCCAAAGAGGATTCATTCCGATCAAGGCGCCTGCTTCCAAGGCTGGGTGATGGAAGAGCTGCACCGGTTGTACAAGATTGAGAAGTCACAGACTACTCCTTACCACCCTCAAGGAAATGGGGCCTGTGGATGCTTTAATCGGACACTGATCCAAATGCTCCGCACATTGGAGGACGATCGGAAGGTATGATGGCCTGAGTTTGTGGCCGAGCTGGTGTGGGTCTACAACAACCGAGTGAATAGTACGACGGGGTTCACTCCTTATACCTTGCTGTTCGGACGAAAGGGGCGAGAGATCACCGAGTTAGAGCTGGACCTCGAGGAGGACTACCCATGGACGGGGGTGTCTTCCTGGGTCCGAGAACATCGGCATCTACTGCAGACCCTCCGACGGTTGGTACAACAAAAGTTTCAGGAGCTCAAACATCATGAGACATTGCCTCTTCGAGGGACAGCTCTGAGGCCCGGGGAGCGGGTGTTGGTTCGAGACAGGCGGCCCCGGGGCAAATTGAGTAGGCGGTGGGAACGGACCCCGCACCGAGTGAAGCGCAGGATTGGCACTGAAGGACCTGTGTATGAAGTTCAACCCGAGGGGGCTGAAGGAGCTCCTACCAGAGTGGTTCATCGTAGTATGCTGCGACCCTGTCTGTCTAAAGATGACGAGGGTGGAGAAGAATCACCTGCTTCTAGAGAGGGACCTGTCACAGTTACCCCAAGCCACGATGTGGACGAAGAAGAGTTGTTGATTCTACCTCCGAGCCCCAGCACTCGATTACCTGCAGTCCCCAGTGCAGGCGGCGAGGGAACAACATCGGTTGAAGCCACCGGGCAGGCGGAGATTGGAAATCCGAGTGACCCTGCACCCCCCATCGGTCAAACTGAGTTACGCCGGTCAGAACGGACAACAGCAGGAGTGCCTCCTCACAGTTACGAACAAGATCAATTCATATGGTACCGTATCGTCCAGGAAGTCCAAGAATGTGAACTTTTGATGAAGAAACTCTCGCCCGTGGAATGGCGAGTTAAAGGAGAGCGGGAGTGTAAGGGGGAAGACCAGGGTGTGAGTGCTTTCAGAACAAGGGATCCGGAACTGACGGGGCCGTACCTCTTGTTGCAGGGGGGAGACAGACTGCAAGCAAACGAATCATGTGACAGGGAAGCAGGGGGTGTGTCGAGAGAGAGAACTGGGAGGTCAGGTGACAGAGGGACTCCTGGTGTGACGAGAGAAGAGGATGTTTGCGCGGGAAAGCGAAGCTGGGTCCTGCGGAGCAGAGCAGTGTGAGAGGGTCCAGGCTCCTGGCTACAGGATTTGGAGCAAGGGATCCGAGTGCAGTGGACCGGAGGAGTTAAGCTGACTGTAGGGAGAAGAGACGCAGGGTCCGCGGAGCTGAGCACGTGAGGTGCACTGTTATGGACTAGGGGCTCAGCGGGTAAAACCGGAGACCGCCCGCTGCCGCCAGAAGATGGAGCATTGTTTGGGCGGGGAAGCCTGAAGACAGCATCACCAGCACCAACTGGCAACTGCCTTGTAGAGGATACAATCAGCTAAGTGAAAAAACTGTCGTTTGTTACCGGTTTGACTCTGCTACATCTAGTTAAACTGAAAACTGTCAGTTACAGACTAATATCTGCTATTTCCCCATATTTTCCCCTGTTACTCCCTGCGTGGAGATTCACCTTGTTATCATAAACTTTCCCTGTTTATTAACCCTGCATTGGCTGCTCTGTGCGTCTGTGTCACTGCATCTAAAGTACCTGTGTTACAATGTAACGCCGCCTTCCCATATTCACCAATGGTGATTGTGCCGGGGTCAGACAAACGCCACTGGGAACTTTCAGTAACCCGCATTATGCAATGATTTCCCATTGTGATACGCACATACATATTATCAGCCATATGATAACTATCGATGCATGTGAGAAATGCTGATTCGGTTGGAGCTGTTTGTCGTTCATTGCAGCCAAGTTGTTATATACACAATCCAATAATTTTTAATAAGAAACACACGGATGTTATAAATTAAAATCACTGCCTCAATGAAATGCCGGGGAGATGGCACTGACATACGCAGTAATGTCCTGTGCAGGAAATGCGGTACCCCCTCCACCTCAGAGGAGGCAACTTATTGCACCATGTCCAGATTCCTATTTCTATGTAATATTCAGTGTCAGGAGATGGAAGGCTGGTCTGTATGGTGGCAAACGACCGTCTCCTCTAGAAGGTAGAATTGCATTAAAGGGAACCTGTCATTAGATTTGTGCTGCCCAAACCTCAGGCGGCATGAATCAGAGACCGGCTGCGGCAGGGACTGTGTCTCTCAGATTCTTAGTCCGATGCAGTCACCGTCCGGATGCTCCACGCCCCGATTCCTTTGACTGACAGGTCTCTCCCTGAGCACCCGCTTTGAGAGACCCATTAGGGAACTGGATTGAGTCATGGAGACTATCTATGTGTCTCAGATGACTGGTCCGGTGCAGCCAGAACTTTTACGCTAGGCGGCGTTTCATATTAACCCATACTTGTATGCGATCGCACAGCCCGTCTCTGACTCGTTCTAACTGCGGTTTGCACAGGATCAATCTAATGACCGAAAAGACGGCTAGAACGTGTACGTGAAAAATGGACGTCTGACTGAGGACTTAAATGTGTGCGTATCTGATTTCTCAGCATTGGCACACTGGATTACTACAAGATAGGTATCATTTTTTTTTATTGTACTAGGACCTATCTGGCCCAGAGGCCAAACAGGAGCCCAAGAGGTAAGGGGGCCCATTTCTACCCCCAAAGAAGGTGGAATTTTGTTCCTTCCTCTTTGTATCCATCTGCAATCTGGGTTACGGTATAGTGTAAATTGTGCATCACTTGCGCTATCAGTTCATTAATTAATGACCTTTCAGCAGCAGCAGTGCACTGGATTGAGACCAAAGATGGGGGGTGAAGTATTAGCAGATATTACAGCGCTGTCACGGATCGGCGGGGTATCATTGCTGCGGGGGGGCCTCTCCTGTTCTGCACATGTTGAGTGGAAGAGACTTGGGAACAGGAAGCTGCACAGATTGGGCCAAATCGTTTTATTTATGTGGTTTTTTATAATCCTTTGGATTAAATTTCAGAAAATTTCACAGTTTAGAGTCATACAAAGAAAAAGTTTCCTTTTATGTTCGCATTTTAAAGAAAAAAAAAAAGCATGGAGTGGAAACAGATGTGCTTCCCAGGATCCAGATGTGGCACGTGTGAAGGAAGGCGGAAAGGGAAAAACAGCGGAAAAACAGTAGCAAGATTAACATGTGCTGCCTACAGCAGCGCCGATATCTGGAGGAATCCACCAGAGGTTAATAGAGGACATATTGAGATAATTAGCTTCATGTACAGCCGAAAACTAGTAAACAGCAAACTACTTAAAGGGACAAGCAATATACAAAAGTAAGAGGTAGACGAAGGTCCATACAGACCGGAGCCAAACTACGACACCTGCACGGAAAATCCCGCGACCCTGCCAGCTTCAGAGCAACGCTAACGAGCTCTATAGTGAACATCTTGCAGGCGTGCGCTCCTTGCCGACAAAACCAGCAACAAGCCATAAACTATAGAATTAAAAATGCCTCCTTTATTGTGAAATGATTGTTTGCAATTTGCAATGTTACCTATTTACCCCTGATGAAGCACGTTGTGCGAAACGCTATTATGCTCTTAGAGCTGGCTGGGCATCTCGACTTCCTTCTTACCTCTAGATGGTATTATTATATCTGACTCTGTATTATATATCTATATGGTTTCCCTATATATGTGCTTTCATTAGAATGGCTGCCACCATGGCATGGACTATTAGATCTATACTTCCTATTCACTCTAAACTTTCTGCATTTACATATATGTATTTTTGTCCGTGGTGTCACACACACACACATATATATATATATATATATATATATATATATATATATATATATATATATATACACACACACATACACAGCTCTGGCAAAAATTAAGAGACGACTGCCCAGTTTTCTCTACATATCCGGCAGCCATTCCATTCCAGTGTCAGTTGAATTCCAACCACCGTCCACCTCATTCTACTTAATGGGCTTCTGATTAGGTCAGTGTTTCCCAAACTCCAGTCCTCTTGGTCCCCACAGGTCATGTTTTCAGGATTTCCATAGTATTGCACAGGTGAGAGAATTCCTGATGCCTTGATGATACTTCCATCACCTGTGCAATACTAAGGAAATCCTGAAAACATGACCTGTGGGGTCCGTGGGGACTGGAGTTTGGGAAACACTGGATTAGGTGATCACCTGAACCAAATCTTATGTAACGAGGGAAAGTATAAAAAACACTGCTGTGGTCTTCACAATCCTCTTGCAATAGGACAAGCTGGATGGCAAAACAAGTGCTAGGAATAGCCCAAAAGTAATTGGAATGAAAAAATAACTTTTAACCATGCCAAAGGAGCTGAAAAGAAACGTCTTGAGTGAGGAAAAGAAGGGCTCAATTCTGGCTTTTCTAGCAGAGGGATACAGTGAGCGTCATGTTGCCTCCATCCTTAAAATTTGGAAGATGGCAGTCCATTACAACAAGGTCAAGCAGCAGACATTGGGGACAACAAAGCTACAGACCGGCAGAGGGCGAAAGCGACTCTCCACTGACCGGGATGACCGTCATCTTATTCCAATGTCACTCAGCAACCGCAGGATGACATCAAGTGACCTACAAAAGGAATGGCAAATGGCAGCCGGGGTGAAGAGCACGGCAGGAACAGTTCATAACCGGTTCCTAGAGGCCTCAAGTCATGTAAAGCTAGAAAAAAGCCTTCCATCAATGAGAAGCAAAGGAGAGCCAGCCTGAAGATGACCAAAGACCATAAGGATTGGACCATAGAGGACTGGAGTAAGGTCATCTTCTCTGATGAGTCTAATTTTCAGCTTTGCCCAACACCTGGTCGTCTAATGGTTAGACGGAGACCTGGAGAGGCGTACAAGCCACAGTGTCTGCACCCACTGTGAAATATGGTGGAGGATCGGTGATGATCTGGGGATGCTTCAGCAAGGCTGGAATTGGGCGAAGGACGTATGAATCCAGCCGCATACAAGGTTATCCTGGAAAAACACTGGCTTCCTTCTGCTCAGGCAATGGTCCCCAACTCTGAGGACAATGCCCCATGCCACACAGCTAGGTCAATCAATGTGTGGATGAAGGAGCGTCACATCAAGACCCTGTCATGGCCGCCCAATCTCCAGACCTGAACCCCATGGAAAACCTCTGGAATGTAATCAAGAGGAAGATGGACGGTCACAAGCCATCAAAGAAGAACGGCAGGAGTGGCATAAGGTCACCCAAAAGCAGCGTGAAAGACTGGAGGAAAGCAGCCAAGACGCAGGAAAGCCGGGATCAAAAATCATGGATATTCCACCAAGTATTGATGTCTGAACTCTGCCTGAGATAAAGCACGAGGATTGTTGTTTCTAAATGAATAAGAACTTGTTTTCTTGGCATTATTTGAGGTCTGGAAGCACTGGATCTCTGGATCACTGGATCTCTGGATCACTGGATCTCTGGATCTCTGCTTCTCTGCTTCTTTTTTATTATTTTGACGATTTCTCATTTTCTGCAAATAAATGCAAATTTTTTAGCTTTGAATTTCGGAGACAAGTTGTCAGTAGTTTATAGACTAAAACAACAATGTCCATTTTACTCAAAAATATACAAATAGACCTAGAAAGAGAAACAGCAGAGACAATGAAAATTTTGCAGTGGTCTCTTAATTTTTGCCAGAGCTGTATATATATATATATATATCTCATATGCATTTGCATAAGATGTCTTTAAGTTTGTTTTACTTTTTTATTTGTCCTGCCACCCCAGCCCCCTTTTTCTCCTTTTCATTGTGTGGATTATATGTTGTAATTTTATATATATATTTTTTCTATGTTTTTATTTCTGTGTACTAATAAAGCTTATTATGTTTTTTTTTTTGGTGATATTTGGTCATAATCATGCTTTTTTTTTTTCAGTGGGTTATTTGTTTCACATTTTTTGTATGAGGCCCTGTATAGGATTTCTTTCTGTTATTTTACCCATTTGAAGGAGGTTTCGCATTGAACAAAATATATAAAATGTCCTATAAACAGTGAGTTATATGACGTACTAATATTCTTCAATTATCAATGAGACCTTGATTTTCAGCCATAGCCTATAGTCCCGGCCTCGGCAGCTCTATTTCAGGCGTGTGATTGACACAGGGCAGCGTTTCCCATTTTGGTACATGGTTGGAGCAGTATATGGAGGGGGCTGGCCTACTGGCTCATTTCAATGGCTAACTCAACACAACAATAGAGAAGGGAGTTAATTTACTTATCGAAATGAGCCCCCTACAGTAGAAAAAAAAAAATCTTAGATTTGATGATGCTGGTGTACTTACGGTGAAAATCTATGTCGCAATGGCTCAGGAGATTTGCAGGGGAAACGTAAACCTAACTCCTTTTTGCAAATGATGCCCAAAAAAAATTACATACAGTATATATACTATTTTAAAGAGTTAATGACCGCACTGTTTTGGATAGGGAAAAGTTAGTTTTTGTATTTTATAATACAGTAGAAGTAAAATCCCGTCCTGCCGTCGTTCCCCACTTTTGCCACAAGATGGCCTCGTTTCACTACATAAACAGCGTGCACCTGCTGCGCATCAGATCCTGTCACTTCTCTGGAAACTTACATTGTTTTTTATGTCTGTACATCCTCTTCCACTATATCTATAGCCAACAGAAGAAAAAACAAAAAAAAAAACAATGCATGTAAAATGTGTTTTCTGCCCAACATAAGTGAAAAACCTCCCAATGATTTTCACGGGCCCATAGACTTCTATGGCTGATTTTTATCCGTGACGCAGATAATCGGTTTAGATAATACCCAATAAACACGCGAGGAGCTACACCGAGACAACCCAACAATCCGCAGCAGTTTATGGACTTGTTAGCACAGGTCGAATATGCTGCTGATTTTCTGTAATGATACGTCCTCACAATGAGTTTTTGGTGAGTTTTTTTACGCTTTGGGTGCAGAAAATCTGCAACATCAAAAACTCACCAAAAATTCATCATGGGAACCTAGCCTAAGATTTTCTGACACCGTGGATGAAATGTCATGAAATATAACCTATGTGCTGCGGAGAGAATCTGCAGCATAAATTAAACGGTGCAAGTTAATTTATGCTGGAGATTTAATTCTTTGCAACAAAAAAAGGTGAAATTTGTAACATTTTCCGCAGCAAAATTTGCATAATTTGTGTGAACGTTGTGTGAACGTACTCCGAGAGTCAGCAATTTCCCCAAATAAATTTTTCATTTTTTTTTTTTTTTCAAAAGAGGAAATAAATTAATACTCAGTCTGTTAAGAGTACGTTCACACAGAGTTCTTTTGATGCATTTTTTTTTGTCTGCATGAAAAAAAATACAGCATTTGTGGTGTTTTTTAATACATTTTTTTTTAACTAAGCCATTTTGATCTCAATTGGGAAAAAAACTGCAGTAAAAAAAAAAATAAAAAAAATGACAATTTTATTATTTTTTTTAATGCACTGAGGGAATGAGATTTTGCTTTTTACAATAAATGCCGCATTTCTTTCTGCACGTAAAAAATTGCACTCGGAAGAATACGTTACGTGTGAACGAGCCCTTACCCGAGACACAGAAGATAAAAACAGGCGCTCTTTGTTGTATCCATATTCAATGTTTGCTTCTCAATTTAGGATATGAGAAATAGCTTATCACTCGGCGGCTGAGAGCCATGCCAGCATTAATACGGTAACACATATTAGGTGATATAAACGTTGCCTGAGTTTATCTTCATTAAACTGTAAAAAGAAAAGAGCGCCGCAGTGATTTTTATGATAGAGTGAAATTATAAAGAAACTTTGGAGGAGATTCACAAGTGCTGACATTTTTAAAATTTCCTCATATTTCATGCGCACATCTTTTTTTTTTTCTTTCTCCTTTTTAATGTTTGTCGTTTCTGTTGAACAAGCGTAAAGAAACCAAATCAATATGGGTTCAAATAAAAAGGGGAATTTACTGTCCGTCCCCAATATAATACAGTCCGGAGGTGGACGATCGGACAATCCGTATTACTGGACATTCATCTGGAAAGGTTCGCCCTAATGATCATACATTGGGAGAAACTCTTCTCCATTTGTTCCATACGTCGCCATTTGTAAGATCTCGGCTTGCCGTCAGGAAAAAGTAACATGTCCTGATTAGGATGGGTTTTCTGTCTCTGCGGGTAAACTATGAGGTTTCCATTCGCTTATAGAAGGCAGGGATCTTGAAATCTGCGACAAAATATATTCGATGATTGCAGAACTTTTAATTATGTAACGATCAGGTTTTAGGAACAAATAACTGGAAAGCTCTTAGAATCAAAATGGCCATAAAGAAGATGAAGACGTTCACAGGCTCTTGGTTTGTTTAAATTTTTTTTGTGTACAACTTAAAAAAAAAAAGATTAAAAAAAAATTTAATGAAATATATATATACAGTAGAGACCAAAAGTTTGGACACACCTTCTCATTTAAAGATTTTTCTGTATTTTCATGACTATGAAAATTGTACATTCACACGGAAGGCATCAAAACTATGAATTACCACATGTGGAATTATATACTTAACAAAAAAGTGTGAAACCACTGAAAATATGTCTTATATTCTAGGTTCTTCACAGTAGCCACCTTTGCTTTGATGACTGCTTTGCACACTCTTGGCATTCTCTTGATGAGCTTCAAGAGGTAGTCACCGGAAATGGTCTTCCAACAATCTTGAAGGAGTTCCCAGAGATGCTTAGCACTTGTTGGCCCTTTTGCCTTCACTCTGCGGTCCAGCTCACCCCAAACCATCTCGATTGGGCTCAGGTCTGGTGACTGTGGAGGCCAGGTCATCTGGTGTAGCACCCCATCACTCTCCTTCTTGGTCAAATAGCCCTTACACAGCCTGGAGGTTGTTTGGGGTCATTGTCCTGTTGAAAAATAAATGATGGTCCAACTAAACACAAACCAGATGGAATAGCATGCCGCTGCAAGATGCTGTGGTAGCCATGCTGGTTCAGTATGCCTTCAATTTTGAATAAATCCCCAACAGTGTCACCAGCAAAGCCCCCCCACACCATCACACCTCCTCCTCCATGCTTCACGGTGGGAACCAGGCATGTAGAGTCCATCCGTTCACCTTTTCTGCGTCGCACAAAGACACGGTGGTTGGAACCAAAGATCTCAAATTTGGACTCATCAGACCAAAGCACAGATTTCCACTGGTCTAATGTCCATTCCTTGTGTTCTTTAGCCCAAACAAGTCTCTTCTGCTTGTTGCCTGTCCTTAGCAGTGGTTTCCTAGCAGCTATTTTACCATGAAGGCCTGCTGCACAAAGTCTCCTCTTAACTAGAGATGAGCGTTGTTCTACTCGAACTGTTCGCCAATCTCAAATTCGAGCTGTTTTGGGCGGTGTTCGAGCCGTTCGGCGAACACGAACAATTTGAGAAAAATTCGGCTGTTCGAGGTTATGTTCGATAACTGTTCGTGCACCAAAATAATAACTGGATTTTTTCTCAGTAATGATGAAAATTAATGCTAATCCGCAGTTTGAGTGTACAGCGGGGCGGGGGGAGGGGCAGGGGATGGATCTCTGCAGGAACAATGAAGATCTCCATTTTTTTTTCTCTTTCCCGCATTTGCAGTGGGGAGGTGCAATCTGTCAGCCTATCAGCAGCGCACACACGGAGCGAAGTGCTTTTTTTCACACAAGCAAGGGCATGTGTCATTGGCAGTGTATGTCACATGTCCTTGCCCTATAAGACCAAGCCATTTTCCCCGTCGCCACCATTTTCTCACTGCTGCAGCTGCGTGTTAGACGGCACCGCTGTTGCTGTGTGGGCTATACCTTGTTAATTTCAAGCCAATTTTCGCACAAATATACAGATAGCTTGGGAGTAGGGAATAGTTGTGATTGCAGTCCTTTTAAGGACTAGGTTACAGCATTTCCTACGACTTTTATCAGGCAGGTCTGTGCTCTTAAATAGATAGGTTGTGGGAGTAAAGACTAATTGTAATTGGAGTCCTTTTCAGGACTAGGTTACATCAGTTCCTATCAGTTTTTGCCAGGCAGGTCTGTGCCAGTGCTGTGCAAGTTTTTTTCACAGCATTTGGCTGAATCTAGCAAAGCTAATCCTTTTTGGCCTATTGCAGAGTGTGTTAGTCAGTGGAGTAGCCTATCTGTGTTGCAAGATATACCACCTGTGTATAGAATACCAATTTTTTTACTGCACCTAGTGAAGTAAAATCTTTTGGGCATAGCATCATTCTATTAGTCCATCTATACTGACCTCCATCAGGTTGCAAACTGAATCTAATTTTTTTCTGCATCTAGCTCTGAAAAAATATTTGGCCTTCTAGCAGTGTGTGGGACTTGTTCTATTAGTCCATCTATACTGACCTCCATCAGGTTGCAAACTGAATATATTTTTTTCTGCATCTACCTCTGAAAAAAATATTTGGGCTTCTAGCTGTGTGTGGGACTTGTTGTATTAGTCCATCTATACTGACCTCCATCAGGTTGCAAACTGAATATATTTTTTTCTGCATCTACCTCTGAAAAAATATTGGGCTTCTAGCTGTGTGTGGGTCTTGTTCTATTAATCCATCTATACAGACCTCCATCAGGTTGCAAACTGAATCTAATTTTTTTCTGCATCTAGCTCTGAAAAAATATTTGGCCTTCTAGCAGTGTGTGGGACTTGTTCTATTAGTCCACCTATACTGACCTCCATCAGGTTGCAAACTGAATATATTTTTTTCTGCATCTACCTCTGAAAAAATATTGGGCTTCTAGCTGTGTGTGGGTCTTGTTCTATTAATCCATCTATACAGACCTCCATCAGGTTGCAAACTGAATATAATTTTTTTCTGCATCTAGCTCTGAAAAAATATTTGGCCTTCTAGTAGTGTTTCGGACTTTCTCTATTAGTCCATCTATACTGACCTCCATCAGGTTGCAAATTAAAAATAATTTTTATCTGCATCTACAGTACCTCTGAAAAAATATTTGGGCTTCTAGCTGTGTGTGGGACTTGTTGTATTAGTCCATCTATACTGACCTCCATCAGGTTGCAAACTGAATATATTTTTTTCTGCATCTACCTCTGAAAAAATATTTGGGCTTCTAGCAGTGTGTGGGACTTGTTCTATTAATCCATCTATACAGACCTCCATCAGGTTGCAAACTGAATATATTTTTTTCTGCATCTACCTCTGAAAAAATATTTGGGCTTCTAGCAGTGTGTGGGACTTGTTCTATTAATCCATCTATACTGACCTCCATCAGGTTGCAAACTGAATATATTTTTTTCTGCATCTACCTCTGAAAAAATATTGGGCTTCTAGCTGTGTGTGGGACTTGTTGTATTAGTCCATCTATACTGACCTCCATCAGGTTGCAAATTGAATATAATTTTTTTCTGCATCTAACCCAGCCAATAGTTTTGGCCTAATACCACAGTTTGGCCACTCAGCTCTGCTCGGTTACCATCCATTGTTTTTTTGTGCAAACAACTCCAGAGTTGTGAATTAGTTAACCACCAAAATGAGTGGAAAAAGGCCTGCTGCTGGTGGAAAGGGGAATAGGTGTGTTGGGAAGGGGAAAAAAGGTTGTGTCCGTGGGGTAGGTGTTAAAGCAACAGTAACATCTGCAGAAGAAAGACCATCTTCCAGCCAAACTAAAATGTCTACTTCTTTTAGCGGACAATGTGATAAGATCCCTTTCTTACGGCCACGCCAATCGCTACAAATTCCAGATGAGGCACAAAAACAGCAGGTGCTTCAACGGATATCAAGTGCTCCTTTAAGTGGGCTCTCCTCCACATCAACTTCAACATCACAAATACTCCAGTCCTCAAAGGTGTCACCCAAATCGCACTTGCTTCCTCACAGCTCCCAAATCTCCAGCTGCCCGTCTGAGTATGAGGTAGAACAGATGGTTGAGTCTGCAGAGCTGTTTACTCATACTATAGCCTGGGAATCAGAGGTCGACTCCAGCGCTTCTGTGAATCCAGACGAGGAAATGATCTGCACTGATGCCCAGAATCTTTATGAGTCGGATCCAGGACCAGACGCAGAAGGTTCTGACCATAATGTAGACCCTCATTCCCAAACAGTAACTCCTGTTGGTGGAGACAATGAGGAAGACGATGATAAGACTCAAATACCTGATTGGAGCGACAACTTTAGTTTTTTGTCAGGGCAGGAACAGGTTGGCTCTGAGGACGACGGGTGTGATAACACACAGGGTGATGATGATGAGGTTGGAGATCCCACTTACTGTCAACCCACAGTCAGCCAAGAGATGAGGTCAGCAGAGGAGGTGGAGGAAGATGCTAGTGACGACGAGGTCAGGTTGCGCCTTCCTGGACAGAGACGTAGTACTGGAAGCACGTCAACAACTGCATCCTCAAACACATCGCTGCCTCTCACCACAAGTCGTGGTGGCTCTTCAGGTCGCATGGGTGCTAAGCCTTGCATAGCCTGGGCATTTTTTCAGATCGATAAAGATGACCCAACTCGTGTTATCTGTAACATTTGTCAGCAAAAGCTAAGTAGAGGCCAAAAAATACATAGTTTGAGTACTTCATGCATGAACCGGCACATGGACATGAAGCATAAGTTGCAGTGGGAAGCTCAGTGTGCTACAATGCGGCCTAGCCGGCCGGGCCAACCACCGTCTGCCATATCTTGTGCATCCGCGGCCTCTTCATCCTCTGTGACTGGGGGGACAGCAGTCACAATTGTTTTGGGGGCGCAGACCTGCCACCTCTTTACCCGCAACAGCCAGCGTGATTGGCAGGTCATCATTTTCTTTGGAGGTGGTAATGTGACACCCCAGGGGTCTGGTTGCCACGGTGATAGAGATATTATGTCTGAGAGCAGGTGGGAGGTCCTTTGGTCAGGGATCCTGTGCATGCCACACCTCCTGCCCAGTCTTGGGAGGGGAAGAACTTCCCCTATAAAAACCCGGGGCTGAAGCAGGGTTAGCAGTCAAGGAGAGTAGAGACAAGAAACAGTCACAGGAAGAAACAGCAGAAGCTCAGTGGGAGCAATACTACTACAAGTCAGGGGCTGGCAGCTGCAGAGCTCGCCCTGACTGAGAAGCTTTCTTACCGGACCCGGCGTCCGAGGCTGTGGGGACTAACTCTTACCCAGCAGCAGAAGCCGACCGGCAGGGGATTTCAGGTCCTCAGGCCCAGAAACCCGAAGGCACGGTCACACGCGTGGGACCAGCACCGCCATCGTGGAGCGGAAGCCATTAGAAGGCCCCGAGTCACCGGCCATACGGGTGAGCACCACACGGTACACTCAGGGACGTGGGCTACTTATATCCGCTTCTAGCAAGGTAGCCAGAAGAGTACAGTCAGTTTGGGAGGCCTACAACTCCGCCTGGCCAGGGGAGATCCCATCTGCTCAAGGACTGACCAGGCCCCGTTCACTAGCAAGTACTCCGGGAGGGTCTATCGTTGTTACCAGTAAAGACCCTGAATTACACCGCACCGTCTCTGAGTGGTTCCTGCTACCCCCATCATCCACATCTGCTGCCCTGAGGCCATACCCCTCCCGTTGGGGGTTATACCATCTACGCTGCACCATCCATCCACCGGCCTCAGCGGACTGTCCTGCAGCGGCAGCTCCATAGATGCATTCAACGGGTGGCGTAGTCGTCCTGCATCTACCGCTGTTACATCGCCGCTCAGTTTGACTCCCTGGGCACGGACCGGGTCACCGCCACGAGACTACAACCCTCAAGAGATCCGGCTCCGGGTAAGCTCCCGCGTGCGCAACGCAGCGCGACACAGTCCCAGGGGCGCGTCAACTTTGGCGTAGTCGGCAGGATTTCGTGCCCGCAACCACCGGGGACTGCGTGCCTGAAAAAGAGACTTTTCAAACTTACCTGTGGTGAAGATTCCCGCCATCCGGCGCCATCTTCAGCCTTCTTCCCGCCATCGGTGAAGTTTCCCGCCATCCGGCGCCATCTTCTGCCTTCTTCCCGCCATCCGTGGAGTTTTCCCGCCATTGGACGCCATCTTGAGGACGCCGCGCGGGAAGAAGAGGGGCGTGGACTCCGAAAGCGCGCGAGAACTGAAGCCCCGCCTCACGTCCGGACGTTGCGTAAGGTCCTGGAAGGAGCCCAGCAGACGCCGACGTCACAGGAGCGCGACGGAAGGTCCTCAACCCTGACGATCCACTGCGGAGCCGCGGCCTACGGAAGAGGATCATCGCAAGGTAGGCCACGGTCCACTAGGGGGGAGGAAGATGTCGGATACGGAGGAGAGCTTCACTGCCTCAACCCCCGCCAGCGCTACCGCTGCTGCAGTTATGCCCTTCACCATGCCCTATATCCCGGGAGCAGCTTGGCTACCCCAGTACTCAGGGGAGTCACATACCCTGCATGACTTTAGAGAAAAGCTGGATAGCCTCTTCCAGGTGTACCCCCTCACAGAAGAGCAAAAAGTGAGCATCCTGGTGGCCCAACTAACCGGGGCAGCCAAAAGGGAAGTAAAATCCTGGCCACCTGGGAGGAAGACTGTCGCAGGGATACTAACCCGGCTGAAGGACACCTTTGATACCCGCACCTCAGCCGAGATTAAGCTTAGATTCTACGGGTGCAAGCAGCGAGCGCATGAGAGTATAAGGGACTATGCACTAAACCTACAAGAGGCCCTGAGGGCCATTAAGCAGACCGACCCTGATGGAGTGGGAAACGAGGACAGGCTGTTGACCGAACAGTTTATAGAGGGACTGTATTGTAATACCCACCGAACCCAGTTGCGGGCAATGACCTTACAGGATCCCCATCTGGGCTTTGCACAGTTCAAGGACAGAGCCATCCGGGTGCTCCGAGAACCGGCACCGGGTGGCGTTGTGACCCACAAGCGCCCTGCTATCACTTACCACCAGGAGGCGGCGCCCTTGTCGGCAGGGCCTGTGGGAGCTGATGCGCAGGCTTTGGACAATGACCCGGCTCCAGACCTACACCATCAGGTCCAAGAGCTAGCTAAGAGCGTTGCTGCGCTAACCCGAACTGTGCAGTCTTTACAGGCTTCCACCCCAGGGAAGATCCAGCTGGCATCCGGACCGGAGGACATCCCGTGGCGTCGACCAAGGAGGACCCCACCGGCCAGAGGAAGACCCAGTGACCGATACAGCGAGGACGGACGACCCATCTTGCTGCAATCAACCTGGACATATGGCAAGGTACTGTTCTTTAAACGGGCACAACCTGGGGTAGAGGGCCAACCCCCAGGAAAAAGATCACCAGGCCCATCGAACTGGCGCGACAGATATGTGGGAGGACGTCCAGTCTTGCCTGTGGTACTGGATGGCATTCCCATGAGTGCCCTACTGGACACCGGGTCACAGGTCACCACCATCCCGTACGTGCTCTTTAAGCAGTACTGGAATGACTCGGATATTACCCGCTACCCTGACGACGACTTGAGTATCATCGCCAGCAATGGCCAGCCCGTGCCACAGATCGGATTTAAAGAGGTGACCATCAAAATCGGTAGAGTCGAACTGGCAGCACAGGGACTGATCATTGTAGATATTGACAAACATGAGAGTCACCCAAAAATAACTCTAGGAACTAATGTAATTGAAAATTGTCTTGCAGAGGTGATTTTCCTTTTACAGCAGGTTGCCAAGAACGCCAGCTCCGGCGAGCAGCGGGTGCTCCAGAAAGAGATCCGGGCACTGATGCGACGGCAACAGGTGGAACTCTCCGGCGGTGAGATTGGTAGCGTAAGAATGTGTGACCCTTTTCCTATTGCCATGCCCCCAAAAAGTGAAATGATGATTTGGTGCCGGGCAGCTATTGGTCTGAGAGGTAGAGATTACCAGGCAATGGTAGAACCAGTTTACTCAGACAGTAGGCCCACCATTTTGACAGCACGGGGGGTGGTCAATGTACGCCATGGGAGGGTGCCCGTTCGCATAATCAATATCGGGGAGAGGGAAGTGTACCTGCCCCGGTATGCCACGCTAGCCAAATTATATACCATTAACCAAAATGCTATACAATCTGTGGAACCCTTGCCTCCATCTCACCCGGAGGAAGGTAACGGCTCTAAGAAAACAAAGGAGGACTGGTGTCAGCAACTACATTTGGGTACTGACTCCACTCCCTCACATCAGAAACAGGGAGTCTATCGGGTGGTTCAAGAGTACGAGAGAGTGTTTAGTAAACACCCGTTAGACTTCGGGCGAGTCAAGGGGGTAGAACACCACATCCCCACGGGAGACCATCCTCCCATAAAAGAGAGGTATCGACCCGTACCCCCTGCACACTACCAACACGCCAAGGGGATGCTTAGAGACATGAAGGAGGCTGGGGTGATCAGGGATAGCTGTAGCCCCTGGGCAGCTCCACTAGTCTTAGTCCGAAAGAAAGACAACACCATGAGGATGTGTGTAGATTACCGGAAAATCAATCGTATCACACACAAGGATGCGTACCCCTTACCAAGGATAGAGGAGTCATTGGCTGCTTTAAGATCTGCTAACTTCTTCTCTACCTTGGATCTCACTAGCGGGTACTGGCAGGTTCCTGTAGCAGAGGCGGACCGGGAGAAGACCGCATTCACCACCCCGATGGGACTTAGCGAGTTCACCTGCATGCCGTTCGGACTCTGCAACGCACCGGGAACCTTCCAACGACTAATGGAGTGTTGTCTGGGCCACAGAAACTTCGAGACGGTCCTGTTGTACCTGGACGATGTCATCGTATATTCCAAGACGTATGAGGACCACCTGAAACACCTGGCGGAAGTGTTCGAAGCTCTGGCAAGTTACGGCCTAAAGGTGAAACCCTCCAAGTGTCACCTCCTGAAACCAAAGGTGCAGTACCTGGGACACGTGGTGAGCGCTGACGGAGTGGCTCCCGACCCTGATAAGATCACCGCAATTAAGGAATGGCCAAGCCCCTCCAGCGTAAAAGAAGTGCGGCAGTTCCTCGGGTTGGTAGGCTACTACCGAAGGTTTATTCCCGGTTTCACCAAAAAGGCAGCACCTATGCAGGACCTCCTGATAGGCCAGTCCCGGAAGGCCAAGAACCAGAAGCCGCCCTTCAAATGGGAGGAGCTGGAAGAAGAGTCCTTCCGCCAGCTGAAGATGGCCCTCACGGGGGACGAAATCCTGGCGTACCCGGATTATAGCCAGCCCTTTATCCTCTACACCGACGCCAGTAACATCGGGCTAGGAGCCGTACTGTCCCAGATCCAGCAGGGGAAGGAACGAGTAATCGCCTACGCCAGCCGAAAACTGCGACCCACCGAAAGGAACCCCGAGAATTACAGCTCATTTAAGCTAGAGTTCCTGGCCGTAGTATGGGCAGTCACCGAGCGCTTTAAGCATTACCTCGCTTCTTCCCGGTTCACCGTGTACACGGATAACAACCCGTTGACACACCTGGACACGGCAAGACTCGGTGCCCTGGAGCAGAGGTGGATGGCCCGTCTGTCCAACTACGAGTTCACAATCAAATACCGGGCAGGACGCTCCAATACCAACGCGGACGCCCTGTCCAGGATGCCCAACCTGCCGGACGGAGGAGAAGATCCGGAGGGACTGGAAGAAGTTGAACTCCCTGCGTTCCACCGTCATGGGACTATTCAGTATTCCCACCAGGTAAGGAGTAAGCAGACTGCTACGTTGAACCCCTTACCCCACTACAACTGGGCGGAAACGCAAGACAGCGACCCTGCCGTCCGACTGGTGAAGGAGATGCTGACTCGGCCGGAGGCTCGCCTTGAACCAGACGCTCCGGAGGAAGCCAAACAACTATGGGCAGAGAAGAGTCGACTGTTCCTTTACAAAGGGAAGTTGTGCCGCAGAATGGTTAACTCCCGGACGCATGAATTACTCTGGCAAGTAGTGGTGCCACGAAGGGACGCAGCCATGGTGATGGAGGCATACCACGACGGAGCTGGGCACTTCGGGTGGAAGAAGCTGGAGTTCCTGCTGCGCGAGCGGTTCCACTGGGTAGGCATGAGGGGAACCATTGAGAAGTGGTGCAGAGACTGTGGCCCGTGCAACCTGAGAAGGAAGGACCGTGCCAGCCAGAAGACTCCCCTGCAGTCCATCGTCACCCGGCAACCGTTGGAACTGGTAGCCTTGGATCATGTAAAACTGACCCCAAGCAGAAGTGGCTACGTCTACGCGTTAACCATCGTGGATCATTACTCCCGGTTTCTGGTTGTCGTCCCCGTCAAGGACTTAACGGCTCAAACAGCAGCTAGAGCCTTCCAGCAGCACTTTTGCCGTCCACACGGGTACCCGGACCAAGTGCTGACGGACCAGGGACCTGCCTTTGAAGCGGAGGTCTTCCAGGAATTCTGCAATCTGTATGGCTGCCGGAAGATAAGGACGACACCCTACCATCCGCAAACTAATGGACTTTGTGAGAAAATGAACCAGGTGGTAATGGATCTTCTAAAAACGTTGCCCCTGGAAGAACGCAGTCTGTGGCCTGAGAAGTTGCCCGATCTGGTGGACCTATACAACCACATCCCGGTAGGTTCCACCAACTGTACCCCGGCTTACCTAATGAGGGCAAGACCTGGTAAGTTACCTGTTGACCTGGAAATGGGAGTCCTGACACCCGAGGACACTTCACCAGAAACAGACTGGGACACAGAGAGGCAGCAGCAGTACCGGAGAGTACAGGAGAGCGTGGAGCGAAGTCTCTGTCAGGCTAGGGAAAGACAAGAGAAAACTTACAACCAGTATGCTCCCGCTGTTCCCCTGGTACCCGGAGAGCAGGTCTTGAAGAGGAAGAGACGGCTCCACAAGTTGGATGACCAGTGGGAGAAGGACCCGTACACCGTACTGCCCTCAAGCCATGAGAACCCGAAGGTTTGTACCATCAGTAAAGACGGAGGGGAAACCACCGCCATTGTATCCCGGGACCACCTGAAGAAGTGTCCCGAACAACTGAGGAACCCTGAAGAGGAACAAGAAGACCATCGACCCGTAGAGGAAAGGGAAGATATGGTTAGTACTGTGCTCGGGGACTTCCCTCGGTCTTGGACTCAAGTCAATGGTGCAGTTGTGGTACCCGTACTCACCTTCCTCCAACCAGCATCCCAAGCACCTACGGAGCAACAGGTAGAGCTGGAAGAACAGCCGGTCCAGGAGGCAGAAGACTCCACACAAGCAGAACAGGAGGATCAACCCTCTGCTTATAGTGAGCCTGCCGTACCCCTAGTGAGACAAAGAGCCGGTAGACAGCTGCCCAGTTTACCCTTGACAGCTCCTACACCCTGTAGTTCAGGGCCAGACAGTCAGCTCCGTAGGTCCACTAGGGCCACTAGAGGCCAGTTACCCGCACGCTGGAGGATTTGAAGTGTATAAATTGTTTTATTTATGTTTATCTGTGTATTGTTGCTTGTGTATAATTTTGTGTTTCCAGTTATTTTTAGGAATCCTTGGTGGATTTACCGGGAATCCTTGTACATAGTTGGAGCGTAACCCAGGATGGACTAGAGACTGTTAAGGACTCGGGGTAGGACAGACCCCTACCTGGTTACGTCTCCCTGTTTTGGTGAAATGGACACCTTGCTTTCTTCAAAGACTGCACCCGGTTACGGACATGCCGTGACCACCTTTATGTGTTTCTTATTGTATTGTTATTGTTATATCTTGTTATGTTTTTCTAAAATATGTTTAGTCCCTAAATTTCACTAGGGGGGAATGTGACACCCCAGGGGTCTGGTTGCCACAGTGATAGAGATATTATGTCTGAGAAAAAACCCGGGGCTGAAGCAGGGTTAGCAGTCAAGGAGAGTAGAGACAAGAAACAGTCACAGGAAGAAACAGCAGAAGCTCAGTGGGAGCAATACTACTACAAGTCAGGGGCTGGCAGCTGCAGAGCTCGCCCTGACTGAGAAGCTTTCTTACCGGACCCGGCGTCCGAGGCTGTGGGGACTAACTCTTACCCAGCAGCAGAAGCCGACCGGCAGGGGATTTCAGGTCCTCAGGCCCAGAAACCCGAAGGCACGGTCACACGCGTGGGACCAGCACCGCCATCGTGGAGCGGAAGCCATTAGAAGGCCCCGAGTCACCGGCCATACGGGTGAGCACCACACGGTACACTCAGGGACGTGGGCTACTTATATCCGCTTCTAGCAAGGTAGCCAGAAGAGTACAGTCAGTTTGGGAGGCCTACAACTCCGCCTTGCCAGGGGAGATCCCATCTTCTCAAGGACTGACCAGGCCCCGTTCACTAGCAAGTACTCCGGGAGGGTCTATCGTTGTTACCAGTAAAGACCCTGAATTACACCGCACCGTCTCTGAGTGGTTCCTGCTACCCCCATCATCCACATCTGCTGCCCTGAGGCCATACCCCTCCCGTTGGGGGTTATACCATCTACGCTGCACCATCCATCCACCGGCCTCAGCGGACTGTCCTGCAGCGGCAGCTCCATAGCTGCATTCAACGGGTGGCGTAGTCGTCCTGCATCTACCGCTGTTACATCGCCGCTCAGTTTGACTCCCTGGGCACGGACCGGGTCACCGCCACGAGACTACAACCCTCAAGAGATCCGGCTCCGGGTAAGCTCCCGCGTGCGCAACGCAGCGCGACACAGGCCCAGGGGCGCGTCAGTAACACCAGCTGGTGTTGAGCGCTGTCCGACATCAATAGCACCACCTTTGGATCAAGGCAACCTAACATGTCCGCCTGCATCTTCCTCACAGACCGGCAGTTTGCCGGGGACACCCTTATCAACCCCGTCTAAGCACAACAGCCAGCCCTCGGTCCCTCAGTTGTGGACAAGTAAAAGACCATTTCCTCCTAGCCATGAGAAAGCTAAGAGGTTGAATTTCACCATCTGCAAGCTCTTGGCTACAGAAATGCTGCCTTTCCGCCTGGTGGACACAGAGGATTTTCGAGAGCTTATGTCCGTCGCAGTGCCCCAGTACCAGATGCCCAGTCGGCACTACTTCTCAAAGAAAGGTGTGCCTGCGCTCCACCAGCATGTCGCACACAACATCACCGCTTCTTTGAGAAACTCTGTGTGTGACAGGGTGCATTTCACCACAGACACTTGGACGAGTAGGCATGGACAGGGGCGTTACATGTCGCTGACTGGGCACTGGGTAACTATGGTGACAGCAGGACAAGGGGCTGCTGTCCAAGTCTTGCCGTCCCCACGAGTTGTGCGTCAATCCTCTTTATGTCAAAGTTCCTCCACTGCTTCTGCCTCCTCAACCTCCTCTCGGTCTTCCACCTGCACCCAAAGCCTGTCTGGTCATGCCACAAGCTTTCTAACTGCGCAGAAGGGATCCTGCACACCTCCTTACTATGCTGGCAGTAGGGCTCAACGTCATCAGGCGGTTTTTACTTTGAAATGTCTGGGAAATGTGAGTCACACAGCTGAGGAGTTGTGGTCAGCTCTGGAGAACCAATTTCATGAATGGCTGTCTCCACTGGACCTGAAACCAGGGAAGGCCGTGTGCGACAATACTGCAAACCTGGGTGCGGCCCTTCGCCGGGGCAATGTCACACACGTGCCTTGTATGGCTCACGTGTTGAACCTGGTTGTCCAGCAATTTTTAGCCCACTATCCCAGACTAGATGGCCTTCTGCAGAGGGCACGGTCGCTGTGTGCTCACTTCCGCCGTTCGCATCCCGCAGCTCAGCGACTTACATCTCTACAGAAGTCGTTGGGCCTGCCACTTCACCGGCTAAAATGCGATGTGCCTACCCGGTGGAATTCAACTCTGCACATGTTGCAGCGACTGTGGCAGCACCGACAAGCCCTGGTGCAATACGTTCTGACGTATAGCCTGGGCCAACGAGATCCAGAGGTGGGGCAAATCACGCTGGAGGAGTGGTCTCAGATCAGGGACCTATGCACCCTTCTGCACAGTTTTGAAATGGCGACGAAGATGTTTAGTGCTGATGATGCCATTATCAGCATGACTATTCCGGTGATTTACATGCTGGAGCACATGTTAAACAGAATTCGGAGTCAGGTGGTGGCACAAGAGGAGGTGGAGGAAGTAGAGGAGGAGGAGTTGTATGCGGAAGGGCTAACATCTGCAAGGTCCAGACGGTCGGCAGCACCAAGGCGGCAGGCATGTGAGGGTGGGGGAGATGGTTTTACCAGGGCGCATGGTAGCAGCCAAACTAGTGAGGAAGGTGCAGGAGCCCAGGAAGAAGTGGAGGACGAACTGATGGAAGACTCATCAGATGAGGGAGACCTTGATCACATTTCTGTTGTGCGAGGTTGGGGGGAGAGGACAGAGGAAGGAAGCATGATTGTTACCTCGCCACCAACACAACAGGGACTTAGTGCTCCTGGATGCGCAACACACATGAGTGCCTTCTTGCTGCACTACCTGCAACATGACTCTCGAATTGTGAGAATTAGAAATAATCCTGACTACTGGGTTGCCACACTGTTAGATCCCCGGTACAAAAGTAAATTTGCCGAAATTATTCCTGCCATAGAAAGGGATGCACGCATGCAGGAGTATCAGCAGAGACTGTTGCAGAATCTTACATGTGCTTTTCCACAAAACACCAGTGGTGCACGTAGTGAATCTCACAGTTCCAACTTGCCAACCGTGGGACCGTCAAGTGTTCAGCACTCAAACCGTAACAGAACCACAGTATCTGCTGGTAACATCAATTTTGGGGAATCATTTCACCACTTTTTTAGCCCATCCTTTGCAAGGCCACAGGAGACAAGAAGTCTGACACATAGTCAACGCCTAGAGACGATGGTACAGGAGTATCTCCAAGTAAACATTGAAGCCACGACTGTGTCACTGGACCCTTGCTCTTTTTGGGCTTCCAATCTGGATAAATGGCCGGAGCTAGCCACTTACACCTTGGAGATCTTGTCATGCCCCGCAGCCAGCGTTCTGTCTGAACGTGTGTTCAGCGCTGCTGGTGGTGTGCTGACAGATAAGCGCACGCGGCTCTCCACTGATAATGTAGACAGACTCACGTTCATAAAGATGAACAAATCATGGATCCGAAACGACTTTTCTACCCCTGTGTCATCCTGGGGAGAGTAAAAGCTTGATGATTGGTTAAAATCACCCTACCAACCGTTTTAAGCTTTCAAATTACTAATCATGTTTATCTGTATCTTGACTGGAAAATAATTTGGGCTTTGTAGCAGTGTGCAGCACTGATCCTATTAGGCCATCTATAATAAGCTCCACCAGATTTAAAATTAAAAATAATTTTTAGCTGCATCTAGCCCGGAAAATAATTTTGGGGCTCCGAGATGCGCAAGACACATAAGTGCCTTCTTGCTGCACTACCTGCAGCATGACCCTCATATTGTCAGAATTCGAAGTAATCATGACTACTGGGTTGCCACACTCTTAGAACCCCCAAACTTTTCGATCAACCTTTTCATTTTAATAAAGACCAAAAAAATGGTCATTTTTGAAATTATAAGCATTAGCAGGTTGTTAGAAACTGAAATCAAACAGTTTTCAACTCAAAACTTTATTCTAGGTGATGTTACATTTTCACATAGGACCCCTTGTTCGAAAGGAGCTTCTGAACTCTCTCGTCCATTGAATTTGTCAGGTTTTGGATGGTTTCTGCTTCAATTGTTTTGCATGAGGACAGAATACCCTCCCAGAGCTGTTGCTTAGATGTGAACTGCCTCCCGCCATCATAGACACTCCTTTTAATGATGCTCCAAAGGTTCTGAATGGGGTAGAGGTCAGGGGAGCATGGGGGTCACACCATAAGTTTGTCCCCTTTTATGCCCATATCAGCCAGAGATGCAGATGTTTTATGTGCAGCATGAGATGGTGCATTATCATGCAGAAAAATGATCTTGCTGTGAAATACACGGTTCTTCTTCTTGAACCATGGCAGGAAGTGCTGTTTGAGAAAATCCACATACATTATGGAGTTCATCTTTAGCGCCTTCAGGGATCCTAAAGGGGCCGACAATCTCTCTCCCCATGATTCCAGCCCAAAACATTACTCCACCTCCTCCTTGTTGGCGCTGTAGTCGTGTTTGCGTGGGGTGTCCATCAACCAGCCATCCTCCACTCCATCCATCTGGACCATCGAGCGCTGCACGGCACTCATCCGTGAACAAAACAGTTTTGAAATCAGTCTTCATGTAATGTTTGGCCCACTGGAGGCGTTTCTGCTTGTGTGAAGTAGATAGAGGAGGTCGACAGGATGGCGTATGCACAGCTGCAAACCTCTGAAGGACCCTGCATCTTGTTGTTCGGGGGACGTTGGAGGCACAAGCAGCTTCAAAAACTTGTCTGCTGCTATGACAAGGCTTTTTTGCCGCTGCTCTTTCAACCTGACGTAATTGCCTGTAGGAAAGAGTCCTCAATTTGCCCTTATCAGCACGCACACGTGTGTACTGTGAATCAGCTACATACTTCTTGATTGCCAAGACACTTCATCCTGATCATCGCACAATGTTGATTGTAGTCATGCCTTGACCTAAACACTCCACAATTTGTTGCTTCTCAGCAGCCGACACATCCTTTTTCTTTCCCATTTTGGCAGAAAATGTAGGCTGCTTAATAATGTGAGACAGCCTTCTTAAGTAGTCTTGCCTTTCATTGGACACACCTGCCAAACTAATTAGCACAGGTGTCTGCAATTGCTTACAGTGATATAAAGAGCCCTGACACACATCACCATCAATGAGTTTAACTGACAAACAAACAAATTCTTCCCTTATCACTCCTAAACACTTTTTGCATAATAATTTGGAACGCAGTGTACATGTGCTTTTCCACAAAACACCAGTGGTTCACGTAGTGAATCTTACAGTTCTAACTTGCCAACCGTGGTCTGTATGGAATTGTTCAATAAAGGGCCCAAAATTAAGATAACATAGATGGGAGAGGTCTCTATGAATAGGAATTCCTAAGTATTTGATACCCTGTGAGGGCCAGGCAAAGGGAAAGTTGGACTGGATGGAATCCTATATGGATTTGGGGAGGGAGACATCGAGGGCCTCAGACTTCGCTGCATTGATTTTAAAATTTTACCATGTAACAAAGTGATCTATTTCAGCCATAACAGCAGGGATGGATATATGTGATTGAGTGATATATACTAGGACATCATCAGCAAATAGAGAGCACTTGTACTCGGTGCCTCCCACCTCAATCCACCTAATATTGGGGTTATGGCGAATTGATGAGAGCAGGTGCTCCGTCACTAGGATGTATAAGAGAGGGGACAGAGGACATCCCTGCCTTGTCCCATTGGTGATTGTGAAAGGTGATGAAAACGCACCCCCTGGGCCTTGGGACACCCGGAGCCGGACCCTTTTTGGTGGATGCTGGTGGTTGTAGTCTTCGTGGCGGCGACCCGGTTCCGTGGCTCAGGGCGGTCAAACCAGTGGCGGAACTATTTATGTGGTTTTGATGTTTAAATGTCCGACTACGCCACCCGTGGATTGCGGTCAGAGTGAACCGCCGCTACAGGGCAGACCGCTGAGGCTGGTGTTGTGGGTGCAGCAGAGCGTAGCATAACTCCCCACGGGAGGAGTATAGCCTCAGGGCAGTGTATGCGGAGGATGGGGGTGATGGTGCAGGGCAGCAGCAGTAACGACACGGAGTCAGTGATGCAGTCCAGGGCCTTTACTCACAGTTCTTATTATCCAGACCACGTCTGCAGGTAACGGCTGCCCACGTCGTACTGTGCTCACCAGGTGAGGGGCTCAGACAACTCCCAGATAACTTTGGAGCACTTCACAGGACCCCCTTTGTGTGTCCTTTGTCTGGCCTTTCTTACCAACACTTCTGTCCGGCTGCCTCGGGCCTCCTCTTGGTAAACTTGGCGCCAGTTTCCCTGACCCTATGTGGTGCCTTCCTAGCGGGTGTAGCGAGGGGCTGCGCCACATAAAATGTCAGAGCCTCCGGTTTCTAGCTGAGGGTCGTTTCCTGCCTCCACTAGTTCGGGGACCGGTCTCCCCCTTTGGCCTGACCCCTCCACGCAGGTGGATTCGGGCGTGCGGTGGCGACTCGCCCGTCCGCACCCCTGGGATCCCTTCATTCTTCGCTCCTGGAGCCTTCTCCGCTCCTCTTCCTTCCTTCTCCCTCTTCCAGGCCTGGGCCTCTGTTACTAGGCCCGCCTCCGGAGCAGAGCTCATGCAGAGCCCCTGCTCCCTGCCACTTCTGCTCAGACTTCTCTGCACTGAACTAAGATGGTGCCCACCTTTTATACTCCCTTCTCAATGCACCCAGGAACTGCTTCCTCCCTGCTCCTGCACTACAGGGTTCCCCTTCCTCAGTGTTCCCTCCCCCCACTCCAGCCAGGGACAGGGACTGTCGTGCCCATCTCAGGGGCATATTGGTCGCCCTGCCCCACGGCAATGTGGTGTAATGCATGCAGGTGTCGGGTCCTGATCCACACTCCATCCTTACCTGAGAGTGAGATATCACACCTCTGGGTGAGGTGCAATACGTCTGTAGCAACCGAGCCCTCAGGGTGCTACAGTTCCATTTATCTTCAGCCTAGGTGACGTATTGCGATACAGGGCCGTGATTTTGGCTATAAAAGGGTCCCCTAGACCCCTACCCCAAGCTTTTTAAGAGAATCATATATGGCGTGCCAGGAGACTCTATGGAATGCTTTCTCAGCATCCAACGAGAGTATCCAATTACAAATTTTTAACTGCATCTAGCCCAGGAAATACTTTGTGCCTAGTAGCAGTGTCTGCTAGTCAGCGGATTATCCCGGCTGTTAAGCAAGCTACACCACCTGTAGTTTAGACACTTAATTTTTTCAAAGGAAATGCTTCGGGACCATGGGATACTTAGTGAAGAGCATCAGGAGGCACCCCAAGGCATAGGGGCTGGGACTGGCACTAGGATGCCTTGCGGTGGACAGCCGAGCTCGATCCTTATAAAAGCTTTTTAACTGCAGCAGCTTTAGTGGACGCTACTGGAGCTGGAATTACCGCGGCTGCTGGCATGAGACTTGCCCTCCAATAGAATGGATTTAAAGTGTATTCATTCAAATTAGAGAGACAATTTAAATTAAAAAGCTTAGAGCTGCCTCCACCACAGGGGGGCTCGCTCGACCCACCAGCGGACAGGCACCAGTATTGGGAGAGGGGGGCTGGCCGTCAGGGTATACCGCGGCTCTGGCACAAACCCGACGACACGGAGGTGGCACGGGCAGGAGCGGACTGGCCGTGTCGGCTTTTCACTTTTTGGATTTTAGAAGGGCATGACATGCCTATATCTGTGTCTCCCCCTCCTTTTACTCCTCCACCTCTTTTATTTTCGCATGACTATATGTACTTGTCACTTTTCCATGTGTTAGTTGTGTCTTCTGAGCAGTTTGTCAGCTTTTGGACACCTTTGAAGGTGTTTTCTATGTGTTTCTATGTGTTTTTGTTTGCCTGCCATTGGTTTTAACGGTGTTCGAAGGTGTTCGACGAACAGTTCGACGAACAGTTTGGCGAACACACGGGTGTTCGACGAACCGAACCGAACTCGAACACTACGGGGGTGGCTCAACACTACTCTTAACAGTTGTTGTAGAGATGTGTCTGCTGCTAGAACTCTGTGTGGCATTGACCTGGTCTCTAATCTGAGCTGCTGTTAACCTGCGATTTCTGAGGCTGGTGACTCGGATAAACTTATCCTCAGAAGCAGAGGTGACTCTTGGTCTTCATTTCCTGGGGCGGTCCTCATGTGAGCCAGTTTCTTTGTAGCGCTTGATGGTTTTTGCAACTGCACCTGGGGACACTTTCAAAGTTTGCCCAATTTTTCGCACTGACTAACCTTCATTTCTTAAAGTAATGATGGCCACTCGTTTTTCATTACTTAGCTGCTTTTTTCTTGCCATAATACAAATTCTAACAGTCTATTCAGTAGGACTATCAGCTGTGTATCCACCTGACTTCTGCACAACACAACTGATGGTCCCAACCCCATTTATAAGGCAAGAAATCCCACTTATTAAACCTGACAGAGCACACCTGTGAAGTGAAAACCATTTCCGGTGACTACCTCTTGAAGCTCATCAAGAGATTGCCAAGAGTGTGCAAAGCAGTCATCAAAGCAAAAGGTGGCTACTGTGAAGAACCTAGAATATAAGACATATTTTCAGTTGTTTCACACTTTTTTGTTAAGTATATAATTCCACATGTGTTAATTCATAGTTTTGATGCCTTCAGTGTGAATGTACAATTTTCATAGTCATGAAAATACAGAAAAATCTTTAAATGAGAAGGTGTGTCCAAACTTTTGGTCTGTACTGTGTATATTGCCACGCAGATCTGCATGACAGCGTGGCAAATTAGGGATATTCATGGGTGGAGCCGATTTTTTTACGCGAACAAGCCGGAACCCCGAATACGAACCCGGATTTGAAATGCCGAACAAATTCGCTCAGCACTAGTCTCGACACCTTCTAGTAGTTGTTTTACTTAAATGAATGTATGTTTGGCTAAAAATTATTTTTGCAATTGAGTTTCATTAAAAGTTTTGCACCGCTTGCCTTGTAAAGCGTCCGTGTTCCATTGTCTATTGCTGGCTGCTGAATGAGTTGACTGAGAAACCGTCAGCGAGCTTGTTCTGAGAAGAGTTTATAACCCATATGTATTTTTTTTTTTCTTTTGAGAAGAAGAGTTAGGCAAGGTTGAGACGGCCATATTGAAAATTGGACAGATGGCGACTGGCTCCGTATGCTCATTTTCATTGTGAATGGATGCAGAAGCTGTCTTTACATTGCCTACATAGTTCTGGTCCGCAAAATGGACCAAAGAAGTGCATGTTGCAGATTTTATTCCATGCAGACCATCCTACTGCGAAAGAAGAAATGACCATGTGCTCTACGTGTCTGAATGAGCCCTTAGGCTATGTTCACTCGTTGCGTTTTTTGCTATGTAAATTTTCAGCTGCGTTTTATGGTATGAGCAAAGTCTATGAGATTTCAGAGAATCTCAGAGTAGAGAGACAGGGGCGCAAATATCCAAGAACAACCATATAGGTAAAAGAAGTAATGCTATTCAGTCCAGCTATGCACCTGAGGAAGTGGACGGGGCGAAACGCGTGGTAATTGTAGCTTTAGGTGATTAAGTAATAAACAAAAGATTGTTAATATCATACAATCTCTCTGCACTTTCCTTCATCGTGGAGGAGCGCGGTCCTGGTCCGGCACCATCTTCATCTTACTACTAGAGAATCTCATACACACACCTAGGATTTTTTGCAGCAAAAACTCAGCAAAACCTGCTATATTGAAGCTGCTTCTTTAATGCCAAGAGAGCAGGTTTTGCCTGTGGGAAAAAAAAAAAGCTGCAAAAACGCAACGTGTGAACATAGCCTTAGGCCAGGTTCGGACTGGTGTGTATCTGACAGTCAGTTTAAAGATCACAATGTCTGCACTGACTGCGGGTCTCCAGACACAAACTTAAAGCTTCATACAAGGCTGTAAGTACGCGATCAGTGCAGGAATAGCGATCCATATAGAGACCGTGAAATGCACCCGTCTGATCTCTGTCTTATAAACTCTCCTCAGAAACAGCTCACTGACAGATTCTCAGTTAACTCATTCTGCAGTCACCAATAGATCATGCAGCGCGTAGGCTTTAGAAGACAAATACCGCAATTTATTTATGATATTTAATTGTAAAAATGATTTTTAGCCAAAAATACATGCAGAAAAAAATGACAGCTCCTTTAAAGATGCTGTTTTTTAATTCTCTTTTTCTCAAGACAGTCAAATTAGTGTTTGTTTTTTGTTTTTTGCAGGCTGAAATCACCATGAAGTACACTGCTCAAAAAAATAAAGGGAACACTTAAACAACAGAATATAACTCCAAGTAAATCAAACTTCTGTGAAATCAAACTGTCCACTTAGGAAGCAACACTGATTGACAATCAATTTCACATGCTGTTGTGCAAATGGAATAGACAATAGATGGAAATTATTGGCATTTATCAAGACACCCTCAATAAAGGAGTGGATCTACAGGTGGGGACCACAGACCACATCTCAGTACCAATGCTTTCTGGCTGATGTTTTGGTTGCTTTTGAATGTTGGTTGTGCTTTCACACTCGTGGTAGCATGAGACGGACTCTACAACCCACAGAAGTTGCTCAGGTAGTGCAGCTCATCCAGGATGGCACATCAATGCGAGCTGTGGCAAGAAGGTTTGCTGTGTCTGTCAGCGTAGTGTCCAGAGGCTGGAGGGGCTACCAGGAGACAGGCCAGTACACCAGGAGACGTGGAGGGGGCCGTAGGAGGGCAACAACCCAGCAGCAGGACCGCTACCTCCGCCTTTGTGCAAGGAGGAACAGGAGGAGCACTGCCAGAGCCCTGCAAAATGACCTCCAGCAGGCCACAAATGTGCATGTGTCTGCACAAACGGTTAGAAACCGACTCCATGAGGGTGGTATGAGGGCCCGACGTCCATAGATGGGGGTTGTGCTCACAGCCCAACACCGTGCAGGACGCTTGGCATTTGCCACAGAACACCAGGATTGGCAAAGTCACCATTGGCGCCCTGTGCTCTTCACAGATGAAAGCAGGTTCACACTGCGCACATGTGACAGACGTGACAGAGTCTGGAGACGCGGTGGAGAGCGATCTGCTGCATGCAACATCCTTCAGCATGACCTTTTTGGCAGTGGGTCAGTAATGGTGTGGGGTGGCATTTCTTTGGAGGGCCGCACAGCCCTCCATGTGCTCGCCAGAGGTAACCTTACTGCCATTAGGTACCGAGATGAGATCCTCAGACCCCTTGTGAGACCATATGCTCGTGCGGTTGGCCCTGGGGTCCTCCTAATACAGGACAGTGCCAGACCTCATGTGGCTGGAGTGTGTCAGCAGTTCCTGCAAGATGAAGGCATTGAAGCTATGGACTGGCCCGCCCGTTCCCCAGACCTGAATCCGATTGAGCACATCTGGGACATCATGTCTCGCTCCATCCACCAACGGATGATTTTTGTGTGATTTTGTTGTCAGCACATTCAACTTTGTACAGAACAAAGTATTCAATGAGAATATTTCATTCATCCATATCTAGGATGTGTTATTTCAGTGTTCCCTTTAGTTTTTTGAGCAGTGTATAAATGATGTGTTAAAATTATTCTGTAGGTCAATAGAATTATGTCAGCATCAGCAGATTGATATATGTGGCTCAGCTCCGTGGACCCATAATGCGTGCGATACAGGGTGGAAAGAAACGCTTAAAAAAAAAATTGTGCGTCTGTGAAAATGCCGGACCCTTCTGCAGAACCCACTTAAGGATCATGGACCCGGGCGCTGCGTCGGCTTTTCCATTTATAACAGAGTCCAACACCAAAAGCATTTAACATCCAAAAGGATACGGAAATAAATAACAAAACATTTTCCACATTCCAAAGAAAACAGTTCTCACGTCATACAGTATCTGCAAACACATCTGTCCTTCTTTGCCCAAACCGTCCCCAAAAATTTTTTAAAAAGCTTTTTTTTATTATTATTATTTTATGGAAATCCAATGTCGGCTTGTTATTGAAAGTTGTTTCCTGTTACAAAAAAAAAAAGTCCAAGTTTAGAAACTAAACAAAAATTGACAAAGTTCAGATTTATGATGATTTTCAACTTTGTTTCATTCCGTTTGTTTTCGCGGTTGCCATGGAAAACGACGTCTTATTTACTGAGGCGGCCGCTGTTTAATAGGCATGTCTTCCGTCTTTAATAAACTCCGACTTCTGCAGGAAACGGCTGAGGGGATGAGAATGGCTAAGTCTATCTGAGATAGGAACTTTTTTTTTTTTTCCTCCTCCTCCTAAATCTACAGTTTTAATACAGAGGAAAAGAAGAAAAAAAACAAGTAGGAACCTTTGTTCTCCAAGACGAGTTATTTTGGGAGATTGATGGATATATACAAGACGATCTTTTGTTTAGGTTTTAAATGCCGTATACAAAGCAAAATGAGTTCAATGTGGCCGGTTAAAGGGAAACGGACTGTGTAAACAGAAAGAATCACAGTTCATACACGATAGATATTGCTGGGCGCATTATATCACATATGGTCCTCATCTCTCAACCTATAAAATATACTCAAGAGGGCCGTCTACTTCAGAAAAATATATATACCCCAATAGTAAATTCTGATATAGGGGGGGCTAATTCAGGATCACCATCGATTGGCCAGAGCGGAGAACGATTCATTCATTAGAGGGTCTCTCTTGCTCTGGAGGACTTGTCCTGTCCTGCATTACACTGAAGACTAGTGTTGAGCCACCCCCATAGTGTTCGAGTTCGGTTCGGTTCGTCGAACACCCGTGTGTTCGCCGAACTGTTCGTCGAACACCTTCGAACACCGTTAAAACCAATGGCAGGCAAACAAAAACACATAGAAACACATAGAAAACACCTTCAAAGGTGTCCAAAAGCTGACAAACTGCTCAGAAGACACAACTAACACATGGAAAAGTGACAAGTACATATAGTCATGCGAAAATAAAAGAGGTGGAGGAGTAAAAGGAGGGGGAGACACAGATATAGGCATGTCATGCCCTTCTAAAATCCAAAAAGTGAGAAGCCGACACGTTCAGTCCGCTCCTGCCCGTGCCACCTCCGTGTCGTCGGGTTTGTGCCAGAGCCGCGGTGAACCCTGACGGCCAGCCCCCCTCTCCCAATACTGGTGCCTGTCCGCTGGTGGGTCGAGCGAGCCCCCCTGTGGTGGAGGCAGCTCTAAGCTTTTTAATTTAAATTGTCTCTCTAATTTGAATGAATACACTTTAAATCCATTTACAAGGATCTATTGGAGGGCAAGTCTCATGCCAGCAGCCGCGTAATTCCAGCTCCAGTAGCGTCCACTAAAGCTGCTGCAGTTAAAAAGCTTTTATAAGGATCGAGCTCGGCTGTCCACCGCAAGGCATCCTACTGCCAGTCCCAGCCCCTATGCCTTGGGGTGCCTTCTGATGCTCTTCACTGAGTATCCCGGGGTCCCGAAGCATTTCCTTTGAAAAAATTAAGTGTCCAAACTACAGGTGGTGTAGCTTGCTTAACAGCCGGGATAATCCGCTGACTAGCAGACACTGCTACTAGGCACAAAGTATTTCCTGGGCTAGATGCAGTTAAAAATTTGTAATTAGATACTCTCGTTGGATGCGGAGAAAGCATTCCATAGAGTCTCCTGGCACGCCATATATTATTCTCTTAAAAAGCTTGGGGTAGGGGTCTAGGGGACCCTTTTATAGCCAAAATCACGGCCCTGTATCGCAATACGTCACCTAGGCTGAAGATAAATGGAACTGTAGCACCCCGAGGGCTCGGTTGCTACAGAGGTATTGCACCTCACCCAGAGGTGTGATATCTCACTCTCAGGTAAGAATGGAGTGTGGATCAGGACCCCGACACCTGCATGCATTACACCACATTGCCATGGGGCAGGGCGACCAATATGCCCCTGAGATGGGCACGACAGTCCCTGTCCCTGGCTGGAGTGGGGGGAGGGAACACCGAGGAAGGGGAACCCTGTAGTGCAGGAGCAGGGAGGAAGCAGTTCCTGGGTGCATTGAGAAGGGAGTATAAAAGGTGGGCACCATCTTAGTTCAGTGCAGAGAAGTCTGAGCAGAAGTGACATGGAGCAGGGGCTCTGCATGAGCTCTGCTCCGGAGGCGGGCCTAGTAACAGAGGCCCAGGCCTGGAAGAGGGAGAAGGAAGGAAGAGGAGCGGAGAAGGCTCCAGGAACGAGGAACGAAGGGATCCCAGGGGTGCGGACGGGCGAGTCGCCACCGCACGCCCGAATCCACCTGCGTGGAGGGGTCAGGCCAAAGGGGGAGACCGGTCCCCGAAACTAGTGGAGGCGGGAAACGACCCTCAGCTAGAAACCGGAGGCTGTGACATTTTATGTGGCGCAGCCCCTCGCTACACCCGCTAGGAAGACACCACATAGGGTCAGGGAAACTGGCGCCAAGTTTACCAAGAGGAGGCCCGAGGCAGCCGGACAGAAGGGTTGGTAAGAAAGGACAGACAAAGGACACACAAAGGGGGTCCTGTGAAGCGCTCCAAAGTTATCTGGGAGTTGTCTGAGCCCTTCACCTGGTGAGCACAGTACGACGTGGGCAGCCGTTACCTGCAGACGTGGTCTGGATAATAAGAACTGTGAGTAAAGGCCCTGGACTGCATCACTGACTCCGTGTCATTACTGCTGCTGCCCTGCACCATCACCCCCATCCTCCACATACACTGCCCTGAGGCTATACTCCTCCCGTGGGGAGTTATACTACGCTCTGCTGCACCCACAACACCAGCCTCAGCGGTCTGCCCTGCAGCGACAGTTCACTCTGACCGCAATCCACGGGTGGCGTAGTCGGACATTTAAACATCAAAACCACATAAATAGTTCCGCCACTGGTTTGACCGCCCTGAGCCACGGAACCGGGTCGCTGCCACGGAGACTACAACCCCCAGCATCCACCAAAAAGGGTCCGGCTCCGGGTGTCCCAAGGCCAAGGGGGCGCGTCAGAACATTTTCATCACCTTTCATAATCACCAATGGGACAAGGCAGGGATGTCCTCTGTCCCCTCTCTTATACATCCTAGTGACGGAGCACCTGCTCTCATCAATTCGCCATAACCCCAATATTAGGTGGATTGAGGTGGGAGGCACCGAGTACAAGTGCTCTGCATTTGCTGATGATGTCTGTAGCGTCGGCGTCCCTGCCCCCTGCTAGGCAGGGATGCCGTTCCCCTCACCTCTCCGCTCCGTGCCCGGCGGCTTCCTCCTGCTCTGCTGGCAGCGCGCGCTGCTTCCCGGCCTCTGTGCTTAGGGCGCGCGCGCGCGCGCTCCCCCTCTCTTAATGGGGCCGCGCGCGCCGTCCTAAGGAGTCCCCGGCCAATGGCCGGAGGACCTCTCCATATATAAGGCACCTCCTCCAAAATGGAGGTGCCCGAGCAATGTTGTTGCAAAGCCTTCACTCTGCTTCAGCCCTCAGGTCCCGTTGCCAGTGACCTGCCTGATTCCTGCCTGTTACCTGCCAGTCATCTGCCAGATTCCTGCTTGATACCTGCCTGATATCCGCTTACCAGCTTGCAAGCCTGTGGTCCGACGGTCTGCTCTCCGACACCTGTCAGTCTGTCTGTGGACCAGCCTGCCCGCTCACCTGGGAGCGCTCACCTGTTACTTGCCTGCTAGCCTACCTGGAGGCTCTGCCGTCATTTGCCGTGACCACCTGCCTGTCCAGAGACTCTTGCCCGCTCACCTGGGAGCGTCCACCCGCTACCTGTCTGCTAGTCTACCTGGAGGTTCTGCCGTCACTTGCCGTGACCACCTGCCTGTCCAGAGACTCTCCCCCGCTCACCTGGGAGCGCTCACCAGCCACCAGGCCGCTGCCCTTCTACCCAGAGACTGTCCCTGTCACTTGCCGTGACTACCTGCCCTTCTACCCAGAGACTGTCCCTGTCACTTGCCGTGACTACCTGCCCTTCTACCCAGAGACTGTCCCTGTCACTTGCCGTGACTACCTGCCCCTCTACCCAGAGACTGTCCCTGTCACTTGCCGTGACTACCTGCCCGTCTTCCCTGGGAGCCACCCGCTTCCTTACAAGGACTGCCCCCTTGTATAGTTGCACAGAGGTTCCACCTCCCAGACCCGTTACAATGTCCTAGTACATGTCACTCAATCACATATATCCATCCCTGCTGTTATGACTGAAATAGATCACTTTGTTACATGGTCAAATTTTAAAATCAATGCAGCGAAGTCTGAGGCCCTCGATGTCTCCCTCCCCAAATCCATACAGGATTCCATCCAGTCCAACTTTCCCTTTGCCTGGCCCTCACAGGGTATCAAATACTTAGGAATTCCTATTCATAGAGACCTCTCCCGTCTATGTTATCTTAATTTTGGGCCCTTTATTGAACAACTCCATACAGACCACGGTTGGCAAGTTAGAACTGTAAGATTCACTATGTGAGCCACTGGTGTTTTGTGGAAAAGCACATGTACACTGTGTTCCAAATTATTATGCAAAAGGTGTTTAGGAGTGATAAGGGAAGAATTTGTTTGTTTGTCAGTTAAACTCATCGATGGTGATGTGTGTCAGGGCTCTTTATATCACTGTAAGCAATTGCAGACACCTGTGCTAATTAGTTTGGCAGGTGTGTCCAATGAACGGCAAGACTACTTAAGAAGGCTGTCCCACATTATTAAGCAGCCTACATTTTCTGCCAAAATGGGAAAGAAAAAGATGTGTCGGCTGCTGAGAAGCAACAAATTGTGGAGTGTTTAGGTCAAGGCATGACTACAATCAACATTGCCAAGACACTTCTTCCTGATCATCGCACAATCAAGAAGTATGTAGCTGATTCACAGTACACACGTGTGCGTGCTGATAAGGGAAAATTGAGGACTCTTTCCTACAGGCAATTATGTCAGGTTAAAAGAGCAGCGGCAAAAAAGCCTTGTCATAGCAGCAGACAAGTTTTTGAAGCTGCTGGTGCCTCCAACGTCCCCCGAACAACAAGATGCAGGGTCCTTCAGAGGTTTGCAGCTGTGCGTAAGCCATCCTGTCGATCTCCTCTATCCACTGCACACAAGCAGAAACGGCTCCAGTGGGCCAAACAATACATGAAGACTGACTTCAAAACTGTTTTGTTCATGGATGAGTGCCGTGCAACGCTCGATGGTCCAGATGGATGGAGTGGAGGATGGCTGGTTGATGGACACCCCACGCAAACACGGCTACAGCGCCAACAAGGAGGAGGTGGAGTAATGTTTTGGGCTGGAATCATGGGGAGAGAGATTGTCGGCCCCTTTAGGATCCCTGAAGGGGTAAAGATGAACTCCATAATGTATGTGGAGTTTCTCAAACAGCACTTCCTGCCATGGTTCAAGAAGAAGAACCGTGTATTCCACAGCAAGATCATTTTCATGCATGATAATGCACCGTCTCATGCTGCACATAACACATCTGCATCTCTGGCTGATATGGGCATAAAAGGGGACAAACTTATGGTGTGACCCCTATGCTCCCCTGACCTCTACCCCATTCAGAACCTCTGGAGCATCATCAAAAGGAGTGTCTATGATGGCGGGAGGCAGTTCACATCTAAGCAACAGCTCTGGGAGGGTATTCTGTCCTCATGCAAAACAATTGAAGCAGAAACCATCCAAAACCTGACAAATTCAATGGATGAGAGAGTTCAGAAGCTCCTTTCGAACAAGGGGTCCTATGTGGAAATGTAACATCACCTAGAATAAAGTTTTGAGTTGAAAACTGTTTGATTTCAGTTTCTACTAACCTGCTAATGCTTATAATTTCAAAAATGACAATTTTTTTGTTCTTTATTAAAATGAAAAGGTTGATCGAAGAGTGTGGGGGATCTAAGAGTGTGGCAACCCAGTAGTCAGGATTACTTTGAATTCTGACAATCTGAGGGTCATGTTGCAGGTAGTGCAGCAAGAAGGCACTCATGTGTCTTGCGCATCTAGGAGCCCCAAAATTATTTTCCGGGCTAGATGCAGCTAAAAATTATTATTAATTTTAAATCTGGTGGAGCTTAGTATAGATGGCCTAATAGAATCAGTACTGCACACTGCTACAAAGCCCAAATAATTTTCCAGCCAAGATACAGATAAACATGATTATTAATTTTAAATCTGGTGGAGCTTAGTATAGATGGCCTAATAGAATCAGCACTGCACACTGCTACAAAGCCCAAATTATTTTCCAGCCAAGATACAGATAAACATGATTATTAATTTTAAATCTGGTGGAGCTTAGTATAGATGGCCTAATAGAATCAGCACTGCACACTGCTACAAAGCCCAAATTATTTTCCAGCCAAGATACAGATAAACATGATTAGTAATTTTAAATCTGGTGGAGCTTAGTATAGATGGCCTAATAGAATCAGTACTGCACACTGCTACAAAGCCCAAATTATTTTCCAGCCAAGATACAGATAAACATGATTAGTAATTTGAAAGCTTAAAACGGTTGGTGAGGTGATTTTAACCAATCATCAAGCTTTTACTCTCCCCAGGATGACACAGGGGTAGAAAAGTCGTTTCGGATCCATGATTTGTTCATCTTTATGAACGTGAATTTGTCTACATTATCAGCGGAGAGCCGCGAGCGCTTATCTGTCAGCACACCACCAGCAGCGCTGAACACACGTTCAGACAGAACGCTGGCTGCGGGGCATGACAAGATCTCCAAGGCGTAAGTGGCGAGCTCCGGCCATTTATCCAGATTGGAAGCCCAAAAAGAGCAAGGGTCCAGTGACACAGTCATGGCTTCAATGTTTACTTGGAGATACTCCTGTACCATCGTCTCTAGGCGTTGACTATGTGTCAGACTTCTTGTCTCCTGTGGCCTTGCAAAGGATGGGCTAAAAAAGTGGTGAAATGATTCCGCAAAATTGATGTTACCAGCAGATACTGTGTTTCTGTTACGGTTTGAGTGCTGAACACTCGACGGTCCCACGGTTGGCAAGTTGGAACTGTGAGATTCACTACGTGCATCACTGGTGTTTTGTGGAAAAGCACATGTAAGATTCTGCAACAGTCTCTGCTGATACTCCTGCATGCGTGCATCCCTTTCTATGGCAGGAATAATTTCTGCAAATTTACTTTTGTACCGGGGATCTAACAGTGTGGCAACCCAGTAGTTAGGATTATTTCTAATTCTCACAATTCGAGGGTCATGTTGCAGGTAGTGCAGCAAGAAGGCACTCATGTGTCTTGCGCATCCAGGAGCACCAAGTCCCTGTTGTGTTGGTGGCGAGGTAACAATCATGCTTCCTTCCTCTGTCCTCTCCCCCCAACCTCGCACAACAGAAATGTGATCAAGGTCTCCCTCATCTGATGAGTCTTCCATCAGTTCGTCCTCCACTTCTTCCTGGGCTCCTGCACCTTTCTCACTAGTTTGGCTGCTACCATGCGCCCTGGTAAAACCATCTCCCCCACCCTCACATGCCTGCCGCCTTGGTGCTGCCGACCGTCTGGACCTTGCAGATGTTAGCCCTTCCGCTTACAACTCCTCCTCCTCTACTTCCTCCACCTCCTCTTGTGCCACCACCTGACTCCGAATTCTGTTTAACATGTGCTCCAGCATGTAAATCACCGGAATAGTCATGCTGATAATGGCATCGTCAGCACTAAACATCTTCGTCGCCATTTCAAAACTGTGCAGAAGGGTGCATAGGTCCCTGATCTGAGACCACTCCTCCAACGTATTGCACCAGGGCTTGTCTGTGCTGCCACAGTCGCTGCAACATGTGCAGAGCTGAATTCCACCGGGTAGGCACATCGCATTTTAGCCAGTGAAGTGGCAGGCCCAACGACTTCTGTAGAGATGTAAGTCGCTGAGCTGCGGGATGCGAACGGCGGAAGTGAGCACTCAGCGACCGTGCCCTCTGCAAAAGGCCATCTAGTCCGGGATAGTGGGCTAAAAATTGCTGGACAACCAGGTTCAACACGTGAGCCATACAAGGCACGTGTGTGACATTGCCCCGGCGAAGGGCCGCACCCAGGTTTGCAGCATTGTCGCACACGGCCTTCCCTGGTTTCAGGTCCAGTGGAGACAACCATTCATGAAATTGGTTCTCCAGAGCTGACCACAACTCCTCAGCTGTGTGACTCACATTTCCCAGACATTTCAAAGTAAAAACCGCCTGATGACGTTGAGCCCTACTGCCAGCATAGTAAGGAGGTGTGCAGGATCCCTTCTGCGCAGTTAGAAAGCTTGTGGCATGACCAGACAGGCTTTGGGTGCAGGTGGAGGACAGAGAGGAGGTTGAGGAGGCAGAAGCAGTGGAGGAACTTTGAGATAAAGAGTATTGACGCACAACTCGTGGGGACGGCAAGACTTGGACAGCAGCCCCTTGTCCTGCTGTCACCATAGTTACCCAGTGCCCAGTCAGCGACATGTAACGCCCCTGTCCATGCCTACTCGTCCAAGTGTCTGTGGTGAAATGCACCCTGTCACACACAGAGTTTCTCAAAGAAGCGGTGATGTTGTGTGCGACATGCTGGTGGAGCGCAGGCACACCTTTCTTTGAGAAGTAGTGCCGACTGGGCATCTGGTACTGGGGCACTGCGACGGACATAAGCTCTCGAAAATCCTCTGTGTCCACCAGGCGGAAAGGCAGCATTTCTGTAGCCAAGAGCTTGCAGATGGTGAAATTCAACCTCTTAGCTTTCTCATGGCTAGGAGGAAATGGTCTTTTACTTGTCCACAACTGAGGGACCGAGGGCTGGCTGTTGTGCTTAGACGGGGTTGATAAGGGTGTCCCCGGCAAACTGCCGGTCTGTGAGGAAGATGCAGGCGGACATGTTAGGTTGCCTTGATCCAAAGGTGGTGCTATCGATGTCGGACAGTGCTCAACACCAGCTGGTGTTACCACCTCCAAAGAAAATGATGACCTGCCAATCACTCTGGCTGTTGCGGGTAAAGAGGTGGCAGGTCTGCGTCCCAAAACAGGTGTGACTGCTGTCCCCCCAGTCACAGAGGATGAAGAGGCCGCGGATGCACAAGATATGGCAGACGGTGGTTGGCCCGGCCGGCTAGGCCGCATTGTAGCACACTGAGCTTCCCACTGCAACTTATGCTTCATGTCCATGTGCCGGTTCATGCATGAAGTACTCAAACTATGTATTTTTTGGCCTCTACTTAGCTTTTGCAGACAAATGTTACAGATAACACGAGTTGGATCATCTTTATCGATCTGAAAAAATGCCCAGGCTATGCAAGGCTTAGTACCCATGCGACCTGAAGAGCCACCACGACTTGTGGTCAGAGGCAGAGTTGTGTTTGAGGATGCAGTTGTTGACGTGCTTCCAGTACTACGTCTCTGTCCAGGAAGGTGCAACCTGACCTCGTCGTCACTAGCATCTTCCTCCACCTCCTCTGCTGACCTCATCTCTTGGCTGACTGAGGGTTGACAGTAAGTGGGATCTCCAACCTCATCATCATCACCCTGTGCGTTATCACACCCGTCGTCCTCAGAGCCAACCTGTTCCTGCCCTGACAAAAAACTAAAGTTGTCGCTCCAATCAGGTATTTGAGTCTCATCATCGTCTTTCTCATTGTCTCCACCAACAGGAGTTACAGTTTGGGAACGAGGGTCTACATTATGGTCAGAATCTTCTGCGTCTGGTCCTGGATCCGACTCATAAAGATTCTGGGCATCAGTGCAGATCATTTCCTCGTCTGGATTCACAGAAGCGCTGGAGTCGACCTCTGATTCCCAGGCTATAGTATGAGTAAACAGCTCTGCAGACTCAACCATCTGTTCTACCTCATACTCAGACGGGCAGCTGGAGATTTGGGAGCTGTGAGGAAGCAAGTGCTATGATTCTATGATTCTATGATTCTATGAAATGCGATTGGGGTGACACCTCTGAGGACTGGAGTATTTGTGATGTTGAAGTTGAGGTGGAGGAGAGCCCACTTAAAGGAGCACTTGATATCCGTTGAAGCACCTGCTGTTTTTGTGCCTCATCTGGAATTTGTAGCGATTGGCGTGGCCGTAAGAAAGGGATCTTATCACATTGTCCGCTAAAAGAAGTAGACATTTTAGTTTGGTTGGAAGATGGTCTTTCTTCTGCAGATGTTACTGTTGCTTTAACACCTACCCCACGGACACAACCTTTTTTCCCCTTCCCAACACGCCTATTCCCCTTTCCACCAGCAGCAGGCCTTTTTCCACTCATTTTGGTGGTTAACTAATTCACAACTCTGGAGTTGTTTGCACAAAAAAACAATGGATGGGAACCGAGCAGAGCTGAGTGGCCAAACTGTGGTATTAGGCCAAAACTATTGGCTGGGTTAGATGCAGATAAAAATGATATTGAATTTGCAACCTGATGGAGGTCAGTATAGATGGACTAATAGAGAAAGTCCCACACACAGCTAGAAGCCCAAATATTTTTTCAGAGCTAGATGCAGAAAAAAAATATTTTTAATTTGCAACCTGATGGAGGTCAGTATAGATGGACTAATAGACCAAGTCCAACACACTGCTAGAAGCCCAAATATTTTTTCAGAGCTAGATGCAGAAAAAAATTATTTTTAATTTGCAACCTGATGGAGGTCAGTATAGATGGACTAATAGAATGATGCTATGCCCAAAAGGTTTTACTTCACTAGGTGCAGTAAAAAAATTGGTATTCTATACACAGGTGGTGTAGCTTGCAACACAGATAGACTACTCCACTGACTAACACACTCTGCAATAGGCCAAAAAGGATTTGCTTTGCTAGATTCAGCCAAATGCTGTGAAAAAACTTGCACAGCACTGGCACAGACCTGCCTGGCAAAAACTGATAGGAACTGATGTAACCTAGCCCTGAAAAGGACTGCAATTACAATTAGTCTTTACTCCCAACCTATCTATTTAAGAGCACAGACCTGCCTGATAAAAGTCGTAGGGAATGATGTAACCTAGTCCTTAAAAGGACTGCAATCACAACTATTCCCTACTCCAAAGCTATCTGTAGATTTGTGCGAAAATTGGCTTGAAATTAACAAGGTATAGCGCACACAGCAACAGCGGTGCCGTCTAACACGCAGCTGCAGCAGTGAGAAAATGGTGGCGACGGGGAAAATGGCTTGGTCTTATAGGGCAAGGACATGTGACATACACTGCCAATGACACATGCCCTTGCTTGTGTGAAAAAAAGCACTTCGCTCCGTGTGTGCGCTGCTGATAGGCTGACAGATTGCACCTCCCCACTGTAAATGCGGGAAAGAGAAAAAAAAATGGAGATCTTCATTATTCCTGCAGAGATCCATCCCCTCCCCTCCCCCCGCCCCGCTGTACACTCAAACTGCGTATTAACATTAGTTTTCAGCATTACTGAGAAAAAATCCAGTTATGATTTTGGTGCACGAACAGTTATCGAACATAACCTCGAACAGCCGAATTTTTTTCAAATCGTCCGTGTTCGCCGAACGGCTCGAACACCGCCCAAAACAGCTCGAATTTGAGATTGGCGAACAATTCGAGTAGAACAACGCTCATCTCTACTGAAGACCCAGTGGATTGAGCTAACACTATGTAATGCTTCAAATTTCCTGTGAAGGCGCTACAGGGACATTGAATGCATGCAATGCAACTTCTAGAGGTCACTTTCCGCAGCAAATTCACAAGAATCTGCAGGAAAAAAACACAACAGCAGAAGTGAATCCCTGTCCTTAGGAGACTTTGTGGTCAACTTATTGTCAAAGAAACCTTCCAAGGGAAGAGTCAGACGGCCGTATAACTCGGACGAGGATCACCACGCAATGCACGGACTGGTCGGCATCTCTCCTGACCTGAGTGATGGCCATATAACTCGGACGAGGATCACAACACAATGCACGGACTGGTCGGCATCTCTCCTGACCTGAGTGACGGCCATATAACTCGGACGAGGATCACAACGCAATGCACGGACTGGTCGGCATCTCTCCTGACCTGAGTGATGGCCATATAACTCGGACGAGGATTACAACGCAGTGCACGGACTGGTCGGCATCTCTCCTGACCTGAGTGTGACAGCTGCATAGAAATACATACTGTCGCAATCTGGCCAGGAGAGCCGCCCGCCAGTCCGAGCATTGCGTTACGATCCTCGTCCAAGTTGTACGGCCGGCTGACTCTTCCCTAAAGAAACCGGGATTATCTACAGCAGACAGCTTTAGTCTAGGGTCACACCACTGTTTTTCTTTCATCACAGAAAATTATGCTGATCAGACTCTGATCAGTTTCATCCAATTTTCTTGGATGTTGAGAATGAAAAAAAAAAAAAGTTCTCCATTTTGTTAGTCCATGGAAATTGGATGTCATGAGAGTGAGGTCCGATTTTTTTGTCCAAGGACCCATAGACAAGAATGGCCAATCTGCGATCTGATCGGATTCAACTCGTGCATTTTGCGATTTTTTTCCTTAGGCTCTGTACCCACGATAAGTTTTAGGTGAATTTTTGACACTGTGTATTTTCGTATTAATTCAGAAAAGTAGGACGAGTGTCATGCGAGTACAATGCGGTATTTCTCACCTAGCATCCATATGACATCTGTATGCAATGCGTTTTTAACGTCATCTTTTACATACTGTAATTTTCTATGCAATTTAAAGCTAGTTTACAAACTAATAATGCAATCTTATATATAGATAGATAATAGAAAGATATTAGCTATATTAAAGATAGAGACCAAAAGTTTTGCATTTTTTTTAAAGTGTTATGACTTCTGTCTGATTGTTGTGACGCCAAATTCCTGGTGATGAATTCAAAGTGCATGAAGTTGTCGTCATACAAAACCTTAATTTTAACCAAAATGCATTTGAATATAGGTATGGTAATTTAATTAAAGAAAACTGACTGCCAAAAGTTTTGCATCTACTATTTACAGATCACAACATAGAGAGTAATCCATTGCTTACAATGCCATAACTATTTTGTAGCATAACCTCTTGCTTTAATTACTGCACCGCATCAATGGGATATTGAAGCCACTCGGGTATTCAAGACTAGTGTTGAGCCACCCCCGTAGTGTTCGAGTTCGGTTCGGTTCGTCGAACACCCGTGTGTTCGCCGAACTGTTCGTCGAACTGTTCGTCGAACACCTTCGAACACCGTTAAAACCAATGGCAGGCAAACAAAAACACATAGAAACACATAGAAAACACCTTCAAAGGTGTCCAAAAGCTGACAAACTGCTCAGAAGACATAGCTAACACATGGAAAAGTGACAAGTACATATAGTCATGCGAAAATAAAAGAGGTGGAGGAGTAAAAGGAGGGGGAGACACAGATATAGGCATGTCATGCCCTTCTAAAATCCAAAAAGTGAGAAGCCGACACGTTCAGTCCGCTCCTGCCCGTACCACCTCCGTGTCGCCGGGTTTGTGCCAGAGCCGCGGTGAACCCTGACGGCCAGCCCCCCTCTCCCAATACTGGTGCCTGTCCGCTGGTGGGTCGAGCGAGCCCCCCTGTGGTGGAGGCAGCTCTAAGCTTTTTAATTTAAATTGTCTCTCTAATTTGAATGAATACACTTTAAATCCATTTACAAGGATCTATTGGAGGGCAAGTCTCATGCCAGCAGCCGCGTAATTCCAGCTCCAGTAGCGTCCACTAAAGCTGCTGCAGTTAAAAAGCTTTTATAAGGATCGAGCTCGGCTGTCCACCGCAAGGCATCCTACTGCCAGTCCCAGCCCCTATGCCTTGGGGTGCCTCCTGATGCTCTTCACTAAGTATCCCATGGTCCCGAAGCATTTCCTTTGAAAAAATTAAGTGTCTAAACTACAGGTGGTGTAGCTTGCTTAACAGCCGGGATAATCCGCTGACTAGCAGACACTGCTACTAGGCACAAAGTATTTCCTGGGCTAGATGCAGTTAAAAATTTGTAATTAGATACTCTCGTTGGATGCTGAGAAAGCATTCCATAGAGTCTCCTGGCACGCCATATATGATTCTCTTAAAAAGCTTGGGGTAGGGGTCTAGGGGACCCTTTTATAGCCAAAATCACGGCCCTGTATCGCAATACGTCACCTAGGCTGAAGATAAATGGAACTGTAGCACCCTGAGGGCTCGGTTGCTGCAGACGTATTGCACCTCACCCAGAGGTGTGATATCTCACTCTCAGGTAAGGATGGAGTGTGGATCAGGACCCGACACCTGCATGCATTACACCACATTGCCGTGGGGCAGGGCGACCAATATGCCCCTGAGATGGGCACGACAGTCCCTGTCCCTGGCTGGAGTGGGGGGAGGGAACACTGAGGAAGGGGAACCCTGTAGTGCAGGAGCAGGGAGGAAGCAGTTCCTGGGTGCATTGAGAAGGGAGTATAAAAGGTGGGCACCATCTTAGTTCAGTGCAGAGAAGTCTGAGCAGAAGTGGCAGGGAGCAGGGGCTCTGCATGAGCTCTGCTCCGGAGGCGGGCCTAGTAACAGAGGCCCAGGCCTGGAAGAGGGAGAAGGAAGGAAGAGGAGCGGAGAAGGCTCCAGGAACGAGGAATGAAGGGATCCCAGGGGTGCGGACGGGCGAGTCGCCACCGCACGCCCGAATCCACCTGCGTGGAGGGGTCAGGCCAAAGGGGGAGACCGGTCCCCGAACTAGTGGAGGCAGGAAACGACCCTCAGCTAGAAACCGGAGGCTCTGACATTTTATGTGGCGCAGCCCCTCGCTACACCCGCTAGGAAGGCACCACATAGGGTCAGGGAAACTGGCGCCAAGTTTACCAAGAGGAGGCCCGAGGCAGCCGGACAGAAGTGTTGGTAAGAAAGGCCAGACAAAGGACACACAAAGGGGGTCCTGTGAAGTGCTCCAAAGTTATCTGGGAGTTGTCTGAGCCCCTCACCTGGTGAGCACAGTACGACGTGGGCAGCCGTTACCTGCAGACGTGGTCTGGATAATAAGAACTGTGAGTAAAGGCCCTGAACTGCATCACTGACTCCGTGTCGTTACTGCTGCTGCCCTGCACCATCACCCCCATCCTCCGCATACACTGCCCTGAGGCTATACTCCTCCCGTGGGGAGTTATGCTACGCTCTGCTGCACCCACAACACCAGCCTCAGCGGTCTGCCCTGTAGCGGCGGTTCACTCTGACCGCAATCCACGGGTGGCGTAGTCGGACATTTAAACATCAAAACCACATAAATAGTTCCGCCACTGGTTTGACCGCCCTGAGTCACGGAACCGGGTCGCCGCCACGAAGACTACAACCACCAGCATCCACCAAAAAGGGTCCGGCTCCGGGTGTCCCAAGGCCCAGGGGGTGCGTTTTCATCACCTTTCACAATCACCAATGGGACAAGGCAGGGATGTCCTCTGTCCCCTCTCTTATACATCCTAGTGACGGAGCACCTGCTCTCATCAATTCGCCATAACCCCAATATTAGGTGGATTGAGGTGGGAGGCACCGAGTACAAGTGCTCTCTATTTGCTGATGATGTCCTAGTATATATCACTCAATCACATATATCCATCCCTGCTGTTATGGCTGAAATAGATCACTTTGTTACATGGTAAAATTTTAAAATCAATGCAGCGAAGTCTGAGGCCCTCGATGTCTCCCTCCCCAAATCCATATAGGATTCCATCCAGTCCAACTTTCCCTTTGCCTGGCCCTCACAGGGTATCAAATACTTAGGAATTCCTATTCATAGAGACCTCTCCCATCTATGTTATCTTAATTTTGGGCCCTTTATTGAACAATTCCATACAGACCACGGTTGGCAAGTTAGAACTGTAAGATTCACTACGTGAACCACTGGTGTTTTGTGGAAAAGCACATGTACACTGCGTTCCAAATTATTATGCAAAAAGTGTTTAGGAGTGATAAGGGAAGAATTTGTTTGTTTGTCAGTTAAACTCATTGATGGTGATGTGTGTCAGGGCTCTTTATATCACTGTAAGCAATTGCAGACACCTGTGCTAATTAGTTTGGCAGGTGTGTCCAATGAAAGGCAAGACTACTTAAGAAGGCTGTCTCACATTATTAAGCAGCCTACATTTTCTGCCAAAATGGGAAAGAAAAAGGATGTGTCGGCTGCTGAGAAGCAACAAATTGTGGAGTGTTTAGGTCAAGGCATGACTACAATCAACATTGTGCGATGATCAGGATGAAGTGTCTTGGCAATCAAGAAGTATGTAGCTGATTCACAGTACACACGTGTGCGTGCTGATAAGGGCAAATTGAGGACTCTTTCCTACAGGCAATTACGTCAGGTTGAAAGAGCAGCGGCAAAAAAGCCTTGTCATAGCAGCAGACAAGTTTTTGAAGCTGCTTGTGCCTCCAACGTCCCCCGAACAACAAGATGCAGGGTCCTTCAGAGGTTTGCAGCTGTGCATACGCCATCCTGTCGACCTCCTCTATCCACTTCACACAAGCAGAAACGGCTCCAGTGGGCCAAACATTACATGAAGACTGATTTCAAAACTGTTTTGTTCACGGATGAGTGCCGTGCAGCGCTCGATGGTCCAGATGGATGGAGTGGAGGATGGCTGGTTGATGGACACCCCACGCAAACACGGCTACAGCGCCAACAAGGAGGAGGTGGAGTAATGTTTTGGGCTGGAATCATGGGGAGAGAGATTGTCGGCCCCTTTAGGATCCCTGAAGGCGCTAAAGATGAACTCCATAATGTATGTGGATTTTCTCAAACAGCACTTCCTGCCATGGTTCAAGAAGAAGAACCGTGTATTTCACAGCAAGATCATTTTTCTGCATGATAATGCACCATCTCATGCTGCACATAAAACATCTGCATCTCTGGCTGATATGGGCATAAAAGGGGACAAACTTATGGTGTGACCCCCATGCTCCCCTGACCTCTACCCCATTCAGAACCTTTGGAGCATCATTAAAAGGAGTGTCTATGATGGCGGGAGGCAGTTCACATCTAAGCAACAGCTCTGGGAGGGTATTCTGTCCTCATGCAAAACAATTGAAGCAGAAACCATCCAAAACCTGACAAATTCAATGGACGAGAGAGTTCAGAAGCTCCTTTCGAACAAGGGGTCCTATGTGAAAATGTAACATCACCTAGAATAAAGTTTTGAGTTGAAAACTGTTTGATTTCAGTTTCTAACAACCTGCTAATGCTTATAATTTCAAAAATGACCATTTTTTTGGTCTTTATTAAAATGAAAAGGTTGATCGAAAAGTTTGGGGGATCTAAGAGTGTGGCAACCCAGTAGTCATGATTACTTCGAATTCTGACAATATGAGGGTCATGTTGCAGGTAGTGCAGCAAGAAGGCACTTATGTGTCTTGCGCATCTCGGAGCCCCAAAATTATTTTCCGGGCTAGATGCAGCTAAAAATTATTTTTAATTTTAAATCTGGTGGAGCTTATTATAGATGGCCTAATAGGATCAGTGCTGCACACTGCTACAAAGCCCAAATTATTTTCCAGTCAAGATACAGATAAACATGATTAGTAATTTGAAAGCTTAAAACGGTTGGTAGGGTGATTTTAACCAATCATCAAGCTTTTACTCTCCCCAGGATGACACAGGGGTAGAAAAGTCGTTTCGGATCCATGATTTGTTCATCTTTATGAACGTGAGTCTGTCTATGACGCGCCCCTGGGCCTGTGTCGCGCTGCGCTGCGCATGCGGGAGCTTACCCGGAGCCGGATCTGTGGAGGGTTGTAGTCTCGTGGCGGTGACCCGGTCCGTGCCCAGGGAGTCAAACTAGACGGCAGTCCATTAGTAGTAAATGGTTGATGACTACGCCACCCGTTGAGTGCAGCCAGGGGGCTGCTGCTGCAGGGCAGACCGCTGAGGCCGATGGTGGGATTGTGCAGCGTGATAGTATAACCCCCAACGGGAGGGGTATGGCCTCAGGGCAGCCGACGTGGATGATGGGGGTAGCAGGAACCACTCAGAGACGGTACGGTGTAGTTCAGGGTCTTTACTGGTAACAACAAAAGACCCTCCCGGAGTACTTGCTAGTGAACGGGGCCTGGTCAGTCCTTGAGCAGATGGGATCTCCCCTGGCCAGGCGTAGTTGTAGGCCTCCCAAACTGACTGTACTCTTCTGGCTACCTTGCTAGGAGCTGATGTAAGTAGCCCACGTCCCTGAGTGTACCGTGTGGTGCTCACCCGTATGGCCGGTGACTCGGGGCCTTCTAATGGCTTCCGCTCCACGATGGCGGTGCTGGTCCCACGTGTGTGACCGTGCCTTCGGGCTTCTGGGCCAGAGGACCTGAAATCCCCTGCCTGACGGATTCTGCTGCTGGGCAGGAATTAGTCCCCACAGCCTCGGACTCCGGGTCCGGTAAAAAGTCTTCTTAGTCAGGGCGAACTCTGCAGCTGCCAGCCCCTGACTCCTTGTAACTGCTGTTTCTTCCTATGCTGTCTCTACTTCTTCTCTTCTTCTACTCACTCACCCTGCCTCAGCCCCAGGTTTATATAGGGGAAGTTCTTCCCCTCCCAAGACTGGGCAGGAGGTGTGGCATGCACAGGATCCCTGACTAAAGGACCTCCCACCTGCTCTCAGACATAACATTACGTTACTGTGGCAACCAGACCCCTGGGGTGTCACATCTACATTATCAGTGGAGAGCCGCGTGCGCTTATCTGTCAGCACACCACCAGCAGCGCTGAACACACGTTCAGACAGAACGCTGGCTGCGGGGCATGACAAGATCTCCAAGGCGTAAGTGGCTAGCTCCGGCCATTTATCCAGATTGGAAGCCCAAAAAGAGCAAGGGTCCAGTGACACAGTCATGGCTTCAATGTTTACTTGGAGATACTCCTGTACCATCGTCTCTAGGCATTGACTATGTGTCAGACTTCTTGTCTCCTGTGGCCTTGCAAAGGATGGGCTAAAAAAGTGGTGAAATGATTCCGCAAAATTGATGTTACCAGCAGATACTGTGGTTCTGTTACGGTTTGAGTGCTGAACACTTGACGGTCCCACGGTTGGCAAGTTGGAACTGTGAGATTCACTACGTGCACCACTGGTGTTTTGTGGAAAAGCACATGTAAGATTCTGCAACAGTCTCTGCTGATACTCCTGCATGCGTGCATCCCTTTCTATGGCAGGAATAATTTCGGCAAATTTACTTTTGTACCGGGGATCTAACAGTGTGGCAACCCAGTAGTCAGGATTATTTCTAATTCTCACAATTCGAGGGTCATGTTGCAGGTAGTGCAGCAAGAAGGCACTCATGTGTGTTGCGCATCCAGGAGCACCAAGTCCCTGTTGTGTTGGTGGCGAGGTAACAATCATGCTTCCTTCCTCTGTCCTCTCCCCCCAACCTCGCACAACAGAAATGTGATCAAGGTCTCCCTCATCTGATGAGTCTTCCATCAGTTCGTCCTCCACTTCTTCCTGGGCTCCTGCACCTTCCTCACTAGTTTGGCTGCTACCATGCGCCCTGGTAAAACCATCTCCCCCACCCTCACATGCCTGCCGCCTTGGTGCTGCCGACCGTCTGGACCTTGCAGATGTTAGCCCTTCCGCATACAACTCCTCCTCCTCTACTTCCTCCACCTCCTCTTGTGCCACCACCTGACTCCGAATTCTGTTTAACATGTGCTCCAGCATGTAAATCACCGGAATAGTCATGCTGATAATGGCATCATCAGCACTAAACATCTTCGTCGCCATTTCAAAACTGTGCAGAAGGGTGCATAGGTCCCTGATCTGAGACCACTCCTCCAGCGTGATTTGCCCCACCTCTGGATCTCGTTGGCCCAGGCTATACGTCAGAACGTATTGCACCAGGGCTTGTCGGTGCTGCCACAGTCGCTGCAACATGTGCAGAGTTGAATTCCACCGGGTAGGCACATCGCATTTTAGCCGGTGAAGTGGCAGGCCCAACGACTTCTGTAGAGATGTAAGTCGCTGAGCTGCGGGATGCGAACGGCGGAAGTGAGCACACAGCGACCGTGCCCTCTGCAGAAGGCCATCTAGTCTGGGATAGTGGGCTAAAAATTGCTGGACAACCAGGTTCAACGTGAGCCATACAAGGCACGTGTGTGACATTGCCCCGGCGAAGGGCCGCACCCAGGTTTGCAGCATTGTCGCACACGGCCTTCCCTGGTTTCAGGTCCAGTGGAGACAGCCATTCATGAAATTGGTTCTCCAGAGCTGACCACAACTCCTCAGCTGTGTGACTCACATTTCCCAGACATTTCAAAGTAAAAACCGCCTGATGACGTTGAGCCCTACTGCCAGCATAGTAAGGAGGTGTGCAGGATCCCTTCTGCGCAGTTAGAAAGCTTGTGGCATGACCAGACAGGCTTTGGGTGCAGGTGGAAGACCGAGAGGAGGTTGAGGAGGCAGAAGCAGTGGAGGAACTTTGACATAAAGAGGATTGACGCACAACTCGTGGGGACGGCAAGACTTGGACAGCAGCCCCTTGTCCTGCTGTCACCATAGTTACCCAGTGCCCAGTCAGCGACATGTAACGCCCCTGTCCATGCCTACTCGTCCAAGTGTCTGTGGTGAAATGCACCCTGTCACACACAGAGTTTCTCAAAGAAGCGGTGATGTTGTGTGCGACATGCTGGTGGAGCGCAGGCACACCTTTCTTTGAGAAGTAGTGCCGACTGGGCATCTGGTACTGGGGCACTGCGACGGACATAAGGTCTCGAAAATCCTCTGTGTCCACCAGGCGGAAAGGCAGCATTTCTGTAGCCAAGAGCTTGCAGATGGTGAAATTCAACCTCTTAGCTTTCTCATGGCTAGGAGGAAATGGTCTTTTACTTGTCCACATCTGAGGGACCGAGGGCTGGCTATTGTGCTTAGACGGGGTTGATAAGGGTGTCCCCGGCAAACTGCCGGTCTGTGAGGAAGATGCAGGCGGACATGTTAGGTTGCCTTGATCCAAAGGTGGTGCTATCGATGTCGGACAGCGCTCAACACCAGCTGGTGTTACCACCTCCAAAGAAAATGATGACCTGCCAATCACGCTGGCTGTTGCGGGTAAAGAGGTGGCAGGTCTGCGCCCCAAAACAGGTGTGACTGCTGTCCCCCCAGTCACAGAGGATGAAGAGGCTGCGGATGCACAAGATATGGCAGACGGTGGTTGGCCCGGCCGGCTAGGCCGCATTGTAGCACACTGAGCTTCCCACTGCAACTTATGCTTCATGTCCATGTGCCGGTTCATGCATGAAGTACTCAAACTATGTATTTTTTGGCCTCTACTTAGCTTTTGCTGACAAATGTTACAGATAACACGAGTTGGGTCATCTTTATCGATCTGAAAAAATGCCCAGGCTATGCAAGGCTTAGCACCCATGCGACCTGAAGAGCCACCACGACTTGTGGTGAGAGGCAGAGTTGTGTTTGAGGATGCAGTTGTTGACGTGCTTCCAGTACTACGTCTCTGTCCAGGAATTCGCAACCTGACCTCGTCGTCACTAGCATCTTCCTCCACCTCCTCTGCTGACCTCATCTCTTGGCTGACTGTGGGTTGACAGTAAGTGGGATCTCCAACCTCATCATCATCACCCTGTGTGTTATCACACCCGTCGTCCTCAGAGCCAACCTGTTCCTGCCCTGACAAAAAACTAAAGTTGTCGCTCCAATCAGGTATTTGAGTCTTATCATCGTCTTCCTCATTGTCTCCACCAACAGGAGTTACAGTTTGGGAATGAGGGTCTACATTATGGTCAGAACCTTCTGCGTCTGGTCCTGGATCCGACTCATAAAGATTCTGGGCATCAGTGCAGATCATTTCCTCGTCTGGATTCACAGAAGCGCTGGAGTCGACCTCTGATTCCCAGGCTATAGTATGAGTAAACAGCTCTGCAGACTCAACCATCTGTTCTACCTCATACTCAGACGGGCAGCTGGAGATTTGGGAGCTGTGAGGAAGCAAGTGCGATTTGGGTGACACCTTTGAGGACTGGAGTATTTGTGATGTTGAAGTTGATGTGGAGGAGAGCCCACTTAAAGGAGCACTTGATATCCGTTGAAGCACCTGCTGTTTTTGTGCCTCATCTGGAATTTGTAGCGATTGGCGTGGCCGTAAGAAAGGGATCTTATCACATTGTCCGCTAAAAGAAGTAGACATTTTAGTTTGGCTGGAAGATGGTCTTTCTTCTGCAGATGTTACTGTTGCTTTAACACCTACCCCACGGACACAACCTTTTTTCCCCTTCCCAACACGCCTATTCCCCTTTCCACCAGCAGCAGGCCTTTTTCCACTCATTTTGGTGGTTAACTAATTCACAACTCTGGAGTTGTTTGCACAAAAAAACAATGGATGGTAACTGAGCAGAGCTGAGTGGCCAAACTGTGGTATTAGGCCAAAACTATTGGCTGGGTTAGATGCAGAAAAAAAATATATTCAATTTGCAACCTGATGGAGGTCAGTATAGATGGACTAATACAAGTCCCACACACAGCTAGAAGCCCAATATTTTTTCAGAGGTAGATGCAGAAAAAAATATATTCAGTTTGCAACCTGATGGAGGTCAGTATAGATGGACTAATACAACAAGTCCCACACACAGCTAGAAGCCCAATATTTTTTCAGAGGTAGATGCAGAAAAAAATATATTCAGTTTGCAACCTGATGGAGGTCTGTATAGATGGATTAATAGAACAAGTCCCACACACAGCTAGAAGCCCAATATTTTCTCAGAGGTAGATGCAGAAAAAAATATATTCAGTTTGCAACCTGATGGAGGTCAGTATAGATGGACTAACAGAGAAAGTCCCATACACTACTAGAAGGCCAAATATTTTTTCAGAGCTAGATGCAGAAAAAAATTATATTCAGTTTGCAACCTGATGGAGGTCAGTATAGATGGACTAATACAACAAGTCCCACACACAGCTAGAAGCCCAAATATTTTTTCAGAGGTACTGTAGATGCAGATAAAAATTATTTTTAATTTGCAACCTGATGGAGGTCAGTATAGATGGACTAATAGAGAAAGTCCGACACACTACTAGAAGGCCAAATATTTTTTCAGAGCTAGATGCAGAAAAAAATTATATTCCGTTTGCAACCTGATGGAGGTCAGTATAGATGGATTAATAGAACAAGACCCACACACAGCTAGAAGCCCAATATTTTTTCAGAGGTAGATGCAGAAAAAAATATATTCAGTTTGCAACCTGATGGAGGTCAGTATAGATGGACTAACAGAGAAAGTCCCACACACTACTAGAAGGCCAAATATTTTTTCAGAGCTAGATGCAGAAAAAAATTATATTCAGTTTGCAACCTGATGGAGGTCTGTATAGATGGATTAATAGAACAAGACCCACACACAGCTAGAAGCCCAATATTTTTTCAGAGGTAGATGCAGAAAAAAATATATTCAGTTTGCAACCTGATGGAGGTCAGTATAGATGGACTAATACAACAAGTCCCACACACAGCTAGAAGCCCAATATTTTTTCAGAGGTAGATGCAGAAAAAAATATATTCAGTTTGCAACCTGATGGAGGTCAGTATAGATGGACTAATAGAACAAGTCCCACACACTGCTAGAAGGCCAAATATTTTTTCAGAGCTAGATGCAGAAAAAAATTAGATTCAGTTTGCAACCTGATGGAGGTCAGTATAGATGGACTAATAGAATGATGCTATGCCCAAAAGATTTTACTTCACTAGGTGCAGTAAAAAAAATTGGTATTCTATACACAGGTGGTATATCTTGCAACACAGATAGGCTACTCCACTGACTAACACACTCTGCAATAGGCCAAAAAGGATTAGCTTTGCTAGATTCAGCCAAATGCTGTGAAAAAAACTTGCACAGCACTGGCACAGACCTGCCTGGCAAAAACTGATAGGAACTGATGTAACCTAGTCCTGAAAAGGACTCCAATTACAATTAGTCTTTACTCCCACAACCTATCTATTTAAGAGCACAGACCTGCCTGATAAAAGTCGTAGGAAATGCTGTAACCTAGTCCTTAAAAGGACTGCAATCACAACTATTCCCTACTCCCAAGCTATCTGTATATTTGTGCGAAAATTGGCTTGAAATTAACAAGGTATAGCCCACACAGCAACAGCGGTGCCGTCTAACACGCAGCTGCAGCAGTGAGAAAATGGTGGCGACGGGGAAAATGGCTTGGTCTTATAGGGCAAGGACATGTGACATACACTGCCAATGACACATGCCCTTGCTTGTGTGAAAAAAAGCACTTCGCTCCGTGTGTGCGCTGCTGATAGGCTGACAGATTGCACCTCCCCACTGTAAATGCGGGAAAGAAAAAAAAAATGGAGATCTTCATTGTTCCTGCAGAGATCCATCCCCTGCCCCTCCCCCCACCCCGCTGTACACTCAAACTGCGTATTAACATTAATTTTCATCATTACTGAGAAAAAATCCAGTTATGATTTTGGTGCACGAACAGTTATCGAACATAACCTCGAACAGCCAAATTTTTCTCAAATTGTTCGTGTTCGCCGAACGGCTCGAACACCGCCCAAAACAGCTCGAATTTGAGATTGGCGAACAGTTCGAGTAGAACAACGCTCATCTCTATTCAAGACATCCGAATCAGGGCCAGACTGGCCTAGCAGGATATCGGGGAAATCCCCGGTGGGCCCCATTGAGGGAGTGAGAGAATTGGTGGTGCGGGCCCTTTAAATACGGGGCCGAATCAAATGTAGGGTCACACACAGATACCATTCAGCGGTGACCGCAAGCCTGCAGTGACGCGCGTACTCACATGATCTGGACAAGAGGACAGAAGTTAATGTTCTTTGTGGGCGGTGACACGCACTGCACTCTGCTTTCCCGCTGCCTGTAACGCTGGCTGGCTGGCAGTGGTGTCAGGTGACATGCCGCTCTCTGCTCTCCCTGCTCCCGGGACGGCTTTGCGTGTGGTTGACCCTGCGCTCTGCTCTCCCGGCTCCTGCTGCTCGTGGCCGGTATGTGGTGACACTGCGCTCTGCTCTCCCGGCTCCTGCTGCTCGTGGCCGGTATGTGGTGACATTGCGCTCTGCTCTCCCGGTTCCTGCTGCTCCTGGAAACCAGGCTGCAGGCCTACAGCTCTCCCTGCTTCTAAAGTGCAATAAAGTTTTTCTGGGAGAGTGTTCCCAGCATTGGTCAACAATAATATGATATCTTTTATACATTATGTTTTGCACTCTAGGCCTAAGTATTTGATCCCTTGCTGTTTTTTGTAAGTTTGCCCTCTGACAAAGACATGAACAGTCTATAATTTTAAGGGTAGGGTAATTTGAACATTGAAAGATATAATGTCGCCAAAAATAAAATATCAAGAAAATTACATTGCATAAATTAGATAATTTTTTTTGCATTTTGCAGTGAGAAATAAGTATTTGATCCCCTACAAACCAATATGAGTTCTGGCTGCTACAGACCAGTTAGACGCTCCTAATCAACTCGTTACCTGCATTAAAAGGCAGCTGTCTTACATAGTCACCTGTATAAAAGACTGTCCACAGACTCAATTAATCAGTCAGACTCTAACCTCTACAACATGGGCAAGACCAAAGAGCTTTCTAAGGATGTCAGGGACAGGATCATAGACCTGCACAAAGCTGTAATGGGCTACAAAACCATAAGTAAGACGCTGGGTGAGAAGGAGAAAACTGTTGGTGCAATAGAAAGAAAATGGAAGAAATACAAAACAACTATCAATCGACATCGATCTGGGGCACCATGCAAAATCTCACCTTATCCTTGATTATGAGGAAGGTGAGAGATCATCCTAAAACTACACGGGGGGAACTTGTTAATGATCTCAAGGCAGCTGGGACCACAGTCACCAAGAAAACCATTGGTAACACATTACGCCTTAAAGGTTTAAAATCCTGCAGTGCCCGCAAGGTCCCCCTGCTCAAGAAGGCACATGTGCAGGCCTGTCTGAAGTTTGCCAATGAACACCTGGATGATTCTGTGAGTTATTGGAAGAAGGTGCTGTGGTCAGAGGAGACAAAAATTGAGCTCTTTGGCATTAACTCAACTTGCCGTGTTTGGAGGAAGAAAAAGGATGAATACAACCCTAAGAACATCATCCCAACCGTGAAGCATGGTGGGGGAAACATTATACTTTGGGGGTGCTTTTCTGCAAAGGAGACATGACTACTGCACCGAACTGAAGGGAAGATGGATGTGGTCATGTATCGCAAGATTTTGGCCAACAACCTCCTTCCCTCAGTAAAAGCATTGAAGATGGGTCGTGGTTGGGTCTTCCAGCAAGACAATGACACAAAACATACTGCAAGGCAACAAGGGAGGGGCTCAAAAAGAAGCACAGTAAGGTCATGGAGTGGCCTAGTCAGTCTCCAGACCTTAATCCCATAGAAAACTTATGGAGGGAGTTGAAGCTCCGAGTGGCCAAGCGATAGCCTCAAAATCTTAATGATTTAGAGATGATCTGCAAAGAGGAGTGGACCATAATTCCTCCTGACATGTGCGCAACCCTCATCATCAACTAAAAAAAAAGTCTGACTGCTGTGCTTGCCAACAAGGGTTTAGCCACCAAGTATTGTGTTGTTTGCTAGAGGGATCAAATACTTATTTCTCACTGCAAAATGTAAAAAAATGTATCTAATTTATACAATGTGATTTTCTTGATTCTTTTTTGGATATTCTATCTCTCAATATTAAAATTAACCTACCCTTAAAATTATAGACTATTCATGTCTTTGTCAGTGGGCAAACTTACAAAAACAGCAAGGGATCAAATAATTATTTCCCCACCTGTATATGAGGCCTAGAGTGCGGGCCTACATGATGTATACAATGCACTCGGCCTCCTATATAAAGTATATACTATAGGAGGCTGAGAGTGCGGTACTCGTTATATATGGGGCCACCGCCTATATGATCTATAGATCACACTAGTTACCTCCTATATAAAATATAGATCACACTCTTGGCCTCTTATACGACATATACAGTCTACAAAGCCTCTTTCACACGTCCGTGTCTCCATTACGTGTGGTGACAGTTTCCACACGTACCGGAGACACTTACACTCAAATGAATGGGTCCGTGTACATGTCAGTGTGTTTCCATGGACTGTGTGAAAATGGGCAAAACACGCTGACATGTCTGTTTTTTTTACACGCTGCACGGGCCGAAAAATGTCCCGCACTCGTGACGTGCACACTGATGACACACAGATAACATCCGTGTGACACGTACTGGTGCCCGGGAATCAGCGGTACAGTTCGTGCTGTTCCCAAGTGCTCAAGGAATCACTCATCATTGTCCTCTGCCAGGGCTGCGATCAGCGTTAGCAAGGGACAATGTTGAGAGTAGTATACACCTCCCCATTTCTCCAAAGCCTGTAAAAATAAGAATAAAATGTAAAAAAAACTATTATACTCACCTGGCTTGAGGTGACCGCGCATGCTGAGGAGACGGGGAGAATGACTCGCAGCAGCGAGCGGGCCACTACGCTGAACTCACTGATTGACAGGACACCACTCACTGAGATCAGCGCAGGTCACTATGTGATGGTAATATGTGGTCTGGTCATGGTGTGATGGTATTTATCCCCTGTATGTGGTATTATTCAGTCACTATGTTGTGGTAATATGTGGTCTGGTCATGGTGTGGCAGTATTTCTCTCTTGTATGTGATATTATTCGATCACTATGTGGACTGGTCATGGTGTGGCGGCATTTTCCCTAGTATTTGGTATTATTCGGTCACTGTGGTGGTAATATGTGATCTGGTCATGGTGTGGCGGTATTTGTTCCTTGTATATGGTATTATTAGGTCACTATGTCATGGTATGATGTGGTCTGGTTATGGTGTAGCGGTATTTGTTCCTTGAATGTGGCATTATTCGGTCACTGTGGTGGTAATATCTGGTCTACTCATGGTGCGGTGGTATTTCTTCCTTTAATTGGTCTTGGTATAGTGGATTGTGTTGTGTATGGAGGTAATTTGTTCTCTCTGATATCAATAAGGGACAGATTCTTGATTTCCAATAGAGATTAATTACTTGGATGTTTAACCCCTCCCTGTCCTGTGACTATTACACAGTAGCAAATATGTACTTACAGGGGTTCTACGGTAAAAACAAGTAATCACCTATCCTAAGGCCACGTTCACACTATCAGTATTTGGTCAGTATTTTACCTCAGCATGTGTAAGCCAAAACCAGGAGTGGGTGATAAATGCAGAAGTGGTGACGTGTTTCTATTATACTTTTCCTCTGATTGTTCCACTCCTGCTTTTGGCTTACAAATACTGATGTAAAATACTGAACATGTGAATGTGGCCAAAGGATAAGTGATAAGTTATTGATGGGGACAACTGTTGGAACCTGCACTGATCTGCAGAATGTGGAGCTTTTATCACCATTATACTGGAGCGGCATGTATGACTTGACCACTGATCCATTCATTCCCTCAGTGGCTCCTAGCGCTGCACTTGGCTTTTTCTGGAAACCCCCAAAGAGGATGAATGGAGCTGCGGTCAGACGTCCCACCTGCTGCTGCATTTTAAAATGGGGATAAAAGTGCCCTTTCAGGGATAAAAGTTCCCCATTCTTCCGATCGGTGCGGTTTCCAATGGTTGGATTCCACCGATCAATAAGGTATCACCTACCTAACCTGTGGATCGGTGATAACTTGTTTTCATCAAAGAACCATTTAATGCAGACTACCATAATTGTACATCCCAGTTACGGTGGCGCACTGTAGATGTGCGGGTGCCGTCTGTGTTTTAAAGTCAACGCTCCACTATAACGGGGATAACGGCTAACAGGTATTAGCATATAGCTGTAGGGTGGGCCCCAAGAATCAATTCCCCCTGTGGGCCCCAGACACCCCAGTCCGACCTTGATCAGAGGGATCTTGCTGCATTTCATTTGTAAATCTGCAAACAATTCATCTTTATTGCTCTTGGTTCGGGCCCCAACTCGTCGCCCTAACTCATCCCATACGTGCCCTATAGGGTGTAAATCAGGTGATTGGCTTGGCCATTGCAACAGGCGAACATTTTTCTTTGCTCACCAATTTTTGACTAAAGTGGATGTGTGACGTTCGCAGCCCTAACCCTGGGAAGATGGGGGACTCTGAGCCGGGTCCTATGTTTGGTGGGTTGTAGCCGTGGCCTGGACCCGTTCCGTGCCCAGGGCCGTCACATTCAAAAGGGTGCAATGGGCTTTCAGGGATGAGTGGTATCTCGACTACGCCACCTGTGGTGTCTGGTGATGGCCACCAGCGCTGCGTTCAGTCCTCTGAGGCGGGATGTAGTGGCAGCAGAAGATGGTACTACTCCCCACAGGCGGAGCAGGGCCTCAGGGCAGAGACAAGGATGGAGGGAGTTGTAGTGTAGGAGGTCTGGTGCTGCGTGGTGCAGTGCAGTGCAGAAATAAAGAGTCCGGAGGCCATAGGGGTTGACTTCCAGGGTTTTTACTCACATTGGAGAGTACAGCTGCAAGGCTTCTCCCTGCTCCTCTACGGAATTCTGCGGTCACCAGGGACGGGGGTCCGACAACCTCCGAGTAAGTCCAGTGTTCAATCAGGATCCCGCACCAGAGTGTTCCTAGACTTCAGACCGGGTCCTTTCCTGTCTGTGTGTGTGTAGATAGGCCAGGTCTCCCTCTGAACTTCACTCAGAAAAAGGGTACGGGTGGCAGCTCCGCTCCTTCCGTTACCCAGTGGGATCCTCTGGGCCTACCGGGCTCCCCTGACCAGGACGTAGAGTAGCAAGATCAGGTGTCAGGGGCCGGTACCCCTTTTGCAGCCGGAATCCCTGACTAGATCAGATTAGCAAGGACAGGTGGCGTATACCGCTCCGTCTGCATCCTCCCGGGATCCTTTTGCGGTGGAGCTACACTCCTAAGCTCCGGGCCTTCTTGGTCATGGTCCTTGACCGGGTTGAGACATATGTTAACTCCAACCTGCCCCTCGACCCAAGGCCAGGGTACGAGGGCCGTGTCTCCATCCTCTGCAGGTCCACACAGGATCCACTCTCAGGGAGGGAGATCACGATCAAAGAACAGTCAAAGAACCATCAAAAGACTGGACCATGAGCCAAGATGGCTGTGTATTAAATATGAAATTTAAAGTGTCACTATAATGTGAGTCCTCCACCCTCACCCACTAGTTGGTTCCCCTATCTCTTGGTTCCCCAGTCTCCCAACTCCCAGCAGGGGCAGCACCTGGTGCCTTCTAGCCCCCTCTGGTGGGAGAAGTGTGGTGTTGGATGTGAAGGAAGGGTCCTGACCATCGCACTGTTCAACCTCAGAGGAGGAACACTACACCCCATTAAAGAGGTGCAGCATCCCTGTGGCGGTCGAACCCTCAGGGGCGCCACAGATGTGTGCTTAGGATCATTGTCTTGCTGGAATCTCCATCCCCGCCTACTTTGATTTTACTAGGTGGCAGCATTACATTCTCCAGTATATCCTTGTACATGGTAGGATTCATATTTCCATCAATTCTATGCAGAGAGACAATGGCAGATGCAGAAAAGCAGCCCCAAACCATGACATTGCCACCACCATGTTTCACTGTAGGTGGGTACCTTACATCATTTTCCAGTTGGGGGGTATATATAGTGCTGCAATCACTACCAAACAGACTGAACTTGGATCCATCCGACCACAACATCTTAGACCAATCTGCCTCTTTCCATTGGCTGTGTTCTTTGGCAAACTCAAGTCGGACCTTACGGTTCTTTGCAGAGATGAAAGGCTTCTTCACTGGACCTCGTGCATTCAACCCTTCTGCTCTTAGCCGTCGCACCACAGTTTGGTGACTCACTTTGACCCCATATTCTTCGTTCATTTCGTGTGAAATCTGTACTGCGCTTTTATGGACATCAGGTACTGACTTTTTCTTAACAATGTGATCAACTCTGGAAGAAGCTTTTCCGTGGTCGTCCACTTTTAGGTTTGTCAGCTGTTCCATAATCTTCTTTTTCTTTCTTTAATATATGTGAAACTTGGCTCTGAGAACAGCTGAAATCCATATCTTCCTCTTTTTGGCTTTTGCCTGACTTCACACTCAGAATAATAAGCTTCATGACATCTGGTGAGAAATTTGGCTTGGTCTTTGCAGTTTTTCAACCTAAAAACACATATAACAAAAAATTATATATTTTAGGCAAAATTCGACTACCCATGACAAAATATGCAAAACATATGGCCCAGCAAATGTTGAAAACTAACACAAAGGGATAAAACAATGTCAAGCATAATTTTCGTCTATATAGCTCACAACCATTTGCTTCCAGATTGCTAACATCACCATGAAAATGGTGTAACATCTCTGGCGGTGTGCTGGCATGGCTTACCATCTCCCACCATGCAAGACCGCCAACTTACCTATCAGTCCAGGCTGCACACTTTGCTCCAGTATGTGCTGTGTGCATGTCTCTTGTCTGATTGCTTAGTGCGGCGGCTCTGTTACTGCCTGATTCTTAAACTCACAGTGTGCGCAGTCCTAATGCCTCCCCAGCCTATTGCTGTCAGTCACTGGATACTTAAACCCCCTCCACCCAGTAGGAGGTGCCTGAGCAACACTTTCTTTCAGTGTGTTCTGTGCAACTGAGTTGCCAGGTCCTGTCCTGTATCTTGTCTGTTCCGCCACCCTGGGGGCTGTATACCCAGGCCCGTTACCTGTAGCTGTGACTTCTAGTCTGTTTCCGCCACCCTGGGGGCTGAGTTTCCAGGCTCGTTCCTGTATCTTGTTCCGGGTTCAGTTCCCGTCTGAACTGTGTCCTAGCCCGTTACCTGTTTGTCTCTATGTCCATACCTGCCCTTTTCCTGCAGTGTCTGAACCAGCACCTAACTCCAACTTGTTGTCTCTGTACTTCTGTTTGTGAGTTTTGTGTCCACTCGCTACTTCATTGTCAGTACCTTGTGTGTATCTGGTTCTGCTTGTCCCGTTTCCCTGCCTCCGTATCTACCTCCTGTGCTCTAACTATCTTCCTGTATTTTCCAGTCTGTTCCATGTGAACAGAGCCCAGTCCTTTCTGCCTGCTTGTCCTCCGCGCCTGCGGTTTCGCTCTGCTCTGCTTGTCCACCGCGCCTGCGGTTTCGCTCTGCTCTGCTTGTCCACCGCGCCTGCGGTTTCGCTCTGCTCTGCTTGTCCACCGCGCCTGCGGTTTCGCTCTGCTCTGCTTGTCCACCGCACCTGCGGTTCCGCTCTGCTCTGCTTGTCCACCGCACCTTCGGTTCCGCTCTGCTCTGCTGTCCACCGCACCTGCGGTTCCGCTCTGCTTGTCCACCGCACCTGCGGTTCCGCTCTGCTCTGCTTGTCCGCCGCACCTGTGGTTTCGCTCTGCTCTGCTTGTCCGCCGCACCTGTGGTTTCGCTCTGCTCTGCTTGTCCACCGCACCTGCGGTTTCGCTCTGCTCTGCTTGTCCACCGCACCTGCGGTTTCGCCCTGCTCTGCTTGTCCACCGCGCCTGCGGTTTCGCTCTGCTCTGCTTGTCCACCGCGCCTGCGGTTTCGCTCTGCTCTGCTTGTCCACCGCACCTGCGGTTCCGCTCTGCTCTGCTTGTCCACCGCACCTTCGGTTCCGCTCTGCTCTGCTGTCCACCGCACCTGCGGTTCCGCTCTGCTTGTCCACCGCACCTGCGGTTCCGCTCTGCTCTGCTTGTCCGCCGCACCTGTGGTTTCGCTCTGCTCTGCTTGTCCACCGCACCTGCGGTTTCGCTCTGCTCTGCTTGTCCACCGCACCTGCGGTTTCGCCCTGCTCTGCTTGTCCACCGCACCTGCGGTTTCGCTCTGCTCTGCTTCGCTTGTCCTCTGCGCCTGCGGTTTTGCTCTGCTAGTCCACCGCACCCGCGGCACTGTTCCTGTATCCCAGTCTGTACTGGTCCCTATCCAGCCTGCGGTCCTACCTGCCGGTATCTGCCAGTCTGCATACCAGCCGTGCCTGCCAGTACCCGCCTGTCTGCATACCAGCCGTGCCTGCCAGTACCCGCCTGTCTGCATACCAGCCGTGCCTGCCAGTACCCACCTGTCTGAATACCAGCTGTGCCTGCCCGTTCCTGCATTCCTCGGTGTGGGTCAACAGCTGTGACCGGGGTCTGACCTGGAGTAGCACCTGGGCCACCTCCCACGTCCCTCCTCAGACCACGGAGTCGATTGAGCTGAAGTGTGTTCGGATCTGGCGAGGCCCCTAGTCACGCCCCTCCAGGCACTCCTTGGTTCGTGGCCCAGTGGGACCACTAACCACACTCACGCCAGTCAGTCCGGGCGTGAGCGTAACAAATGGCATCACAACAACCAGACAGAAGGAATCACACTTTAAAAAAAATGCAAAACTTTTGGTCGCCACTCTAGATAGATAATAGATAGATAGATGTCCTGTAGCTAGTGAATGTCACAAGCACTCTACATATAATAAACTTGCATCCTTTAGTGCCTTTCATGGGGTACTAAGGGGTATTTAGCCTTATTTAACCTGTGAATAGCGGTCACTTTACTACTATTCACAGACACCGGAGACAGGTTTGGGGAACGTGGGCTACATTGGAGCTGTGTGGGAGCATTTTGGGTAATAAATTGGTGAACAAGGGACTGTCTCTTGTTTTTATTTCTGTCTTTTTATGTCTTTCAGGTATCCATTTCTGACTACTTTGGATTAGGTGGATTACTGCAAACCTGCATGAATTTTTATTTTTTTTTTCAATAAATTGGTGAATGAGGGATAGTGTGGTAGAGTCTTTATTAAAAAAAAAAAAAAAAGTAGTTTTTTTTCTGCGTGTGTTTTTATTTTTGATTACTGGGTTAATAATGGGGCCATGGGGGTGTCTTATAGACACCTCTCCATTACTAACCCCAGAGCTTGATGGCAACTGTTATTTTTGATAAATCACAGCTGTCATCAACCCAAAGTACCATTACCCCATAGCCACCGAACAAGGGCAATTGGGAAGAGCCAGAATTGACGCATCTAATGTGATGCGACAATTCTGGGGTGGCTGCGGGCTTGTATTTTTAGGTTGGGAAGGGCCCAATAACCATGGAGCTTCCCAGCCTGATAATATAAACCCACATCTGTCTGCTTTACCTGTGCTGGTTATAAAAAATAGGGGGGGGCTCACATCATTTTTTATTATTATTATTTACTTACTTAATAGGTTAAATAAGGCTAAACACCCATTAGTGCCACATTAAAGGCCCTATATGGTGCTCGGTTAATATATGTAGGGGGCTTGTGAAATTATATATCTGCAGGACATCGATCTCTCTATTCTATGCATCTATCTATTCTGAGGGTTCTGGCTGTGAATTTAGTGTACTTGGCTTAAGAAATTTTGATTTTCCTTTAAGAAGTGTGCGTAAAAATTGGGCAGCATATGCATGGCCCGTGTGCCATCCGATTTTTTTTTTTCTCGAAGCCAATGACTTGCACGCTGCGATTTTTCCTCAGTCCGATTTGAGCTCTCAGGTTAACACTGACTCATTGAATAACATTGGTGTGAGTGCAATGCGATGTTTATATGCTCATGTGAGTGAACCCTTAGCCTAAAGTACAACTGAAGTGAAGGTGCCATTCCCAACTCCAAAATTATGCTTCTAAGGTCCCCACCTTCTGTAGGTCCATAGGGGCCCGCAGGAATCAGACATTTAACAGGAGATAAATGCCCATTTTGGGGCAATACCTTAACCAGACTTGTCCTGATTGCATATAGATATTCACATTAGTTGTAAATGCATCTATACAGGTAACCTGGAAGCATTTGATAATGTGAGAATATGCCCTCGTATGGTTTTTCCTAATAATGCAATGGTCCACATCCTGAGATGCATCCCCTACAGACTGCAGGTAGAAGCGTTACTCTGAATACATCCTTCTAGTGCACGTAACATTAAAATAAATGCAACGCAATCAGACTAGTGAGCACGGTACGTGTGCAATTAAAACATATTTGTATCAGGGTTTACAATGCACTACAATTGTATCTGGAACTTGCATAATGTGCTCTAAAAAGCCTCCTGTGAGTAGGGAGTCAGGCACATAAACCAGTTGCGTGTTTCCCTGGAAGCTATGCATGCACCTGGCGTGTGTACAACATCAAATCTGCATTAACGGGCGCATTTTGTAAACTTTGCCTAGAGCTGCCATCATACAGCTGTAGAGAGGCACAGGTTGGCGCCCATGCAAGGATGAATGCACACGGCGTTCATGCACTTAGCTTATAGAATAAGCCGGGAGCTTTTCCCAACATTCACCAGACTGGAGGCCAAAGTTGCACCCATTTTACTTCTGTCCGGCCAGTATGCGTTTGCATACAGTTTATTAAAATGTACAAGAAAGAGCGTCAAATTATACTTTTCTTATACAGCGGGTTACTGCCAAGAACTTCTACTATGCAGTATACTTTTTTTTCTGCAAGAGGCTATTTGCAGATGGAGTGGGTATAGGCCTGAAAAATTGCTTAAAAAATGCTTAAAAGACTCATCCCATTAATTAGTTTTGTAAAACTACTTTGTTGTTCATATGTTCAGTATTTTGAGTGTTATTTTTTTTCAAAGTTTTTGCAAGACGTCTGGAGAGAAAAAAAAGAAATTACATGTCATTTTTTATTTTTTTTTTAACTAGACAATGGGAAATTAAAAGGCTGCAAAAAAAACCTGCAAAGTTTCAGGAAATGAAAAAAAAATAATAAAATCAACCAAACATAATATCCGCCTGCACATACCTTGCACAGGTGCATAGGCATTAATTAAGACAGCGGCACTTGCAGGCATTTACCTCCTGAATGTCTGCCCCTTGCAATCTGCAAGTCACTTTATTGCTGCAAAACTCAAACCTTTTGCATTTCATCCGAAGCATCCCACAGCGAGATCCCACTGTGGGAAGTGTGGGTACTACATCCATCTGTGTCATCCCCAAAATATAAGTAAACCGAAGATTATAAACACTAAAGCAAGACAGATAAAACACATTTCAGTAAAAAAAATAAATAAAAAAAAAAGCCCAACTTATTATTAGCTAGAATGGAGTGATTGCATTTAATATTAATATATATATTTAATTAATCGCAGCCGCGGTGCATGGGGCCTCGTTTTATTTGTCATTTATTTACAGCCACTTTCCCCGATAGGATTGTATAGGGCATTATTCATTAGTTATTATTCTAAATTGTGCATTTTGAGCGAGAGTTTGCCAAGATTTGTTTGAGCAGCAGCAACAAAATAAAACTGTCACATAGAAATACAATGGAGGAGCGCGTCGCTTATACGCACCCCCTTGCTACGTCTCCTGATTGATTAATTATGGACTTGTCGTCATGTAGAACATTAATCGTAATGGAACAAGGTTCTGGCAAGGTCTCGGGAGCCATGACAATATTGCCTGCCCGCCTCTGGGTGGCTGAATCTTAATATTCCTGCCTCTATGACATGCCGCCATATGGCGTACTGCACGATATCGGGTGGCAGAAAGTCTCTCCCCATGGATCTAGGAAAGAATAGTCACATAATACATACCAATATTAAATCGGGGGAAGTACATGGACGTCTACAGGCGGCGTATTATGGTACTGACAGCTGAAATGGAAGTCGCCTGGTGGTTCGTCCACATAGGACTGATTACAGTGGATTTTCCGCCAAGGATTTGCAAGTAGCGGTATTGTGGGTGTGATTTTAAGAGATCTCATCTTTACGTTGCATTAAAAAAAAAAAAAAATCCGCAACGGAAATGGACGTGTGCTGTGGATGTGAAATCAGCGGCATGACAAGTAATGCTGCAGATTTTACGATTTGCACGGAAAAAATCAGCGGAAAAAAAAAAAGCAACTTTATGGCGTATTAAAAATGCAGCACAGAAATGCAAAAAATGCAATCAATGTGCGGAACGCACAATCGGTTTCCTCTCTAGAAAAGACTTAGCCGGCCCCGTACGCACATGGTGACTTACCACACGTTGTATTACATAAAAGTTTTCTTATACTCTGATTTTGGGCATGTGGACTCCACCCCACATTGGACGCAGCAGATGGCAGTCGGAGAAACAGTTGGTTTTCGACACTTCTGCTAAGTTTGGGGAGGGTTGTGGTGTAGGGCAGGTGTGTAAGATCTCCTTGGAGACCTTTGTATGTAGAACCTGGTTTTTCATTCTTTTTTCTCCCGGTAACGAGATACTGCAGAGAAGGTGAGGTGTGACTGCTTAAAAGACTATTCGGGAGAATATTGAAAAAAAAAACGTTGGGAAGCAAAATAATACCGCCATCCAGTGCTCACTAACAGTATTATAAAGTACCGCCACACAGCGCACTGGGGCGTGTGCAGATTTTGCACAGCAATGGGGTGAAACATGTAACTAATCCAGAAAAAAAAGTCTATAGATTGACAGTGAAAATCTGCAGCGTGGCCTAAAATCTGAGCTCACACTTTTTTTTTTTTTTAAATTAATCCCCATTCACATAGTTCGTATGGCAATTTTGTTGCAGGCTGCTTCGTCGTTTGTCTATGGGTCTATGGGTTTTTTTTTTTTGCTGCGTACAATACATGCATTTTTACCCCATTAATTTTAATGGATGAAAAGTGCTACCAAAATGCTGAAAAAAAATCAAGATGCAAAATTACGCTGCGACTGTAAAACGCTGCGCATTTTAAGCACAAAATACACTTGTGACTTGAGAAAGACGCCGGTGCTGAAACGCGTTTTCTGAATAAAAGGACCCTCATTGCATCTTCTTCCAGCAAAAGACTTTTCTTTTCCATCTGTGCAGCCGATTTTTAACATCCTTTTAATTCTCTTTTTCATGGAGATGTGTGAACGTATTCTAAGGCTATGTTCACACTGCAATTTTTTTAGCGGATCCTCTTCAACGCCTGCTTCAAAAACTCTTCTAATTAATTCTATGATGTTCACAAGCCCATAGACTATTATAATTTTGATACATGACGCACGTCAATAACGGACATGTCTCCATGACATTTTTGAGGATACACATACACAGTCTGCAAAAAATTCCGGATGTGTGAACAACCCCATATACTATGATGGGAACATCTTCTAGGAAAACCACGTACGTGAAAAACAGATGTCTGAATGAGGTCTTAGGCCGGGTGTATGTAAAATTGTCCACTTTTGGTCCAGAAAAAAGCTGCAGTTTTCGCATCTGAATTGTGCTCTTATTAATATGTTCATCTGAATATGCCCCTTTGGGGGTAACACTGCATATTTTCTGCGGATCTGTGCAGTACATTAAAGTGTTATTGCTGTGAACAGCGATCGGCTGCAGCGGTCACTTGCGTGGAAGGAGTATCATAGATGCAAGATGAACACTCCCATTGCAACCATATATGTTATGAGGGCACCGGGGGTCATTGAGCACCAGGCGCTGGCTGTGTTATACAGCCTGCTCCTATCACTGCAGCTTAACCCTTCAGATGCTGCAATCAATTGTGGTCTGTCATCTAAGTGGTTCAACAAATCGGGGGAGCATAATTGGACCATAATGATGGCTGCCGCAGTCAGGGCTTGCGGAGATCACAGAAATGTACATTATACGGCAATACAGAAGTGTCTGCCTGTCCAGCGATGGCGGCAAATTCAGGTAATCTGTGTACGAAATGAAAGCCATAATAAATATATATGAACAAGGGAATAAAAAGATGGGCATAAATTCATATGCAGTATGGCTGTGGATATCATTTCGCCACTTCCACGCTTGGAGGTTTTGGAGCAGATCTGCACCAAAATCCTCATCAAAATCCTCTTGCTATTCATTTCTATGGGAATGCCATATGAGTATTTTTTTTTTAATTGTTTTTATTTATTTATTTTTTCTCCTGAAAATCTGAATAATAAAACACCTGGTAGGAAAAAAAAAACATTGGATGTTGCTTAAATAATAATAATAATAAAAAAAAGCATTGTGTTTTTGGCATGGAAAATGCACCAGATTTATCCACTGTTAAGTGGTTTCCACATCAGATTTCTTTGCTGCAAGTTGCTCAGTCTGAATGAAGGACTTGGAGGCAGACATGTATAAGTTGCTCAGTCTGGATGAAGGACTTGGAGGCAGACATGTATAAGTTGCTCAGTCTGGATGAAGGACTTGGAGGCAGACATGTATAAGTTGCTCAGTCTGGATGAAGGACTTGGAGGCAGACATGTATAAGTTGCTCAGCCTGGATGAAGGACTTGGAGGCAGACATGTATGAGTTGCTCAGCCTGGCTGAAGGACTTGGAGGCAGACATGTATGAGTTGCTCAGCCTGGCTGAAGGACTTGGAGGCAGACATGTATAAGTTGCTCAGTCTGGATAAAGGACTTGGGAGGCAGACATGTATGAGTTGCTCAGGCTGGCTGAAGGACTTGGAGGCAGACAGGTATGAGTTGCTCAGTCTGGATGAAGGACTTGGGAGGCAGACATATATGAGTTGCTCAGCCTGGATGAAGGACTTGGAGGCAGACATATATGAGTTGCTCAGCCTGGCTGAAGGACTTGGAGGCAGACATGTATGAGTTGCTCAGTCTGGATGAAGGACTTGGAGGCAGACATGTATGAGTTGCTCAGTCTGGATGAAGGACTTGGAGGCAGACATATATGAGTTGCTCAGCCTGGATGAAGGACTTGGAGGCAGACATATATGAGTTGCTCAGCCTGGCTGAAGGACTTGGAGGCAGACATGTATAAGTTGCTTAGTCTGGATGAAGGACTTGGAGGCAGACATGTATAAGTTGCTCAGTCTGGATGAAGGACTTGGAGGCAGACATGTATAAGTTGCTCAGTCTGGATGAAGGACTTGGAGGCAGACATGTATAAGTTGCTCAGCCTGGATGAAGGACTTGGAGGCAGACATGTATGAGTTGCTCAGCCTGGCTGAAGGACTTGGAGGCAGACATGTATGAGTTGCTCAGCCTGGCTGAAGGACTTGGAGGCAGACATGTATAAGTTGCTCAGCCTGGCTGAAGGACTTGGGAGGCAGACATGTATGAGTTGCTCAGGCTGGCTGAAGGACTTGGAGGCAGACATGTATAAGTTGCTCAGTCTGGATAAAGGACTTGGGAGGCAGACATGTATGAGTTGCTCAGTCTGGATGAAGGACTTGGAGACAGACATGTAGGAGTTGCTCAGTCTGGATGAAGGACTTGGAGGCAGACATGTATGAGTTGCTCAGTCTGGATGAAGGACTTGGAGGCAGACATGTAGGAGTTGCTCAGTCTGGATGAAGGACTTGGAGGCAGACATGTATGAGTTGCTCAGTCTGGATGAAGGACTTGGAGGCAGACATGTATAAGTTGCTCAGTCTGGATGAAGGACTTGGAGGCAGACATGTATAAGTTGCTCAGTCTGGCTGAAGGACTTGGAGGCAGACATGTATGAGTTGCTCAGCCTGGCTGAAGGACTTGGAGGCAGACATGTATAAGTTGCTCAGTCTGGATAAAGGACTTGGGAGGCAGACATGTATGAGTTGCTCAGGCTGGCTGAAGGACTTGGAGGCAGACAGGTATGAGTTGCTCAGTCTGGATGAAGGACTTGGGAGGCAGACATATATGAGTTGCTCAGCCTGGATGAAGGACTTGGAGGCAGACATGTATGAGTTGCTCAGCCTGGCTGAAGGACTTGGAGGCAGACATGTATAAGTTGCTCAGTCTGGATAAAGGACTTGGGAGGCAGACATGTATGAGTTGCTCAGGCTGGCTGAAGGACTTGGAGGCAGACAGGTATGAGTTGCTCAGTCTGGATGAAGGACTTGGGAGGCAGACATATATGAGTTGCTCAGCCTGGATGAAGGATTTGGAGGCAGACATATATGAGTTGCTCAGCCTGGCTGAAGGACTTGGAGGCAGACATGTATGAGTTGCTCAGTCTGGATGAAGGACTTGGAGGCAGACATGTATGAGTTGCTCAGTCTGGATGAAGGACTTGGAGGCAGACATATATGAGTTGCTCAGCCTGGATGAAGGACTTGGAGGCAGACATATATGAGTTGCTCAGCCTGGCTGAAGGACTTGGAGGCAGACATGTATAAGTTGCTCAGTCTGGATGAAGGACTTGGAGGCAGACATGTATAAGTTGCTCAGTCTGGATGAAGGACTTGGAGGCAGACATGTATAAGTTGCTCAGTCTGGATGAAGGACTTGGAGGCAGACATGTATAAGTTGCTCAGCCTGGATGAAGGACTTGGAGGCAGACATGTATGAGTTGCTCAGCCTGGCTGAAGGACTTGGAGGCAGACATGTATGAGTTGCTCAGCCTGGCTGAAGGACTTGGAGGCAGACATGTATAAGTTGCTCAGTCTGGATAAAGGACTTGGGAGGCAGACATGTATGAGTTGCTCAGGCTGGCTGAAGGACTTGGAGGCAGACATGTATGAGTTGCTCAGTCTGGATAAAGGACTTGGGAGGCAGACATGTATGAGTTGCTCAGTCTGGATGAAGGACTTGGAGGCAGACATGTAGGAGTTGCTCAGTCTGGATGAAGGACTTGGAGGCAGACATGTATGAGTTGCTCAGTCTGGATAAAGGACTTGGAGGCAGACATGTATAAGTTGCTCAGTCTGGATGAAGGACTTGGAGGCAGACATGTATGAGTTGCTCAGTCTGGATGAAGGACTTGGAGGCAGACATGTATGAGTTGCTCAGTCTGGATGAAGGACTTGGAGGCAGACATGTATGAGTTGCTCAGTCTGGAGTCTGGATGAAGGACTTGGAGGCAGACATATATGAGTTGCTCAGTCTGGATGAAGGACTTGGAGGCAGACATGTATGGAGGCTCTACTGCACTTAGGTTTCCTCACACAAGTCCTTGGCGATACATACAACGCCCCATATTATCAAAGCTACCAAAAATTCTTAGATTTTATTTTAATCCCCTTTCCCACGCAACACGGTCATGAGGTAAAACGAAACTACAACTGAGGGCGTCCCGCCAATTTCCTGAGGTAAGAGCTGCGCCGCCATTTTGCTGATCGGCCACTAGTGGGCGCCGTCTGGTCGGGAGCAGAAGCGCGGGAAAACGTTGTGGAAGCGGCGTTCGCGCCTCAGATGAGGAGATGGCGGCTCCCGCAGTCTTCTGCGTGTGGAAAATTAGATTAATTGTTATTTCTGAGGAAAATGTATGTGACTTACCATGTGCAATGCATAATTACTGCCATAGGAAGAAATGATAAGCGGTAACAGGGGTGTATGGCAGCTGCTTATCATTGAAAACATAGCACGGGTTGTCCTGAGAGGAGAGGCCATTTTAACCTTTTCCAGCTGCAGCCAATTTCCACCTTTAAAGAGTCAGTCATGATTTATTTATTTTTCCACCTACAATATGGAAGATAAACGCATTTCTGCCATTTTTTTGGGGGGGGGTCTTGTATTTACGAGGTTCATTGTGTGGTAAAAATGACCTGGAAATACGATTCTTCAGCTCTGTATGATTACAGCGATACAGACGGGAAGTTTTTTAATATTATTATTTGTAATTAAAAATGGTGGACTTGGTAAAAAAAAAAATGGCTTTTTGCCATTTTCTGAGATCTCTTATGTTCGTATTTTTCCGTGGACGGAGCTCTGCGACGGCTTATTTTTTTGCCCATTGGGCTGACTGTTTTATTTATACCATTTTGGGGTAATTTTTTATTTTTTTGGGGTGAGGTGACTGAAAAAAGGCAATTCTGGCACATAATTTTTTTGTTTTGGGACTTTTATGAACGTGCCAGTAGCAAATATTTTAGTGAAATTGATGACGGGGATGTTCAGCGCAATAGCCGCCATTACGTGTCTGGACCGGCAGTTAAACCGTTTTAATATGTCAGTGATTGACAGCAGCGTCTAAATTGGTTAACCAGCAGCGAACTGCGCTAGCTTCGGTCACTGCTGTTAGCGGCAGATACCGGCTGTATAACAGTGCCCCTGAGCCCGCTCCAGACACCTGCAACATGACGGGGATGTACTATTATGTCAGAGTGCACCAAGTAGTTAAAATAAATTAAGTTGCAATTTTGCGGATTTAAAAGGGTATTCCCATCTCCAAGATCCTATACCAATATTTAGTAGATGTAATAATTAGCAAATACCTCCTATTAGAATTCTGATTCGCTATGTCTCTTTCCTCATGTGCAGGTATTGCAGGACCTTAGGTATCCATGGTTACGACCACTAGCAACTAGCTAATTAACTGTCACTATATCATTGGTCGTAACCATGGATACTCAAGGTCCTGCAATGCCTGCACATGAGGAAAGAGACATAGTGAATCAGAAAAACTATACTACATTTCTAATAGGAGGTATTTGCTAATATTATTATTACACCTACTACATATTGGGATAGGATCTTGGAGTTGGGAATACCTCTTTAACCCCTTTACCGCCTGGGACGTATTAGTACGCACCAGGCTGTAACCCCCGGTTCAGTGAGGGCTCCGGCGCTGAGCCTGCACTGAATCGGGCACATGTCAGCTGATTCTTGCAGCTGACATGTGCCCGCAACAGCCACGGGTGGAATCGCGATACACCCGCGGCTGTTAAGGTTAAATGGCGCTGTCAATCTCTGACAGCGGCATTTAAAAGCGCCGCGTCGGAAGCGCGTATCTTACCCCGCCCATCGGTGACCCCGTCACATGATCGCGGGTCACCGATGGGTGGTCATGACAACCCTGGGTCTGCAGCAGACTCCAGTGGTTGTCATGAGCTGGTCGCTATGAGCGCCACCTAGCGCTCATAGCACAGGAGCATTTCTGCTACATACAGGTGATCTGCTGATCATCTGTATGTAGCAGAGGCGATCAGACAAGTGCTGCTTCTAGTCTCCTATGGAGACTATAGAAGCAAGCAAAAAGTGAAAAAAAATGGTTTTAAAAGAATATAAAAGTTTAAATCGCCCCCCTTTCTCCCCATTCAAAATAAAATAATAAAAAAAAATCCCCACATACACATATTTGGTATCGCCGCGTTCAGAATCGCCCAATCTATCAATATAAAAAAGAATTAATCCGATCGGTAAACAGTGTAATTAGAAAAAAAATTCTAAACGCCAGAATTACGTTTTTTGGTCGCCGCAAAATTGCAATAAAATGCAATAACGGGTGATCAAAACATCGAATCTACCCCAAAATGGTATCAATAAAAACTTGAGCTCGGCGCGCAAAAAAATAGCCCACACCCGGCCCCAGATCACGAAAAATGGAGACGCTACGGGTCTTGGAAAATGGTGCCATTTTTTTTTTTTTTTTTAGAAAACTTTGGAATTTTTTTTCACCACTTAAATAATAAAGAACCTATACATGTTTGGTGTCTACGAACTCATAATGACCTGGAGAATAATGATGGCAGGTCAGTTTTAGCATTGAGTGAACGTGGTAAAAAAAATAAAAACATCTGTGGTATTGCACTTTTTTTGCAATTTCACCGCACTTGGAATTTTTTTACCGTTTTCCCGTACATGATATGGTAAAACCAGTAATGTCGTTCAAAAGTACAACTCGTTCCGCAAAAAATAAGCCCTCACACGGCCATATTGACCCAAAAATAAAAACACTATGGCTCTGGGAACAAGGGGAGCAAAAAACGAAAATGCAAAAACGGAAAATCCCAGGGTTGCGAAAGGGTTAATGAACAAGCTGTGATAAAGCCACATGTTTTTTTTATTTTATTTTATTTTTTTTGCAACGTACATATAAGCTAATAATTTTTTTTAAAGTCTTATTGAAAAGCTTTGCATGTTGTTTTTTATCTTTTTCCCGTGATACTTGGGGCTTCATGTTTGTCATTTTTCCTTTTTTTTACCTCTCACTTTTGCTGATATCAGTGGGAAATAAGTGTCTGTTTTTCCCCTTTTTTTACTTTTTTTTTTTTATTACCGGACAGGACTAATAATATACACTTAAAAATTTAATCCCTACTCTGTGATAGTTACTTTTATTTATCGGACACTTTTTTTTTTTTTTTTTACTGGAGTCAGGGCTAGAAACTGTAAATTGGATTTATTTTTTTACCTATTTTTTATTTATTTTTTTTCCCTGGCGCTGGGAGCCTCGTGCCTGGCCCGGGTGGCTTGGGGCCTGGTGCAGGGGACCTGGTACCGGGGCCGGTGTCTTGCTGTGAGTGGCATGGCAGTGCGGAGTGAGCGGCTTCCGGTGCCCGCAGCCATCTTTCTGAAGCTGTGATCTACAGGAAAATGGCCACCGGCGTGGCAGAGCGCATGCGCCGGCTCCGGCGGCCACTTTCCTGTAGATCACAGCTTCAGGAACATGGCCGTCGCCACCGGAAAGCCGCTCACATTGGTCTGTCTCACAGCCAGGCCCCGGACCCCAGACAGATACCGGCCCACCTCACCTCTTCTTGCACCACCGTCGCCTTCCTGATGGAGGGAGGGAACGGAGGGCCCTGCGATCCCGCTCCACCACCACTGGTAAGTTGTGTTTGGACCATAAGACGCACCCCCCATTTTCCTCCCAAATATGGGGGGAAAAAAGTGCGTCTTATGGTCTGAAAAATACGGTACTTGCCTCCCGTACCAGCGGGTCTGCCGGGGTTTGTGTGGCATTGTTATTCTACATGAACCCTGCAGCCAGTTATCTATTTGTTGCTGTGCTCCTCACTTATTCCACTTGTCCGACATTTGTCCAAGAACACAGGAGGCTAATATCCATACAAAATCTTGTGTTTTTTGTTTTTTTTTGCTATTTTATGCCAGATTTATTAATTGTGACTTTTAGGGAAGTTTCAAAAAGAAAGTGTGACACGAAACGGTGCATGAGAATCAGTGATACAGGTAGCTCTGTTCCCAAGCACTGGGCGCTGAACGCTGTCCTCATAATGGTTCCCTGCTGGTGCTGTGATCGGCACCAGCAGGGACCATGATGAGGGTAGTGGTAGTCTGCTCCTGCTGTGTCCCCACCTGTAAAAATAAGAGTAAAATAATAATAAAATCCATGTACTCGCCTCTCCTAGGTGTCCCGCGCTGTAATCCATGCGACTGCTGCTGCTGAGATGCTGGGGAGAATGAGCTGCTCCGGAGCAGCGCTCAGTGAGTGACAGGACACCGCTCCTGAGCGGCTTATTCTCCCCGGCTCCTCTGCCCAAAAGAAAAAAACGAAATATATTACGTTATAAAAAATGTCAGAACCTGATAACTGATGAGTGTAATTCAGAAAAACTTCATAAAGTTATAATGGGACATCCAGAAATAAAAGTTTTCCACTTTCTGACATGTTTTAATCCCTTTTGTATACATCATCATTACTCACAACTTACAATTGCCCAAGATTTTAGTCACAATTAATTTCTATGTATTTTTTTTGTAATGTAAAAAAAATACTTGTGAAGAGCTGATCTATCCATATGAGCTCGTATTTTACTCACCGTTCACGCGCCCCGCACGGAGTTTGTCACTGCTTCATGTATCTGTTTTTATCTGCAGCACTGATGTCACTTCAACGGTGCTGAAGTCAATCACTGAGCTGAGTGGCTGGGTGCTGCTCGTGCTGTTAACGTGCTGAGCTCAGTGGCTGTGTGCTGCTCGTGCTGTTAACGCGCTGAGCTCAGTGGCTGTGTGCTGCTCGTGCTGTTAATGCGCTGAGCTCAGTGGCTGTGTGCTGCTCGTGCTGTTAACGTGCTGAGCTCAGTGGCTGGGTGCTACTCGTGCTGTTAACGCGCTGAGCTCAGTGGCTGTGTGCTGCTCGTGCTGTTAACGTGCTGAGCTCAGTGGCTGGGTGCTACTCGTGCTGTTAACGCGCTGAGCTCAGTGGCTGTGTGCTGCTCGTGCTGTTAACGTGCTGAGCTCAGTGGCTGGGTGCTGCTCGTGCTGTTAACGTGCTGAGCTCAGTGGCTGTGTGCTGCTCGTGCTGTTAACATGCTGAGCTCAGTGGCTGTGTACTGCTCGTGCTGTTAACATGCTGAGCTCAGTGGCTGGGTGCTGCTCGTGCTGTTAACGTGCTGAGCTCAGTGATTGCTTGCAGCGCCGTCGATGTGATGTCAGCACTGCAGACAATAACAGACACCGGGAGCAGTGGAGAAGACAGTGCTGGACTCGGGGAGGTTGAGTAAAATACAGTTTATTATTTTATTTTAAATCAAATTGCCTCCAGGGGGCATGGGTTGTCTGAAATCGAAAAACTCCTTTAAACTTGGTACAAAGCTTGTAAAGCCATAAATTCATGGCTTATTATTAGTAAATCTCCCCCTAAGGCTGCGTGCCCACTATGCGTTTTTCAAGAGTTTTTGATGCGGAATTTCCGCAGCTTGGTAATATGTGCCCCATTATCCCCAATGAAAAACCGCATATTCTGTGCACATGCTGCGGAATTTTCCGTGCGGAAAAATCCGCTACATGTCCATTATTTGTGCGTTTCCGCATGCGGATTTGTCTACTCAATGCATTTGAAAAACGCAAGTCAAAGCCGCATGTAGAAACGCTTAAAAAAAGCATTTTTACTGCCAAGGACGTGCAGAAACGCATGGGGGGCACATAGCCTCACACAAATAAATCCACCCCACCTTCTCTGTGACAACACTGATCTCACTCCATTGGCGGTACAGGTGCAGGAACGCGTTTGGTTCTCCCGAGCACGGCCACATATTTATGTAATAAAGCAGACATTCCCTCTCCCGCCTAAGACAAAGTAATTAGAACATAAGTGAATTCCACAGAGTTCAGAAATACAGTAGCCGAGTTCTTGAAAACATGTTATTATTAATTAAAGATTGAGTATGCGGGAGAGAGGGGAAAATACTGACTGCTCGGCTTTTTTTTTTCGTGTGTTTCAGAGTAGTTTCTTTCCATGTGTCTCTCTGTGCTAAATTTTTCAGTGTTTTTAACATCAGACTGATGTTACGTATAATTACTAACTTTGCACCAAAATTATATTTGACATGGCTTGTGAGGCAAATTAGAGCATTACAGAGTGTGCAAATCCACCTGGGAAGAGGAGCCCGGGCAGACGAGACAGTGCGGAGTAAAAGGAATTTGAATATTACATGTGCCCTCCTGAAATTGCCAAAATCATTTAAATTGCTAGAACGGATATTTTCTCTAATTAAACGTGTGTATTGGAGGGTTCATAATAGTGTTTTATGGAAGGCGGAGGACCCATTTTATTCTCTAAATTAATCTATAGATGGCTCCATACCACAGGGGTCACTGCAGACCTAATTAAAGAACAAATGTCCAAAGGTCTTGTGCTAAGTTGTTTATAAGTAGCTCGTGTAATTCTTGTCCATAACCCTTTCTTGAGCACGGCTGACTGCCGACAGCTTGGAGATGCTAAATATGAGGTTGTGTGCACACGTCTGAGACGCTCAGAAGAGAAGAAATGGCGTTTTGGGGAATTAATGTTTCTTTTCTGTGTAGACAACTAGTGTTGAATAGCTGAAGTTGTAGAATTATGCTTCAAAATGCTACCAAAACCATAATGAACCACTAATGTTTTGTTTTTTTCTCATTTGGAGCTTCTATTTGCGCACGCTAAAGCTAAGTGATTCAACTCACTGGTACATGCTGTTCTCCTGTATAATTCCTCTGCTTGCTGTATATGCCGCCATCTCACTGGTAGAATTCTCTGCTTGATATTTCTGCTTTATCTGTCCCTTTCCACTCAATACTCACATATGTCTGTCCTTTCCCCACTGTAGACTTTATCTGATGTTTAGAGGTGCTAAACTGCAGAGCCTGCCGAGTCCTAGCCCTGTCTTTGATCACCCAGCCATCTCCTGGTGAGATGACCAGCTGCTAATTTAGCCACAAGCAGATCCCACAATGCCCCTCACCTGATGGTTTAGTGTGCCCTATATATTTAGAAGCTCTTTAAGGGGTGCACGCGTGCTGGGTTGTGCATGCGTCTTCTTGAGCAAAGTGGCTTCGGAGATAAGTGGCAGTTATTTCAGAGGCAGTTAGTCAGGGCAGGAGTCAGATAACCAACACTTTGACCACTTACTCTCTATTAACTATGTTTCTGTTAGCACTCACTTTTCCCTCTATAGTCCTCCACTTTCTATTAACCCCTCAAATCCCTACACCTAGTAAGGAACTTTTCATCTCTCCCTCCATCCTCCCCATTCATCTCACCTCATCCTCCGAATTATTCCTCAACATTCAATCCTGGATCTCCAAACACAGACAGCCACCTCATGCTCTCTCCTTCTCCCACCTGCTAACACTTTCTCTGCTCCTCCTTGCTGCTGGAGATATCTCTCCAAATCCTGGTCCTCCTCGCCTTATCCCCACAGTTACTTCTACCTCCTATCCACGACCTTCCACAAACTGTCGCAACCCTTCTAACCTCATACCCATCCAACTAATCCCCACTTCCTTAGTTACTCTAACAGGAGCTCTATGGAATGCTCGCTCCGTCTGCAACAAACTTTCCTACATCCACGATCTTTTCATTACTAACAAACTTTCCTTCCTCGCCATTACCGAAACCTGGCTCACCCCCTCTGACACAGCTTCCCCAGCTGCAATTTCATATGGCGGATTCCACCTTTCCCACACCCCCTGCCCCAACGGCAAACATGGTGGAGGCGTAGGTTTTTTCCTGTCAGATACCTGCGCTTTCACCCAAATATCACTGCCACCCTCTGTTACACTCCCCTCTTTTGAGGTGCACTGTGTGCGCATCTTTTCCCCCTCTGACCTCCAACTGGCCGTCATTTACCGACCCCCAGGGCTAGCCACCACTTTCTTAGACCACTTCACCACCTGGCCGCTTCACTTCCTTTCCACTGACATCCCCACTATCATAATGGGTGACTTCAACATCCCCATTGACACTTCCCACTCGTCTGTCTCTAAGCTTCTATCCCTCACTTCCTCCTTCGGCCTTGCTCAATGGTCTTCGGCAGCTACTCATAAAGATGGCCACACACTGGACCTCATCTTCACCCGCCTCTGTTCCCTATCTAACCTCTCTAACTTGCCCCTCCCTCTCTCTGACCATAACCTCCTCACATTCTCTACCCTCTCCTCTCCAGGTCAACAATTCCCACTCCACAAACTTACACACGCTCGTAGAAACCTCAAACACCTTGACCTACACTCACTCTCTGAATCCCTTCTCCCTCTTACAGACATAAATGCCTTATACAATGCAGATGTTGCTGCCGCTTCATATAACACCACAATAGCTGCAGCTCTCGACTCGATCGCCCCTCTCACACATACCAAATCTCGCACAATCAACGGGCAACCCTGGCACACCAAACTTACTAAAGCACTGCGACGGGCCTCCAGGGTTGGGGAGAGGAGATGGAAAAGGTCTCACTCCATCGAGCACTTAATCGCATTCAAACAATCCCTCACTATCTTCTAGTCCGCACTCACTACAGCAAAAAAAAACTACTTCTCATCTCTCATATCCTCCCTGTCTCACAACCCTAAACAGCTATTTAACACTTTCAATTCTCTCCTTCGTCCCCCAGCACCTCCTCCCTCTTCTCTCATCTCAGCCGAAGACTTTGCCTCATTCTTCAAGCAGAAGATTGACACCATCAGACAAAGCTTTTGCCTAAAGCCCGCACAACCCCTCCTCATATCCACTCAACCTTCCTCCTCCAAACCCCACTTCTCCACCATTACAGAAGGTCAAGTCTCCTCTTTACTCTCCAAATCACACCTCACCACCTGCGAACTTGACCCAATCCCATCCCACCTCATCCCTAACCTTACCACAGTCTTCATCCCAACCCTAACCCACCTCTTCAACCTGTCACTAACAACCAGTGTCTTCCCCTCTTGTTTCAAACATGCCGCAATCACACCCATCCTCAAAAAGCCCTCCCTTGACCCATCCTCTCTGACTAGCTACTGCCCCATATCACTTCTCCCCTTTGCCTCAAAACTACTAGAACAACATGTCCACCTTGAACTGTCCTCCCACCTCTCCTCCTGTTCCCTCTTCGACCGCCTGCAATCTGGCTTCCGACCACATCACTTGACTGAAACTGCCCTGACTAAAGTCTCCAACGACCTACTAACTGCCAAATCCAAGCGACACTACTCCATCCTCCTCCTTCTGGACCTGTCATCTGCCTTCAACACAGTGGACCAGTCCCTCTTACTACAGATTCTCTCATCTCTTGGCATCACGGACTTGGACCTATCTTGGATCTCCTCATACTTAACAGACAAGGACATTCAGCGTCTCCCACTCACGTACCACCTCCTCATCTCGCCCCCTATCTGTCGGTGTCCCCCAAGGTTCAGTTCTAGGACCTCTGCTCTTCTCCATCTACACCTTTGGCCTGGGACAGCTCATAGAGTCTCACGGCTTTCAGTATCACCTCTATGCTGATGACACACAGATCTACCTCTCTGGACCCGATATCTCCTCCCTACTAACCAAAATCCACAATGTCTGTCCGCCATCTCATCCTTCTTCTCTGACAGATTTCTAAAACTCAACATGGATAAAACAGAGTTCATCATCTTTCCACCCTCTCATTCATATCCCCCATCTGACCTATCCATCAACGTCAATGGCTGTTCACTCTCCCCAGTCCCACAAGCTCGCTGCCTTGGGGTAACCCTGGACTCTGATCTCTCCTTCAAACCTCATATCCATTTCTACTGCCGACTCCAACTTAAAAATATCTCCCGGATCCGTGCATTGATCAGCAAAGACTCTGCAAAAACACTAGTGCATGCCCTCATCATCTCCCGCCTCGACTACTGCAACCTCCTGCTCTGTGGCCTCCCTTCCAACACTCTTGCGCCCCTCCAATCTATCCTAAACTCTGCTGCTCGACTAATCCACCTGTCCCCCCGCTATTCCCCAGCCTCCCCCCTCTGTCAATCCCTTCACTGGCTCCCCATTGCCCAGAGAATCCAGTTCAAAACCCTAACCACGGCATACAAAGCCATCCACAACCTGTCTCCTCCATACATCTGTGACCTAGTCTCCCGGTACTTACCTGCACGCAACCTCCGATCCTCACAAGATCTCCTTCTCTACTCCCCTCTTATCTCCTCTTCCCACAATCGCATACAAGATTTCTCCCGTGCATCGCCCCTACTCTGGAACTCTGTACCCCAACACATCAGACTCTCGCCTACCATGGAAGCCTTCTAAAGAAACCTGAAGACCTACCTCTTCCGACAAGCCTACAACCTGCAGTAACCCTCGCTCCACCATACCGCTGCACGACCTCCTCTACCCTCACCTACTGTATCCTGTCCCATCCCTTGTAGACTGTGAGCCCTCGCAGGCAGGGTCCTCGCTCCTCCTGTACCAGTCACTGACTTGTTTTGTTAAGATTATGTAAATGTTTTTGCTATGTACAGTATATCCCTATCACATGTAAAGCGCCATGGAATAAATGGAGCTATAATAATAAATAATAATAATAATAATAATAAGTGCACAGCAAGGGCTCCTTCACACATAAGCGATTTTTCTCATACGCAAAAGTAGTCTGAGTTTTATCAGTGTCTTTGATCAGTGTCATCAGTTTGGTCAATGTCACTTTTTACTATCAGTTTCGCTCGGATGAAAAAATCCCAAAAAACTGATGAAGGTTTCTCAAGCTTCACCTATCAAACAGTCCTTGAAAAGCAAATGGCTACTGATTGCCTGTAAGAATTTTTTGATAGATCCATAGACTCGCAATTGCGAGTTTGATCCGACACTTGGTCCTAGGAAAAAATCTGTCATGTGAACAGCTCCATAGACTACCATTGTTCACATGACCGTATAGGTCCCAACTCACCAGACGGAGGCCAAATGTTGTTTTTTGTCTTTTCTACATACCATTTACTTAACTTTAAAGCAAAAGCACAGGCTTTCCCAATCAGACGGCCAGCGCAAAAAAATTCATACCACACTGTGTACACTTTTGCAGTGTGTCCCTATGGTGGACCGATGCCAAGGCCTCCATCTAGACCAGGGATGTCAAACTCAGATACACAGAGGGACAAAATTAAAAACTTGGACAAAGTTGCAGGCCAATCTAGATATTTATTAAAAAAATGTCTACAATTGAGAAAGTTTTTCCTTATCATCAAATATAATGATGAAACTTTTCATATGGAAAAAAAAAACTTATAGGGCTTGTCCCATGACCATAGTACATTTTAATTAATAGATCTTAAAATATAATTAGCACATAATCACAAATGGGGCATACTGGAATAATATAATATGTTATGTTAGAGCAGTAAAAAGCATATGACCCAATAACCTTATTTAAATATGTAATAACAAAGGATAAAAAAACTTGAATCAGTAAATAATACAGATAGTAAAGTATGATGCCAAAAAGTGCCCCCCAAACACAGTATGATATCCCCAAAGTGAATTCCTCCACAGTAGCTTTCACATGTATGTTATGATGACCCTACTGTACCCCTCCCAGCAAAGTATGGTGACCCATCACACTATAATGCCCCAACTGTGATCCCCACATAGTCCTCCATACAGAATCAAGGGCCCCACACAGCCCTCCATACAGAATCATGGGCCCCACACAGCCCTCCATACAGAATCATGGGCCCCACAAAGTCCTCCATACAGAATCATGGGCCCCACACAGTCCTCCATACAGAATCATGGGCCCCACACAGTCCTCCATACAGAATCATGAGCCCCACACAGTCCTCCATACAGAATCATGGGCCCCACACAGTCCTCCATACAGAATCATGGGCCCCACACAGTCTTCCATACAGTATAATAATTCCCTGTATCGCGGGCCAAATATGATCATCCTGAGGGCCAGATTTGGCCCACGGGTCAGACTTTGGTATGTGTGATCTAGATCCTGGCCACTGTCAGGTATTTGCTGATGGTACCTGAAGTTTTACATGACTGACATTCAAATAATTTTCCAGTCACATCAGGATGGCTTGAGTCTGTCAAAATGGGATCTGCTCTGAGTGCGTGTGTCTGGAGTAAGGGGACGATTAAAAGTAGCCAGGGCCCCGGGCAGTTTAGAAGGCGAGGGACTTTTCTTACACTGGGTAGACATCTCGCTCTAAAATCTCTTGATAATTCTCTGATTTAATGATTCCTGTGATACGGTCAATGCATCCAGTACCAGACGCAGCAAAGCAACCCCACAGCATTATGGATCCTCCACGATGCTTAACTGTTGGTAAGGTGTTCTTTTCCTTATAAGCTTCATTGTGCCGTCTGCAAACAAACTGTTGCATTGCATTTCCAAAAAGCTCTATTTTCTCTAATCCCCTCCACGACAGCACCAACTGGAGGTTGCCTCCCCATCCTAATTAGGGACAGGAAACAAGAGGTTAAATAGCCCTCCCCTTCCCTCTAACCTCAGTGTTTTTCCTGTCCCTAAGGGATGAAGAGGTTTCCTTCTGGTGGGGCTGTGGCCGGCAATCAGCTTCCCCAAAAATCAGTACCTTTCACCCAGGCAGCCGTGGATCGATTGCCCTGTGCCTTCTATGTCCGCTGCTCCTGCCTCCTGGCGGGACCGCACCATCCTCATGCAATGCTGGATGGTGAGAAGATATTGGCTGGGGGCCTCCCGTAGCTCTCCAGCCAGTTGTGATGTCTCCACCTCTCCCTGCGCGCAACGCTCTCCTCCGGTGTATAGCCGGCCGCATGGAGAGCGCATAGGAAGTGACGCGCGTCGGTCCATTCAATGGCCGCGTTGTCACTTCCGGTTCTGTTCCAGGGTGGAACGCACCGCCCTTTTGGCTGGTATTTGACTTTTCAAAAAAAAAAAGCGCAATAATCAGGATTGGGTGACCTGACATTAGGAGAGGGGGGGCCTCATTCTATTGGATGAGGACAGCGCTGGATCTCAGTTCCTGTATAAAAGGACCCTGGTGGAAGACACCATAAAGTAGGACTGAGGTTCTAAAGATAGATGTGTCTGCCCGAAAAGCTGCATCTGCAGAGCCCAGCGCAAACCCTGGCCCAGTGAGTATGTCTGGTAAGGGTAAGTCCGTCTCGGTGCAGGATCCGTGCTTATGTCTTCCCCTTATTATTTTAGAGTGACAAGGATCCTGCACCGAAATCAAAAGAAAAACCCGCAAGTCGCAGATGTGCCATTTGCAATAAGAAACACCCACCCACAAAAAGGCCCTATGTCAGCCGTGTACGGAGAAGATTGTCTGTGAGGAACAACCATCCCTAATGGATGAGGTCAGGGGAATGGTGCGCCAGGAGATCCAGTTGTCCTTAGCCACCTTCTCACAATCTTTTTCGGGGGGTCTCTCAGTCTCAAAAAAGAGGAAGTACGCCGCAGAAAATTCCTCAGACTCTGAGGCCGAAAATTCTGTCCAAGAGGAATGGTTAGAAGAAGGCGAGGTCACTCCAGACATCAATACTGATCAGGAGGATAGGAAATTCTTCTTCTCCACTGATGACATGAAGGAACGTTTACTTGCCGTCAGAAACGCAATGGGAGTGGAAGACGAAAAAACGCCACGTACGGTCCAAGACGAGATGTTTGGGGGATTGAGATCAAGGAAGAGAATGGTGTTCCCCATTCATGACAACGTCCAGAATTTAATTCTTGATGAATGGGAATTTCCAGAAAGAAGACTGAACCTAAAGGATCACTTTCCCTTAGATGAAAACATCTCTAAATGCTGGACAGAGATTCCTAAAGTCGACATTCAGGTGGCCAGGGTAGCGAAAAAGACTACCCTACCCTTTGAAGACTCCTCTCAGCTTAAGAATCCACTTGATCGTAAGATGGACAGTTTACTGAGAAAGTCATGGGAGACATCAGCTGCTGCCCTAAGACCAAACGTCGCCTCCACCTGTTTCACAAGAACCCTGTTCCGCTGGTTACATCAGTTAGAAGATCATATCCAGAGCTGTACTTCCAGAGAAGATTTTCTGGCCTCTCTACCCCTCTTACAGAAGGCAGTGGGATTCCTAACGGACGCCTCCGCTGAATCTGTCCGATTGCAGCAAGAACTTCGGTTCTCTCCAATACCGCAAGAAGGGCTCAATGATTAAAGATGTGGAGTGGTGACATCCTTTCTAAATCCAAGTTATGCTCCATACCTTTCAAAGGGGAGTACGTGTTTGGTCCAGCGTTGGTCAATTTATTGGGGAAAGTGTCCGGTAAAAAGAAATCTCTTCCAGAACCAAAAACACCCAAAAAGAGGCCATTTCGTCCCCCTCAAACACATAATCCCTCATACAGAGGAAAGGGTAAATCAGGTCGCTGGAGCTACCCCGAAGGGGGTAGAGGTAAAAACATTTTTCAGTCCCAACATTCTGATAGGCAATGACGCCAGACAAGTAGGGGGCAGAATCTCAAGATTCTTCAGGCAATGGGGGAAGATAACATCAAACCGCAAGATCCTAGACTGGGTCAGGTCAGGAATAAAAATAGAATTTTCCTCCTTTCCTCCTCAGAGACTGGAAATAACATCTCTCCCTTCAGCAAAACTCCAGAAAGTTCTAACATCAGAGCTTCAGCAAATGCTATCTTCAGCAGTAATTACTCCCGTGCCAGAAGCAGAGCAGGGCAAGGGACCTTACTCAAGATTGTTCCTGGTAAAGCAATCAAATGGAACCCACCGGGTTATTATCAACCTGAAGCGGACGAATCAATATATTCTTTATCAAAGATTCAAAATGGAGTCTGTAAAATCCACGGTTCCTCTGATCGGGAAAAACTTTGTCATGGCTACCATAGACCTAAAAGACACATATTACCATGTGCCCATCCACCGAGATTACTAGTGTTATCTGAGATTTGCTGTCTCTCTGAATCAGACCGTATGCCATTTTCAGTTCAGGGTCCTTCCCTCAGGCGGAAGTAGTTGCATTTATCAGGGAATAAAATATCTGCATCGTCCCATATCTGGACGATTTCCTTGTCACGGCTCCTTCTTCTTCCGTTCTTCTTCCGTTCCCAGAGACCAACTTCAATCAGTCCTACAGATCCTGGGAGCCTTGGGCTGGATTGTAAATCGAGAGAAGTCAGACCTTACCCCAGCAACTCAAAAGGTCTTCTTAGGGATTCTCTTGGATTCTCAAAACCATCCTTACTGCCAGCGTCCAAATGGTTAAATGTGAGATCAAGGATCCAGATACTAAAGAGCCAAAAGACGGTGTCCATAAGGTTTGCCATGTCAGTCCTGGGGTCGATGACAGCGTGCATTCAGGCGGTCCCCAGGGCCCAGGCTCATACAAGAATCCTTCAGAACTTTATCCTTTCTCGCTGGGACTAGTCTCCAGAGATGCTCAACTCAAGAATATCTCTTCCCCACCACGTGAAGGTATCTCTCAACTGGTGGCTCAACCCAGGAAATTTGAAGAAAGGGATTGCTTGGATTCAGCACCCGATCTCTTCTCTAACGGACGCCAGCAAAAGAGGTTGGGGAGCAGTCATATCTCAGAAGACCTTCTAGGGCATCTGGCCCAAAGTGATGGATGGCCAATCCTCGAATTTCAAAGAACTAAAAGCAGTAGAGGAGGCCCTGAAGGCAGCAGGTCCTATTCTCCAGGGAACACATGTCTTGATTTATTCAGACAACATGACAACGGTGGCCCTCTTTGTCATCAGGGCAGTACAAGGTTCAAAAGTCTTTGAGAAGTCTCGGCAAGAATTTTTCTCTTGGCAGAGCATCATCTCCTGTCTCTATCAGCCCTTCATCTAAAAGGCGCCCACAATATTCAAGCGACTTCCTAAACAGGACAGAAATAAATCCAGGAGAATGGAGCCTCAGTTCAAGGATGTTTCAGCTGATAACCAGGAAATGGGAACTCCCAGACATAGACCTGTTTGCAAATCGACAGAATACAAAGGTGAATCGATATTTCTCCATAGACCCCAGGGAGAATCATACAAAGGTAGATGCATTTTCTCACCCATGAAGCTTCACGTTGGCCTACGCATTCCCTCCAATTCCATTACTGAGGAGGACCTTGCAAAAAATCAGAGTGGACAAGGTCAAAACCATTCTGATCGCCCCTCTATGGCCGAAGAGAAGTTGGTTTGGGGCTCTGAACCTTCTAAACCCAGAAGGCCCTCTTATCCTGCCTCCGGATCACGATCTACTCCATCAAGGTCCGATATCTCATCAGGCTCCCCACAGCTTATGCCTGGCAGCCTGGCTTCTGAGGCCTTAATCATGAAAGCAAAAGGGCTCTCAGATGTTGTAATAGACACCCTGCAGAAAAGGAGGAAACCGGTCACTAATACCATCTATTTACAAATATGGAAGACCTTCCCTACGTGGTATGGTTCTACTCCTATTGATCCCTTTCTCCCTGATATTGCCAGAATACTGGATTTTTTACAGGACGGTCTATCTAAAGGGCTAAAACCCAGCTCCTTGAAAGTCCATATTTCTGCTCAAAGTTCATTCTTTGACCAAAACCTGGCTGACCACCGGTGGATAAAGAGGTTCATAACAGCAGCCTATAGAATATGCCCGAGAAGGCCCATCGTGGTTCCTACCTGGGACCTAAATATAGTTCTAAAGGGTCTAACTATCCCTCCCTTTGAACCTATGACCCAAACTCAGATGGACAAATTATCATGGAAGGCAGCTCTGTTAGTAGCAATAACAATAGAAGAAGAGTTGGCGATATCCAGGCCCTTTCCATCAGGGAACCTTATCTCAGAGTCATGGATGACAGAATAATCTTCCGCCTAGACCCTTCTTTTCTTCCCAAGGTAACATCCCATTTTCTCATGTCCCAGGAGATAATTCTCCCATCGTTTTGACAAAATCCCAGAGACAACAGAGAATCAGAATTCCATTCTCTAGATGTCAGAAGAATCATCCTTTACTATCTGCAACAGACGGAGCCTTGGAGGAAGGATCAGAATCTTTTTGTCCAATACTGGGGACCAAACAAAGGGAAGAAAGCATCCAAGAGTTCTCTAGCTAACTGGATTAAAAAAGCAATCATGGAGGCATATAAAAGTCAAGATCTGCCTCCTCCAGTGCTGCTAAAAGCTCATTCCAACAGAGCCATGTCCGCTTCATGGGCTGAAAGGGCCAGTGCTTCCTTCGAGCAGATCTGCAAAGCTGCTACTTGGTCCTCGGTCCATACCTTTACCAAGCATTACAGATTAGATTTGATATCTGTAAAAGATTTAGCCTTTGGCAGAAAAGTTCTGCAGGCTATAGTCCCTCCCTAACGATTTTCTTTGTTATTACTTCTGTTGGTGCTGTCGTGGAAGGGATTAGAGAAAATAGAATTAGACTTACCGGTAATTTGGTTTCTAAGACCCTCCACGACATCACGTGTAATTCCCCCCCCCCTATAAAAACTCTTTGTTCATTTAAATTCCTTGGTGTTAATAAATATTTCAAGCATTCATACTGTGTGGTCCTTGGAAAAACACTGAGGTTAGAGGGAAGGGGAGGGCTATTTAACCTCTTGTTTCCTGTCCATAATTAGGATGGAGAGGCAACCTCCAGTTGGTGCTGTCGTGGAGGGTCTTAGAAACCGAATTACCGTTAAGTCTAATTCTGTTTGTTTCATCTGTCCACAGAACATTTTCCCAGAAGGATTGTGGTTTGTCAAGGTACTCTTTGGCAAAGATCAGGCATTCTTTTTTATGTCTTTTCTTCAGCAATGGTTTCTTTATTGGTGGTTTCTTTCTTGGCCTTCGCCAATAAAGCTCTGCTTGATTTAGTGTGCAGTTTACAGTAATTGTTGATGCCATGACCCCAGACTGTTCCAGGTGTCACGCACAGTGTAGAAAAAGCAAAGTGCCACACGAATGGATGAGGGGGAAGAGATCCCAGACACTAGGGAAAGGGGAAGTGGAGACCTCCTAGGCTGATCTACAATCACCCTGTCTACCCCTGTCTACCATCCCTATATTGGTTCCTCACCAATCGCCGCACAGGAACCGATCCCTGTATTTCCTTAGCGCTTGGCCCTAGATAGGGAAGGGGGGATGAGCGCTAGTCGATCCCCACTGACAACTAAAGACAGCAAGGGGAGACAGACACAGGGGAAGAAGCTTAGCTTGAGTTGATTTCAGAGAGATGGCACACACGTTCTCTTAGCACCAAAGAGGAAGTAAGAACTGGACTTTCTCCAAGCCTTCACAAGGTCATGTGAATATCACCGGCGCCTCCCTATTGCAGACTAAAAGTATTTAAACACCCAGGCCAGAGTGTTAATTAGCAAGAGAAAGGTAGCCACTGGATCCTAGAGTGAGACAGATCTAAGAAGGTGTTTGTAATGCCAAACGAAGAAATCTCCAGCAACAAACTGCAGGGTGACTGTCTGTCATATCTGACACACCCGTGACACCAGGTTGGCCTTCAGGTCTTTGGATGTTTGACGTGGTGGTTTTTTTTCCACCATTCGCACCAACCTTCGAAGACCTCTCTTGTCCATTTTCCTCTTTCCTCCACGTCCAGAGAGGTTTTTGACACTTCCATGCTTGGCAAACTTCTTAATAACATTGTGCACTGTTGAAACTGGGATACCAAGGTCTTTGGAGATGGCCTTATACCCTTTGGAAGTCTTGTGTTTGCTAATAATAGCAGTTCTGATGTCCCCAGACAGCTCCTTTGTAATCACCATTGTGACAACGGAACAGGGCCCACCATGGGGCTTTTTTAAAACACTGAAGTCATAATTCATTGGCTAATTCTTATCACATGGGCACAGACAGTCACAGGAGAATCTCTTTTGTGGCTTAACCATAGACAAGTCAAAATGTGTTTCCATACTAAATTAATGTAAAGGGTGCCAATACCAGTGACACAGCAAGCTTTAGGTTTTTCTATTTTTCCCTCTCATTATTTTTGGTTTTAAATTGTTTATCATTTGCTCTTTTGTATTTAACACGAGTACTCTATACAAAAAAACTTTCACTTGATGTATTTTTTTCAGGAGATTTTCCACATTATGTACTTTAAACTTCATGGGTGCCAATAACTTGGAGCAGGACTGTAACCTCCTGTGTACAGTGTGAGCCCCCACGTCACCTCCTGTGTACAGTGTGAGCCCCCACGTCACCTCCTGTGTACAGTGTTAGGCCCCCACATAGCCACATCATCACGCCAGCTGATGACGCCATCACGCTGGCACATCGCAGAGGCGACTTGAGCTCCACTGGCTCTCCGCTGCCATTCTGTATCGTTGACAGTGCAGAGCCAGGGGAGCTCCCTGCTGGGATATGTGTGCCGCGGATGGCGGCGCACAAAACCTAATGAGGGCAATCTGGTGATGGGCCCCCCCTGGAGCCTCTGACCTCGAGCAGTAACCCAGATTGCCCTCATTATAATCCGCCTATGTCTGCAGTTCGTATGAGACTGATTTGTCCTTTATTCTACTATGCTGTAGTAGAATCAGATTATCACAAGTTCAAATCCCCCAAGGGGACTAAAAAAGGTAAAAAAAAATGTTTTCTTTCACACTTGTCACAGTGTGAATTTTGTACCCATTTTCCAGTACATCGCATAGTAAAATGGATGGTGATATTCAAAAATACAACTTGACCCGCAAAAAAACCTTCAAACGGCTATGTTGGCGGAAAAAACAAAAGTGTGGCTCTTGGAAGAACTTAAGGAAAAAACATTACAAAACCTAACTATTAGCCTGGAGCTGAAAGTGTGTTCTTTCAGCTCCTACCTGGCCAGCATGCACCTGCATAACATTTAAATGTGTAGCAAAGCGCAGCAGACTGTTTTCCTATATAGAGGAACACTACAAAGAAATGTACACCATGCTGAATACAACGGGTGAAATAAGTATTGAACACGTCACCAATTTTCTAAGTAAATATATTTCTAAAGGTGCTATTGACATGAAATTCTCACCAGATGTCGGTAACAAGTCATCCAGTCCACACAGGCGAAGAAATCAAACCATAGATGTTCATAAATTATGTGTAATAATGAGAAATGAGGCCGGGAAAAAGTATTTAACACGTTTGCTGAAATTTAATTAATACTTTGTAAAAAAAAAAAGCCTTTGTTGATGATGACAGCTTCAAGACGTATCCTTTATGGAGAAGCTAGTCACAGGCATTGCTCAGGTGTGATTTTGGCCCATTCTTCCACACAAACACTCTTCACATCCTGAATCTCATTTGAGCTCTTTCTATTTACACTGAGCTTTAGTTCCTTCCATACATTTTCTATTGGATTCAGGTCCGGTGATCGGCTCGGCCATTCTAGTGACTTTATTTTCTTTCTCTGAAACCACTTGAGAGTTTCCTTGGCTGTGTGTTTTGGACCATTCTATTGCTAAAGTGTCCACCCTCTTTTCATTTTCATCATCCTGGTAGATGGTAGCAGATTTTTATCATGAGTGTTTCTGTACATTTGTCCATTTATCTTTCCTTCAACAACATGAAGTTTGCCAGTGCCTTATACTGAAAAACAGCCTCACACTGTGAGGTTTCCACCTCCAAACTTCACTGTTAGTAGGTTGTTTTTGCGGTGATATGCAGTGCCTTTTGGCCTCCAAACATGTCATCCAAACTGTTCAATTTTGGTCTCATCTGACCAGACTATATTTTCGCAGTATTTCACAGGCTTGTCTAAATGTTGTAGCGCAAACTTTAAGTGCGCTTGAACATGCTTTCTCGTTCAGCAATGGAGTCTTGCGTGGTGAGCGTGCATTCAGATCACAGAGGTTGAGTACATTGCTTATTGTTTTCTTTGAAACAATTGTACCTGCTGATTCCAGGTCTTTCTGTAGCTCTCCTTGGCTCTTGGACAACTCTTCTGATAATTCTTTTCAGCCATAACTGAAGAAAAAGACATGTACCGCACATCCCAATATTCATACTTTTGTAAATTTTTGCCTCGCGGCATTAGTTTGAACTGAACTTGAGGTTCTTAGTTTAACATTCTGATGAGATTGTATGAAACCCACTACCACATCACGGTGAACCTGTCAGTTGGTCCCTAGCCTGAAAGGTGCAGTGTCGTGTGCAACTCGCTGTCACAGTGACAGTGCACCAGCAGGGTGGGCGACCTGGTGCCCCACAGCGCCAATGCTGCAAGGCAGAGTCCCCATGACTCCAGGCCGCGCCACTCCACAGGCACAAAACCACAGCAACCATGGCCGCTCACAGCACCAACACCAGGTGAATAGATGTAAAAAAAACTCACCTTCCACAAATGCTCAGAATGTGAACTGAGAGCAAAAATAGGCGGAACCTCTCTTGCAGTCTCCTGTGGTAGTGGGCTTCATATTGTCCGATCAGAATCTTAAGCTAAGAACCATCGTGTTCAGTTTGTACATTTTTGCCTAGTGGCATTAGATCAAAGTATGAATATTTAGATGTGCGGTGCATGCCTTTATTCTAGTGTTATGGCTTATAGCATTACTGTCCCCTCTTTATTTTGTTTTACTTGGACCAGCACTCCTCCCATTTGACCCAGATGTTTTTTTTAAATTAGCGGGAGACTGCAAGAGGGGTTCCGCTAGTTTATGGTGAAATTATGTTCTTTCCACTTCCGGATTATGGCTTCAAGAGAGCTCACTGGAATCTTCAGTAGTTAGAAATTCTTCTGTAACCAATGCCACCAGTATGTTTTGCAACAATAAGGTTGCGAAGGTCTTGAGACAGCTCACTGGTTTTACCCATCTTGAGATGTTTCTTGTGTGGCACCCTGGTAATGAGACACCTTTTTATAGGCCATCAGTTGAACCAGCTGATATTATTGGTCACTGAGTGTCAGGATTGCTTTCTAATCACTGATAGATTTTAAATGGTGTCATGACTTTCCAGGGCTTTTTCCACCACTTTTTTTTACTTTGTCATCTCTCATTATTACACACAACTTAATTTATGGACATCTAGGGCGATTTCTTTGCATGTGTGGATTGGATGGGTTGTGATCTATGCGTAAAAATAACGGATATCACACTCTCTGAAAAACTGATGTGTGAATGCGCCCTTCTACAAAGAGTTAAAAAGAAATACTTTTTGTTGGTCTGGTTAATGGAGTTTGTACCTGCCTTAATGCAGAGACTTGTCAGGCAAATCTTCTTTACATTTAGTTGCAGTTTATTTTTGGCACCGGCTGCTTACTGAATTGCCTCATCTACAAGATTTTGTCCTAGGAATTTAACTGCATTTCCCATATCAAAGTGCGCTGTCTTTATCACTAGGTCACTCCATTTGGTAAGTACTCTGACATGTAAGTGGTAATTTCTTAATAGGTTTTGATTCCGCCTGCAGCAATCCACACTAGTTGTTTTAGTGCCTCATTAACATTTGATATGATGACGAATTCCCTAATTGTTAATAACTGCTGATGCAGATAGATTTTTTTTTTTAAGCTTGAAACCCCACTCATTGCTACGAGTATCATATGTCAATAGCCTAAAAAGGTCTGCTTCTAATAGCAAAGTATATACTATTGTCATTTCCAGACCTTAATATTGAAAGGTTGCTATGTTTCAATTCTACGAGTACACCTCCGCTTTAAGCACCCTGTCAATTATTAATTTATGCAAACAAATGTATCTTTTGTGAATCATGGTTGGTAATTTGTGGACCACATGCCTGTAAAAGAAGACAAAGAGGAGTTTTGGCTTTACCATGGGATGATTTTTTTTCGGTGGTTTTCCATTAGTTCAATTAGGTCAAATAGTTGTCAAAAGAATGTACCATTTTTTTTTTTTGTGTGTGGCTTTTAGCAAATATGTAATTATTATGAAATGGTGTATTAACGATAAACTGGATGACGATACAATATAGTAATTTTTTTTTTATTTTAACTAGTTGCCGAAATTAAAGAAAATATGGTGTCCGCAATTTATTTAGCTTTGTTTGTCCTAGCCTGATCTTTCTCATGGGTATGAACAATCTACTTTTGTAAGGAGGACTCCCTGAAAATAAGTTGATCACGCTGTATAAGACCATCGCTTTAATTTGCAGCAACTCTGCAGGAAAATTACACATCAACCTGGTTTTAGTGGGACCTCTGGACGATAAAACAAATTTATACTGACTCCTGAAGTTTACAACCGTCTTAAGTATATAGGGTGGTCGTTTGTGACGACACCCAAAGTCAATAGGAGAATAGCCATGGAGAAATCAACGATGAAGTCTCTGGACAAGGTCTTCAAATCGAGGAACATTTCACTGGTGATGAAGACACGGCTCGTACATAGTCCGGTCTTTTCTGTAGTAACATATGGATGCGAAACCTGGACGATAAAGAAACAAAACAGAAGAAGAATCAATGCCTTCATAATGTGGTGCTGGAGAAGGATGTTATCAATACCATGGATGGCAAGAAGGACAAGCAAATACATTTTGAAACAAAGCAAGCCAGACATGTCACTGGAAGCAAGGAGCACCAAGCTATGACTTGTCTACTTTGGACACATCATACGAAGAGAGCAATCACTGGAGAAGGATATCATGGTCGGAAGAATAAAAGGAACAAGGCGAAAAGGAAGACCAGCAACCTGATGGCTTGATACTATCAAGATAACGGTGGAGGAGACCCTGGTGGTCCTATCTAGGCTTGCACAAGATCGGTCTTCCTACAGCTCGTTCATCCATCAAGTTCTTATAGCTCAGGATTGAGCTGAAGGACGTATAATAATAATTGTGTGCAGCATGTTGCAAAGAGCTGGTGGTTGTTCCAGTTGATATCATGGTGTGGGGGAGACAGTAGACGATTCTTCTCGTTACAAGAAGGACCAAGATAAAAATGTTTAGTTCAGAATACTACTGACTACACTGGTGCACGTGAATGTACAGTTAGGGCTTGTTCCCATGCTTCAGCAGGATTGTTTTTTTTTCATCACCTTTCTTTTGCAGCTCTGGCAAAGTACCTATTTAATGGCAACATTTTAGTATACTTTATTTATATTTTATTAACGCTTTCTCCTTTTGCTTAATGAAACCCATTTCATCAAATATTATTTTTACGCAGAAGCTGCCATGTTCTTTTTTTATTGGAAGTCATGAACTATTTTGGGTTGCATATACATTATTGCATAATGTTTTTTATTATTTTTTGGGGGGGGAGGTGGTAGCAATTCTGCAGTTGTTAGGGCTCATTAAGACTGTCAGTCTTTCACTTACGTGTTTTATCTGTGTTTTTCATGGATAGCATTAGTACCTATGATAGTCTATGTGGTAGTGCACGTGCCTGATTCCCCCCCCCCCCTTGGACTGAGTCAGTCACGTAGGCTTGTCTGATACTGATCTGAGTGTCAGATCAAACTTGCCAATTCACGTCAGCCGTGTGCTATCCTTTATCACAAATTATGGATTTGCGTACTACAAATTGCCTATTTGCAACTTTTGTGCTGTGTGAACACGGTCATAAGGAGAGTAGAGTGGTCTTAGGAGGGAGTACAGTCATGGCCAAAAGTTTTGAGAATGACACCAAAATGATATTTTCACATGATCTGCTGGCCTCTGGATTTTATTAGTGTTTGTCTGATGTTTATATCACATACAGAAATATAATTGCAATCACATTATGAGTACCAATAGGTTATATTGACAGTTAGAATGAGTTAATGCAGCAAGTCAATATTTGCAGTGTTGCCCCTTCTTCTTCAAGACCTCTGTAATTCTCCCTGGCATGCTCTCAATCAACTTTTGGACCAAATCCTGACTGATAGCAGTCCATTCTTGCATAATCAATGCTTGCATTTTGCCAGAATTTGTTGGTTTTTGTTTGTCCACCCGTGTCTTGATGATTGACCACAAGTTCTCAATGGGATTAAGATCTGGGGAGTTTCCAGGCCATGGACCCAAAATCTCTATGTTTTGTTCCATGAGCCATTTAGTTATCACCTTTGCTTTATGGCAAGGTGCTCCATCATGCTGGAAAAGGCATTGTTGGGCGCCAAACTGCTCTTGGACAGTTGGGAGAAGTTGCTCTTGGAGGACATTCTGGTACCATTCTTTATTCATGGCTGTGTTTTTAGGCAAGACTGTGAGTGAGCCGATTCCCTTGGCTGAGAAGCAACCCCACACATGAATGCTTTACAGTTTGCATGAGACAAGACTGGTGGTAGCGCTCACCTCTTCTTCTCCGAATAAGCTGTTTTCCAGATGTCCCAAACAATCGAAAAGGGGATTCATCAGAGAAAATGACTTTGCCCCAGTCCTCAGCAGTCCACTCCCTGTACCTTTTGCAGAATATCAGTCGGTCCCTGATGTTTTTTCTGGAGAGAAGTGGCTTCTTTGCTGCCCTCCTTGAAACCAGCCCTTGCTCAAAGAGTCTCCGCCTCACAGTGCGTGCAGAAGCACTCACACCAGCCTGCTGCCATTCCTGAGCAAGCTCGGCACTGCTGGTAGTCCGATCCCGCAGCTGAAACAGTTTTAAGATACGGTCCTGGCGCTTGCTGGTCTTTCTTGGGCGCCCTGGAGCCTTTTTGACAACAATGGAAGCTCTCTCCTTGAAGTTCTTGATGATGCGATAGATTGTTGACTGAGGTGCAATCTTTGTAGCTGCGATACTCTTCCCTGTTAGGCCATTTTTGTGCGGTGCAATGATGGCTGCACATGTTTCTTTAGAGATAACCATGGTTAACTGAAGAGAAACAATGATACCAAGAACCAGCCTCCTTTTAAAGTGTCCAGTGATGTCATTCTTACTTAATCATGACTGATTGATCGCCAGCCCTGTCCTCATCAACACCCACACCCGTGTTAATGGATCAATCACTAAAACGATGTTAGCTGCTCCTTTTAAGGCAGGACTGCAATGATGTTGAAATGTGTTTTGGGGGTTAAAGTTCATTTTCTGGGCAAATATTGACTTTACAAGTACAGTAATTGCTGTTAAGCTGATCACTCTTTGACATTCAGGAGTATATGCAAATTGCCATTACAAAAAATGAAGCAGTAAACTTTGGAAAAATTACTATTTGTCTCATTCTCAATACTTTTGGCCATGACTGTAGTTAGGACTAGTGTTGAGCCACCCCCGTAGTGTTCGAGTTCGGTTCGGTTCGTCGAAGGCACTCATGTGTGTTGCGCATCCAGGAGCACCAAGTCCCTGTTGTGTTGGTGGCGAGGTAACAATCATGCTTCCTTCCTCTGTCCTCTCCCCCCAACCTCGCACAACAGAAATGTGATCAAGGGCTCCCTCATCTGATGAGTCTTCCATCAGTTCGTCCTCCACTTCTTCCTGGGCTCCTGCACCTTCCTCACTAGTTTGGCTGCTACCATGCGCCCTGGTAAAACCATCTCCCCCACCCTCACATGCCTGCCGCCTTGGTGCTGCCGACCGTCTGGACCTTGCAGATGTTAGCCGTTTCGCATACAACTCCTCCTCCTCTACTTCCTCCACCTCCTCTTGTGCCACCACCTGACTCCGAATTCTGTTTAACATGTGCTCCAGCATGTAAATCACCGGAATAGTCATGCTGATAATGGCATCGTCAGCACTAAACATCTTCGTCGCCATTTCAAAACTGTGCAGAAGGGTGCATAGGTCCCTGATCTGAGACCACTCCTCCAGCGTGATTTGCCCCACCTCTGAATCTCGTTGGCCCAGGCTATACGTCAGAACGTATTGCACCAGGGCTTGTCGGTGCTGCCACAGTCGCTGCAACATGTGCAGAGTTGAATTCCACCGGGTAGGCACATCGCATTTTAGCAGGTGAAGTGGCAGGCCCAACGACTTCTGTAGAGATGTAAGTCGCTGAGCTGCGGGATGCGAACGGCGGAAGTGAGCACACAGCGACCGTGCCCTCTGCAGAAGGCCATCTAGTCTGGGATAGTGGGCTAAAAATTGCTGGACAACCAGGTTCAACACGTGAGCCATACAAGGCACGTGTGTGACATTGCCCCGGCGAAGGGCCGCACCCAGGTTTGCAGCATTGTCGCACACGGCCTTCCCTGGTTTCAGGTCCAGTGGAGACAACCATTCATGAAATTGGTTCTCCAGAGCTGACCACAACTCCTCAGCTGTGTGACTCACATTTCCCAGACATTTCAATGTAAAAACCGCCTGATGACGTTGAGCCCTACTGCCAGCATAGTAAGGAGGTGTGCAGGATCCCTTCTGCGCAGTTAGAAAGCTTGTGGCATGACCAGACAGGCTTTGGGTGCAGGTGGAAGACCGAGAGGAGGTTGAGGAGGCAGAAGCAGTGGAGGAACTTTGACATAAAGAGGATTGACGCACAACTCGTGGGGACGGCAAGACTTGGACAGCAGCCCCTTGTCCTGCTGTCACCATAGTTACCCAGTGCCCAGTCAGCGACATGTAACGCCCCTGTCCATGCCTACTCGTCCAAGTGTCTGTGGTGAAATGCACCCTGTCACACACAGAGTTTCTCAAAGAAGCGGTGATGTTGTGTGCGACATGCTGGTGGAGCGCAGGCACACCTTTCTTTGAGAAGTAGTGCCGACTGGGCATCTGGTACTGGGGCACTGCGACGGACATAAGGTCTCGAAAATCCTCTGTGTCCACCAGGCGGAAAGGCAGCATTTCTGTAGCCAAGAGCTTGCAGATGGTGAAATTCAACCTCTTAGCTTTCTCATGGCTAGGAGGAAATGGTCTTTTACTTGTCCACATCTGAGGGACCGAGGGCTGGCTATTGTGCTTAGACGGGGTTGATAAGGGTGGCCCCGGCAAACTGCCGGTCTGTGAGGAAGATGCAGGCGGACATGTTAGGTTGCCTTGATCCAAAGGTGGTGCTATCGATGTCGGACAGCGCTCAACACCAGCTGGTGTTACCACCTCCAAAGAAAATGATGACCTGCCAATCACGCTGGCTGTTGCGGGTAAAGAGGTGGCAGGTCTGCGCCCCAAAACAGGTGTGACTGCTGTCCCCCCAGTCACAGAGGATGAAGAGGCCGCGGATGCACAAGATATGGCAGACGGTGGTTGGCCCGGCCGGCTAGGCTGCATTGTAGCACACTGAGCTTCCCACTGCAACTTATGCTTCATGTCCATGTGCCGGTTCATGCATGAAGTACTCAAACTATGTATTTTTTGGCCTCTACTTAGCTTTTGCTGACAAATGTTACAGATAACACGAGTTGGGTCATCTTTATCGATCTGAAAAAATGCCCAGGCTATGCAAGGCTTAGCACCCATGCGACCTGAAGAGCCACCACGACTTGTGGTGAGAGGCAGAGTTGTGTTTGAGGATGCAGTTGTTGACGTGCTTCCAGTACTACGTCTCTGTCCAGGAAGGCGCAACCTGACCTCGTCGTCACTAGCATCTTCCTCCACCTCCTCTGCTGACCTCATCTCTTGGCTGACTGTGGGTTGACAGTAAGTGGGATCTCCAACCTCATCATCATCACCCTGTGCGTTATCACACCCGTCGTCCTCAGAGCCAACCTGTTCCTGCCCTGACAAAAAACTAAAGTTGTCGCTCCAATCAGGTATTTGAGTCTTATCATCGTCTTCCTCATTGTCTCCACCAACAGGAGTTACAGTTTGGGAATGAGGGTCTACATTATGGTCAGAACCTTCTGCATCTGGTCCTGGATCCGACTCATAAAGATTCTGGGCATCAGTGCAGATCATTTCCTCGTCTGGATTCACAGAAGCGCTGGAGTCGACCTCTGATTCCCAGGCTATAGTATGAGTAAACAGCTCTGCAGACTCAACCATCTGTTCTACCTCATACTCAGACGGGCAGCTGGAGATTTGGGAGCTGTGAGGAAGCAAGTGCGATTGGGGTGACACCTTTGAGGACTGGAGTATTTGTGATGTTGAAGTTGATGTGGAGGAGAGCCCACTTAAAGGAGCACTTGATATCCGTTGAAGCACCTGCTGTTTTTGTGCCTCATCTGGAATTTGTAGCGATTGGCGTGGCCGTAAGAAAGGGATCTTATCACATTGTCCGCTAAAAGAAGTAGACATTTTAGTTTGGCTGGAAGATGGTCTTTCTTCTGCAGATGTTACTGTTGCTTTAACACCTACCCCACGGACACAACCTTTTTTCCCCTTCCCAACACGCCTATTCCCCTTTCCACCAGCAGCAGGCCTTTTTCCACTCATTTTGGTGGTTAACTAATTCACAACTCTGGAGTTGTTTGCACAAAAAAACAATGGATGGGAACCGAGCAGAGCTGAGTGGCCAAACTGTGGTATTAGGCCAAAACTATTGGCTGGGTTAGATGCAGAAAAAAATTATATTCAATTTGCAACCTGATGGAGGTCAGTATAGATGGATTAATAGAACAAGTCCCACACACAGCTAGAAGCCCAATATTTTTTTCAGAGGTAGATGCAGAAAAAAATATATTCAGTTTGCAACCTGATGGAGGTCAGTATAGATGGACTAATACAACAAGTCCCACACACAGCTAGAAGCCCAATATTTTTTCAGAGGTAGATGCAGAAAAAAAATATATTCAGTTTGCAACCTGATGGAGGTCTGTATAGATGGATTAATAGAACAAGTCCCACACACAGCTAGAAGCCCAATATTTTTTCAGAGGTAGATGCAGAAAAAAATATATTCAGTTTGCAACCTGATGGAGGTCTGTATAGATGGATTAATAGAACAAGTCCCACACACAGCTAGAAGCCCAATATTTTTTCAGAGGTAGATGCAGAAAAAAATATATTCAGTTTGCAACCTGATGGAGGTCTGTATAGATGGATTAATAGAACAAGTCCCACACACAGCTAGAAGCCCAATATTTTTTCAGAGGTAGATGCAGAAAAAAATATATTCAGTTTGCAACCTGATGGAGGTCTGTATAGATGGATTAATAGAACAAGTCCCACACACAGCTAGAAGCCCAATATTTTTTCAGAGGTAGATGCAGAAAAAAATATATTCAGTTTGCAACCTGATGGAGGTCTGTATAGATGGATTAATAGAACAAGTCCCACACACAGCTAGAAGCCCAATATTTTTTCAGAGGTAGATGCAGAAAAAAATATATTCAGTTTGCAACCTGATGGAGGTCTGTATAGATGGATTAATAGAACAAGTCCCACACACAGCTAGAAGCCCAATATTTTTTCAGAGGTAGATGCAGAAAAAAATATATTCAGTTTGCAACCTGATGGAGGTCTGTATAGATGGATTAATAGAACAAGTCCCACACACAGCTAGAAGCCCAATATTTTTTCAGAGATAGATGCAGAAAAAAATATATTCAGTTTGCAACCTGATGGAGGTCTGTATAGATGGATTAATAGAACAAGTCCCACACACAGCTAGAAGCCCAATATTTTTTCAGAGGTAGATGCAGAAAAAAATATATTCAGTTTGCAACCTGATGGAGGTCTGTATAGATGGATTAATAGAACAAGTCCCACACACAGCTAGAAGCCCAATATTTTTTCAGAGGTAGATGCAGAAAAAAATATATTCAGTTTGCAACCTGATGGAGGTCTGTATAGATGGATTAATAGAACAAGTCCCACACACAGCTAGAAGCCCAATATTTTTTCAGAGGTAGATGCAGAAAAAAATATATTCAGCTTGCAACCTGATGGAGGTCTGTATAGATGGATTAATAGAACAAGTCCCACACACAGCTAGAAGCCCAATATTTTTTCAGAGGTAGATGCAGAAAAAAATATATTCAGTTTGCAACCTGATGGAGGTCTGTATAGATGGATTAATAGAACAAGTCCCACACACAGCTAGAAGCCCAATATTTTTTCAGAGGTAGATGCAGAAAAAAATATATTCAGTTTGCAACCTGATGGAGGTCAGTATAGATGGACTAATACAACAAGTCCCACACACAGCTAGAAGCCCAATATTTTTTCAGAGGTAGATGCAGAAAAAAATATATTCAGTTTGCAACCTGATGGAGGTCTGTATAGATGGATTAATAGAACAAGTCCCACACACAGCTAGAAGCCCAATATTTTTTCAGAGGTAGATGCAGAAAAAAAATATATTCAGTTTGCAACCTGATGGAGGTCTGTATAGATGGATTAATAGAACAAGTCCCACACACAGCTAGAAGCCCAATATTTTTTCAGAGCTAGATGCAGAAAAAAATTATATTCAATTTGCAACCTGATGGAGGTCAGTATAGATGGACTAATAGAATGATGCTATGCCCAAAAGATTTTACTTCACTAGGTGCAGTAAAAAAAATTGGTATTCTATACACAGGTGGTATATCTTGCAACACAGATAGGCTACTCCACTGACTAACACACTCTGCAATAGGCCAAAAAGGATTAGCTTTGCTAGATTCAGCCAAATGCTGTGAAAAAAACTTGCACAGCACTGGCACAGACCTGCCTGGCAAAAACTGATAGGAACTGATGTAACCTAGTCCTGAAAAGGACTCCAATTACAATTAGTCTTTACTCCCACAACCTATCTATTTAAGAGCACAGACCTGCCTGATAAAAGTCGTAGGAAATGCTGTAACCTAGTCCTTAAAAGGACTGCAATCACAACTATTCCCTACTCCCAAGCTATCTGTAGATTTGTGCGAAAATTGGCTTGAAATTAACAAGGTATAGCGCACACAGCAACAGCGGTGCCGTCTAACACGCAGCTGCAGCAGTGAGAAAATGGTGGCGACGGGGAAAATGGCTTGGTCTTATAGGGCAAGGACATGTGACATACACTGCCAATCACACATGCCCTTGCTTGTGTGAAAAAAAGCACTTCGCTCCGTGTGTGCGCTGCTGATAGGCTGACAGATTGCACCTCCCCACTGCAAATGCGGGAAAGAGAAAAAAAAATGGAGATCTTCATTGTTCCTGCAGAGATCCATCCCCTCCCCTCCCCCCGCCCCGCTGTACACTCAAACTGCGTATTAACATTAATTTTCAGCATTACTGAGAAAAAATCCAGTTATGATTTTGGTGCACGAACAGTTATCGAACATAACCTCGAACAGCCGAATTTTTCTCAAATTGTTCGTGTTCGCCGAACGGCTCGAACACCGCCCAAAACAGCTCGAATTTGAGATTGGCGAACAGTTCGAGTAGAACAACGCTCATCTCTAGTTAGGACCCTATACCGACATAAATGTAGGAGATCAGTTCTGTTGTGTATTGGAACAAAGACGTAAATGACCTTTATCCGTCTTGTGAGAATACAGAATCTCTTAAACAATTGATTCTTGGAAAGAATAAGGAATTGTAGAAAGTTGTTTTTTTTTTTCTTTCCTCGTGTGTTTTAACCACATTGATCAGTAATGCACATGTTCTACCAGCGACAAGGGACTTATCCTACAATCCACTCCTCTAAGGTTTGCTTCATCATTCTTGTGGTTTTTCATCTTCTTACATCTCCATTTTTATAATGGAATAATTACTAACCTTACTGGGAATTAATCATTTGCTCCGTAAAGCAAGTAATAGACAGTATTAAAGCTATTCAGAGGAATTACATGAAACAGCTGTTATGTTTAAAAATCAAAAGGATTTTTATATATATTTTTTTTTTACACTCGGAGGAGACGTCTTGCACATCCTAAACCAGCGATAATTGAATTTAATTGGTTTATATGGTATTTCTGGTTCATCCTGCGCCTCTTGATGATCTCTGTATGTATTTGCCCAGTAAAAACAGGACAGCTACAAATTGTCTGGTTATACAACTACATTACAAGCAAAAGGGCTCATTGTGATCATAGGGACCAATCTGTAGGTTTTGAGGAATAGAGCGAATAAAATGTTTTGCAAAAGGCATACCCATGTACAGATAGTCAACGCTATAGGATTTCTTTCATATTTTTCTTGAGGGAATTGTTTAATGGGGTTGCCTGGCCACTGACGAATGCCATAGCTAAGCAATAGTCACCCTATAGATCCCTTGCTGCCCATTTTCCAACCATTTCAATGTCCGCCGCGGGTCCACTCGGAGCATCGGGTAGGAGCGGATCGGGTAGGTGAGTGCTACTATTCTACAGATTCGTGAAAGTTTAATTTCTGTCTTTTAGTGGCCAGACATCCCCTATATTGTGAGTGGTATGCTTGGTGGGGAAAACCCTTTAATAAAAGAAATGTCTAATATATAAATTACGTATATATATTCCTTTTAATATTCATTTATTTATTTTTTCAGTTTATAATGTCGTTCTGAAAAGTTCGCAGTCAATAGACCAGTCCAGACGCATCCAATCTTTAAAAGAAAACTATCAACAACATACAATATGGCAAAGACGAGCGCTGAAAAAAAAGACGCTTTACATAAGCTCCGCATCCGGCCCGATACCGATATTGTCTATCAAAGTGACTTCCAATCTAGAAGATTCTGAAGACTTGGCCGAAGAAGTATTTGTAAGATATGTGTACTGTCGTATCAGTATATGTATGTGATGACAAATTATTTTGTACAAAACAAGTTATATTTTTTTAAACCAAACTGTAGCTTCTTTCTAAATCATTTACAAATATTGCACCTAGACAAATGTAATGACATGCGGACCGCTGTTCCATTCACTATTAATGGCACTACTGTAAAAAGCCAAGCGCTGTGCACAGCTATTCATGGCAGCCCCATAGGTAATGGAGTGACCACATGCTCGACTGCCTGTATTTTAAGACTGTGCTCTGTATAGTCCCATTTTTTTAGATCGGTTGGGGTCTTATTGGTAGTAATTTTGTTAGCCCTTCTTGCAGTTCAGTTCCTCACAGTATAAATTCAATACATTGTTTCGTTACAGAGCGGTCCGCTGAACGTATATTTCTGAATTGCGAAATATTATTCAGATGTATATGAAAGATTATCCATAGACTAATGTGAAAGCCTTGTGATTTTGACTACATTTTATTAGGTTTACATCATATTGTATTTTTTGGACATTTTTTTTTGTCTTTCCCCAAAAACAGTGTTTTTTTCCCATCATTCTCAATATGTCTCAAATGTTTTCTTGTTTCTATCAGTAAAAAGTAGTTTGGAAAAGGAGTAAAACAAAACAAAATGCATATAGACATAGATACGTCGAAATTCACATAGTTGGAGTGTGGTACACGCCTGCATGCGTTTTGGATGTATAGAGCTGCAAACATATACAGTACAGACCAAAAGTTTGGACACACCTTCTCATTTAAAGATTTTTCTGTATTTTCTTGACTATGAAAATTGTACATTCACACTGAAGGCATCAAAACTATGAATTAACACATGTGGAATTATATACTTAACAAAAAAGTGTGAAACAACTGAAAATATGTCTTATTTTCTAGGTTTTTCAAAGTAGCCGCCTTTTGCTTTGATGACTGCTTTGCACACTCTTGGCATTCTCTTGATGAGCTTCAAGAGGTAGTCACCGGAAATGGTCTTCCAACAATCTTGAAGGAGTTCCCAGAGAAGTCCCAACCCCATTTATAAGGCAAGAAATCCCACTTATTAAACCTGACAGGGCACACCTGTGAAGTGAAGACCATTTCCGGTGACTACCTCTTGAAGCTCATCAAGAGAATGCCAAGAGTGTGCAAAGCAGTCATCAAAGCAAAAGGCGGCTACTTTGAAGAACCTAGAATATAAGACATATTTTCAGTTGTTTCACACTTTTTTGTTAAGTATATAATTCCACATGTGTTAATTCATAGTTTTGATCCCTTCAGTGTGAATGTACAATTTTTTTAAATTCTGACCAGTGTCACTTTGAAGTAATAACTCTGGAACGCTTCAATGGATCCCGGTGATTCTGAGACTGTTTTTTTTCGTGACATATTGTACTTCATGACAGTGGTAAAATTTATTTGACATGACTTGCGTTTATTTGCGAAAAATTGTGAAAGTTTTGTAATTTTCAAACTTTTAACCTTTATGTCCTTAAATCAGAGTCATGTCACACAAAATAGTTAATAAATAACATTTCCCACATGTCTACTTTACATCAGCACAATTTTGGAAACATAATTTTTTTTTGTTAGGAAGTTATAAGGGTTAAAAGTTGACCAGTGATTTTTAATTTTTCCAACAATATTTACAAAACCATTTTTTTTAGGGACCACATCACATTTGAAGTGACTTTGAGAAGTCTATATGACAGAGAATACCCAAAAGTGGCACCATTTTAAGAACTGCACCCCTAAAGCTGCTCAAAACTACATTCAAGAAGTTTATTAACCTTTCAGGTGCTTCACAGGAATTAATGGAATGTGGAAGGAAAAAAATAAACATTTAACTTTTTTTCACAAAAAATTTCGTTTAGTCCCATTTTTTTGTTTATTTTCACAAGGGTAACCGGAAAAAATGGACCCCAAAATTAGTTGTGCAACTTCTCCTGAGCACACAGATACCCCATATGTTGGGGAAAACCGCTCTTTGGGCTCATTGCATGGCTCGGAAGGGAATGAGAGCCATTCGACTTTTTGAATGTAAAATTTGCTGGCATAATTAACTGACGTCATGTCGCGTTTGGAGGGCTGCTGATGTGCCTAAACAGTGGAAACCCCCCACAAAAGACACCATTCTGGAAACTAGACCCCTCAGGGAACTTGTGTAGTGAGCACCTTGAACCCTCAGGTGCTTCACAGAAGTTTATAACGTTGAGCCATAAAAATAAAGAAATTAAATTTTTCCACATAAATGTTTTTTTTAGCTCCAAATTTTGCATTTCACTAGGGTAACAGGTAAAATTGCACCATACAATTTGTTGTGCAATTTCTCCTGAGTACACAGATACCCAATATGTGGAGGAAAACTACTGCCTGGGCGCACAGAAGGGCTTGGAAGTGAAGGCGTGCCATTTGACTTTTTGAATGTAAAATTTGCTGAAATAATTAGCAGACGCCATGTCGCGTTTTTGGAGCCCCAGGTATGTTTTTTAGCCCAAAATTTTGCATTTTTACTAGGGTAACAGGAGAAAATGGACCCCAAAATTTGTTGTGCAATTTCTCCTTATTACGCAGATACCCTATATGTGGTCAAAAACTACTTTTGAGGCATAGTGCAAACCTCAGAAGGGAAGAAGCGCCATATTGGAGTTCAGATTTTGCTGGACTGGTTTGAGGGTGCCATGTCACATTGGCAGAGCCCCTGAGGTGCCGGATCAGCCGAACCCCCCATAAGTAACCAATTTTACAAAGTACACCTCTCAATGTATTCATCTAGGGATGCAGTGATCATATTAACACTACGGGTGTGTCACAGAATTTTATACCATTGGCCAGTGAAGAAAAAATATTTACATTTTTACCACCAAAATTTAGTTTTAGCCACAGACTTTACATTTTCACACTGCGAAATGGGGAAAAATGGCACCAAAATTTGTCCCACAATTTCTGCTGAATGTGGAAATACCCCATATGTGGCTGTACAGTACTGCTTAGCCATACGGTGAGACTCGGGAGGGACGGAGCACTTTTTGCCTTATACAGAGCCCCTACATGCTAGAAGAGCAGAATCCCCCTCAAGTGACCCCATTTTGGAAATTATACCCCTTTGGAAATTTATCTACAGGTGTAGTAATGATTTTGACTCCATAGGTGTTTTCCAGAAACAAGCAGCAGTGGATGTTGCTAAGTGAAGATTGCAAACTGCCGTTGTAGTGACCAGTACGTTGTGCCCAGCTCGTGCTTCTGGAGACATGCATCCGTAAATTAGGCAGAAATGGCAAAACATGTGGATGCTAACTGCGGTTTAGACACACACTAGTGCTCAGAAGGGAGGGGGACATTTGGATTTGGGAGCGCAGAATTCGCTGGATCTCTTTTGGAGGGCGAAGAGCCATTTTGTTTTTCCAGATTCTTTGTGCTACCAGTAACGTGGAAGCCCCTGTATTTTCGTTAACAGATGACAGACCTGAGTGGGGACTTGCTTTTTATGTGAATGGAGTTAAAGCTTTTATTTGGAAAATTTTACATAACATTTTGGATCATATTTATCCAACGCTCTACGCTCAGCACTTATATCGGGGTTTCCATCTAAATCTCCGAGTGACGTGATTCCGATGAATTCCTCAAGGGATCCATTCACTATAATGAGGCAGCAGAGTTACTCTGGACTCTGTCTGGCCTCTGTTCAGCGTCGTCTATCTTATCAGAAGTGCACGAAACTGTGGGGAACGGCACTTTTATGCACGCCTAATAAAAAAACGGACACCTCCGCATCATAGGCTAGACGGCGTCTACAGTGCCTCCATCTGCCTCATTATAGTGAACCTTCGGCCTGGGGTTCCGTCTGAATCACTTATTTCAAAGATTTACACGGAAACCCCGGTGTAAGCGCTCAGCGCAGAGCGCAGGATAAATGTGAGCCGAGCCTTACTGTGATCTTTGGGAGGCAGAATGAACAAATCAACAGGTGAAGAATTGGTTGTATTTATTTTTTACGCCTTTACTCGTGCGGTATAATTGATTAGGCTACTTTATTCTTCGGGTCGGTGCGATTACAGTGATGCCAAATTTATATCTGATTTTTATGATTGGCTGCTGTCACACACTAAAAGACTCTTTATATTGTAAAAACAAGTTTTTGCATCGCCATATTTTGAGAGCTATAATTTTTCCATATTTCTGCCAACAGTCATGTGATGGCTTGTTTTTTTGCGGGATGAGTTGATATTTTTATTGGTACCATTTTCGGGCAAATTACATTTTTTATCGCTTTCTATTCCCTTTTTTTTGGGAGGCAGAATGAACAAAAAACAGCAATTCAGTAATTTTTTTTGTGTGGTAAAATTGATAAGGCAGCTTTATTCTATGGGTCAGAATGATTACAGGGGCACCACATTTATATAATGTTTTTGCGCTTTTACACATTAAAAACTATTTTATAGAACAAATAATTATTTTTGCATCTGTTTATTCTGAGAGCAGTAACTTTTTATTTTTTCTGCTGACGGAGCTGTATGGCGGCTTGTTTTGATGACTTTTTTAATGGTACCATTTTTATTTACATATATCTTATTGATAGTGTTTTCTACTTTTTGTTCGGCGGTGTTATGATAAAGCATCTTTTTTTTTGCCTGTTTTTTTGTTTATTTTTTATGGTGTTTACTGAAGGGGTTTAACTAGTGAAAGAATTTTATAGGTCGGGTCGTTATGGACACGGCGATACCACATATGTACTTTTTTTTTTTTTTTTATACAGATAAATGTATTTATTGGATCAATATTTTTTTCCTTTTTTTGTTCTTTATTTTAATTGTAAAGACTTTACAGAAAAACGCGTGTTATACACTGATATATAATTTGTTCTTTTGGAATAAAAAAATAATTAATTTACAGACTTTAACTTTTAGGTGTCATTATAAAAGAAAAAATATTTATCTCATCCTTAATTCATAAAATATTTGCAGAATGTCATCTCCTAATTCTCTTTATAACACATTAACATTTTGATACTGATAATTAAGCCTATTTTATACCAGACATAAAAATTAGATGTGGGCTATAGGGTTGGAAATGTCTGATGAAGTCCTTACATATCATTAATATAAAAAAAAATACTTGAAAGTGCTTAGGACTCAACAGGCGATTCGCATTGACCTTTTTGAAGTTTTTGTTCTTTGTTTCGTCAAATGAGTTTTATTAAATTCTTTGTGTCTTAGTCTAATAATACGGTCTTTTTTTTTTTCTTTTGGGAAATAAAATGCAGGTGATTAAAATAGTGTGATACCTATACACTATAAAGAAATACCTTAGGTATGTTGTTACATATTATTATTATTTATTATTATAGCGCCATTTATTCCATGGCGTTTTAACCCATTCACAGGGCTGTGGTGATTTCTAACCTTTTCTCAAAAGCCATGATTGCATGAAAGTTAATCCTTTGATCCACTAAGTAAAGGACGGGAAACGGTTTACTTACTGGATCAAAGGATTTTCTTCTTTTTTTTTTACAGTGACACCTTGATGTGGGGGGTCATACTAAAACAAGGATTTATTGTCACAAGAGTTTTAGACTGTATTCTTAGGGTTGCATTTAGTTTTTAAACTTTTCTCTCTGCAACTTCATTCAACGCTGGAAGTGTTTTGAGAAAGTCCATTTTTTACTTACGTGCCATTTTGTATGGAGCCGTAATTTAGGTGTGTGGCACCGTACGATTCTGTAAAAATCGTATAGAAAAAAAATCTGATATGTGCACGGAGTTATAAGGAGGCATTACTCTAGGGAAGAATACCCCCATAATGGACTCTTTACGGCGCCATTCGGAGGCAATACAGATCCGTACTGAATAGCCAATAAACCTCCTCACTTTGCCCTGCAGGATCAATGCACACATCTCTGCTGCAGCTGAAATTTCAGCTATGTCGCTGATCATTCCTTCGATTCATTGACTCCTTATTTTTTCCCACAATGTGTGACTAGGGTTCTGTAAAAAATAATATTTCGTTCCATATGGGTACAGATTCTGCACCAATAATAGTCAACAAATGCACCATGTGTAAACATATCCTAACCAAACCCAGATACAATCACGCTCTTAAGTGTTGTATTTTTGGGCTATTGCAAAAATAGTAACAGGATTACCTGCGATACAAAAGGGCCTAGGTGTATCCATCTGTCAGTGCATTCCATTATTAAAAGATCTTTCATTAATCCAACGAGCATACCTATTTCAACAGTGATATTTTTGTTGCTTCCCTTATCATTTCCGTCTCATCAGGTAGGAAGAGCGTGAAATAATTGACTTGTTCAGCAAGCGGACACGTTGGGTTGTCTGCCAGCCGCTCAAAATGAATTAACGCAAATCTGTGACTGCAATTTTTTTTTTTTTTTTTCCTATCCTCTTTGATTAGTAGAAATTTTTCAAATTTTGTTCCCTGTTTACTGGCAAATTTATTCATATCTAGAAAAGAGTTTTGCGCTTTAGAAAACATTGCCTCTTTCAGTGAAGGTTAAAAATAATACCTGTAAGATTATAATGAGCTTATACATATTTGATGAAGCTCGTTGCACATATGCATGAAGTTATTGGCGACATGTTCACCGTGTAATTATCCCTGCTATGTTAATGAGCCTATTTAAGAACATCATGGGAATATTTACCTTCCCAGTCAAAACTCGGACTTCAACTGTTCATCACAGTCTTGTATTACAAGAAAAGATCACAATTTGTTTCTGTCGGATTGAAATTTCATCGAATCTAAGTGATGATGAAGGCAACCTTTGTCTCCTCGATTAAACTGAAAGATTGTGGCGTTTTGTGTTATTCCACATATCTACCCTGATTACACTGTTGTAAAAATGGAGTGGAAATGCCTTTCCAGTCCTTGTCCAAGAAATGTTACCTGAAATCCAGAATAAAGATTCACTATCATATCCCTCTGTCAATTCAGAAATATGCAGAAATATGTAAGTTACGCACTAAATAAAGTATAAGCCCCCATGAATAGTAATTAGTGTTGAGCGAGTATGTTCTGTTCCGAGTATGCTCGGGCCGAGCGCCGAGTATTTACAGCTGCTCGGTGATATGGTTGATTTGCAACTGTTTGACAGTTTTATTACATGTGAGGAATGTGTAAGAAATAGACAATCCTCACATGTAATAAAGCTGTCAAACAGTTGCAAATCATGCACACGGGAGCGATTCAACCATATCACCGAGCAGCTGTAAATACTCGGAGCTCGGCACGAGCATACTCGGCGAAAGGGTTAATAGAACATACTCACTCAACACTAATAGTAATGTGAATGCTGTGATGGCACTGCTGACTTTTGTGCCTTTTTTCTTCTGTGCATAATATTGGGTAGAGCCATATCAATCAGGTTTAGCTGGCTAGGGAGGAGCTGAACCATTAGAAATACATTTGTTTGTGAGTCCAGGACATTGCAAAACTTTGCTGTGGAAGCATTTTATAACACAACATCGTTCATTGTAGCTATTTCATGCGCCTGTGGTCTGAAGATGCAGCATGGTGCATACTGTGGGATAACTTGATGCAACAACTTGATGCTACTTGTTACACCATTAGTTTCTTAGACCAAGGCTGAATTCCGATGACCCAGTTTCATGGTCTGAGCACAAGCAATGATGTCCGGACCTTCCGCTGGATGGACCCATGGCTTGAACCCAACAGCGTCATATATGAGGTTGTTGAATTCATGTCAGAAGTCCAGTGGCCGCTCTGGGAATTCATGGTCTGTACTTGAACCATAATATTTATCTGAGTTCAGCGCTAAATTGCGCAGCTTCATTCAATGCGTAATGACTGGTATTGCAGAACAACTTCCAGCATCAGCCGCTAGACATTGACTGGAACGCCACAGCGTTGCTTCGTTCAAGTGTTAACATTCATCCGCCACCGGAGCCAATCGATGAGTTCCTGGTGTCAGTCTGATATTGATGACTTATCACCAGGATCGGAAGATTAGCGAGGTGATGGCGGCACTGACACGGCAATTGGTGCGCAGTTAGAGCACATAAGCCGTGAAGGAGTAAGGCGCAGCCCCAGACGGATCTGTGGTTGAGACAGATGGGTATCTGACAAAAGGAGGATTGTTGGAGTGCTGCCGAGGAGAACGGGGGAGACAAGGCAGGTAAAAGTAGATGCCTTTTATTGGAAGTTTTCAGGACCACAAACCTGTTTTTGCCTCCGGACCAAAGCCTTCATCAGGCATAATGAAGGCTTCAGTTCAGAGCCGGAAGCCAGTTTGTGGTCCTGAAAACTTCCAATAAAAGGTATCTACTTTTACCTGCCTTGTCTCCCCCGTTCTCCTCGGCAGCACTCCAACAATCCTCCTTTTATCACCAGGATTGGTCATCAATACATTCTGACCAGGCAAACACTTTTAAGATGCGCCAAGATTTTGTTGCAAAATGTAGTATTTGTAGTAAGCCAACAAAGAGGTAGTATAAAAGTTAGACAAAAGTGTTTGCAGAGGTGTTCAAAATTTTAACATTCGGCATGGGCCCCTGGTAAATTTTGAGCATCTTTTCTAACTTTGATCCGTCTAAATGTAAAAGGTTATTCTTAAGAGTTGAAGTTATCGCCTATTTTTAAATGATACTTGAGAGCCAAATGTTTTACGTAGCAGTCGTATAGAGAATGATTTAAAGCATTTTAAAGGGAATCTGTCATCAGTTTTTTTTCTATGTAATCTGAGAGCACCATGATGTAGGAGCATAGACCCTGATTACAGGGAGCTGTTTTGCTGTTTCAATACAATCAGTGTTTTATCACCGGTAGATTATCACTACAGGACAAGTGGCCTCGTGCATCCTAGTCCAATCACACCCCCAGCACTGATTAACAGCCTTCTGTTACTATGCAATCTACACAAAATCTATGATGTGGGTGTATAGCGCCATACACAGCTCAACAACTGAGCTCTGCTAGATCTGCAGCAGAGAAAGCGGTATCATAACTGCTGCACCCAGTAAACTAAGTGATACATCGTTGGAATCAGGGTCTCTGTTCCTACATCATGCTGCTGTCTGATTGCCTGGCAAAACCTGCTGACATATTTCCTTTAAAGCTTCCTTCTCATGATTGATTGGGGGGGGGGGGGTCTCACTTGCATATCAGTAGGGGTTCAAACAGTAGCATTACAAAACATTTTGATGTTGCCAGGCATAAAAACCTGATTTTAATTGGTGTTGGTTGGCTAGTTTTTGCATCAAATTAGTTATGTACAGACATATTACGTTGTGACTTGTACGGTGTAAAAAGAGAACAGTCAGGGGGTCTAGACCTTGACTTGTAACATCCTGGCTGCATTATATAGCGGTCTTAGTCCTGGGTACCCTCCCTCTAACCCATGAAAGTTTCTCGTAATTAGCGACTTCCGTGCCATCATAGAGATGCTGCGTCTAATGAGCAAGACACTTTTCAGTCATGAGCGTAATGCATCTTACACCCATTCCGTAATTAACAGTAATATCATGTTTTACTTAGTTCTTTTGCAAGGAGCAAATCATTGTCCCACGGCAGTAGAATAAATGGCGCTTCTCCTAACAAGACAATTATCCTAATAGGGCGCATCTTGGAAATTAGAAAAGTATTAAGGTACAATGTGTGTTTTTACATCAATGCAATTTTATGCAATATAATCTCCTAAATAAAGACACCAGTGTGCCATTAAGGCAGAAAACTGCTTTACGTTCCTCCGTCCCAGGCTTCTGAGAATGCCGTCAATTGGTTTCCATCCCTCCCTTTTTCGAAGCTTTTACATTTTAGAATAAAAATGACTGCTGATGTTTAGGCCGGTGTAATACATTATGTATTATTTTGTTCTAAGCACTGCCTTTCACATCCTGACAGTAACAATAAAACTGTGAGGATGGGATTCCTAATCCAGACTGACTAATGTTTCCACCGCTAGACTTCTTTTTTTTCTTTTTGCGCTGTAAGCACTTTTCGCAAGGCTTCTTTTATATTCCTAATAAAATTATAACAAAATACATCGATTTACTGGAAAAGGTTTTTTTTTACTTTTCCCCTCCCTCTCCACTTCTTGCCGATAGCATTTTTAAAATCGCTGATGAATATTATAAATCAAACAGGTTTTAAATGCTATTTGACTTCTAACCTAGACTTGGCTGGGTCTCCCACGCTCAGTTCGCCCTTCATCTGCTGTTGGTGTCTTTTTTTTTTTTTAATAGCCTGATCTTTTGTAATGAAATAGGTATGGCCAAAAGAATGAATAAGCAGAGGTTTAATTGTTTTACAATTTTGTAAATGTTACTCTTTTGCTATGTCCATATTCACAATATTAAAGCAAGTTTTTCATATTTGCACCCCTCTTCAAATTTGGGTATCATTGAAATGTTCTATCAGGGCTTTGTTGGCACGGGCATCAGCTTTTTCCTAACTCTTTTTTTAGGGACAAAATCGAATGTAATCTTTTGATTGGGCCAATAGGCTAGGTTTACACTTTGCTGCATGATTGTTCACTGAACACAAAGTTGATTTTCATGAAATTTGCATTAGGGCTTCTAAGGAGTGTGCTGTATATAAAATTGTCGGGTCCTTCTCAGATTATTGGGAACACTTTGCAATGTTTACAACTATAGGAATCCAGATATTGCAGATACCACAGCCTCTTAAATGTTGCTACATTACCATCTGAAACTAATCCTAACGGTCCATTTACACTGCAAGATTATCATGAATGACCGTTCTTAGGATTGCTTGGTTCTCAATAATGTCGGCGATCATCCGATGAACAAGCAAAACCCTCATCCGTCAGGTGAAATGATCTTTTGCACTAAAGATCATCGTTCTCGGCAGCGCCTCGTCCTCTGTAAACAGGATTCGTACTGTCGAAAACAATGGCAGCCTATGCACAGTGAACGATCTATTATAGATCTACTACAGATCGTTAAGTCGACGTCATTAAGACTGGTCTGCCTCCTGTGTAAACAGGCATTGGTAGCGGTAGGGTTGAGCGAGTATGTTCTGTTCGAGTATGCTCGGGCCGAGCTCCGAGTATTTACAGCTGCTCGGTGATATGGTTGACAGCTTTATTACATGTGAGGAATGTGTAAGAAATAGACATTCCTCGCATGTAAAAAAGCTGTCAAACAGTTGCAAATCATGCACACGGGAGCGATTCAACCATATCACCGAGCAGCTGTAAATAATCGGTGCTCGCCCGAGCATACTCGGTGAAAGGGTTAATAGAACATATACTCGCTCAACACTAGTAGTCGGTTCATTTCAACACACTCTCAAGGGGCAGTAACACTGCAAGATAAGGCTATGTTCACATGTCCATCCATTAGAACGGATCCAGCAGCAATCCGTTGACAAAAAATTTGCACAGAAACAACTTTTTTGCCCGGCTAAAAAAAAAAATAATTTCAACTGGATCCGTTTTTTGTTTACTGGATCAGTTTCAAATGGAAGAAAGCGGATGAGTATTTAACGGATCCATTGTCCATGGACTGCAATGTTAAAAAAAAACGGATCCAGTTGTAATCGTTTTTTTTTTTTTTTTTTAGCCAGACAAAGAAGTTGTGTCTGCACAACTTTTTTGTCAACGGATTGCTGTTGGATCTGTTATAATGGAGGATTACTGGACATTATGAACAAGCCACGTAAACAGGCTGCCAATCACCTGATGAGCAAGCAAAACGCTCGTTCATCGGGTGAAATGATCTTTAACAGAAATTCAGTGAAAAATATACTTGAAAAAAAAGTAAAATATATAAAACTAGAAAACACACTGGCGCTTCACACGGGATATAAAAGCTGCTGGTAGTAAGCAGACTCGGTGTGTATCTGCCTGCACAATGTAATAATAATAATAATAATAATAATAATAAAACAACCACTCAGAGCTGGTGGCTCGGACTAGATGGATGTAGAAAAAACAAAAACAAGCAAAATACCCGAATAACTGGAAGTAAATGGATAAATCGCACAGTGCAAAAATAATGATAAATAATAAAGGGTATTTAGTTAACATAATTTTGATCAAAATAATGTAAAAGCCATCCCACCACGTCATGGTAACCCTTATGGGACAGTCTCCTACACTAAATATGGTATTTTTTAAGGGCGTGTATGGTTTTTTTTCCCCTGCTTGCTCTTATTGGTTGGCAGCAGGCTGGCAGTTCTATTTAAAGGCAGGAGGTCCAGGTGAGCCATACCCTGAGGAAGAAGGACTGTGTCCTTCGAAACGCGTCGGTCTTTTTTGTGGCCCCCTGTACATCTCATACTTTGGGCTGTGACGTCACAGTGCGACGCCCCCCACCAGCTCTGTGCTCACGCGGCCAAGCTTCCGGCCGGAGCACGCCGCGTCTGTACCAGCGCTACAGAGTGGCTAAGAGGCACGTTTTCGGGAGGACGCTCCCGCTTTACCTCTCCATCTAGTCAGAGCCACCAGTTCTGAGTGTACTTAGTATTTGTGGTTGAAAAATATACCTGGCTACAATAGTGAAGCCAAGCTCTCATTCATGAATCTAATGACGCGTTCCATTTAAAAGGTTACTCCATCTTAACTCTTCCTGGCTCAGAGGGGAATAATTTTGTCCAGGCTCCGAGCACTGGAAGCAGTCAAGAGTGGCTAAACTACTCTGCTTCCGTAACTTCTACATAGCGTGGCTCGGCCACTCTTAGCTGTTTTCGCAGCTCCACCTCTAGTGGTCAGAATTGGATGGAGTTATTCCCGTTCCAGCCATTAAAGCTACGACAGGAATAATTGTCACCATGTACTGGATGAACGGTAAAAGTATTATTTTGCTGACTTTGCAAACATGTCCTAAAGTATTATTGCCCTCCTCCTTATTCCTGATGCTTTGGTGAGACGTTCCATGTTTTACACATGCTACAATGTAGAACAATGCCATTCAATAATAAATAATAGTGCAATCATTCTTTGTGAACCCCCTTTATTGATAAGTTTTATTTCACCTTTCTTTTTTTAGATGTAATATGGCAGCCGGCAAAGTAAGCCCTAAGGACATTCTGTAACATAGTGATTGCTTTGGAGCAAGTGTATAGATAATTCTCAAAAATCATGTATTTTTTAAAGTGTATATAAAAAGCTACTAAAAAAATGTCCACATTTCAAGCACCTACGTTACGTAAGTTCCAGATTAAAATGTTAGTTATGATTTGCTGATATTAATATGATATGTTGCCCTAGAGATGTGAAATGAGCGCACGGGCGGAGTGCTGTGCATACTTGCCATTTTCTATCAGTCTTCACTGGCGTGCATACAATGAACAGCACCAAACTGCGTTTGTTAGCTATGTTAATGCAAATTTTTTATCCACATTTGGGAATAAAATCAAGCCCAATAGTTACTTTGTTTCTGAGCTGGAAGGAGAAGCGAATCAATTTTAATGAGTTACGTTACATTTATTTCTTGTGCTGCACAGTCCCTGTGTGTTCTTGTTTTTCATCTGGGTAAATGTTTTTGTGTTTTTTTTTTTTTTTTCTTCCCAACTCGACAGTGATTTTGTGGCTCTAATGGGTTTGGGATATCCCATGACACTCTTATATAAAATACCAGGGCATTAAATCTGATTTAGGGGGTATTTCAGAAGCCATCATGTGCATGTGTTTTAAGTGTAGTTTAGCTTTTAGCTCAGGTTATAACATATTTAAATAAGAAAAAAAACAAATTTCCTGTAATTTTCATTGATTTACCTAAATATTCCTTTACTATTAAAAAGTAAATAAAAAATGTAAATTAATTTAATCTTGCAATCTACAATTCTTCATTCATTTTGAGACCCCTAATATTCATTTTGCAACCTGCTCCAAATTTCAGACTTTTCTCAAATACCATAAAAGTGCATTGATACATGGGAATCTTAAATCAGTGGATCCAGGATACTGCTATGTTCACTAGCTCTTATGTACGAACATAGCCTTCCTACATTCCTATAGTACTTTCTCCTTCTACTGTCTATAAAGGATCTCTTCACCCTTGTGTGTGATTTCCCTGCCCAGTTTAGCATGGATGCATACACAGCATGTGTTGTTCACACACTCCCCCTGTAGACTGCTACATGTTTTCCATCTTATCTACACCCTGTGCAATCTGCCCCCACACCTCTGAAATTTTGTATGCTCCACCCCCCCATTTCAACAACCACTGCCTGAACTGTGTGTACATCTGTGGCGCCCCTGAGGGTTCAGTCGCCACAGGGGTACTGCACCTCAGCTTGAGGTGTGGTATCTCCTCTTCCAGGTAAGGATGGAGCATCTCTCAGGACCCCACTTCACCAATCAACACTACACCACTCCTGTCCTGAAGGGGGCCTAAATGCACCAGGGCTCTGCCCCGGCCCGGGATAGAGGAGATGGGGGGAACCAAAGATAGGGGAACCATGTAGTGGGTGAGGGTGGAGGACACACTTTTAGGCAACACTTATAGATTCATATTTAATCTACGGCCATCTTAGGTTCAAGGTCTTTGATTGAGGGACTTCTGTCAGGGTCCAGCAAGAGGCTGTAGCTGGCGGAAGGTTCGCGGTCCTCGTACTCTGGCCTTGAGACGAGGAGAAGGTCATAGTTAACCACTGTCTCTACCCGGTCAAGGTCCTGAACTAAGAAGGCCTTGGAGGGGAGCAGAGGAGATAGGCTCCACAGGCAAAAGGATCCCAGGGGGTACGGACGGAGCAGAGTCGCCACCTGTATTCTTTATTCTCGCCTAGTCCGAGGGATTGCTGCTGCAAGAGGGGTGACCGGCCCCCGATATCTGACTTTGTTACTTCACATCTCAGTCAGAAAAGCCCGGAGCCTTAGTGGATCCCAGGTGGATACGGACGGAGCAGAGTCGCCACCTGTATCTCTTAAACTGCGTTTATCCAGTGGGACCCGGCCTTACACCACGTTCGAACCACACACAGTCAGGAGAAGACTTAATGTGAGAACTTACCAAGGAGAGGAAAACACACCAGAGGGGTCTCGACAGGTGCTCCTGATCTACCTGGGAAGTGCTGGACCCCCTTCCCGGTGGCCGCAGTACGCCGTGTGTAGCAGAGAGAAGCTTTGCGGCTGAAAGATCATCCAAAGTGAGTAAAGACCCGGATGACTTCACACACCGCCTCAGCCTGTTATTTCCTGCGCGGCACTGCACCCACCATTCTCTGTTCACACTGCCCTGAGGCCTGCTCCGCCTGCGGGGAGCCGTCCCATCTTAGCTGCCCGTAACACTAGCCTCAGTGGACTGTAGCAGCGCTGGTGTCCATCACCGGAAACCGCAGGTGGCGTAGTCGAAATACCACTCATCCTTGAAGGCTCATATATATTTTTTAAGGTGACAGCCCTGGACACGGAATGGGTCCAGGCCACGACTGCCTCCCCCGCTACCCCTACACTGACCCGGCTCAGAGTACCCCAGCAGCCCAGGGAGGGCGAGTCACATCCACCTCTCCTTCCCTGCTGCTATCTCTAACAATGAGAGAAGGGAGCAGCTGACTAACCCAGAAGCAGAGCCCTATCGAATTTCTGTCGAGCAACAGGACAACCAACTATGTGAAAAAGCTGCAAAGACTCCACAACATCAACATAGTAGAACATTTTTTTTTAGTAAAAACTATTTAGAAAGCTGCTTAATATTACATTTTACTTAGTGCAGGTAAGGGTGTGACCTCCCTTTCTTTGAGCTGGGCATTACATTTATATAGCTTCCCATTGCTGGGAGACCAAAGTTAAGCCTTGGTCCTACTTGGCCCTTATTCAAATTGAGGTCGTCTTTGACACATGGTGAGGTTTTATTTCTAGAGGATAGGACCGCCCCGACAGGGGGGTACAACTTGGTGCTGATAGGATGGCTTTTACCCTTTTTTTTTAAATCAAAAACAGTTTCTACTAAGTACCATATTTTGTTTATATGCACTATTGCATTTTACTTACAGCAGAGCATATGTTCACTTTGTTTCTATCTTAGGTTTTGCCTGCTTAATACAAAACCAATTTTTCAACCAGAGCCAAAAGTTGAAATATAAGTATGAGATGAACTTTACCAATGACAGGGCAGAGGTTATATCCAGGGACCAGACTGAGGTCAGGGTCAATGAGCAGTTAGATTTTGAATCAATAGCACAAGGAATGAAAACCAGCCAGGGTATGAACCTCAATCAGTAGACAAGGCATGGCAGGAGGTATCTACTTTATATAGGCTGCAAGGGCATCCTCTGTTCCCGGATGCCTTAGCCAAGCAGTCAGAGCAAGACAACCACGTGTGGCCCGATTCAGCATGGCCACTACGTAAGGCAGAAGCAGGAGCAGGAATGAAAACCAGCCAGGGTATGAACCTCAATCAGTAGACAAGGCATGGCAGGAGGTATCTACTTTATATAGGCTGCAAGGGCATCCTCTGTTCCTGGATGCCTTAGCCAAGCAGTCAGAGCAAGACAAGCAGATGTGGCCCGATTCAGCATGGCCACTACGTAAGGCAGAAGCAGGAGCAGGAATGAAAACCAGCCAGGGTATGAACCTCAATCAGTAGACAAGGCATGGCAGGAGGTATCTACTTTATATAGGCTGCAAGGGCATCCTCTGTTCCCGGATGCCTTAGCCAAGCAGTCAGAGCAAGACAACCACGTGTGGCCCGATTCAGCATGGCCACTACGTAAGGCAGAAGCAGGAGCAGGAATGAAAACCAGCCAGGGTATGAACCTCAATCACTAGACAAGGCATGGCAGGAGGTATCTACTTTATATAGGCTGCAAGGGCATCCTCTGTTCCTGGATGCCTTAGCTAAGCAGTCAGAGCAAGACAACCCTGTGTGGCCCGATTCAGCATGGCCACTACGAAATGTCACATTGCTACAGGAGGTCTGAGCTCCATCCTCTATCGGCATTACAGGGCTATCACAAGTGATGATTCCCTGTGTTTGCTGCTTACAGCAGAGAATCACTTTATACAGTTTGTCATTAAACAGGTACAATGTTAAAAGAACAGCTTTCAAAGGCTTAAAAGCGGTGAAATGTTCCCCGATCACACAACCCAGCAGCCATAGATTCTATTCACACATTTAATTAACATCACTCACTTAAACAATAGATGACTTAACAAATTTCTGGCAGGCAGTGAAACCTATCTGACTGCTAATTGTTTTTGTCAGTATGCTATTGTAAAAATTATTCTTTTTAAATGTCTTCTGAAATACTTTAAGAGGCGTCATGCCTCTTCACGGTGACTGCTCGTTATCATTGCTTAGAAAGAAGGCTGCTATTTTTTTGGCATTAAATTGTCCTCTGTGTATCAATCATTGCTACTTTGGGACTGATTGCTTACCCCTTCTCTGCACCCATTTTCGCTAATTATGGATAATTCATATTACACTCCTAGATTACTTATCTGTCTCTGAATTACAGTATGGGCCGATTCACTATGGCATTTGTGCCTGCAAGTATTTGGTGTTTTGCACTTTTTTTTGCACCAAATGCATGTTTCCATGCAAGTCTATTTTAAATGTGTTTGCCTTTGTTTTTGTTTTTTTTTGCTTAATTTGTCATTGTCGGTGGAGTTTAGGGTTTCCAGATGTTTTTGCCTGAATCATCATTTGCAACTTTTCAAATATGTAATGTACTTTTAGCAAATGTACTTCAGTCTAATTGTCATGGGTTTACTGCGACAGAGAGGGGCCAGAAGACCGCGGTGCCTGATTCCACATACTCCTGCACTGATTAGAAGCATTTCATCATATTAAACGGTGCAGGTTTCTGCTAGCAGTGCAGGGGTTAAATCTGTTCAGTTGAGAGTCTCTGAAGCTTCCTGCTTTCATGATCTCAGCTGTTCAGTGTTGGCCACTCCCCTCTCCTATACATACTGGCCTCTGGCAATCTGGATTGCCAGTATTTGTTTCCTACTGCCTGGTGTGGAGTTGGAGGTGTTTGTTGAGGAGGCATTTGGAGTGTTGATCTTAAGACTGTTGCTTGGTGATTTGTCTCTGTGTACATCCACATCCTCTCCTATTTTGTTTTTACCTTCCTTTTACTTCCCGGTGTTCCACTCTGCGGTTTGTGAGTGTATGATTGGTATTTTCATTTATCCCTGCACGTCTTCCCTTGTTAGTCTTCACTGTTATCTAGAAATTTCTTCATGACTTCTTTAACCCATTTCTGACGTGAGATGTATCCATACGTCCCTTTGGCCTGGTACTTTTTGACCATGGACAGATGGATACGTCTCTGCGATTTTGCGCGCACAGATGCTGTGTGTGCGCGATCGCCGCTAGGTGTCAGCTGATTGACAGCTGAAACCCGGCACTCAGTGCCAGGAGCATAGCCCGCACCACTCCCGGCACTTTAACCCGCTAAATTCTGCGATCGCAGCATTTAGCGTGCAGGCATAGAGAACAAAGCTCCTTTGCCTCATGGCGACATCCTGGTCACCAGAGCTAGGAAACTTGGTAGATCATGCACAGTGCATGATCTAACAAGTTTGCCTGTCAGTGCAGCACTGACGGTTTGTATAGTATAGTAATGCTGCTTCATTCCTATGCTATACAGGCGATCAGGCTGCAAATAGCAAAAGTCCCATGGTGGGACAAAGTATAAAAGTAAGAAAAAAATGAAAAAAAAAAGTGCAAAAAAAATCGTAAAATGTTTTAAAAAATCACAAAATAATAATAATAAAAAAATAAAAATATATTGTACCCATAAATAAATATTTTTATGGAAAAAAAAAGTACACATATTTGGTATCGCCACGTCCAGAACGACCTGACCTATAAAACTGTTCCACTAATTAACCAATTCAGTGAACACCGTAAACAAAACAAACAAAAAAAAAGGCAAAAAAAAATGCTTTATCATCATGCCGCCGAACAAAAAGTTAATTAAAACACGATCAAAAAGATGAATGTAAATAAAAATGGTACCGCTGAAAATGTCATCTTGTCCTGCAAAAACCAAGCCACCATACGGGTCCATCAGCAGAAAAATAAAAAATGTATAATTCTTAGATTGAAGCGATGCGAAAATAATTATTTTTTCAATAAAATAGTTTTTATTGTGTAAAAGCTCCAAAATATAAAAAAAGTTCTAAATGTAGTATCGCTGTAAACCTACTAATCCAAAGAATAACACTGCCTTATCAATTTTACCACACGCGAGACGACATATAAAAAAAACAAAAAAACAAACAATTCTTGAATTGCTGGTTTTTGTTAATTCTGCCTCCCAAAAAATCAGAATAGAAAGCGATCAAAAAATGTCATGTGCCCGAAAATGGTACCAATAAAAACGTCAAGTCGTCCCGCAAAAAACAAGCGGTCACATGACTCTGTTGGCCGAAATATGAAAAAATTATAGATCTCAAAATAATAAAAAGCGTCTTTTGGTGTGTGACAGCTGCCAATCATAAAAACCCGCTATAAATCTGGTATCGCTGTAATCGCACCAACCTGAAGAATAAAGTCGTCTAATCAGTTATATCATACGAGGAACGGCGTAAAAAATATATAAAACCAATTCTTCACCTGCTGTTGATTGGTTCTTTCTGCCTCCCAAAGATCGCAGTAAGGCTCGGCTCACATTTATCCTGCGCTCTGCGCTGAGCGCGTGCACCGGGGTTTACATGTAAATCTCTGAAATACGTGATTCAGACAACCCCCGGCGGAAGATTCCATATAATGAGGCAGATGGAGGCACTGTGGACTCCGTCTGGCCTATGATCTGTCGGCGTCCGTCTTTTTATTAGGCAGGCATGAAAGTGCCGTCGGCTACAGTTTTATGCACTTCTGAACAGAGGCCAGATGGAGTCCAGAGTTACTCTGCTGCCTCATTATAGTGAACTAGATGGTGGCCCTATTCTAATGCATCGGGTATTCTAGAATAGGTATGCGGCCGACGGGGCGCAATTAGCAGAGCAGTGTTTAAATTTTGCGCCAAAATCGCTGATTGGTCGCGTTCGGCAACCGCGACCAATCAGCAAAGCGGTGTTTAAATTTGGCGCCAATACTGCTGATTGGTCGAGGCCGCCGGCCGCGACCAATCACCGATTTGGGCGCCACATTTAAATAGCGGCCGCGACCAATCACCGATCTTGGCTCCACATTTAAACACCGCTGTGCTGATTGGTCGCCGACGCTGTGCGTGACCAATCACCGATTTGGGCGGCACTCGACCAATCAGTACAGCGGTGTTTAAATGTGGAGCCAAGATCGGTGATTGGTCGCGGCCGATATTTAAATTTGGCGCCGAAATCGGTGATTGGTCGCGGGCAGCGCCAGCGACCAATCAGTGTTTTTTAACACAAATGTCTGGACCTTTGTAACACCATGCAGATACTGTGGGGACATCAGCGGCTAGGGTGTGAAGGGAAGAGCGGGGAGCGGCGCTGCGGGTCCGGATACTTCTGCTCCGAGCGCCCGCTCATGTCCCTGGTTCTCGGAGCGGAAGTATCCGCACAGGCAGCGCCGCTGACATCCATGCGGCTAGGGCGTGAAGGGAGGACCGGGGAGCGGCGCTGCGGGTCCAATTGGTCGCGGCCGCTATTTAAATGTGCCGCACAAATCGGTGATTGGTCGCGGACTTGGCCCGCGACCAATCACTGATCTTGCGGCCAAAGTTAAACACTACTGTGCTGATTGGTCGCGGACGCTGGCTGCGACCAATCACCGATTTGGGCGCCAAATTTAAATATCGGCCGCGACCAATCACCGATCTTGGCTCCACATTTAAACACCGCTGTGCTGATTGTTCGCGGCCGATATTTAAGTGTGGCGCCCAAATCCGTGATTGGTCGCGGGCAGCGTCGGCGACCAATCAGCACAGCGGTGTTTAAGTTTTGCGCTAAGATCAGTGATTGGTCGGGTCCGAAGACCGTGACCAATCATCGAATCGCCTTGGTGAGGACCGAGGAGCGGCGCTGCCTGTGCGGGTACTTCCGCTGCGAGAACCCGGGACATAGCGGGCGCTCGCAGCAGAAGTATCCCGGCGCCGGAGGTCCTTCTGCTGATACCGGCTGGGAGATGAGCGCCTCGCGCCGCTCATCTCCCGGCTGCATCTCCGTCCCGCAGATGGGTCCGGCGGTCGAGTTCCTTCTGCTGTTGCCGGCCGGGAGATGAGCGCCTCACGGCGCTCATCTCCCGGCTGCATCGCCGCTCAGCTCCGTCCCGCAGATGAGCCGCTAACGGCCGCCATCTTTTTTCAGAAATCCCGCGGCGCTGATTGGCCGCTGCCGGACCAATGAGCGACGCGGGATTTCCTGGACAGACAGACAGACAGACAGATAGACAGACAGACAGACAGACAGACGGGATAAGACGGATCCCCCGGGGGTTCATCTGAATCACGTCACTCGGAGATTTAGATGGAAACCCCAATATAAGTGCTCAGTGTAAAGCGCAGGATGAATGGGATCCAAAATGTTATGTAAAATGTTCCCAACAAAAGCTTCAACTCAATCCACAAAAAAAGCAAGTCCCCACACAGGTCTGTCATCAATTATTGGAAATATCAAGGCTTCCACATTACTGGTAGCACAAAGACTCTGAAAAAGCGCCATGGCTCATCACCCCCCCAAAAGAAATTGAGGAAATTCTGCATTCCTAAATTCAAATACCCCCTTCCTTCTGAGCTCCAGTGTGTGCCTAAACCGCTGTTAGCGTACAAATGTTTGACATTTCTGTAGCGATAAGAGCCCGCCTAATTTACAGGTGCGTATCTCCAGAAGCAAGAGCTGGACAGTACAATGTACTGAGCACTACAACGTACTGGTCACTACATCGGCAGTTTTCACTCAGCAGCATCTTATGCTGCTTGTTTCTGGAAAAGATCCATGGAGTCAAAATCGTTACTACACCTGTAGATAAATTCCCAAGGGGTATCATTTCCAAAATGGGGTCACTTGAGGGGGAATTCTGCTATTCTAGCATTTAGGGGCTCTGCATATGGAGTCAGCATACTATTCTAGAAAAATCTGCGCTTCAGGAGGCAAATAGCGCTCCGTCCCTCCGAAGTCTCGCCATATGGCTAAGCTGTAATGTACAGCCACATATGGGGTATTTCTACATTCAGCAGAAATTGTGGGACAAATTTTCATGTCATTTTTACCAGGGCTGTGGAGTCGGAGTCTGTATAAAATGGACCGACTCAGACTCCTAAAATATATAATAAATCGGGTACAGTAGTTCAATGCAGTTTGTGGGGAATATTTTTTCATAAGAATTTGGTAAAGTTATGAAATTTACTATTCTTGATCTAAGGGTCTAGACTTTTAGCTGAGATGAATTTGTGCTACAGGAAATTTATCACTTAAACATGAGCCGTGTATGAGAAAATCGGAGTCGGTGTCATGGAAATTGAGGAGTCGTAGGTTTGGCTTACCGACTCCACAGCCCTGATTTTTGCCCATTTCCCAGTGTGAAAATGTAAAATCTGGGGCTAAAACAAAATTTTGGTGGTAAAAATGTAATTATTTTTTTCTTCACTGCCCAATGGTATAAAATGTTGTCATCGATCTGTGGTGTCAATATGCTCACTGCACCCCTAGATGAACTAATTGAGAGGTGTAGTTTGTAAAATGCAGTCTCTTATGGGGGGTCTGCTTTTCTGGCACCTCTGGGGTTCTGCCAATGTGACATGGCACTCCCAAACCAGTCCAGCAAAATCTGAACTCCAATACGGTGCTTCTTCCCTTCTGAGCTTTGCACTGTGCATCAACAGTAGTTTTCGATCACATATGGGGTATCGGCGTACATAGGAAAAATTGCACAATAAATTTTAAGGTCTCCTGCTATCCTTGTGAAAATGAAAAAATGTGGGTCTAACACATCATTTTTGTGGGCAAAATATTTTTTTTTCATTTTTACAGATCCACTTTGTAAAATTCTGTGAAGCATCTGTGGGTTCAAGGTGCTCACCACACATCTAAATAAATTTCTTGAGGGGTCTAGTTTCCAAAATGGGGTCACTTGTGGGGGTTTTCCACTATTTAGGCACATCAGGGGCTCTCCAAACGCGATATAACACCCGCAGACCATTCCATCAAAGTCTGCGTTCTAAAATGTTACTCCTTCCTTTCTGAACCCTGCCGTGCGCCCAAACAATAGTTTTCCCCCACACATTGCAAAACAAATGTTGGGGTCTATTTTCTCCTGTATATCCTTTGAAAATAAAAAAATTTGGGGCTAAAAAAACATTTTCTGGTTTCCAAAATGGTGTCACTTGTAGGGGGTTTCCACTGTTTAGGCACATCAGGGGCTTTCCAAACGTGACCTGGCGTCCGCTAATTATTCAAGCAAATTTTACATTCAAAAAGGCAAATAGCGCTCCTTCCCTTCCAAGCCCTGGGCTTACTCAGGAGAAATTGCAGAACAAATTTTGGGGTCCATTTTTTTCCTGTTACCCTTGCAAAAGTAAAAAAAAATTGGTTCTAAAGTAAAATTTTTATGAAAAAAAGTTAAATGTTCATTGTTTTCTTCCACATTCCAAAAATACTTGTGAAGCACCTGAAGGGTTAATAAACTTCTTGAATGTGGTTTTTGAGCACCTTGAGGGGTGCAGTTTTTAGAATGGTGCCACTTTTGGGTATTTTCTGTCATAAAGGCCCCTTAAACTCACTTCAAATGTGATGTGGTCCCTAAAAAAATGGTTTTGTAAATTTTGTTGGAAAAATTAGAAATCGCTGGTCAACTTTTAACCCTTATAACTTCCTAACAAAAAAAAATGTTGGTTCCAAAATTCTGCTGATGTAAAGTAGACATGTGGGAAATGTTATTTATTAACTATTTTGTGTGACATATCTCTCTGATTTTAATTTCAAATTTTTTTAAAATTGTGAAATTTTCAAACTTTTTGCTAAATTTCTGATTTTTCCCACAAATGAATGCCAGTAATATCAATTTTTTTTTAAACACTATCATGAAATACAATATGTCACGAAAAAGCAGTCTCTGAATCAGTGGGATCCGTTGAAGCATTTCAGAGTTATTATCTCATAAAGTGACACTGGTCTGAATTGTAAAAATTGGGCTGGTCATTAATGTGCCAACAGCCTTCGGGGGTAAAAGGGTTAAAAGAAACCAAAGCCCTTTTCTCAGTAGCTTTCATTTTTGTTTTCAACACGTCATCCTTCATCAGTTTCCGAATATCTGGACCCACAAAAATGCCTTCTTTCAGTTTTGCTTCAAACAGTCCCTAAAACTTGGTACACAGATACTTAAAAGTCTCTCCTTTCGGTTGAGCTTTCACAAACTGCTTCATCAGTCCAAGCTTAATGCGGAGTGATGGCAGGAGAACTTTAGTGGATCAACTAAACTTTCCGCATCTATGTACTTGAGTCCAGGTTGCAAAGATGTTCTCGTTGGCCAACTTTTTTGTCTCCAGTGGTGAGTCCTATGCCGGCTGTCCCATCCACACAAAAATCATGGATACTTTTGTGTATCCTCCTTGCTGCCCAAGGAGCAAAGAGAGAACTTTCACAGCACCACATATTGACCATCCTTGATCTTTGTAGTTAAGTTTCTTGAGAATAAAGTCTAAATTTTCATCGCTTTCCTTCAATTGCACAGAATACCCTACAAGCACTGAAGCATACTTGCTGCCAGTGTGTGGTGCAGTAGCACAGCTTTCAGAATTTTTTTGAATGAATCAATAAAGAGTCTCCACTCACTCACATTCCAAGAGATCTAAACAAACGAACTGTGCGCAGCAACTAACAGAATGGTTTTTAACAGGGAGAAATGCAAAGTCCTACATCTGGGCAAGAAAAATGAAAAAAAAAAACATATACAGAATGGGAGGAATAAGGCTAAGCATCAGCACATGTGAAAAAGACTTGAGTATACTAATAGATCACAGACTGAACATGAGTCAACGGCGTGATGCAGCAGCAAGAAAGTCAAACACCATTCTGGGTTGCATTAACAGATGCATACAGTCTAGATCACTTGAAGTAATTATCCCCCACTACTCCTCTTTGATCAGACCACATCTGGAATACTGTGTCCAGTTGTGGGTGCCGCATTTTAAAAAAGACATTGAAAAACTGGAGCAAGTTCAGAGATAGTGACCGGTCTGCAAACAATGTCTTATGAGGAATGGTTAAAGGATCTGGGAATGTTTAGCTTGCAAAAGAGAATCATAGAATCATAGAATGGTAGAGTTGGAAGGGACCTCCTGGGTCATCTGGTCCAACCCCCTGCTCAAAGCAGGATTCACTAAATCATCTCAGACAGATGTCTGTCCAGCCTCTGTTTGAAGACGTCCATTGAAGGGGAACTCACCACCTCTCGTGGCAGCCTGTTCCACTCATTAATCACCCTAACTGTCAAAAAGTTTTTTCTAATATCTAATCTGTGTCTCCTCCCATTTAGTTTCATCCCATTGCTTCTAGTCTTTCCTTGTGCAAATGAGAATAAAGATGATCCTTCTACAATGTGACAGCCCTTGACATATTTGTAGACAGCTATTAAGTCTCCTCTCAGTCTTCTTTTTTGCAAGCTAAACATTCCCAAATCCTGCAACCGTTCCTCATAGGACATGGTTTGCAGACCAGTCACCATTCTGGTCGCTCTTCTCTGAACTTGCTCCAGTTTGTCGATGTCTTTTTTAAAATGTGGTGCCCAAAACTGTACACAGTATTCCAGATGAGGTCTGACCAAAGAGGAGTAAAGACCGATAATGACTTCACGTGATCTAGACTGTATGCTTCTGTTAATACATCCCAGAATTGTATTTGCCTTTTTTGCTGCTGCATCACACTGTTGACTCATGTTCAGTCTATGATCTATTAGTATACCTAAGTCTTTTTCACATGTACTGTTGCTTAGCTCTATTCCTCCCATTCTGTATATGCTTTTTTCATTTTTATTGTCCAGATGTAGTACTTTGCATTTTTCCCTGTTAAAAACCATTCTGTTGGTTGCTGCCCACTGCTCCAGTTTATTTAGGTCTTTTTGAATCCTCTCTCTCTCTTCTCTAGTATTAGCTATCCCTCCTAGCTTTGTGTCATCAGCAAATTTAATCAGTTTACCCTCAATTCCTTCATCTAAATCATTGATAAAGATGTTGAACAATACAGGTCCCAGGACAGAGCCCTGTGGTACCCCACTTGAGACATTCATCCAGCTGGATGTGAAGCCATTTACAACCACCCTTTGAGTCCGATCACTAAGCCAGTTATGAATCCACCTAACAGTTGCCTGGTCCATTGCATACTTGGTCATTTTTTCAATAAGGATGGTGTGAGATACTTTGTCAAATGCTTTTGTAGCACCCTGAGGATTCGGCTGCTACAGGGGTATTGCACCTCAACCCAGAGGTGTGATATTCCACTCCCGGGTAAGGATGGAGTGTGGAACTGAGCTCGGTAGGCTGCATGCACTACACACATCCCATTTCCGAGGGGCAGGCCGACGGTACTCCCACTTAGAAATGTGCAGGTACGACCGAGTCTGTTCCTGGCTGGAGTGGGAGGGGGGTGGTACATCCCAAGTAGTGTAGGGGCAGATAGGGGGAGCAGCCTGGGTAAAGTTAGGAGCTCATTGGGTGCTGGTCACCTGAGCTCACACATAGAGGGAGTATTTAAGGTGGGCACCATCAAAGATCAGGGTCAGTCTGTCAGAGTCAGTAGGAAGCAGAGGTCCAGACGAGCCTGCAGAGAGAGAGTGGAGCAGAGAAGGAAAGACCCAGAGGGGACAAAGAAAGGACTCTGAGAACCCAAATTCAATCCCCGGGTGAAGAGTCGGCAATAGGGTACCGGATCCCAAACTGGTGGGGGCAAAAGCACACCCTAGCCAGAGACCGGAGGCCGTGGGCAGCGTCTGCCACGGACACCCACCACATCCACCCCGAAGGCAAACCACGTGGAGGGTCAGGGAACCCAAGGCCAAGGGTCTCCCAACAGAAGGCCCGAGGGAGCTGGACCTAGGTGGATCACTAGTGGGGACGGCCAGAGGAAAGGACAGAAGGAGAGCTCAGGGTCACGCTCCGGACTTGTTTGGGGGTTTGCTGAATCCAGGACCTGGTGGACGCAGCACGGCTCGGGTGGTCACTTGAAGCTGGAGTGACCGGAACATCAGCAGTGAGTAAATACCCTAAACTGCACAACCCGACTCTGTCTTCACTTAACATCTACGCTGCACCACCACAACCCCCATCCTCTGCACCTGACCCCCTGAGGCTATACCCCACCCGTTGGGGGTTATACTATCAAAAGCTGCACCAACACCATCAGCCTCAGCGGACCCTGCTGCAGCGGCGGCCATAGTGACCGCAATACAACGGGTGGCGTAGTCGACATAAAGAACTTTATAACATCTGTAGGACTGCCACATACAACTGAGCTTGACACCCTGGGCACGGACCGGGTCACAGCCACTCGGCGACTACAACTCCCATCTGATCCGGCTCCGGGTATTCCCCCTAAAGAATATGGCCCAGGGGGTGCGTCACTTTGCTGAAGTCAAGATATACTATATCTACAGCATTTCCCTGATCCACCCAGTCAGTGATTCTGTCATAGAAGGAAATTAAGTTAGTCTGACATGACTTGTTAGTTACAAACCCATGCTGACTCTGGTTAATCACTTCATTCTTATCCATGTACTTACATACATGTTGTTTAATAATTTGTTCAAAGATCTTTCCTGGTATAGAAGTCAGACTCACCGGCCTATAGACTGAGAGGAGACTTAATAGCTGTCTACAAATATCTCAAGGGCTGTCACACTGTAGAGGGATCATCCTTATTCTCATTTGCACAAATAAAGACTAGAAGCAATGGGATGAAACTGAATGGGAGAAGATACAGATCCAAAGACATATTGATATGGAATTTAGATTGTGAGCCCCAATGGGGACAGTGCCCATAATATCTGTAAAGCGCTGTGGAATTAATGCTGCTATATAAGTGAGTAAAATAAATAAATAAAAAATTAGATATTAGAAAAAACTTTTTGACAGTGAGGGTGATCAATAAGCGGAACAGGTTTCCGCGAGAGGTGGTGAGTTCTCCTTCAGTGGAAGTCTTCAAACAGAGACTGGACAGAAATCTGTCTGAGATGGTTTAGTGAATCCTGCATTGAGCAGGGGGTTGGACACGAGGACCCCGGAGGACCCCTCCAACTCTAACATTCTAGGATTCTACTCAATGTTACATTTTTCCATCAGCCCAGGAACATCACTGCTATACACTAGAGCACCATCTTGAGAAAAGTATGGGAGGTATTCCTTTTCTCTGCTTCTGTACCATGAAAAACCTTTTCTAACCAATCTAATGCCACCAATCAAAAGGGTCAAATTATGGTGCAAGAAAAAGTCAGTGTTGTACAAGATGGAATTTTTTTCAATGTTTTTACTGAGTTCAGCCATTGAAAGTATATAAAAATCACCTCTTACTTTTCAAACAATTTTACCCTTGCAGACATGTGTAGTTGAAGCCTTTTGCTCGCTCGTCTGGTGATCGACAGCCTGTTTTAGTCTGCAATGTTTTCGTGAGACGAATGTTCCTTGGAGCGCTCATTTACAATAATCGAGCATTGTAAATGCTGCTTTAGTGAATCGAACATTTGTCACTGTTCTCTCGGACCCCTCCAGATGAGTGTGGATATGTTTTCATTGTAAAGATAATAAGCTGCTGCCAGAAACCTCTGCCAGAGGCTCGTCTCCCACCACAACAAAGGGTTTGCCAAGTCGAAATCCAACATGCCCGATTCTTCTTCCACTGACACCTGCTGTCGGGAGAGAGATGTCACACGTCCAATACACACGTCCAAGCTTGCTGAATATGTAGTCCCTTATAAGATAGGCTACTGTAATAATCGCTTTTTCACTTTTTTTTCCCCCCTCACTGTAATAGTGGCACTAACATTTGTTGACTTTAACAGAGTGCCCATAGTTCAGCATAAGATCTGTATCGCGGGGTAAAAGTATTTGTCCCTCATTAGATGTTCCCTTTAATTATCTTTTATATTCAACAGAACATGCTAGTAAGTAACGGCATCCAAACTTTTGCATGCATGCATACACATTTACTAACGGTCCTGCTATAAATATTAATACCTACATATTGGATATACAGGCGGTGCTATTAAATTTACAATTACCGTCTTTCCCGAAATGATTTGTAAGCACTCGTGCACTCCGACGAGGGCCAAGAATAGGATAACTTGGCCCTGATCTTTTATTCTTTGGCTCGCTCTACTCTGCCAAAGCTGTTTCCATTATGCAAAAGCTTAAGCTTGAATACATTGATATTAACAGTCTTGTTCCCTTATCTCTAAACAGGTGCTAAGAACAGTAAAGTGTTAGCGTTGTCATTTTCCGCTATCTGCTTCTTCCTGTGTGCGAGCGGAATTTAAGTGTTTAGAAAAAAAAAAAAAAAACCCGGATTTTGTGTGCTAAGCACTTTTGAGGACTATATGGGGACCCTTAATAAGGAGGTTTATAACCTCCTAAGCTAATGCACTCTGACACTTTGTTTTGATATCATTACTACATTATACTCGCAATTTTTGAGTGAAAAAATACAGTACTTAGAAAGTCGAAATTCATAAATAAATTCATGTCAAACCGCACTTAATATTGATTTTGTTAGTGTTCAGATTCAATAATAAGGTACTGCATGCATGAATATTTAAATATAATCTTCATTTCTGCATCTCCTAATGGCCTCTGCTCTTCTACACTCAATTTAAACACAATTTAAAAACTATAATGTATTGAAAAAATACTAGGATTTAGCAATAAATCACCAGTGGGATACTTCAGGCCTTTTATAGGATGGCTCAATACCGGCCTCTCTAGGGAGCGCACAATTAGATTCATGTTTTTAAACTTCTCAATTATCCATATACCATAATTTTATGTGAAAGTTTGTTTCCTCTCGCTTCTCTTCTTCCCCCCCCCCTCCCCACCATTCACTATGTGCCCCCAAGAGTCTTTCTCCTGTAGGAAGTGGAGAAATCGCTAAGTGTTCTTTTAGCTTGGTTAGTATAGTAAAAAGGAGTCAGAGGTCGCCGTCCACAAACTGAATTAAAGCCACGGGCTGTCAGACAAGGAGTCCTGCGCTAATTCATTTAAAGCAATTATTTGGGTCAGAAATATGGAAAGAAAGGCAGATAAAATGACTTAAAATTAACTTACCAAAGAGACAGCATATTTTTATAACTGTCTTCTATTGAGCTGTAAATAGACACATGATCGAGCGGTCAATACCCCGGAGCAATTTATTTTGTCTCGTGCACAATAAACTTCCATTGCTCTGTGCTGCTTATACAACTATTTATATGATATTACGCTAATTTGTATCAAGGGCCAACAATTAATGTGCTGAATAAACTGCACGAATCACTGTAGCTCTTGCTGAAGAGAGCACTGGTAGCTATATGGGAAGATTACTGGGGGGCACCCATATACCCTTTACCACAACAGGACTGCAGATAATGGGTTTTTCTGTTTTCTTTTAGTTTGTTTTTATATATATATATATATATATATATATATATATATATATACAGGGTGGTCCAAAAGTAGGTGGACAGAAAGTGTAATAAGGTTATGAAGGGGGAGATTTATCAAACATGGTGTAAAGTGAAACTGGCTCAGTTGCCCTTAGCAACCAATCAGATTCCACTTTTCATTCCTCACAGACTCTTTGGAAAATGAAAGGTGGAATCTGATTGGTTGCTAAGGGCAACTGAGCCAGTTTCACAGATCTAGTTTTCACAGATAGATCTCCCCCAAATCTGTTTTCTTTTCAGATAATTCAGATAACACATAATGGCAAATAATTTAAATACAGATCAAAGAAAATGGATTTTAACAGAGTATTGGAAATCTCAAAATGCTGAAACCGTTAGAGCAAATTGGGTTGAAACATTTAGTAGTCAAGCCCCAAAGAGACAAACCATTTACCGAATTCGTGACAAATTCAATGCCACTGGCTCAATCCTTAATGCTCCAAAAACTGCTCGACCCAAAACAGTCTGTACAGAAGATAATAAACAACTTGTTGCTGAAACATTTGTTCAGAGTCCAAAAAAGTCCTCCAGAAGAGCCTCTATGGAATTGGGAATTTCACGAGCTTCTATCATGCGAATCCTGAAATCTATTGGGTGGAAAGCTTATCGTCCACGTCTAATTCATGGTTTATTGGAGGATGATGCAGACAGGCGGCTGCAATTTAGCGTTTGATAAATCTCCCCCTTCATAACCTTATTACACTCTGTCCACCAACTTTAGGACCACCCTGTATATATGCATAGAAAAGAGCATAATTCTGTGATGCTTTGCTGACCGCTAGGTCTCCTTCACACATCCGTGTTCCCACTACATGAGGTATCAGTTTTTTTCACGGATGCCACACGTATCTATTATAACCTATGGCATTATGCACATGACCGCGTGTCCATGCAAGACACATGGAGACATGTCCGTTTTTTTTTATGTCTAGCACCACGGATGACTAGGGCCTATACAAGTCTATGGATCTGTGAAAAACAAGTACAGCACAAGGATGACCTCCATGCGCCATCCATATTTAACATTGCCAAGTATAGGAGAAGCGTTGGTATTTATTTCTGTCTTTATCCATACTGGTAAAACACTGATGAGACACTGGTGGTAAAAACGGACACACGGATGATAAACACAAATGACACCAGTACCGTTTTTTCACCTAAGTGTTTTATATGGACATGTGAGGGAGTCCTTACTGATTATCTCAAACCCGAAAGAGTCAAAGTATCAGGCTCTTCCATTACATTTGGAGGAATGGTCCAAAACATTAGAATCATCACATGCATGAGACTTAGCCCCCAAGGAATTGTGGGAAAGTCCCTCAGGGTTGGTGGAATCAAATGCCTAGGCATGGAAACCATGTTCTTCTTCTTTGAGATACATTTAATAGTTTTAATTTTGGGACTTTTGAAATGGGACATTGACATGGAATATATTGGGGTATAGTTAGATATGCCAGTAGTGAGTCCCTGTACACCTCTTTTCTTGAGTATTTTGCCTAGAATTTTGGACATCTGTATTGTACCCATGTATAACTGGGTTATCAAAGCTTGGAAGGAGTCCGAATGAGGCCAAAATTTATATTTTGTTTTACAACAGTCGAGTGTTTGTAGGTTATACAGTCATGGCCGAAAGTGTTGGCACCCTTGAAATTGGCACAATGACCCGAAAAATACTTCAAGAAGCCCCCAGAAATAGATGGTAACAAAGCGCTGGAGAGTTCTGAAGTGGCTGCAATGAGTTCGGATCTAAATCCCATTGATCACCTGTGGAGAGATCTTAAAATTGCTGTTGGGAGAAGACGCCTTCACATATGAGACCTGGAGCAGATTGTAAGAAGAGTCCAAGATTCCAGCTGATGTAAGAAGCTTGTTAATGGTCATAGGAAGCGATTGATTGAAGTTATTTATTCCAAAGGGTTCAACCAAATATTTAATTTGGGGGGTGCCAACAATTTTGTCCTGCCGATTTTTTTTGGGGGGGGGTTTTGTGTGAAATGTCCAATTTTCTTTTTTTTCTCTCTTTTTTTATGGTGTTCCAATACAAAGAAAATAAACGTGTGTAATTGCAATCATTTTCTGGGAGAAATACTTAATTTTCTAGAACAATTTCAAGGCTCCCAACGCTTTCGGCCATGACTGTATGTGAATTTTTCGGTTTCTAGATCCCTGTAAACTGCACTTAGTGCAAGGTTGTACGAAGGTCACATGTACAGTTGTCTGAATTGTCGCCCCAGCTTAAAAGTTATAGTTGCTTTTAACTTTTTCTACAGTCTTTTAAATCCTCTCCAGACATTGGGATATTTTCATTCCTATTAATTTCAGTCATACGCTGCTTGCCTCGTGTTTTGGCATGCAATGTGGCAAGAGGTTGAATAGACATATTATTAGCCTTTAAGAAAAATGTCCCTGAATACCAATGGATGAGCCCAACATGTAAGAAAATATATCTGTAAGAACAAATTTGGACTGTGAAGCTGGAATGTTATAGAAAGTGATTGGCAATTAGACCGACAACGCCAACTGCTCTAACAGCAGCTGTCAGACGGTGATGAATGCCATCCCCTTCTAGGTCTACACACTGCTAAATGACTGTGAATGCTCCCACATATAGCAATACATTTTTAAATATTAATATGCAACTTGTCAAAAATCTAGAAGTTTTTTTTTTTTTTAATCTGTTTTCATTCCAGAATGCACTCAGGATAATAAAAAAAAAGAAAAGTAACGAACAACCACCCATTAGTGGTAATGATTGTTCCACTGTAAGCACAACAAAATGACTGTTTTTTTTACTCCCATTCCATGGAAAGTCAGAGTGAATTAAATCCCACACTTTTATCAGCATTTGGTGGTTAAAGAGACCTTTCTATTTAATGTTCAATTGGGTATTTTCTCATTGATTTATGGTTTATGCAGCTAATTGGAAAGATTTACACAGTAAAATTTAACACCATCATTTATAAGGTTGGGGGTAATGTTAAACGAGTAATATCAAACTTTAATCCCCTCCCCAGTCTTGGGCTCTGTTCACACCAATATTATGGTTGTTTTTTTTTTTTTATAAACTGACAATTCTATTGACTATAATGGGATCTGTTGGGCTTTTGGGTATATAAACAAGAAGGAAACTGCTGCAAAAATACCAAAAAACCTTTGTATACAAGAATATTGATGGAAAATTGCTGATTTTAAATGCTCATCAATATGAAAATAAACAAGCAAAAAATAGGTACGTTTTATTGTCCTTAGCAAAGACTCTAATTGCTTTAGTTGGCAGGTTGGGTATATTGGTGTTTTTCTAGGTTTTTTGTTTTTTTTACCCTTGTTTTACTGATGATGATGCTTCACGAGCACAATACCAAATTAAGCCTTCCAATAGCGAATGTCTGCCCATAAGAGCCTCAACCATGACGAGACCCTATCTTACCCTTCAAGATAATCTGAGCTTTTTGATCTAATTTAGTCGGACTTAATGGTACCGTAGTTTAAGGATCTGTATTGTGACCACAAGTCCTGACCCCACCTCGAATTGCATGGCTCAAACTAACAATATCGTAGTGGGATCTATGATGATGCCACTGGTTCCTGTTAGGCCAAGATTTACGGCTAAAATATACTCTCTTTACGACTGTCTGAATGAGGCCAAGATTGTTCCACATTAGTTTGTCTTTGCTGATAATAGTCTGAGACCAATGGTGAATATCTGATAGCGACGATCCTGGTACATCTGTTCAGCACTTCCATGGCTGTAAAAAGACATTCAGTGGAGTCTCGCCTACGGACTCTGCTTGCTGGTTACTGCTTAATGGTGTTGTGCAAATTATACCAGAAGGCTAAGGCCACAGTCCTCACTTTTTTTTTTCTACTGCGTGACATCTTAAAGGGTTATCCCCATCTGATTTTTCCATGGCTGACTAATTGAGTTGGGTACACGAAGCTGAACGCAACTGAACAACCCTGTTTCCGTAACGCCCATTGAATACTCGTCACCTTCTTAGCACAGCAAGCCGCTCTCAGCCACTTCAGTAGCCCCATCTCCAGTGGCTGTCCCAGCCATGAAAGGCCGAGACAAGAAAAACCCTTCAATTGCTTGGCGACGTGTGCAATATAAGTGCACTAAGCTGGTACCTTCCAACGAGCATAACTTCTGCAATTGTTTAAAGCATAACCGTCGATTTTTAATTTTTATTTCATAAGTCAATAGTACACATAGGTAACTTTGTAATATATCTTATCAGAAAATTCTTCTTTCTTTGCCAAAATTGATCAGTCTGTAGCAAAATTCTCAATTCTGAGGTAAAATCTGTATTAGGTGAAGACAGACTTTCCCATTATTGAGACTGGAGGTGACCGTTGCGAAGGATACAATTCTTTGTAGATAGAGGTGGGAGGAGCTAGAGGCAGAGCTCCTCCCCCTCCTATCTGTAGCATCTGCCATCTTTAGTCTCAGTAATGGGAAAGTCTGTCTTCACCGCATACAGATTTTACATCAGTATTTTGCTAATGACTGATCAATTTTGGCACAGAAAGAATTTTTACTAATGATTGTATTGGCAGCGAAAGAAGCAGATTTATTTGATAAGATACGTTATAAAGTTACTTATTTTCATGCGTACTACTGATTTATTAAATAAAAATTAGAACGATGGTTACTCTTTAACCTTCTACGTCTCTCAATTTGTCACAACAGCATTTAAGGAGGTTAAGAATGGTGGAAGGTCACTTCCAACACACATCCCCACCAGCCCTGTGTGCGACCTAAACAAAACCGTGTTTTTTTTTAAAGTTTTTTAGGCAGCGAACGAAAAAACAAAACATGAATTTAGTATCAACATAACTGTACTGACCCTTAAAGCAAAGTAATTTTACAGCAAATTAAATGTCCTAAAAACAATGGCGAATTGCTGTTTTTTTTTCAACTCCACCTCGAAATGTTTTCTTGTTTTTTTTCAGTACATTCTTCTAAACTGCAGAAAACGAGCCCTATAAGGACCGTGAAAACCGAAAAATAAAAATGTTACGTTTCTTGGAAAAGAGAAGGACAAAAAAGACAAAAAATGACATCACGTATCAAACATCCTTCAGTTATATATCTCAAGGTAAATGCAGCAGGAAGATGCACAGACATTGTATCTTGATTGCAACTTAAGTGAGTGTTCGCCCATTTTATACACAAAGGTAGCACTTCATACCTGGGGTATGAGATAGTCCGCTATAGTGCCGCTAAGGCCACGGCCCCACTATCAGTATTTTTTCTTAGGATTGGGAGCCAAAACCAGGTGAGGAACAATCAGAGAAAAGGTAGAATAGAAATAAGTCACCAATTCTGGAAAGGAAAAAAAAGTCTGGTGTGTCCTCACCGAATGTACATTTGTATTAAGTTTAGAAATGACCTTTTAAAACTCTGTCCTCCAGTACACATGCCAGCAAGTCTAAAGCATGTGCTAAAGAAATCTCGACATTCACAAAACATTGTTCCATGTGATCTGTAAACTATTCCAGAGATTTTTTTTTTTTCTCCCCCCCTTCTCGTAGTTTCTAGTTTCAGGCATTGAAGGACAGGGATTCTTTGATAGTTACAAAACTTAGAACAGGTGTAATGTGAGACAGCTGTCCCTCTGTTCATTTTATATATTCTAGTTCTTTCTCAGAACTTCATCTTATGAGCCATCTGCTCTTGGGAAACATATGTCCCAAAGAACGAGAAAGGTCTATCCCCAGTAGCTAAAAATTAGAACTTTTCATAAAAAGACGTTACGCAGTAAAGCTGTGCTCCTTCCAAAGTCTGTTGGTGGATTGACTGAATGCTCTGGAGTGTAGGCAGCTGACCCGTTGACGTTCCCAGATTAATGAACCACACATGTAATCCGAGGTTCAGTTTATAAACGTTCGCGTTTTGTAGTCAATATATTGATATACTTTCAAGTATTTAAAACGCTTGAATTTTTAAGATTTTTTTTTTCAGTTTGTGGTCATAATTTCAGTGTTTGTTTAACGCATATATAGAGTAAAATTGCCTTTTCTCAATGTATTTTAAATTTACTCTATGGAACTAGTGAAATTTCCCTGTGCATTATTGTCTTTGTTTATATTGTATTTATCTGTTTGTATTAAAGATTTGTATGGTCCGGATGACAAATACAGCTTCCCTAGAATTTTATGGCCATTTTTATACCTCCGAGTGTCACTTTCTGTGTTACGGCAGGGCAGGCATTTGCCCACTTTGTATACACAATTTCTGCTCCCTTTCCTTACATAGTTACATAGTAACATAGTTTATAAGGCCGAAAAAAGACAAGCGTCCATCCAGTTCAGCCTTGTGCACTGCAGCTATTCCGCAGCGTTGATCCAGGGGAAGGCAAAAAAAAACATGCGGTATAGGCCAATTTACATCATTGAGGAAAAATTCACTTCCCGACTTCAATCTGGCAGTCAGATTAAATCCCTGGATTAATTAACTATAACTAAGCATAAGATGTAATTTTATTGTTCTCAAGAAAGGCGTCCAGGCCTCTCTTGAACTCAGTAAGTGAGTTGGACATCACCACTTCCTCTCCCAGAGAGTTCCAGAGTCTCACGGCTCTGACCGTAAAGAATCCTGTTCTATGCTGGTGCAGGAACCTCCTTTCCTCCAGACGCATAGTGTCCTTCTTTCTATGTCTTTCACTTTTTGGTACGCTACCACTAGAGGCACAAAAAGAAATCTGTCTAAACTTCTACACAAATTGCTGCGGATTATCTTTGCGCTTTATAAATAAAATTATTACTATACCGTCTATAACCTAGATTCTCTTGCCTGTGATGTAGGCACAGTTGTAGGATTCATAACCTTGGAGATAATTGGCTTCGAAACACAAGACTGCTCATGTGTATCCAGTAGGTTAGCAATGGAAACACTTCATCTTGTGTTTTTTCATGATCTGTATTTTTCTTCCATTACAATGAATGAAAAAAAAAAACATAACATTGAAATACTGCGCCCAGAGATACATCTCTATAACAGGGAACTTTCGTAGCATAAATATTGCCCATAAAGAAGTGATAGATGCTAATTTCAGCAATGTGTTATTTACACTTGACTTTGGTGTAGTTTTGGTGAAACTTACAATTTTAGACAAGAAATTATCGGCTGTTACTACCTGACAGGTAGGTGACTTCTTAACAGAAAATTTGCAAAGAGTAACTTAACTTTTTTTTTTTCTCCCTCGTGGAAAGTTCTGAAACTACAAATTACTTTATTATGCAATTTGTCTTCATTTCTGACTGAAGACCGCCCATTCTTGCCTAATCGGCAAATTTTGTGTTTTTTGTTTGTCCTCCCTCTTTATAACAATTGACCACAGGTTCTCAATGGAATTGAAACCTGGGAAGTTTACTGACCAGAGACCCAAAATTTCAAAGTTTTGCTCACCAAACCACTTAGTTATCACTTTTGCCTTGTGCAATGATCTCCATCATGCTGGAAATAAAACATCGTTCATCCTCAAATTGCTCCTGGATGGTTTGGGAGAGGTTTCTCTTAGAGGAGGTTTAGATCCCATTCTGTATTCATGGCCGTGTTCTTAGACAAAAATTGTGAGCGAGTCCCCTCCCTTGGATAAATGGTCTACAGACAATCATTCTTACCGATGTGCCAAAAGACGGAAAAGGGTCTTCATCAAAGAAAATAACTTTACCCCGTCCTCTGCAGTTCAATCCCTGTACATCCTGGAGAACGTCAGTCTGTCCTTGATGTTTTTTGGACATCTGGAACAATGATTGTCCGGAAAAGAAAAGGTGAGCACTACCATGGTAGTGATAAACTCCAATGACTTATTAGGGAATTATCAGTCAGGATTTGGCCCAGAAGATGATATAAAGCTGCCATTGTGAAGGGCAAGAAGTCTTGAAAATAATGGTCATTGCTGTAAATATTTTTTTATTCATTTGACTCGCTTGTATAGCGCCATTAATTCCACCGACATCACTGTCCCCATTGGGGCTCACAATCTATATTCCCTATCAGTATGTCTTTGGAGTGTGGGAGGAAACCAGAGAACCCGGAGGAAACCCACGCAAACACGGGAAGAACATACAAATCTGCAGATGTTGTCCATGGTGGGATTTGAAGACTTGGTATAACCTTCATGCACTTGTCAATAAAAGTGTAAAAATGTATCAAATTTTTATAACTGTAATTCATTAATCAAAGAAACTGTTATGATCTGCAACAAAAACTAAGGAAAGAATGGGGAGAGCTGTCCCTACACTAAGACTAAGCTGAATCCCTACGATGTAGCGGGCTGCCTGTTCCTTGTGAACAGACCCGCCTTCGTCCTCGGCTAGTCTGAACGGAGACCTATAGAATAAATGGAGGGGTCCCTAAAAGAACTAAGGACTGGAACAATGATGGGACACCTCCTAATAGAAGTTGTTGCAGAGCAAAAAGACAAACTGACAAAAAGTACTAAAGGTCCCAGAGGACCAAGCGAACTGACAGAGATAGGCACCGAAGCACCTGGCTAGTAAGACAGTCTAGGAAACACTGAAGTCCAGCAAAGCCAGAAGGGCGGAGCTGGAATATATAGGCAGATGGTCACATGACCGCAAAACACAAAATAGAAAAAACTAACAGGAAGGTTCTAAAAGAAACATCTGACAAAAAAGAGCTAAAAACATTAAACAAATGACTAAAAAAACAAGACGTGAAACCCAAACCCTCCATTAATACAAAGTATGGAAATGTAACACAAACCAGTAATGGCAGAAATAGACCTTTCCTTAGACGGATAGTTTTGTGTCACTCTTTCAGAGGAAGCACCCACCGCAGATATTTTTTTCAGTTAAGTTTGCGTTGTGTTATTTCCCTGTTATAAAATCTAATTAATGATAATGGAAACTGCTGTGCCTTGTGCCAATTAAAAGAGAAATAACATTAAATATAGATATCAAGTACCTTACTTTTTGTTTTAGTTGCTCATTTTCATATGGATAGTTCATATATAATTGTGATGAAACTAAGAGAGGGCATTAAGTAAAGTTGATTACTATGAGGGGCTTCTACCTCTTTTTCCCTGCTATGTGGAAAATCCCAATCACTTAAATGGAGAATTATGTATGGCCCATTGTAAGTAACAGCAGTATCCATTAACCACTCACAAAGATAGATTAAATCAATCATATTTTATTAAACCTATTTAAAAAAGCATGCATCATACAAAAAAAGTGACACATGTATGAGGATGATTCAACAAAGAGGATAAGTCAATTAAAGAAAACGGAAGTGGTGGTGAAGTCAAGTAAGACTTAAAATATAACTGCAATGTCTGCTCAGCCTACAATAAAATGGCTGGCACATTATCTATGTATAGTCTCAAATTGGCCTATTATTCAGACTAGTACATTAAAGCAGAGCTCAGTCAATTTATTGTGATTACAGAACCATAGGAGCCACCACGACCACCCCGACGCACGTTTCGCACTAATGCTTTCTCAAGGGGAGGTGTGGCTCCTATGGTTCTGTGATCACATCATGGGTAAGCAATGAATTGACTGAGCTCTGCTTTAAATGATTAGCCTGACTAGTAGGCCAATTTGAGACTTTACATCGATAATGTCACTTGGCAGCCATTTTATTGTAGGCTGAGCAGACATTGCAGTTATATTTTAAGTCTTACTTGACTTCACCACCACTTCCGTTTTCTTTACTTGACTTATCCTCTTTGTTGAATCCTCATATATGTGCCACTTTTTGTATGATGCATGCTTTCTTAAATATGTTAAATAAAATGATTGATTTTATATATCTTTTTTAGTGGTTAATCGATACTTCGTATTCATATGTAGGTTGCTATATTGATTAATCCACTGCATGTAAATAACTTTTTCAATAACTATTAATGGGGTGACGAATATTGATATGTTTCTAGCCAGGATTAACGTTATATGTCTTTTGAATATTTGTAGAAATTCCATGTATGTATTTTATCAATCTTGGGCTATGTTCATATGTTGCTTTTTTGCGGCTTTTTTTTTTTTTTACTTTTTTAATGCAAAGTAAAAGCTGCTTTTTACAGTTCCAGCAAAAGCTATGATATTTCAGAAATCTTATGCACGCTCTTGCTTTTTTTTTCCCTTACTAAATTGCGAAACTGCTGCTTTTTGAAAACTACAGCATGTCAATTCTTTCAGTGTTTTTGCAGCATTTTTTTGCCCATAGAAAGCAACGAGTAAGTGAAAAAAACACTGTTTTTGCAACGTTTTTGGTGAAAAAAACACAGGTAAAGCAGGATGTGAAACCCATTTATTTTTGTGATTTTTTATCCAAGTTTAAACCATGTCTTGGTATCCTCACATGAGCATGGTTTGTTAGTATTAGTACAGTTTAATTAAATTAGTGATATTTGTAAACGTAAACAATGCCCTACCAATGTGTAAATGTAAACAATGTCCTACCAATGTCCATAAACAATGTCCTACCAATTCAAATTCCCTCTATTTTTTACATAAAAAATGTTCTATGGTTTCATATATGTCTTGCATTGGTGGCCTAACACCTTGTGTCGTTCATGCTTGCAAGGGGGAAACAAAGCTGAACTTCTGGTACTTCTGGTAACTTCTGGTATCCTGAAAACGCAGCAAAAACTGTGTTTTGGCTGCAGCTTTTTTTTTTTTTACTGCCAAGATATCAGGTTTTGTCTGCAGAAAAAAAGCAACCTGTGAACATAGCCTTACAACGAAAAAGCAAATTTCTTCCTAGTATTTTCCTAGTGTGGGGCTGTTCACATGTCCCTCTTGTTTTTGCTGACCAAGTGTCCTGCAAAAAAAAACAAAAAACTGAGATATGAACAGTTATTGATCAGAGCCATGGATCTCAATTGCACATTGAAGTCTAAGGGTCCAGGAAAAACAAAGAACACTGATGACATCCTAAATTTTGTGAAAAGTGCATTGGTTATAGGGAGAAAAGCTCACTTCAAAAGAATGAGTTCAAAATACCTCCTGATCATAACTTTACCCCTTAATCTGCAACATACAAGAAAACTTTAAACAGATAATGAGCTGATTATTTTAGTCCTACTCATAGAATGTAATCGATAATTATTGCTTTTTGTGGTTTGATTGTTGAGTCCAGCGTAAGTGGCGTTTGGCTCTGAAATGATTTGCAATGCTAAAACATCAGTGTAGACTGTAGAGAACGTCAAATCCAAATCTATATTTAGTTTACAAGGTAACAAGGATTTTCCAACTCTCCTGTTATGGAATTTGCTCCAGTTTTTGGCAAGAGATATACAGGCTTGGGTCGATCTTACAGTTTGGTTCTGTGAATGCATCCAGTGGATATACTGTAGCATTTGATTTCACGCCTTCCTCTGCATCCAGTCGATTTACTGTAGCATTTGATTTCACACCTTCCTCTGCATCCAGTGGATATACTGTAGCATTTGATTTCACGCCTTCCTCTGCATCCAGTGGATATACTGTAGCATTTGATTTCACGCCTTCCTCTGCATCCAGTGGATATACTGTAGCATTTGATTTCACGCCTTCCTCTGCATCCAGTGGATATACTGTAGCATTTGATTTCACGCCTTCCTCTGCATCCAGTGGATATACTGTAGCATTTGATTTCACGCCTTCCTCTGCATCCAGTGGATATACTGTAGCATTTGATTTCACGCCTTCCTCTGCATCCAGTGGATATACTGTAGCATTTGATTTCACGCCTTCCTCTGCATCCAGTGGATATACTGTAGCATTTGATTTCACGCCTTCCTCTGCTCTGGGTCCCAGGCAGAGGTGGATTGAGCTTTCTGTAGCACGTAACTTACCAGAGAAGACACTACTTACTGTGTGTGGAGCCAGCACACGAGTTTCTTGCTGATGTATATATTGTCTGTCATGCCACTTATTCTTCATACTCATTAAACTAGACCATGATGGTCTCTATCTCTGAGTCTAATTGATGTATCAGGCAGGTTGTGTGGATGCTCCCCTCGCTCTGCCCTAACTGATCTTCACCAATCTTAGATCGATGAAGTTATTTCAGAGTGAAATATTAATGCAGCTTCCGCAAATCTCCAGACATTTCATTAATGTTTAGGTGATTAACCTTATCATTTCCGATGAGATCAACTCGCTGGAGTCATAGACGCGGTACTTGTTTTTCAGGCACTTATTGCAAAAATCAGGCTTGAAATTTGGAACGTAGCCCGGCTCCTCTCACATTATCTTAATGCTTCATGCATGTGGCTGTACGGCGATGCATTGGGCCTTTACGGCTTCATACTACTGAACTGTAGGCACTGCATGTGTTGCTGTATTAAGTCGAATGAATGCGCTGCGTAATTGGTGCAGAAAATCCGCAGCGCAATACAGTATCACCTTAGTAGATGAGATTTTAAAAGTGCATACATTTTCTTTGTATAATTTTGACCTGCGGTGCAGTTTTTAAAATCTGCAGCACGTCAGTGCTTTGAGTGAAATACATTATGGACATCTCCCTTTTACCATATATTCACGCAAGTTTTCAATAAAATCTGCAGGTAAGGCTGTGTGCCCACGATGCGTTTTTGGTGCGGATTTGCAAAAACGCTCCAGAAATGCATTGCATACCTTATCCCATGACTTCCTATGACATTCTGCAAGTTCTGTGCACATGGTCAGGATTTTTTCTGCGCGGATTTTACTTGCAGAAAAAATCCAGACATGACCAATTCTTGTGCGTTTCTGCATGTAGATTTGCATTGGAAAATCACATGGCAAATACGGATGGAAAAATGCATGTAAAAACTGCATGCGTTTTTCTGCCAAGGAGATGCAGAAACGCTCCGGAAAATTTCTGCTTCATTTCTACATCGTGGGCACTAAGCCTAAGGCTGCTGTTTTGATTGCAATTATGTTAAAAGGTAGGCAAAAGCCGGGCAAAACTTTGTCACCATTCATGCGTTTACTTGGATTTTGCTGCGGTGCAACATTGTGCTCTGTTGTACTATTTTGTCCGTTTTTTACACCTCATGTGTTTCATGTCTAGGAATTTTTGGGTGTTTTTGATTTTTAGTTTTCTTTTTATTTCATTGTATGTTTTTTTTGTGGTTCTGGAAAAACATATAAAAATAATTGTGCCCTAAAAAGACATCCAAACTAAAAGCTCTAAAAACCAAAAAGTTTTGTTTTTTTACAAGAAGTCTCTGTGAAGCAGTCATATTAAAAATGTTATATATTTTAATGCTAACTGATATGTCCCATGTCGACCAAAAAATGTCTGAATGAAGCGTTGATCTGCTGAACAACTTAGCTGTACGTAGTCACAGGTACACCATGTCTGCTCCATTAAAGTGAATGATGGTGGCCTGCAACAACACAGAACTTGTGGACTGGTGCAGCCTGTTTTTGGAGGAAAGAAGTATTTTCTAGCCTTGAAAACCCCTTTGTAACCTTTTTTTTTTTTGCAGCGCCGTACACTGCTGCATGTGGTTTACACCCAGGCCATTTTTATTCTTTATGAAGGTGATCTTACAATTGATATCTGATACATACGCCCACATTTATTAAGTTGTTTTTGCAAAACTTCAATAACATTCAACATTATAAGGCTGCATGCCCACGATGCGGATTTAATGCATCTCTGTGGCTGCGTTTCCGCCGCAAAAACGAATCAAAAACGCATGTTCAGTTGTCTGCCATGTTCCCCAATGATAATCCGCATGTGCTGTGCACATGCTTTGGAAATTTCCGCTGCAGATTATCATTGCGGAAAAATCCGCAGCACGTCCATTAATTTTGCGGAATCGCAGCAAAATCGCCGCCACTGACTTGCATTGGACCGCATAACATCCGCATCACTACACGTGCACATGCGGATATTATGCGATTCAATGCGCGGATGGTACCCGGGTCTGGAGAAGAGGAGACTCTCATCCAGGCCCGGGTACCATAGTACCTGTAGTACTGTAGTGCTGGCTCTTCGGCTGCTCGCGGTGGTAAAAGGACCTTCCATGATGTCATTTAGTCATGTCATAGGTCACGCGACCGCCGACGTCGGCGGTCGCGTGACCTGTCACATGACTAAATGACGTCATGAAAGGTCCTTTCACACCACCGTGAGCCGTACAAGAGACCGGACGCAGCGGAGACACCGGACGCAACATACAGGAGACCATCGGAAGGTTAGTATAATGTGTTTTTTTTTTTTTTTACTATTGATGCTGTTTGCATGGATTTATATAGTGTGACCAAGTTGTCAAGCACTTTCCAAGTGATGCTAAAATCGCTTGGAAAAGCGCTTGACCACCCACATGCGAAATCGCATGTTCAAAACGCTTCACAAACGCTTCTACCTGGCAGAAAACCTGCATGTACAATCCGCATGTACAATCCGCATGCGTTTTTCCTGCCAGGGAGATGCAGTAGCGCTCCGCAGCATTTCTGCATCGTGGGCACTTAGCCTAACATTTGTAACTTTTCCATCGGTCAACAACAAAAGGGACTTAGTTTATTCCACTTACCGTATATTTTTCTGGAATAGGAGGAAATGGTGCAAATTACAGCACAAACTTAACAGATTTAATTTCCTCACGGTCAGATAGGTAAAAATGCACCTGATACTTTAAAAAGCAAATTCTGTACAAATCAGTCCCACTGCTTCCTTTACTAGGACTGACGTGAAAAATGCAGATCTATGTAAATGTGGCCCAGTGTCGCTAGTCGGTACAGGTCTGCTATATTCAGTTTCTGTGTATGTTGTATTTTAATTTTATTTTTGGAAAAATGTTATGTAATGATAGATGTGGGTTATTAGGCTCAGAGACTTTAATTTATTTCCTTGCTCTGCATTTATTAACGTGACTGGCAGCTGTCATACAGATTTCGCGACCAAGGTAGCATGAAATGTCAAAAAGCATTGCAATAGAAAAGCGCTCTGGGGGCTAGTTTAATGGTCGAAATGACAAAATACTTAACTCCAATCAATAAGTTATGAACTCTGCCTTCCTTTTTTTTTACTGAGCAAACTGAGAGCAGAAAAAAATATCTTAGATATCAGAGTTTCTCGAGCTTATGTGAAGTTGCACTTTATAGAAATTTTCTTTGTTGTTGGCATTTTTCAGCAGTGATCGGTGAAAACTAGGCAGGCATGCGTGGCATTATTGGTCAGTCATACATTACTTTGTTGAAGTATATTTTTGTTTTTTGTACTTTTTAAACTTTCTGGCTTTCGATGAATATGCACCACCCTATCAGTGACAATGGTGTTTTTTTTTTTAATAAGATCGTATCAAACGTGGACCTTGTCCTCTGATACTAACCAGCGGCCCCAACGCATTAGAGCCACGGCTCATCATGATATTTGCACAAAAGTCTCCATTTAGTGATGAAATAGGGTAAATAACGAGGTCACAACTGATTTCGTTTTATAGAAGTAAGGGATGACTTTTTTTTTTCTTTTCTGCAGAACCATCTAAAAGATACATTGCTCTTTTTTTTTAACCTATAAATCTTCTTTTTTTATTCCTGTGCCGCTTTTCTTATTCCTTTGCTAAGCAGATAATCCACGTTTTTGTTTTTTTTTTCTTTTTATTATGGATAGTTGGCCGTATAATTTATGCTCAATGTCTGTAAGGGTCATGCTTTACCAGAAAAAAAAGAGTGTTTCACATTAAAATTGATGCTATGTTCATTCCATTAAACAGAGATGTTTTGGGTAATTTTAAAGAGCTAAAAGTAGTGGAATGTAACATTAAAATAAAATTTGAGAGATGTAATTACACATAATCATACCATAAAATAATCAATATTGCATTACATTATTTCATAGTCCCGTAGTTATAGCATTTTTTTTTTCATTGCGCGTTGAATATTGATGAGCCGAACCGGTCGCTGCGCGCTCGGAGGTCTTCAAGAGGCGAAACGAAGGTGATGTCCTTTTCTGCTAGATCCGACAAGAGGGTCAGATCCCCCCTTAATTGTGAGGCAAATATAACCCTATCAGACGCCAATAGCTCAACAGCTATTTTCTTTAACCAAGATTAGACTGTCAGTAAATGCTGACAGCAGAATAAACGGGACCGAGAGAACAACATATTCACTTTGCGAACCTACTCAATTATACACAGTGGATGCATCGGAAATGACATTAACGTCAGTGGAGATAATTAACAGCTGGCTTGGAGAAAGCTACAGTGGAAAGGAGAAATAAGAAAGACCCAGGGCCCAGCGTGTTCCAGTAAATCTACCAGAAACTACAGCAATTTTATTATCTTGTCTGATCACAGTTGGCGGGAAAAGCACAAAGTCCATATTCCAGCTTTGTTTAAACATTTATCCACTGTAATAGTATTAGATGCTGTCATTTTCTCCGCTTTGGTGATTTATGTCCACTTTGTTGTTGCTTTTCGGCGTTATCTTCATCATGTCTCGCAGCTACAACAATGACATAAACTTATTCATTGACAGTATATCATGACAAAGAAGTGAACTCTTAAGAAGGCCATAAACATTAGATTCCAACCATTGGGGTCTGGTAGACCCTCTGCAAATGGTAGGGTCTGGAAGCAACCCAAGGGTCTTTCAGGATAGGTTTTCCATCTCCTACCCCTTGGTATTGACTATGTTGACTTGCCTTTCAGCTGCTTATCTCCCCTTGATCCACTTGACAAGGCATGATCATCCAGCCAATCGAATGGACATTGTATTGGAAGAATCCAGACTAATAACTGCCGACTGTAAGATTTTCTGCTGCTCGGTTTCTTGTGACTCTGTATCTCGTGAATTAAGCAGCCAGATTCAGATTTCTGGTCCTCTTCTGTATCACCATGAATGGTTTGCTTGGAGAAGAATCAACAAAACCCTACTCAAGGAGCTGCCGTAGTTGACGCGCTGGAGGTAACGATTTCTGGTAAAATACATCAGGCAACTGTTTTAATTGTGTCATGGGTAGCCGAACGATGTTATCGTCCTCACAATTGTGCCATGTTCTTTTGAGAGTAATAAAGTTTGATGTCTGGATTCAAAAATTTTGTAAAACAAGTTTGATAAATGTTGCCAGAAATAATTTTTCAGAAATCCATAAAATACAGTTTGTATACAGACAGACAGGGGGTCTGTCTTGGGCAGAGTCCGCCGGCCAGTCTATACATTGTGATCTGTACATGCGCCATGTTTCATGGACGCCGGAATCACATACTGTTCTTTCCGTTAATGTTTTGTTTTTTGCTTGTTCTGTAAGTCTGATGCCCCTTCTGAGGGGCGCGTAGCTGCCTTCTGAGGGGAGCGTAGCTGCCTTCTGAGGGGGGCGTAGCTGCCTTCTGAGGGGGGCGTAGCAGCCTTTTGAGGGGGGCGTAGCTGCCTTTTGAGGGGCGCGTAGCTGCCTTCTGAGGGGGGCGTAGCTGCCTTTTGAGGGGCGCGTAGCAGCCTTTTGAGGGGGGCGTAGCTGCCTTCTGAGGGGCGCGTAGCTGCCTTCTGAGGGGGGCGTAGCTTCCTTTTGAGGGGGGCGTAGCAGCCTTTTGAGGGGGGCATAGCTGCCTTCTGAGGGGCGCGTAGCTGCCTTCTGAGGGGGGCGTAGCTGCCTTTTGAGGGGCGCGTAGCTGCCTTTTGAGGGGCGCTTTGCTGCCTTCTGAGGGGCGCTTAGCTGCCTTCTGAGGGGCGCTTAGCTCTGAGGGGGGCGTAGCTGCCTTCTGAGGGGGGCGTAGCTTCCTTCTGAGGGGGGCGTAGATACCTCTAAATGATTCTGTAAAACAATGCTGATGCTGGAAGTGTTCCACAACCATTTGCAATATTCGTGGCTACCTCTACATTTGGGGTTCTCTCCAATAGGCCGGATAGTAACAGCAGTCCAGAGCAAGTCTACTTTGTTGGATGTCAGGGTAGTTATTCCCCTCAGCTGGCCCAACTCTGACCACGAATCCTCATCACTGCCAGGAACTCAGGACAGGTTTTCTTAGGCAGGTCGCGATTCTGTTTAATACACTCATTGTATCACCATCTTGCTTTTCAAATACAAGGCTTGCTGCCTCCTTATACAGTGGGTGAAATAAGTATGGAACACGTCACCAATTTTCTAAGTAAATATATTTCTAAAGGTGCTATTGACATGAAATTCTTCCCACACAAACACTCTTCAAATCCTGAAGCTTCCGTGTGCTCCTATGAACTCTCAGCTTTAGTTCCTTCCATACATTTTCTCTTGGATTCAGGTCCGGTGATTGACTCGACCATTCTTGCAGCTTTATTTTCTTTCTCTGAAACCAATTGAGCGATTCCTTGGCTGTGTGTTTGAGGATCATTGTCTTGCTGAAATGTCCACCCTCATTTCATCTTCATCATCCTGGTAGATTGCAGCAGATTTTTATCATGACTGTCTTTACATTTGCAAACAAATAAAGTAGCACTCTGTAGTGCTATATTATGCAAACATGAAATATATGAAATTTGAGTTGCATTACTGCTCTAGAAAATAGAAATAAACGAGAATTCTTAGCGCATAAATCGGCCAATTCATGTATACCTGGTAGCCGCGATAAGGTGATTTTCGTTGCTGGGAACATACCTAGTGTGAATCCTCTCTTAGACTAAAGTCTACATGTATATGGTAAGGAAGGATCCTGCTATATTCAAAACCACCTGAGGCTTAGGGGTGGAGTGCTCAGTCAGAAAACCTATGTATACAATATATATATATATATATATATATATATATATATATATATATATATATACAGTACAGACCAAAAGTTTGGACACACCTTGGTCTGTACTGTATGTATATATACAGTACAGACCAAAAGTTTGGACACACCTTCTCATTTAAAGATTTTTCTGTATTTTCATGACTTTGAAAATTGTACATTCACACTGAAGGCATCAGAACTATGAATTACCACATGTGGAATTATATACTTAACAAAAAAGTGTGAAACAACTGAAAATATGTCTTATATTCTAGGTTCTTCAAAGTAGCCACCTTTTGCTTTGATGACTGCTTTGCACACTCTTGGCATTCTTTTGATGAGCTTCAAGAGGTAGTCACCGGAAATGGTCTTCCAACAATCTTGAAGGAGTTCCCAGAGATGCTTAGCACTTGTTGGCCCTTTTGCCTTCACTCTGGGGTCCAGCTCACCCCAAACCATCTCGATTGGGTTCAGGTCTGGTGACTGTGGAGGCCAGGTCATCTGGCGTAGCCCCCCATCAATCCCCTTCTTGGTCAAATAGCCCTTACACAGCCTGGAGGTGTGTTTCGGGTCATTGTCCTGTTGAAAAATAAATGATGGTCCAACTAAACGCAAACCGGATGGAATAGCATGCCACTGCAAGACGCTGTGGTTGCCATGCTGGTTCAGTATGCCTTCAATTTTGAATAAATCCCCAACAGTGTCACCAGCAAAGCCCCCCCCCCACACCATCACACCTCCTCCTCCATGCTTCACGGTGGGAACAAGGCATGTAGAGTCCATCCGTTCACCTTTTCTGCGTCGCACAAAGACACGGTGGTTGGAACCAAAGATCTCAAATTTGGACTCATCAGACCAAAGCACAGATTTCCATTGGTCTAATGACCATTCCTTGTGTTCTTTAGCCCAAACAAGTCTCTTCTGCTTGTTGCCGGTCCTTAGCAGTGGTTTCCTAGCAGCTATTTTACCATGAAGACCTGCTGCACAAAGTCTCCTCTTAACAGTTGTTGCAGAGATGTGTCTGCTGCTAGAACTCTGTGTGGCATTGACCTGGTCTCTAATCTGAGCTACTGTTAAACTGCGATTTCTGAGGCTGGTGACTCGGATAAACTTATCCTCAGAAGCAGAGGTGACTCTTGGTCTTCCTTTCCTGAGGCGGTCCTCATGTGAGCCAGCTTCTTTGTAGCGCTTGATGGTTTTTGAAACTTCACTTGGGGACACTTTCAAAGTTTTCCCAATTTTTCACACTGACTGACCTTCATTTCTTAAAGTAATGATGGCCACTCGTTTTTCTTTACTTAGCTGCTTTTTTCTTGCCATAATACAAATTCTAACAGTCTATTCAGTAGGACTATCAGCTGTATATCCACCAGACTTCTGCACAACACAACTGATGGTCCCAACCCCATTTATAAGGCAAGAAATCCCACTTATTAAACCTGACAGGGCACACCTGTGAAGTGAAGACCATTTCCGGTGACTACCTCTTGAAGCTCATCAAGAGAATGCCAAGAGTGTGCAAAGCAGTCATCAAAGCAAAAGGTGGCTACTTTGAAGAACCTAGAATATAAGACATATTTTCAGTTGTTTCACACTTTTTTGTTAAGTATATAATTCCACATGTGCTAATTCATAGTTTTGATGCCTTCAGTGTGAATGTACAATTTTCATAGTCATGAAAACACAGAAAAATCTTTAAATGAGAAGGTGTGTCCAAACTTTTGGTCTGTACTATATACAGTACAGACCAAAAGTTTGGACACACCTTCTCATTTAAAGATTTTTCTGTATTTTCATGACTGTGAAAATTGTACATTCACACTGAAGGCATCAAAACTATGAAATAACACATGTGGAATTATATACTTAACAAAAAAGTGTGAAACAACTGAAAATATGTCTTATATTCTAGGTTCTTCAAAGTAGCCACCTTTTGCGTTGATGACTGCTTTGCACACTCTTGGCATTCTCTTGTTGAGCTTCAAGAGGTAGTCACCGGAAATGGTCTTCCAACAATCTTGAAGGAGTTCCCAGAGATGCTTAGCACTTGTTGGCCCTTTTACCTTCACTCTGCGGTCCAGCTCACCCAAACCATCTCGATTGGGTTCAGGTCTGGTGACTGTGGAGGCCAGGTCATCTGATGTAGCACCCCATCACTCTTCTTCTTGGTCAAATAGCCCTTACACAGCCTGGAGGTGTGTTTGGGGTCATTGTCCTGTTGAAAAATAAATGATGGTCCAACTAAACGCAAACCGGATGGAATAGCATGCCGCTGCAAGATGCTGTGGTAGCCATGCTGGTTTAGTATGCCTTCAATTTTGAATAAATCCCCAACAGTGTCACCAGCAAAGCACCCCCACACCATCACACCTCCTCCTCCATGCTTCACTGTGGGAACCAGGCATGTAGAGTCCCTCCGTTCACCTTTTCTGCGTCACACAAAGAAACGGTGGTTTGAACCAAAGATCTCAAATTTGGACTCATAAGACCAAAGCTCAGATTTCCACTAGTCTAATGTCCATTCCTTGTGTTCTTTAGCCCAAACAAGTCTCTTCTGCTTGTTGCCTGTCCTTAGCAGTGGTTTCCTAGCAGCTATTTTACCATGAAGGCCTGCTGCACAAAGTCTCCTCTTAACAGTTGTTGTAGAGATGTGTCTGCTGCTAGAACTCTGTGTGGCATTGACCTGGTCTCTAATCTGAGCTGCTGTTAAACTGCGATTTCTGAGGCTGGTGACTCGGATAAACTTATCCTCAGAAGCAGAGGTGACTCTTGGTCTTCCTTTCCTGGGGCAGTCCTCATGTGAGCCAGTTTCTTTGTAGCGCTTGATGATTTTTGCAACTGCACTTGGGGACACTTTCAAAGTTTGCCCAATTTTTCGGACTGACTGACCTTCATTTCTTAAAGTAATGATGACCACTCGTTTTTCTTTACTTAGCTGCTTTTTTCTTGCCATAATACAAATTCTAACAGTCTATTCAGTAGGACTATCAGCTGTGTATCCACCTGACTTCTGCACAACACAACTGATGGTCCCAACCCAATTTATAAGGCAAGAAATCCCACTTATTTAACCTGACAGGGCACACCTGTGAAGTGAAAACCATTTCCGGTGACTACCTCTTGAAGCTCATCAAGAGAATGCCAAGAGTGTGCAAAGCAGTCATCAAAGCAAAAGGTGGCTACTTTGAAGAACCTAGAATATAAGACATATTTTCAGTTGTTTCACACTTTTTTGTTAAGTATATAATTCCACATGTGTTAATTCATACCTTTGATGCCTTCAGTGTGAATGTACAATTTTCAAAGTCATGAAAATACAGAAAAATCTTTAAATGAGAAGGTGTGTCCAAACTTTTGGTCTGTACTGTATATATATATACTTTTGGTCTGTACTGTATATATATATACAGTACAGACCAAAAGTTTGGACACACCTTCTCATTTAAAGATTTTTCTGTATTTTCATGACTATGAAAATTGTACATTCACACTGAAGGCATCAAAGGTATGAATTAACACATGTGGAATTATATACTTAACAAAAAAGTGTGAAACAACTGAAAATATGTCTTATATTCTAGGTTCTTCAAATATATATATATATATACAGTACAGACCAAAAGTTTGGACACACCTTCTCATTTAAAGATTTTTCTGTATTTTCATGACTATGAAAATTGTACATTCACACTGAAGGCATCAAAACTATGAATTAACACATGTGGAATTATATACCTAACAAAAAAGTGTGAAGCAACAGAAAATATGTCTTATATTCTAGGTTCTTCAAAGTAGCCACCCTTTGCTTTTGTAGCGTCGGCGTCCCTGCCCCCTGCTAGGCAGGGACGCCGTTCCCCTTACCTCTCCGCTCCGTGCCCGGCGGCTTCCTCCCGCTCTGCTTCCCGGCCTCTGTGCTTAGGGCGCGCGCGCTCCCCCTCTCTTAAAGGGGCCGCGCGCGCCGTCCTAAGGAGTCCTCGGCCAATGGCCGGAGGACCTCTCCATATATAAGGCACCTCCTCCAAAATGGAGGTGCCCGAGCAATGTTGTTGCAAAGCCTTCACTCTGCTTCAGCCCTCAGGTCCCGTTACCAGTTACCTGCCAGTCACCTGCCAGATTCCTGCTTGATACCTGCCTGATATCCGCTTACCTGCTTGCAAGCCTGCGGTCCGACGGTCTGCTCTCCGACACCTGTCTGTCTGTCTATGGACCAGCCTGCCCGCTCACCTGGGAGCGCTCACCTGCTACCTGCCTGCTAGCCTACCTGGAGGCTCTGCCGTCACTTGCCGTGACCACCTGCCTGTCCAGAGACTCTTGCCCGCTCACCTGGGAGCGCTCACCTGCTACCTGCCTGATGGCCTACCTGGAGGCTCTGACGTCACTTGCCGTGACCACCTGCCTGTCCAGAGACTCTTGCCCGCTCACCTGGGAGCGCTCACCTGCTACCTGCCTGCTAGCCTACCTGTAGGCTCTGCCGTCACTTGCCGTGACCACCTGCCTGTCCAGAGACTCTTGCCCGCTCACCTGGGAGCGTCCACCCGCTACCTGTCTGCTAGTCTACCTGGAGGTTCTGCCGTCACTTGCCGTGACCACCTGCCTGTCCAGAGACTCTCGCCCGCTCACCTGGGAGCGCTCACCAGCCACCAGCCCGCTGTCCTTCTACCCAGAGACTGTCCCTGTCACTTGCCGTGACTACCTGCCCTTCTACCCAGAGACTGTCCCTGTCACTTGCCGTGACTACCTGACCTTCTACCCAGAGACTGTCCCTGTCACTTGCCGTGACTACCTGCCCGTCTTCCCTGGGAGCCACCCGCTTCCTTACAAGGACTGCCCCCTTGTATAGTTGCTCAGTGGTTCCACCTCCCAGACCCGTTACAGCTTTGATGACTGCTTTGCACACTCTTGGCATTCTCTTGATGAGCTTCAAGAGGTAGTCACCAGAAATGGTTTTCACTTCACAGGTGTGCCCTGTCAGGTTTAATAAGTGGGATTTCTTGCCTATAAATGGGGTTGAGACCATCAGTTGTGTTGTGCAGAAGTCAGGTGGATACACAGCTGATAGTCCTACTGAATAGACTGTTAGAATTTGTATTATGGCAAGAAAAAAGCAGCTAAGTAAAGAAAAACGAGTGGCCATCATTACTTTAAGAAATGAAGGTCAGACAGTTTGAAAAATTGGGCAAACTTTGAAAGTTTCCCCAAGTGCAGTTGCAAAAACCATCAAGCGCTACAAAGAAACTGGCTCACATGAGGACCGCCCCAGAAAAGGAAGACCAAGAGTCACCTCTGCTTCTGAGGGTAAGTTTATCCGAGTCACCAGCCTCAGAAATCGCAGGTTAACAGCAGCTCAGATTAGAGACCAGGTCAATGCAACGCAGAGTTCTAGCAGCAGACACATCTCTACAACAACTGATAAGAGGAGACTTTGTGCAGCAGGCCTTCATGGTAAAATAGCCACTAGGAAACCACTGATAAGGACAGGCGACAAACAGAAGAGACTTGTTTGGGCTAAAGAACACAAGGAATGGACATTAGACCAGTGGAAATCTGTGCTTTGGTCTGATGAGTCCAAATTTGAGATCTTTGGTTCCAACCACCGTGTCTTTGTGCGATGCAGAAAAGGTGAAAAGATGGACTCTACATGCCTAGTTTCCACCGTGAAGCATGGAGGAAGAGGTGTGATGCTGTGGGGGTGCTTTGCTGGTGACACTGTTGGGGATTTATTCAAAATTGAAGGCATACTGAACCAGCATGGCTACCACAGCATCTTGCAGCGGCATGCTATTCCATCCAGCTTGCGTTTAGTTGGACCATTATTTATTCTTCAACAGGACAATGACCCCAAACACACCTCCAGGCTGTGTAAGGGCTATTTTATCAAGAAGGAGAGTGATGGGGTGCTAATCAAGATGACCTGGCCTCCATAGTCACCAGACCTGAACCCAATCGAGATGGTTTGGGGTGAGCTGGACCGCAGAGTGAAGGCAAAAGGGCCAACAAGTGCTAAGCATCTCTGGGAACTCCTTCAAGATTGTTGGAAGACCATTTCCGGTGACTACCTCTTGAAGCTCATCAAGAGAATGCCAAGAGTGTGCAAAGCAGTCATCAAAGCAAAAGGAGGCTACTTTGAAGAACCTAGAATATAAGACATATTTTCAGTTGTTTCACACTTTTTTGTTAAGTATATAATTCCACATGTGTTATTTCATAGTTTTGATGCCTTCAGTGTGAATGTACAATTTTCATAGTCATGAAAACACAGAAAAATCTTTAAATGAGAAGGTGTGTCCAAACTTTTGGTCTGTACTGTATATCAATTATATCAATATAATTGATATTTGTCTCTACATTTGTCCATTCATCCTTCCTTCAATTATGTGAAGTCTGCTAGTGCCCATATGCTGAAAAACAACCTCACACCATGGATGTTCCCACCTCCACATTTCACTGTTGGCATGGTGTTTTTGGGGCGATATGCAGTACCTTTTGGCTTCCAAACATGTTGTGTATTATGGCATTTAAAGAGGTAAATTTTGGTCCTATCTGACCAGACTGTATTCTCCCAGTATTTCACAGCCTTGTCAAAATGTTGTTGAGCAATCTTTAAATGCGCTTGAACATGCTTTTTGTTCAGCAATGGAGTTTTGCCTGGTGAGTGTTCATGCAGGCTATGCAAGTTGAGTGCATTACTCATTGTTTTCTTTTAAACAATTGTACCTGCTGAGTCCAGGTCTTTCTGTAGTTCTCCACAGGTGGTCCTTTGCTCTTGGAAAACTCTTCTGACAATTATTTTCACTCCTCTGTCTGCAATATGTGGAGTGCACCTGGTGGTGGCTTGTTTATGGCGAAATTATGTTCTTTCCCCTTTTTGGATTATGGCCCCAACAGAGCTCACTGGCACCTTCAATAGTTTAGAAATTGTTCTGTAACCAATGCTATCAGTATGTTTTGCAAAAATAAGGTTGTGAAGGTCTTGAGACAGCTCACTGGTTTTACCCATCATGAGATGTTTCATGTATGGCATCTTGGTAATGAGACATTATTTTACAGGCTATCAGCTTAACCAGCTGATATTATTTGTCACTAAGTGGCAGGATTGCTATCTAATTACTGATATATTTCAGTTGGTATCATGACTTTCCAGGGCTTTTTGCACTTCTCCATGTGTTCAATACTTGTTTCCTGTGTCATTGCTCATTATTACACACAACTTAATTTATGGACATCTATGGCTTGATTTCTTTGTCTGTGTGGATTGGATGGGTTGTGTCACGCAAGATGTGGGAAAGACTAAGTGTAACACAAAGGGATGAGGGGAAGGAAGCCCAGACACTAGGGAAAGGGGGAGTGGAGACCTCATAGGTTGATCTGATATCACCCTGTCTCCCCTATTGTTCCTATATTGGTTCCTCACCAATCGCCGCACGGGAACCTAAAACCCTGTATTTCCCTAGAGCTGGGTCCTGGATAGGGAAGGGGGATGAGCACTAGTCAGTCCCCACTAAACAACTAAAGACAGCAAGGAGGGAAAAACACCACGGAAAGCAACTTAGCTTGAGCCGACTTCAGAGAGATTACACACAGCACCAGGGAGGAAGTAAGCAGACTGCAATAGCTCCAAGCCTTCACAGGAAACACGTGAATATCACCGGCACCTCCCTGTAGCAAACAAAGTATTTAAACACCCAGGCCAGGGTGTTAATTAGAGCAGGAGGGAGGTAGCCGCTGGGTCCTACAGTGAGACAGATTCTAAGAAGGTGTCTATAATGCCAAACAAAGAGATCTCCTGCAACCAACAGCAGGGTGACTGTCACATGTGACACATCCGTGACAGTTTGCTTCCAAAATCTGGTGAGAATTTCATGTCAATAGTACCTTTAGAATTATATTTACTTAGAAAATTGGTGATGTGTTCAATACTTATTTCACCCACTGTATATTCTTTTCCCAGCTTTAACAGGGCATGTGGGGTGCAATGATGCTGGGTTCACACATGTTCTGACCCAGCCAAATTGCATGTCGACCACCAAACATTCATATGTACATATTAAAGGTGCAGTGCCTGCAATATAATGGCATAGAACAGCACATATCCACATGTATAATATGGCAAAAGATAAAGGCCACCTGTTATTTCACCAGTGTAATGTAGGGGCGAAGGTGAGGGGGGAGAGGGAGAACCACCTCACCGGAGATGTGATGATTCCGCACAAGTTGATCTGGTATCCAACCAGGCGTCACATAGCAAAAGAGAGCAGAAGATTCCAGCTGAAAAAATAGCAAATAAAATCCAATTTTCTTAGAAAAAATCTTAAAAAGACGATGGCAGTATATATCCAGCAGGCACACTGGCAAACCAACGCGTTTCAGCTTTATGAAGCCTTACTTATGATTGAAGCTGAAACGCGTTGGTTTGCCAGTGTGCATTTTTAAGATTTTTCTAATAAAAATGGATTTTATTTACTATTTTTTTTTCCACTGGAATCTTCTCTCTTATTTCACCAATGGTCCACAGTTCAAGGATACATTATATAGGGCGAGGGTGGTTCAGTACTATGCATGGCGCGTGGAGCCGGAGCTAAATTTGGCTGGAGTCGGAGTGTGGGAAAAATGGAAAAATTGTAGTCTAACTCCACGGTCCTAGTTCTTTGACAGTCCCGATATCGGTACCACCTTACAAACATTTCTTATATCAGAACCCTCACTGTTATATTTAGATCACATTATAGATGAATTATTACCAATTTGTTGTGGCACAAGTCTGTGGCCACTTATAAAAGTTACTATATCAGCCCCATTTTGCATGTTAATGTAATCCTTCCTTTTCACGTATATTGATTGCTATAGAGGGTGCAGAGGATATCCCTGGCGATAGAGACCTAAAACCCCTCAGAAACCAGCTCCGCAACACCTGAAACTTTTAGTCCTTTTCCCCAGTATCCATTCTTCTCTGAAATGATGTGAGTAATGGATCTGCAATGAAGATATACATATGTTTTTCCTTCACACGGTTCATACGGGTCATTTTAATCTACAAAATTGCTACAGTGCGATTCCATCTAGAATTTATTATGCAACTGACATTTTTCTAAGAGAATCTGCATTGCAGAATACCCTGGGCTCAATGTGAAGATTCTGACCAATAATTCACCGCCAGAAGTCAGTAAAACGAAAGGATGTTTATTGAATAATTAATAATGGAACCAAGTTGTTCTAAAAAATATATATTTGGAAATTGATCAATGGCGGACACAGATGTATATATGACGTGTTCAGTTTAATTGTGCAGATTAGGAAACAAAATATAGCATAAAGGGGTGATGTGTTTTACATAGGTAACTTAGAAATAAAGGTTTATATTGGTAAAAGCTTGTTCCCATGGGAAAAGGGCAACAATATGCAATAACTGTAATGAAATATAGTAACAATGTAATTCTATTGTAAATTAACAGAACCTTTATGAAAGGGTCCGAAGGAGCATCCATGTCGGTGCCGTGGGGCATCCACAAAATGGCCTGAAACAGAAGAGGCAATTATAGGGATCTGTCTAACTAAACTATTTATATATAAGACAAGTGCAGCAATACCTTTATATGGCCAGTCTGTTCCTTTATTCCTGAGAAATCAGCGTTTGACTTGATATGCAAATGAGGCCAGGGGGCTATGGTAGATCTGAAGCCTCTGCCACTCCAGCTCTATTCCCCGCTCAACTCGTCTCCTGCAGTGCGGCTCTGGCCCGTTTGAAATGTTGCAAGATTTTTATGGAACTCTAAACTTTTTAGAACATGGTCAGAGAATAGTGAGACTGGGCCATGGCTGAGCGCGGCCTGATAAATTCATCATAATTTGCACTATAGATTATTATGGCTTTTAGCATGGGTGTGTTGCTCACAGAATTCAGTTTTTATGCTGAATTGTCATAAAAATGACCATAAAATAAAAGGTTCCATAGCTCTAGAACCATCTGTTGGATAAAAAATAAAAAGACGAATACGCATTTGGAACAGCGGGAATAAAATAAAGAAGAAGGAAAAGCTTGCCACTTTCAACCTGGTGACGACGAGTCCTCTGTAATGAATGTAACTCATCTTACTCCAGCGCACCCTGGATCAAGAATGCTGTACAAAATACAGGTCTTGATAAATCATGCCCTGTAAATCGGTACGTAGACTGCCTTTAGCTCCATTGGATGGCTCTGCAGTTTACATGAGGTCATATTCATAATTTAGAAGGTATCTTGTAAATATTTACAAAAAAATTAAAATTGCAAAAGGGTTTTGTTGCCATTTACGATTTTATGTAAATATCCTGTAACACTCCACCCCTATCAAAAAATACCCCAAAATATTCCCTCCCTCCAGAAATGACGCTGTTCACCTCCCGGTGTTCTTACTACACCGTTCTTTTCTCCTTCTCATAACTATAATACAAGCTGTATGGCTTCATACTGCAACATCTTCATGTATTTTTCCTGCAAATATTCTTCTTCCCGGCAATTTTTACAATTATGTATTTTATTTGAACTACAGAAACTACGGTAAGTAATTTATTTATTTTTATTATAAAGAAAGCTACAGTTGATTTTTTTTTTTGTCTTGTTACTCAATAAATTAAAGACGCTTTTTGAAATTAATTTGGAAAGCATGAAAAGACGAACGGGGGGAATAAAAGGGCATAATGGATTGGGAATATTATTATTTTTATTCCTGAGCACCATGGCTCAGTGTTTGGCACTGCCGCCAATCCAAAGAAATGGCAAATTGTTTCTACACTTTGACCCTAATGTGGTGGCTGAAGTAAAAAAAAAATTGTGAGCCATATTGAGTCAATGTTAATGGGAACTGAGCAGTGTGCTGAAGACTATTGGGGTGCCCCTTACGATATTCTGAGTAGATGCCAATCCTACTGGGTGCGCACGATCAGTACGGACTATCCAAAAGAAGATGGATGATACAGTGGCCCCATATAAAAAGGAATGACACTGGATGCAATTCACTTTAAACACACACAGTGATTCTTTATTAGTACATACAAAAATGTTTGTGTGTTGTAAAGCAGCGCTAGTCATCATATTGGGGGATACTCGCTGCACCGGGTCAATTAAAGCGGCAGTTTATTGCACTTCATAACTGCTTATCACACAGTCCATCTTAGTGGCTCACCGGCATATTACACACATAACATTCGGGAGCCTTTCCAGCGACAGATACGTCCACTCGGCTCCAGTTATAGCCCTCAGCTAGGCAACAACATAAATGTCCATATAACGCAGTGTTTTTACCTTTGGCGGGTTTTAGCTGCTTCAGGTTTATTCTGCCACCACTGTGGCTTTTAGGCTTCCCAGATGGGGGTCTCCAGCCCTCGTACCATCCAAGGCTACTGGTATGCTTACACAGCTAACATCCAGCCTCTGCCTTTCAGGCTTCTTGTCTTTCAAGCCTCTGCCCTCCAAGGCCACTGGCATCGCTTATACCTAAGGATCCAGCCTCGACCTTTCAGACTTCACCAGGCTTCACACTAACGGTGTCCCACACGGGAACAGGCCTCACGCCTTACACACACTGTCTAAAGACTACCAGGGTTTATATATCCTGTAGTGTACACACACAGGACCTGTGCTGATGTCACAGTTATGTGATCACTGATCAGACATTCTGTGTGCACAGGACCTGCGCTATGTCACAGTCATGTGACCAGTCACCTGAGGGGGAGGTACATGGTCAGCCAAAACACATCCTGGACCATTACCGTAATGCTGCAAGTCGCTGCATTACATATCCCCCCCCTCTGTTCAAACTTGTGGGGTTGAACACATGATATACACAATCACCTTAAACCCACAGTTCACACAAAGACCATGTACTTGACAATTGCGCTGCTCAGCCCCTAGAACATTAGTCATCGACATTAGCCCATCCCTTAGGGACCTACCATCCGTCATTGTCACCGACTTCGTCACGTCACATTTCCGGGTCATAACCTTGTCAGGCCTCCCCCACTCCCAGCGGTCAGTCGTAACCTTGTCAGACCTCCCCCGCTCCCAGCGGTCAGTCGTAACCTTGTCAGACCTCCCCCACTCCCAGCGGTCAATACAGCAGTGTGACTCACATGCCCTGGTATCTAAGGTCCGGTTCGACTCCGTACTGTCCCGTCCTCTATTGGGTCGTTTGTATCGGCCACTCAAACCTGAGTTATTGGAGGTCTCACTACCTCTAAACTCACGCCCACTACTCTCAGGACATCTTGAAAGGTCCCTAACTTCAGCTGTAGCTGTTCTGTTACTTAGGGGGCCCTTTCTCTGTCTGGTCTCACAATTTCTAGATGGCTGCCATCTTCTGCTGCTCAGATGATGCTGTCTATCCACTCGCAGTCTAGCGAGATTCAACTGTTCTACCTCCCGCAGGTAGGTCGTTCGGTATTCCATCAGCATGCACACATATGCAAGACTTTCTTCCGTTCCTACAGTGGAGAATGACACCATGCCGTCTTCATCTGGTATCCAGTCCTGACGATCACGTGGACTGCTTACTTTCACCACACCAGACTTCTTTACCATCATCTGCATGGCTCGGCCATTCCTCCCAAGGAGCTTTCTCACCAGAACATGAGGCACCCAGATGACCTCTTCCCGCAGACTGTGAGCTTTTCTCATAAGCTCCAGTTGTCTAACGGCTTGTTCCGTCTTCAACCGGAGAAACCGCTTTGTGCGAATACATCGCCAGTGCATGTCACTTAGGATCGCCACCCTCTTCACTGTGACTTCGGTCGTGGACAGGACCACCAGCTGTTTAGCTTCTGAGGTCGAGTACACCTTACAGGCTCCCATGGCCTTCTTAAACTCTTCATGCACTGACTCACTGGTGCATTCTTCTCTCAAATCCTCGGGTACATCTATGAGGCACTTGTACTGAGAGGTTTCTGTCTCACCAGTGGTCTCCAAACGATCAACCAGCTCAGGTTTCAGGGACAACTGACTTTCAGCTTCTTCACCCTGTATGCTTCCCCTGAGCTGACTCACAGCTACAACTTCAAGAATTTTCGTCTTGACCACTTCCATCTCATATCTATCTTCTGTTACCACTCTCTTAGCTCTCCTCAGGTCCACCTTCTCATGGTATAAAGGAGTAAGTGACACTTGTTTGCCCTTTTCCTTCTCCAAGCAGGCCTCATTCACTGAGTGGTGCTTTGCCAAGCGACCTTCGAGCTTGACAACTTCTTCCTCTAGCTCGGATACTCGCCTCTCAGCAGCCCATCTCTGAAGCTCTTCCTGCTTCAACTGCTCCTTTAACAGTAGAGTTCTCTCAGACCTCTCTGTCTCCAATGCGCCCACTCGGCTCTCAACAGCCAGTCTCTCAAGCTTCTCTTGCTTCAAATGGGCTTGTAGCGACTCCTTGATCTCGGCTCCTAAATCCACCGAATCATCCAAGCTTGCATTATTCGAGGAGGTATCTGTTTCATAACTCCATTCTCCAGTGGCCAACTCCTGGCCCTGGTCTGTAGCTTCTCCGATAGACTCCTCCATCTGTTTCCGCTCAGCTTCCATCTTGCTGATTCTTTCCTTAAGGCGCATCTCTGCCCTCTAGAGATTATCACAGAATTTCTGCAGCTCCTTCACCTGAGCTTCCAAACCTAGGGTCTTTCTGCGGAGATCACCATTTTCATCACGGGTGTCCTGCAGAGTGGTCTCAACCACTTGGCGCATGTGTTCTGCACCTGCCTTATCATCCTCTAGTTTTTCTTTAACCCTGAGGAGATCCTCATAGTCTCTTTTAATTTGTTGCAGTTCCCTCATGAGTTCATCATACTCCTTCTTGGATTCACACTGCTCCCGGTTGAACTGTTCGCGCAGTCGTTCTAGGTTTTGTTCACGCCCTGAAACTTCATCCTGCAGCACCTCCTTGAGGGCAGACAGCTCTAACTGTACCAGAGAGAAGCGACCTTTCACCTCGCACAACTCATCTTCACACTCTGCTTTGTCAATCTCCAATTGAAAAACCTCCTCCTTGATTTTGCGGCGGTCCTCCTCTATTTCATAGAACGCTTCCTTCCATTGGTTGACCTCCTCATTGTTTCCCTCCAGGTCTCGCTGCTAGTTCCTCACAACCTGGTATATTTTCTGCTGTTCAGACTCCAGGTTCAGCTGGTCTGAGGACACGTTCCCCAGGTTTTCCCTTAGTTGCTGCACGTCACTCTGATACTGCTGCCTAATAGGCTCCAGCTCTTGGTCAGGACTGGCCGCCTCCTCTTTCAGGGCTGTCAGATCCTTCTGACTCAGTATTGTACCGGAGGTTGCTACTGGCAACGTCACCTCCTCTTCTGCTTCTAAAGGAGGATCCACACTTGGAATAAAGGCACATAACATTGCATTTTCTTTATTTCCGCTTTCAGCCAAGACTACAGGAGCAACCTTTTTGTAGCCCTTGCGCCGTCGACGACGAGAGGGGGACTCTCTCCCCTCATCTAGCCTCTCCTGACTGACCTCTCTTTCTACTTTCATAGTGTCACCGTCAGCTACGGGGTCAGTGTCACTCCCCATGGATTTGTGGACTAACAGGTCACCTCCCACTTTGACGTCAACCCCTTCTACTGGAGCTACCCCGTTATCAACGGTCAAATCGTCATTTTTAGGCGGTACCAACCCACAACCAGTAACAAATTTTGGTTTTCCATACTCTACGCTCTTGTGAAAATCTGCCCCCTTTTGAGACTCCGTCCCCTTTTTAACAACCACACCGATAGGGGAATTTTTACAAGAAAAATCAACAATAGTCTTAGGACTCAGTTCACAACAGCTCTTACCACCTCCCCGGGCACTCTTGGACAACAATGTTGCCCCCGGAGAGTTCACAGAATGGTCTACTACCGCCATTCTGTAAAGGGCCAACAGCTCCTGCCCTTCCTGTACCAAGACCTGATGTCATTTCTCAAATGCCTGCTGCAAGTCCTGATGTTGTTTCTCAAATACCTGCTGCTGTGATTTTAACAGGCACTTTAATCGATCAACAGCTTCAGTCTCGTCTGCTGCTCCCTTCACAGCCATCTTTATCTGCTCCTGCATTTCTTCAGGACACTCTATTTTTCTGCAGGACGTTTGCAGCCGCTCATCTAACCCCTTCTCCATTCCATCTGGAGATACTGCACCAGTCATGGCCATCGCGGTACACTATTCACACACACCGCTCTCCCCAGAAAATTTTCATGGCCCCGCCGAGCCACAGCAAGCCAGGTTTGAGTGCGAGGACAATTTTCGTAACCCCTGCCAAGTTACCGCAAGATGCTTTAATCTTCGTGACCCCGCCGAGTCACAGCAAGATGCTTTAATCTTCGTGACCCCGCCGAGTCACAGCAAGATGCTTTAATCTTCGTGACCCTGCCGAGTCACAGCAAGATGCTTGTATCCACACTCGTCATCCTGTGCCGTTGCACCTAGTAACCGGGCTGCAGTTGCCCCTTGCAACCGGGCTGCCGTTGCCCCTAGAAACCGGGCTGCAGTTGCCTGCATTCTCCAACCACATGTAAGGCAGCGCTAGTCATCATATTGGGGGATACTCACTGCACCGGGTCAATTAAAGCACACCAGCCACGTTTTTCAGTTTTCACACTCCAGCAGTTTATTGCACTTCATAACTGCTTATCACACAGTCCATCTTAGTGGCTCACCGGCATATTACACACATAACATTCGGGAGCCTTTCCAGCGACAGACACGTCCACTTGGCTCCAGTTACAGCCCTCAGCTAGGCAACAACATAAATGTCTATATAATGCAGTGTTTTTACCTTTGGCGGGTTTTAGCTGCTTCAGGTTTATTCTGCCACCACTGTGGCTTTTAGGCTTCCCAGGTGGGGGTCTCCAGCCCTCGTACCATCCAAGGCTAATGGTATGCTTACACAGCCAACATCCAGCCTCTGCCTTTCTGGCTTCTTGTCTTTCAAGCCTCTGCCCTCCAAGGCCACTGGCATCGCTTATAGCTAAGGATCCAGCCTCCACCTTTCAGACTTCACCAGGCTTCACACTAATGGTGTCTCACACGGGAACAGGCCTCACGCCTTACACACACTGTCTAAAGACTACCAGGGTTTATATATCCTGTAGTATACACACACAGGACCTGTGCTGATCTCACAGTCATGTGATCAGACATTCTGTGTGCACAAGACCTGCGCTATGTCACAGTCATGTGACCAGTCACCTGAGGGGGAGGTACATGGTCAGCCAAAACACATCCTGAACCATTACCGTAATGCCGCAAGTCGCTGCATTACAGTGTATATATATATATGTATGTTTGGAAGAGGCGTAGCTAGGGGTTCAGCTCGGGTAGGGGTAGGGGGATGAAACATCTGAGTGGGCCCCTAGCTGGTAACCCTAACTACAACTACAGTGGTGCACCCATATTGTGGGTACAGGGGAACCTCATCAGATGACCGTGCTGTTACTGAAAATAAATCTCTATACTAAGACCAAGACTGATATTACCGCCATACTGTGACCATATAGTGGTAGATACCAGTCCTACAGAACATACAAGTGATTACAGTACAGTTATAGATGTTGCCTTACAGCTGTTATTCCTTCTGATGAAGTTGTTCACTTTTCTCGCATTTATATAGGGGCCAGTATACAGCACGGAGCATTTATATGGGGGACAGTGTACTGCAGGGAGCATTTCTATGGATGCCAGTATTCAGCACGGAGCATTTATATGGAGGCCCGTATTCTGCATTGAGCATTTATATGGGGGCCAGTCTACTGCACAGAGCATTTATATGGGGGCCCGTATTCAGCATTGGGCATTTATATGGGGGCCAGTCTACTGCATAGAGCATTTATTTGGGGGCCAGTCTACTGCACAGAGCATTTATATGGAGGCCAGTCTATTGCACGGAGCATTTATATGGAGGCCAGTCTACTGCACGGAGCATTTATATGGAGGCCAGTCTACTGCACGGAGCATTTATATGGAGGCCAGTTTACTGCACGGAGCATTTATATGGAGGCCAGTTTACTGCACGGAGCATTTATATGGAGGCCAGTCTACTGCACGGAGCATTTATATGCAGGCCAGTCTACTGCACGGAGCATTTATATGCAGGCCAGTCTACTGCACGGAGCATTTATATGCAGGCCAGTCTACTGCACGGAGCATTTATATGGGGGCCAGTATTCTGCACAGAGCAATATATGGGGGCTAGTATTCTGCGCAAAGCATTATATGAGGTCTATTATTCTGCATGGAGCATTATATGAGGTCCATTATTCTGCATGGGGCATTATATGGGGTCCATTATTCTGTATGGAGTATTATATGGGATCCATTATTCTGTATGGAGTATTATATGGGGTCCATTATTCTGTATGGAGTATTATATGGGGTCCATTATTCTGTATGGAGTATTATATGGGGTCCATTATTCTGTATGGAGCACTATATGGGGTTCATTCTGTATTGAGTATTATAAGGGGTCCATTATTCGGTATGTTTCCTTATTACTGCACCTGCTATTTGCCACAATAACCATGCTCCTCTTACTGCCTCACATAGTAATATCCACCACTGTGCCCCTTACATAGTAATAATGCCTCTTTTGTGCCCTGTAAATAGTAAAATTGCCATTGCCCCCTAGAAAATATTAATGCTCTACAAAATAGTGTCCACATTTTCCTCCTAGAAAGTAATAATGCTCCCTGTGCATGTGCACCTTTTGACGGTCACAATACCCTGAGTGCCCCTATAACAATAATGCTTCTTAAGTGCCCACTTAACATTTAATAATGTCCCGAGACCCCAATGTACAGCTCCTCTACACACAGTATGATGGGCCCACAACTCCCCATACACAGTATATTGGGCCAACAGCACCCCTATACACTGTACGGTGGGCCCACAGCTCCCCTATACACAGTATAATGCCCTCACAGCTCTCATATACTCAGTATGATGGTCTACAGCTCTGCTATACACAGTATAATGGCCCCATAACTTCTGAAATACAGTATGGTGACCCCCACTGCTCCCCCAAAACACAGTATAACGATCCCCACAGTAGTCCCCACACTTTACGATGGTCCCCACAGTAGCCCTCAAACTGTATAATGGTCCCCACACTGTATGATTGTCCCCATGGTAGACCTCAAGCTGTATGATGGCCCACACATTAGCTACCATACTGAATAATGGCCCCCGCATTAGCCCCCAAACTATATATTGGCCCCCTCATTATCTCCCAAACTGTATAATGGCCCCCACATTAACTGTCTCGATGTATAATGGCCTGCACATTGACTCCGCTGTATAATGTTCGCCACCCTTTGAGGGGGCCTTCCACATACTGTCTCAGGGTCCCCAACACTGTATGAGGGTCCCCCACTTTTTATGGTGCCCCACAGTCACACGACAAGTTTTAATAAAAATAAAAACCATATACTCGCCTAAACCAGGATCCTGATAAGTCAATGGGCGAGGCTCGGGCGGATCAATGCACGGATGTCAAAGCGCCGACTCATACACAGAACGTCACGAGTCCTGTGCGCAGGCGCCTCTGCCACTGTATCACCAACGAAGAGCGGTAGTGCAGGGAGATCATGTCTCAGTGCACTACGGCACAACTTAACTATATCAGTGTGCTTTGCTGCCGATGTAATTAAGGGTAGTGTAGCTCCGTGTGCGCCTCTCTGAGTGCGGCCCAGGGCGACCTCTTCCGCTGGTTGCAACACTACTCAAGTTAGGTATAGGCCGGAGATCCCACTAGCGTATGGCATCCAACAGTCATGATACTGTCATGGCTTCATCCCCACATAGTAATGCTGGTTTTAGACTGGCTAATAACTGGGGAATGCCCTGAAAACACTTGTAACTGTACTTTCCCCTGGTCCGGTGCCCAATCTCCACCTCTGCATTTTGGGTGCAGCTGTGACGTCATAACTACACCACATATGACCGCTGCAGCCAATCATTGAGCTCAGCTCTATGCATAGAGACTGGAGCGGCGGAGGAGAGCCGGCGCTGGACCTGGGAAGGGTGAGTACTATCTGTGTTTTAATTATGGCATTGTTTGGGTACCATTTTTGTGAAAGTGGAAAACCCCTTGAAAATCTGTATATTTTTTTAGATCCTCCACTATGAATATATAGTATTCAATCCATCTTTGATATAGCCCACATCATTCATATTAGCACTTAAATTATTTTTATTTTTTTTTATGGATCAAGTAAAAACTCCCACTCACCTTTGGAAATAGTTTCCCCTTGTGTTGTCATTCCTGCATTTTTTTTTTATGTAAAGTTGTAATTGTGACGCAATATTTTCAAATGCATTTGTCAAACTGCTTCTCTGTCTGTGTGTGCATGAATATTTTCTTTTTTTTTTCTTTCAATATTTTTTTACTATGTATAAACTGATGCAAAAAAAAGGTAAAAAAATATCTGATCTTTAATAGTCGACAAAATACAGATAGAAAAGTATGGTACGTCAGGAAGAAACGCTTATCCTGAGCTGTTAATTTAAACAAAATCTGTATATTGTAAATGAGAACAGCACTCGAGGGGCCTCAGTATGATGATAATATTAGTGTTATTCAGAACGCAAATAAAGTTAATATCATTACTGTGTGGTTCTATCCACTAGGGGCTGGATTCTTGCACACTATGGATGTGTCTGCTGCATCTATATGTTACATTCTGCATATTAAATATGTTCAGAGCCAGTGTCAATAACACCAGCTGTGCATAGAAATCCCGGCTTTTAGCTCAAGATTAATATTTGATTGGCTCCCAAGTATTCAAGGAGACATTCTTTAAATCTTAGCCTGAACAGGGCTGAGGAATTGTCAGTAATATTCTTTGTAAATGTTCGTAGCGGGGGATTAAAGGGAGTCTCTGGTCAAAAACTAAAAATCCACATTGTGTTCTCGGAGTATATTAATGTAAAGAGTTTGTGCTCCCTGAATAAACTGTAACAGTATGGTTTCTACATTGTAGCAAATTGTAACACGCACATTGGTGGTTAGGAAGCGCTGAGAGGAGATCTGTTCCGTAGTTAAGGAAAGAAAAAGAAATGTATTTTCTCATGGGCTCCGCCAGTAAGACTCCTGTCTATATGACAATGGGAGTCCCGATGGCTTTAGAGGGAAAATGTTAGGTTGGAAATGGTGTCTGATCTTGCTGTTTGTATGTACATCAGTCCAGAAGGGAAGTCCTACTCGGTGATTAACAATCTTAGGGCGCAGTCAGACGGATGTATCACTCGCGCGAGGATCGCATCTCAATGCTCGGACTGGCCATCAGCTCTCCTGACTTGAGCGTGACAGCATGTATTTCTATGCAGCAGTCACGCTCAGGTCAGAGGATGAGAGCCGACGGCCAGTCCGAGCACTGCGATGCGATCCTCGCGCGAGTAATGCGGCCACCTGACTGCGCCCTTACCTGCATGTTCACTGAGTAGGACCACCCACTGGACTCATGCATGCAAACATGGCATTTCAATGAATAAGATTCAGCACAAGGCCGCATTGACTGTGATGCACTGACTGCGTCCACAAGTCTGCCGACCTGAATTTGACAGCCTCAGAAGCTGTCAATGAGTCAGGAGACCCTCGACCAGTCTGTGAATCATGTTCTATGCTTGAACCGTGACCACAGATGTGTGAGTGCAGTCTTATACTGAATTTTTTCCCACAAACTTTTTTTCTCAGCTTCTCGTTCTCTATACTGTTCTGTCCACAGATCGGACTGCACATACTACTCGACAGGTTCCCTTAAATTTTAAATTAAGAGAGTTAGAAGATAACTAAATTAAAGCTAGCTATAGATGTTAGCTGATAATTGCCTACTAGTCATAAAAGGTGCCAGGTATGACAGCAGGTAAAAGGAGGTTTGCAGAGGTCAGATCTGGCAACCAGGTACTACCGGTATGGTTGCTACAACTTTTTAGCTCGGCTCAACTCCACTAAACTCCATTATCCTATAAACTTGCAGATTTTTTTTATAGGGACTGGGGATAAGGCTGCTTCCAGAGACTTCCAAAGGATTGGTCGTGTTAAAATTCAACATAGAGTGGTGTTCAAAATAACAGCAGTCCAATATGACTAACCAGATTAATCGCTGTTTTTGGTATAAATTATATCACCACATGTCAAACAATTTACCAGTTGGTGCAGTAGATTGTAAGAAAACGACCAGACTCTGCATTTATGATCTGCAGGTTTTTGAGTTTGTGTATCTGAATAATTAATTGTACGGGGAGGTGTTCAAAATAATAGTAGTGTGGTTGCAATTAGTGAGGTCAATCGTTCTGTGAAGAAACAGGTGTGAATCAGATGGCCCTTATTTAAGGGTGAAGCCAGCACATGTTGTACATGCATTTCTCCTTGAAAGTCTGAGAAATATAGGTCGTTCGAGACATTGTTCAGAAGAACAGCGTACTTTGATTAAAAAGTTGATTGGAGAAGGTAAAACTTATAAAGAAGTGCAGACAATGATAGGCTGTTCAGCTAAAATGATCTCCAATGCTTTAAAATGGAAAGCAAAACCAGAGAGACGTGGAAGAATACGGAAGACTACCATTCAATGGATGGAAAAATAGCCAGAATGGCAAAGCCTCAGCCAATAATCAGCTCCAGGATGATCACAGACAGTCACAAGTTACCTGTGAGTATTGTGACAGTTAGAAGACGCCTGTGTGAAGCTAATCTCGTAGCAAGAAATGCCTGCAAAGTCCCACTGTTAAAAAAAAAAAAAAAAAAAAAGACATGTACTGAAGCGGTGCAATTTACCAAAGAACACATCAACTGGCCTAAAGAGAAATGGAGAAACATTTTGTGGACGGATGATAGTAAAATTGTTCTTTTTGGGTCCAAGGGCCACTGACAGTCCGTCAATGATCCCCAAACTCTGTATTCAAGCCACAGTACATCCTACAGACAGTGAAGCATGGTGGTGCAAGCATCGTGATATGGGCATGTTTCTCTTACTATGGTGCTGGACCTATTTACTGCATACCAGGGTTCATGGACCAGTTTGCAGATATTAAAATACTTGAAGAGGTCATGTTTCCTTATGCTGAAGAGGATATGCGCTTAAAATGGGTGTTTCAGCAAGACAACCACCCTAAACACACCAGTATCCAAGCAAAATCTTGGTTCCAGTTCAACAAAATTGAGGTTATGGAGTGACCGGCCCAATCCCCGGACCTTAATCCGATAGAACACTTGTGGGGTGACATCAAAAATGCCGTTTCTGAGGCAAAGCCAACAAATGCCAAAAGATTGTGGGATGTAGTGAAAGCATCCTGGGCTGGAATAACAGCTGACAGGTGCCAGAAGTTTGTTGACTCTATGCAACATAGATGTGAAGCAGCTCTAAAAAACTGTGGGTATACAACTAAATATTAGGTTAGTGATTCACAGGAATGATAAATTATCATAAAAAAGAGCATATATTGTGAGTTTGTAAAGACAAATGCAGACACTGCTATTTTTTAGAACAGCCCAATGTTAATTTTTTTGTTATTTTTTGTAAAGTAGTTAAAAATTCTATACATTTCTCTTCATGTTTTGAATTAGAAAACAGTGTGCAATGTTCCTAATGCTCGAAATAAAAACTAGTATAAAGATTCTGTGCTTAAAGGGGTATTCCCATTTCCAATATCCAATCCCAATATGTAGTAGGTGTAATAATAATAATATTAGCAAATATCTTCAATTAGAAATGTGGTATAGTTTATCTGATTTGCGATGTCTCTTTCCTCATGTGCAGGTATTGCAGGACCTTAGGTATCCATGGTTACGACCACTAGCAACTAGTTGTCACTATACCAGTGGCCATAACCATGGATACCTAAGGTCCTGTATTGCCTGCACATGAGGTAAGTGGCATAACGAATCAAAAATACTATACTACATTTCTAATTGGAGGTATTTGCTGATATTATTATTATTATTACACCTGCTACATATTGGGATACAATCTTGGAGATGGGAATACCCCTTTAACTCATGTTTTTGAACACACTGCTATTATTTTGAACACTACAGTAAGTTTCCCCAACATCGGCTGAGGGGAGTGTTGATACACCGCCATACACACAAGAGAGTCGGACCAAATTGCCATTTTTTGCCAATGTTCATCTAATCCGTATGGCCATATAACAGTAACTAATCCAGCCAAAATTACACTAATATGTTGTGATTCTGGATTTTATGTGATATTAGATCACAGGTTGTGGAGTTATCATAAAGCTCAAATCTACTATGACCTCTGGTCACTGTGAAATCTTAAGATGACAGTGACCAGATGACAGTGGGAAACTAAAATCTTAAGATGACAGTGACCAGATGACAGTGGGAAACTAAAAAGGCGCTCAGCTTTAAGCCTCACTTCTTTTTACTATGATCTAAAAAGTAACGCTACAGCTACACCATGACTCTTACTTGACCTATAGTCACTATGGATAAAATCATGTTTTGCCACATGTACAGTGTGATAATAGCAGATATATTTGTAGAAAGTTGCTATACAAATTTTGCCTGTTACAAAACCGAAACACAATAGAAAGAATGATACATTTTGTACCACACCTGGCTTTTTGGCAACATATATTTCATAAAATATGCTTAAATTATTGTGATAAGATTTCTTCACGTGTGTTTATCATGTAGCTCATATAAAAAAAAAAAACTATCAAAAAAAAAAAATCAAAGCACAGTTCTTCTTTAAACAAGAATTCTAACTTGCCAGTAGGGGGCGCCTTGGTTATGCATAATTCATTGCTTATGAGTAGAGATTCATTCATTGGGGGGGGAAGGAGTAAGCGAGCCAAAGAGATCTTGTTCAAGACATCAAAATATTTTGGCAGCTCCGCAAAGTCACAGTTTAAGTGAGCGCAGCATGTTTAACCGTTTTAAGACTGGAAACTCGTGTGTCAAAACGGAAGCAGACCTTCGCACCCAAAATCAAACAATCTTATTAGAGACCCCACGATTGACCATAAACTGAAGCATTATTCTAAGACGTAAGACTAATGCCTTGTACTGTGATAGATAAAGCTGTGATCTCGCGCCTCGCTATGGCGCTGCTATTGAAATCTCATCCTCTACAAATCCTCTTAGAATTGATGTTCTTTTAAACGCAGTTTTATCTATTCACCTTGTGGAACGATATTTAATTATAGCATGGAGAATATAGAGGGGAAGAGAAAAAAAAGGATATTTTTTTTCCGTTAGATTAAAGTGTAAGTGGGAAGCCAATCCGGCTCTGTTTTCTGTGCAGCTTGTATGTAAAGAAGTTTTGTTCATCACTATAATAGTTTATAAAAGTTTTTATTTTTTATAGCTATGTTCTCTTCTGTTACATTGTCTGAGCCAAGAGTTGATCTCCACCACATGTGCCCCCATTATACGGAGCATGAACTTGTAGCCATGCCAGTTTACATACAGATGTCATAGAAAGTATAGTAACTTTGCAAAGAAGACACACGCAGGTGATCCTGATTACAGTGAGCGTTGCATGCCATTTCCATCCAGAGCTGCATTCATAATTCTTAGGTAATTCCTAAGAATAAACCACAATGTTTTAGAAGCTGCGCATACCGCTGTAGCACGCAGTGACCTAACTTGAAGCTCATGGGCTCTAATGCAAAAGCTCCAACAGGGCCCCCAATTATTGCAAGATAGCATTGGTCTTTTCATATGGGCAAAAGGGACTTTTTGGGCCCCTTAAGCTCCAGGCGATTGCAACCTCTGCACCTATTGTAGCTAATTTTTTTCTCTTTATATCAGAAGCTTTGAGTTTGCATCTATACAAAGCTCTATTGTTTTCTATTTTACAAATTAAAATGGCGCTGCAGTTACAGTGGCATGTAAAAGTTTGGGCACCCCTGGTCAAAATGACTGTTTCTGAAAAGCTGAAGTTGAAAAGAAGATGGCTTCTACAAATAATTAATGATCCTAATCACACGTCAAAATAAAAAATAGACTACCTCAAAAAGGAGCAAGCTCAAGGTTTTACAATGGCCCACACAGTCCCCCTAATCTGAACATCATTGAAAATCTGTGGCTAGACATCAAAATAGGAGAGCATACAAGACGCCCCAGGAATCTCACAGAACTGGAAGAATGGATGAAAATCCCTCAAAGAAGAATAGAAAGACTCTTGTCTGGCTACAAAAAGCGTTTACAAGCTGTGATACTTTCAAAAGGGGGAGCTACTAGGTACTGAGCATGCAGGATGCCCAAACTTTGGCATCGGCCCATTTTTCTTTTTGTAATTTTTAAAATGAAAAAAATTACAATATTATTTTTTTCTCTAAAATACAAAGCAAAAAATGTATCATCTTTAACTTTAGGCCTTTTAGAGATCATTTCATCTTCAACTTGCTTAACTGTTCACAATAAACAGTCATTTTGACCAGGGGTGCCCAAACTTTTACATGCCACTGTATATGTAACCAGGGCTGTGGAGTCGGAGTTGTGAAGTCGGTATAAAATGGACCGTCTCCGACTCCTAAAATAAATAATAAATTGGGTACAGTAGTTCAATGCAGAATGTGCTGAATATTTTTTCATAAGAATTTGGGAAAGTTATGAAATGTCCTATAAATGTCAGTCCTATTCCTGATCTAAGGGTCTGGACTTTTAGCTGAGATGAATCTGTTCTCTAACCTTAAAATAATTAAATCAGATTTGAGGTCATCTATGAAGGAGGATCTGATGGAGACAATACGATTTCTCAGAACAAATTCATAGACTGCACAAATGCTATTCAGTATATTTTTGTTGAAAACTGTTTTTTTCCCACTTACTGCATATTTACATTTTATTAAAGTTTTTTTTTTTGCATTCTAAAATTGTATTCCAATAAATATATTTTATGTTCTATCTAAATAGCTTGATTATTGTATCATAATGGCGATCAAAAGCCCGTTGTTACCATTTTACTACAGTAAATGTATCACTTAAACATGAGCTGCTGTTTATGCTTGTACATAGTGAATCCAATGTATTGTGCCAATTACTGCTCATATAAAGAAGTAGAGAGCCTTCATCTTCACAGGGGCCTGCCAGGGAATTTACCTGTTACTCGGTGGGCCAGTCCAAGTCTGGGCATGACCATTAGAAAGTGAAGATGAAAAAAATGCAAAAAAAGATCAAAACTTTTGGCTGTGGAGCCAATAGACTAATGGTGAGTCTGAAAATGGTAGCCAAAGCAACTGGCTGTTAAATGTATGAAGCTGTAACTTTATGTGATTATTTTTATTATTGATTTAAATGCACAGATTTTACTTTTATCCATTAATGATCATTATATTGCGGCATTAGCGTTTCACACAGAAATCAGTGGTTTAGTTGCAAAAATGTAAGATCATTGTATGCAAAAAAAAAATGATGCCACAAAGAAATAGGAGGGATCTTTTTTTTTTTTTTTTCTTTTTCATAACAGACATGAAAATAAATATGCTAAAGCGTGAGATTGGACTAATCACAATATGGGAGAGATTACTTATATAAATGGTTTGGACTATTATTATAACTCTACTTGATTGTATAGTTGATTTAAGACTGGCACCTACTCAGCAATTATACAAATGAATATTCTAATAAGCCACACAAAATTAAGGGACAATGTCATGTTTGCTTTCATTTTTTTTGTGTAATTGAAATAGCAGCGCCGGTGTGTAAAAGCGGTTTTGCTTTATTTAAGTGATTTTTTTTATTTTTTTTTTATTAACATTTAAAGGTGACTCGCACACAAAATCCTCTGTTTTTAGAGGTTGATACATGACTGCTCCTTCTGTAAAAAAAGAAAAAAATTAAGCAGTTTTCATATACCTATAACGACAGCCTAGTAGTGGACTTGACAAGGGCAGTGGGGAAAATTTACTAAAGGTGTCTGACACTAGACTGTCTTGAATTGTGACAAATTTATCACTGTCTCATACCGGTTGATCATTTTTGGTGCATCTTTAGACTGTGTCCATTTGTTAGATGGCTTAATTTGATCTGCAAAGTGGCTCCGATTTCTGACTCCATTTAGCCCTTGCGGTTTTTTTCTCCATGCAAAGTCCACCTCTTCGTGATTATGCAGTAATGAAGACCCCCAATGAGGAAGAACAATTACTTTACCCCTTTAACAATAATAGTCAACCTCTAAAAACAGAGGCTTTTCAGCAGAGGTGTGATATTCCACTCCCGGGTAAGGATGGAGTATGGACCAGGGCTCAGTTATCTGCATGCATCACACACACCCCATTTCCAGGGGACAGCTCAACGGTGCTCCCATTAGACAGTAATGCAGGCACGACAGACTATGTCCCTGGCTGGAGGGGGGAGGAAAACCCGGTGATGTAGGAGCAAGAGGTGACGGTTCCTGAGCGTAGGGAGGAGCTCATTGGTTGCAGGTCACCTGGGCTCATTTTCTAGAGGGAGATATAAAAGGTGGGCACCATCTTAGATCAGGGTCAGTTCGGTCAGAGGGAGTTCAGTCAGAGAAGACAGGGAGCAGAGGCTCTGTAGGAGCTCTGCTCAGAGGCAGGCCTAGAGAAAAGGCCGGGGCCTGAGAAGAGAAGGAACAGGAAAGAAGGAGAAGAGAGAGAGAGAAACAGAAGGGCTCAGGAACAAGAAGGTGGAAGGGACCCTAAGAACCCATGAGAATACCGGGTGAAGGGTCAGGCAGATTAAGGGTACCGGATCCCAAGTTGGTGGAGGAGAAACTACCCTCAGCCAAAGACCGGAGGTCGTGATCATTTATTGGTGCGACACCTCATCAAACCTGCTAGGTAGGCACCATATAGGACAGCGGGGAACGGGGCACACAATTACCCGCGCAGATCCGCGGCAGCTGAATAAAAGTTGGTCACTGGTGAGGCAGGCCAGAGAAAGGATAAAAGGGGGTTCTGTGCCATGCTCCTGAATTGCCTGGGGGTTGACTGAGCCCCTCACCTGGTGGACGCAGCACGGCTTGGGCGGTCATTGCCTGTACAGAAGTGACCCGGAGCATATGAACTGTGAGTAAAAGGCATTGGACTGCAGTACATTGTTTGTGTGTTCCTTGCTCCTTCAGCACTAACAGTACTGGGACTCTCCTCACCATCACCCCCACCATCCACTGCACTGCCCTAGGGTTACACTCCTCCCGTGGGGAGTTATACAGTCTCAGCTGCACACACTATCAGCCCCAGCGGTCTGCACTGCAGCGGAGGTTAACCCTGACCGCAATCCACGGGTGGCGTAGTCGGACATCACTTAAAACTTATAAAGGGACTACCACTGGTCTGACCACTCTGAGCCACTACTACCCCCATCGTCTCCCTATTGCCTGGCTCCGAGTGCCCCGCGGCTCAGGGGGCGAGTCAGATATATTTCTCAATAACTTTTAATTGTCTTTTAAACATTCATATTTCTTTAATCACCTTCTTACTTTTTCTATGAAGGATTTTTTTTGTACTGGTATAACTGTTGTTTGCAAGATAAATCAATACATGGTGACTATTGCATTATTTTATCACATGTGCCAAATGCAACATTTTAAATCTCCTCTTGGAAGTTTTACTTACAGCATTTTTTTTTTTTTTTAAATGTACGCAAGTCTTCCTGTATTGTCTTAGTACTTGCCCTTGACCAGCAAAGTAATTCTTGTGCCAAGTTCATTCAGTCAACTATTGAATGATTCATTTATGCACATAGTGCTCTCCATTACGGAACGCAAGGACTCGGCCAGCCGTAATGAATGAACTTTAGGTGGTGTCGCAACTTCAGCAGGGGAAAAGGTGAAGGAATTACTGGGCGGGAAGGCAGGTCGGCCCACTCTCCTGGGCTTTGTCTGAAGTGTCCTCTTGTGCATTCTTCCTGATTCAGGAGGTTTTAGCATCCTCTCATTCCCATATTTATTGCTCCTTTAAAAGGTCAAGAAATAAACAGAGTGAAGAAAGTGCTGCTGCTACATATTGAATTTAGATACGCAGCCGTTTTATATGTTCAAATATGTATTATTGCCAATATTCATTTAACCCTTAGTTGCATATGGAAAACTGAGCGGCACGTGATTCTTTAGTCACTTTAAACTACGTTCGAAAACTGAGCGGCACGTGATTCTTTAGTCACTTTAAACTACGTTCGAAAACTGAGCGGCACGTGATTCTTTAGTCACTTTAAACTACTTTCTAAAACTGAGCGGCATGTGATTCTTTAGTCACTTTAAACTACGTTCGAAAACTGAGCAGCATGTGATTCTTTAGTCACTTTAAACTACGTTCGAAAACTGAGCGGCACGTGATTCTTTAGTCACTTTAAACTACTTTCTAAAACTGAGCATGTGATTCTTTAGTCACTTTAAACTACTTTCTAAAACTGAGCGGCACGTGATTCTTTAGTCACTTTAAACTACGTTCGAAAACTGAGCGGCGTGTGATTCTTTAGTCACTTTAAACTACTTTCGAAAACTGAGCGGCATGTGATTCTTTAGTCACTTTAAACTACTTTCGAAAACTGAGCGGCACGTGATTCTTTAGTCACTTTAAACTACTTTCGAAAACTGAGCAGCACGTGATTCTTTAGTCACTTTAAACTACGTTCGAAAACTGAGCGGCATGTGATTCTTTAGTCACTTTAAACTACTTTCGAAAACTGAGCGGCACGTGATTCTTTAGTCACTTTAAACTACTTTCAAAAACTGAGCGGCATGTGATTCTTTAGTCACTTTAAACTACGTTCGAAAACTGAGCGGCACGTGATTCTTTAGTTACTTTAAACTACTTTTGAAAACTGCGCGGCACGTGATTCTTTAGTCACTTTAAACTACTTTCGAAAACTGAGCGGCGTGTGATTCTTTAGTCACTTTAAACTACTTTCGAAAACTGAGCAGCACGTGATTCTTTAGTCACTTTAAACTACTTTCGAAAACTGAGCGGCACGTGATTCTTTAGTCACTTTAAACTACGTTCGAAAACTGAGCAGCACGTGTTTCTTTAGTCACTTTAAACTACTTTCTAAAACTGAGCGGCACGTGATTCTTTAGTCACTTTAAACTACGTTCGAAAACTGAGCGGCACGTGATTCTTTAGTCACTTTAAACTACGTTCGAAAACTGAGCAGCACGTGATTCTTTAGTCACTTTAAACTACTTTCTAAAACTGAGCAGCACGTGATTCTTTAGTCACTTTAAACTACTTTCTAAAACTGAGCGGCATGTGATTCTTTAGTCACTTTAAACTACTTTCGAAAACTGAGCGGCATGTGATTCTTTAGTCACTTTAAACTACTTTCGAAAACTGAGCGGCGTGTGATTCTTTAGTTACTTTAAACTACTTTCTAAAACTGAGCAGCACGTGATTCTTTAGTCACTTTAAACTACTTTCGAAAACTGAGCGGCATGTGATTCTTTAGTCACTTTAAACTACTTTCGAAAACTGAGCGGCACGTGATTCTTTAGTTACTTTAAACTACTTTCTAAAACTGAGCGGCACGTGATTCTTTAGTCACTTTAAACTACTTTCGAAAACTGAGCGGCATGTGATTCTTTAGTCACTTTAAACTACGTTCGAAAACTGAGCGGCATGTGATTCTTTAGTCACTTTAAACTACGTTCGAAAACTGAGCGGCATGTGATTCTTTAGTCACTTTAAACTACTTTCGAAAACTGAGCGGCATGTGATTCTTTAGTCACTTTAAACTACTTTCGAAAACTGAGCGGCACGTGATTCTTTAGTCACTTTAAACTACTTTCTGGTGAGGATTTTCAGTATTCCGAATGTTGAACTTGACTGTAAGATTTATTTATTTTTGTTTCATTTTGCACTATTAGGGCTGGTGCACATGACCATGTTTTCGGTCTAATTGCGACCCAACAAAACATTGGATCACACTCGGACCAATGTTATTCTATGGAGCTGTGCACAAGTCTGATTTTATTCACCGGACCAGGTCTGTCCAAGGAAAAGATCGCAGTGTGTTTGATTTTCATCCAATATTCAGATCACACTCTGCTATGCAAGTCAATGAGTCCGTGGGAAAAATCGGACTGCACTCGAATGACACCTGAGTGCGGTCCAATTTTTACAGACTGACAGAATGGAGAAGATGAAGACTTTTTTTTCCCCCATTTTCTCCTCATTCGAGAAGATCAGGTCATACTATGATGACATTCTGATCAGCGTTTGATTAGCATAATCGGCCAGATTCTCTCGGATGAGACACAATACGCTGGAGTGACCCTAGCCTAAGGCTAGGGCTACACAGCAACATATGACACGTGACCGCAATTCCCAGATAAGTTTCATGACCAAAAACATTTGGGCGACTTGTCTGTGACTTGCTAGAGCTGTGAGGTCACGTGACTGTTTGATATCCTGGGGCTAGAGGCTCTTGCTATCAGGGCTGTGGAGTCGGAGTTGGAGCCCATTTTGGTGGAGTCGGTATAAAATGGACTCCTAAAATATATAATAAATTGGGTACAGTAGTTCAATGCAGTTTGTGGGGAATATTTTTTCATAAGAATTTGGGAAAGTTATGAAATGTCCCATAAATGTCTGTCCTATTTCTGACCTAAGAGACTAGACTTTTAGCTGAGATTAATCTGTGCTACAGTAAATTTATCACATAAACATGAGCCATGTATGAGGGAGTTGGAGTCGGTGGCATGGAAAATAAGGAGTCTGAGTCGGAGGTCTGGCTTACCGACTCCATAGCCCTGTTTGCTATCACTGCTCCCTGGATTACTTCTAGTGGTGGAGACGCTGGGGCCACGTACCTTGCTGAGCTCCTGAATCAGCCCTTATCTGTCCCCACCCCGGGAAGTGGGGAGTATTTGTATATAAGAATGCACTAACCTGACTAACAAGGGAAGATGTACAGGGATAACTGAAAATACTAATCATACAAATATGCTCTCATAAACAACAGAGTGAGTGAAACACTGGGAATTACAGTGGGGAAAAAAAGTATTTAGTCAGCCACCAATTGTGCAAGTTCTCCCACTTAAAAAGATGAGGTCGGCCTGTAATTGACATCATAGGTCGACCTCAACTATGAGAGACAAAATGAGAAAACAAATCCTGAAAATCACATTGTCTGATTTGGAAAGAATTTTTTTTCAAATTTTGGTGGAAAATAAGTATTTGGTCAGTTACAAACAAGCAAGATTTCTGGCTCTCACAGACCTGTAACTTCTTCTTTAAGAGGCTCCTCTGCCCTCCACTCATTACCTGTAGTACTGGCACCTGTTTGAACTTGTTATCAGTATAAAAGACACCTGTCTGCAACCTCAAACAGTCACACTCCAAACTCCACTATGGTGGAGACCAAAGAGTTGTTGAAGGACACCAGAAACAAAATTGTAGCCCTGCACCAGGCTGGGAAGACTGAATCTGCAATAGGCAAGCAGCTTGGTGTGAAGAAATCAACTGTGGGCGCAATAATTAGAAAATGGAAGACATACAAGACCACTGATAATCTCCCTCGATCTGGGGCTCCACACAAGATCTCACCCCATGGGGTCAAAATTATCTCCAAGAACAGTGAGCAAAAATCCCAGAACCACACGGGGGGGACCTAGTGAATGACCTGCAGAGAGCTGGGACCATCGTTACACAAGCTACCATCAGTAACACACTACGCCGCCAGGGATTCAGATCCTGCAGTGCCAGACGTGTCCCCCTGCTTAAGCCATTACGTGTCCGGGCCCGTCTGAAGTTTGCTAGAGAGCATTTGGATGATCCAGAAGAGTATTGGGAGAATGTCATATGGTCAGATGAAACCAAAGTAGAACTGTTTGGTAGAAACACAACTCGTGTTTGGAGGAGAAAGAATGCTGAGTTGCATCCAAAGAACACCATACCTACTGTGAAGCATGGGGGTGGCAACATCATGCTTTGGGACTGTTTCTCTGCCATGGGACCAGGATGACTGATCCGTGTACATGAAAGAATGAATGGGGCCATGTATCGTGAGATTTTGAGTGCAGAAAACATTTGACCTCTGTCATTGCCAACAAAGGATATATAACAAAGTATTGAGATGAACCAGGCAAAACTAAGGCTACCTTCACACGTTCAGTATTTGGTCAGTATTTTACCTCAGTATTTGTAAGCCAAAACCAGAAGTGGGTGAAAAATGCAGAAGTGGTGACGTGTTTCTATTATACTTTTTCTCAGATTTTTCCTATTTTTGGCTTACAAATACTGATGTAAAATACTGACCAAATACTGAGCGTGTGAACATGGCCTAACACTGGCAATCCATGATTGCCAGAGGAGAGTATATATAGGAGAGGGGAGTGGCCAACACTGAACAGCTGAGACCATCAAAGCTGGAAAACTCCAGAAGCGCTTAACAGATTAACCCCTGCACTGCTAGCAGAAACCTGCACCAATTAATATGATGGTGAAGTGCTTCTAAATTCTAATCACTGCAGGAGCACTTGAAATCAAACGCTGCGGTTTTCTGGCTCCTTCTCCATCATGGTAAATCTGTGAGTTTCCTGTAAAACAATACATAAATTGCAGATAAGTGTGACTAGCGACAGAAGAGCCAACACATTTGTAAACCATCCTGACCTGTTGTCGTTGTGGTAGGTTGCAATGTGACACCATAGGAAAACATTATATGCAATGTCACAACATCACACTGCGATCTCAGTGACGCCCAACGCATGTCGCTGTTTTTTTCGAGCCTCTTGAGTTTTCTTTAACATGATGCAATCAATTTTACTGTATTATATTCCTTGCCTGAAGCAAACATGATTATCGTTTTCGGCAGGATTGGCCAACCGTCCAGTGTGTATGGAGACCCCTCTATATTCCCCCGACAAGCTATATCAAGGGAGTTTAGAATTCAGTTTCCTCATCATTTTTTTGTTCCGCAAGCAATCGCTCGAGTGTTCTTGTTATGGGGAAGTCAAGAGATATAGCGGTCAGCTGAACAATCGTTCAGTCCAGAGTTATCTAATGTGTAATATGTATCGCATTAATTGATGAGTTCATATTATATAGATTTTGGTTTTCTCGTTGTGTTACGGGCGTGTTTTGTCTAGATTTCTTAACATTTTGCCTAGTTGGCAACTAGAACCCCAAACTAAAGCCCTAAAAACTTAACTTTTATTAAAGTGTATAACTCTCCTGAGGATAGTAGATATTAAAATAATTACATAAGTACAAGCAGCAGAGTAGGGTCGGATATTATAATCTACAATTTTGCTTTTCCTCTATGTGGTTATCCGACCAATTCTCATTATCATGTATTTGTGGCCGCGGACCACCTATTACATGTCATCACTGCCTATGCTTTATCATAAATTCCACAATTAAAGCCTCCCCGACATGTTTCGCCTAACTGGTGTCATCAGGGGACAGAGGCTTTAAGCCAGCAAGAATGACACATGACGATCGCGGCCAGTGGTTGACCCAACTCACATTCTGGTATGATATATATATTTTTTAACTTTTGTAACTCTTTTTGGTAGGAATTGTTTCTCTTATCCTCTACCAATAAGAACGCCATCTAGGCAAGTAATTCATTATTTTAGGGCGGTTAAAGCAGTAGTATATATTGAAACTTCATAAGCTTTCCAGTGAGGCTTCTATTTGCATCAACTCTACTCACGGTGAAAGGGGGGAAGCCATTGGCCAGCATTGCTAGAGGCCACAATGGAAAGATAGATAGATAGATAAAATAGATAGATAATAGATAGATATCTTTGAGATCTATAATTAGTGCCTTGCATGTGTAGCTTACTGTACGTGTATTGACCTAATAATTGAATGAAAAAAATGATGTGGGGTCCACCCCAAGTTTTTGTTAACCAGCAAAGGTAAAGCAGACAGTTGTGACCTGATATCAGGTTGGAAAGGTCCATGGTTATTGGGCCCTTCCCAACCTAAAAATACAAGCCCACATCTGCCCCAGAAGTGGCGCATCACATTATATGTGCCAGTTCTGACGCTTCGCCTGGCTCTTCCCCATTACCCTGGTACGATGGAAATCAGGCTGATGGGGCTTGGAGTTGAACTGACATCAAGTCCTGGTATTAGTAATGGAGAGGTGTATATCAAACATCCCCATTACTAACCCAGTAATAAAAAAAACACACACAAAAAAATACTTTTTATTTAAAAAACACTCCCCCTCACTTTCCCTGGTTTACCAATTTATTAAAGGAAAGAAAATCCCACCCAGGTCCGATGTAGTCCACAAATGGAAACCTGAAAAGCAATAAAAACAAGACACTGTTCCTCGTTCACCAATTTATTATAAAAAATGTTCCCACGCCGGCCCGACGTAGTCCAGCGCTTCCCACAACTTTCCCCAAATCTGTTCAGCAAGACACGGCGACTGTGAAGAGCAGTAACGTTACTGACATCAGTACTCTTCACAGTCGCCGGGTCTCACTGAGCGCAACGTGAGCCGGAACATCTGCACAGCCCCATAGATTATAATGGGTGTGAGTGTCTCCGGTACGTGTGAAAAATGACGCCACATATACCGGATACAAGGACGTGTGTAGGGGGACCTTTATTGTGCGTGAAGAAACAATGGAATAGTCGTATTCCTTCTGAGAATACTCATGTTTTTAAAGAGGACCTGTCACCCGGTCTAAAGTGGAAATTTTTGCTTTTAGTTTGTTCCTGCTGTTGTCATGAATAATCATTTTTTTTCGGGAGTTTGCTTATCTTTTTTTAATATATAGTTTTTATTAATATTTTCAAAAAGGAACATAACATACCAAATCAAGGTGATAATCAAATACCTGTTCGCAGACAGGGTAATAAAGTGATAATTCTCACTTGTTTGATTGGTAAAGCAAAACAATAGAAACAATATAAAAACTCAATAACATTGTAACTCACATCAGTTTAATCAACATGCAATCCAGTTGATACTCTGATTTATTGAAGCCATCTTGTTAGATTAGACCATTACCAAATGATCCCTCCATCCCACGCTCTCTCCCCCTCCCCTTAAGCTAGGCGTAGTGGTCCTAGGCTATCCTTAAGATCCTCCAGAATGTACCACGCTGTGGAAGTGAAGGGTTCTACCATTTTCCCTTTTCTCATCTAAAGAACAACAATTTAACCACTTCGCGCCAGAGCCTGTTTTTGCCTTCGTGACCGGGCCAATTTTTTCAATTCTGACCACTGTCACTTTATGAGGTAATTACTCTGGAACGCTTCAACGGATCCCCCTGATTCTGAGATTGTTTTTTTGTGACATATTGTACTTCATGATAGTGGTAAAATTTCTTTGATATCACTTGCGTTTGATTGTGAAAAAATCGGAAATTTGGCGAAAATTTTGAAAATTTTGCAATTTTCAAACTTTGAATTTTCATGCCCTTTAATCAGAGAGATATGTCACACAAAATAGTTAATAAATAACATTGCCCACATGTCTACTTCACATCAGCACAATTTTGGAACCAAAATTTTTTTTTGTTAGGAAGCTATAAGGGTTAAAAGTTGACCAGCGATTTCTCATTTTTACAACAAAATTTACAAAAACATTTTTTTAGGGACCACATCTTATTTGAAGTGACTTTGAGGAGCCTTTATGACAGAAAATACCCAAAAGTGATACCATTCTAAAAACTGCACCCCTCAAGGTGCTCAAAACCACATTCAAGAAGTTTATTAACCCTTCAGGTGCTTCACAGGAATTTTTGGAATGTGGAAGAAAACAATGAACATTTAACTTTTTTTCACAAAACTGCTACTTTAACCTCAAATTTTTAATTTTCACAAGGGCAGCCAGAAAAAATGGACCCCAAAATGTGTTGTGTAATTTCTCCTGAGCACGCTGATACCCCATATGTGGTGCAAAGCCACTGTTTGGGTGCACGGCATGGCTTGGAAGGTAAGGAGCGCCATTTGACTTTTGGAATGGAAATTTGACTGGAATGGATAGCGGACGCCATGTTGCATTTGGAGAGCCCCAGAGGTGTCTAAACAGAGGAAACCCCCAACAAGTGACCCCATTTTGGAAACTAGACCCCTCAAGGAACTTATCTAGATGTGTGGTGAGCACCTTGAACCCCCAGGGGCTTCACAGAATTTTATAATGTTGAAGTGTGAAAATAAAAAAACACATTTTTAACACAAAACTGCTACTTTAGCCTCAAATTTTTAATTTTCACAAGGGCAGCCAGAAAAAATGGACCCCAAAATGTGTTGTGCAATTTCTCCTGAGCACGCTGATACCCCATATGTGGTGCAAAGCCACTGTTTGGGCGCACGGCATGGCTTGGAAGGTAAGGAGCGCCATTTGACTTTTGGAATGGAAATTTGACTGGAATGGATAGCGGACGCCATGTTGCATTTGGAGAGCCCCTGAGGTGCCTAAACAGAGGAAACCCCCAACAAGTGACCCCATTTTGGAAACTAGACCCCTCAAGGAACTTATCTAGATGTGTGGCGAGCACCTTGAACCCCCAGGGGCTTCACAGAATTTTATAATGTTGAAGTGTGAAAATAAAAAAACACATTTTTAACACAAAACTGCTACTTTAGCCTCAAATTTTTAATTTTCACAAGGGCAGCCAGAAAAAATGGACCCCAAAATGTGTTGTGCAATTTCTCCTGAGCACGCTGATACCCCATATGTGGTGCAAAGCCACTGTTTGGGCGCACGGCATGGCTTGGAAGGTAAGGAGCGCCATTTGACTTTTGGAATGGAAATTTGACTGGAATGGATAGCGGATGCCATGTTGCATTTGGAGAGCCCCTGAGGTGCCTAAACAGAGGAAACCCACAACAAGTGACCGAATTTTACAATCTACTCCTCTGTATAAATTAATCTAGTGGTGGGAAAATAAGTAGATAGGTAAATGGTCACTAAACCCATAGATGAATTCCCACAGAGGTGTCATTTCTATAATGGGGTCACTTCAGGGGGGATTATGCTGTTCTGGCACTTTTCAGAGTACCAGAGCTAAAGAATCCCCCCTGAAGTGACCCCATTTTGGAAATGAAACCCCTCTGGGAATTCATCTATGGGTTTAGTGACCATTTTAACTCAATGGATGATTTCCAGAAACAAGCACGCAATGGAAGGTTTAGATTCTGGAGAACCCCCCCTGGAAATTAAGTGAGCTCTACTCGAATGTGTCATTCACTAAATGAACCAAATGTTTGAATGACAAATTGGGATACATTTTTACAGTTTAAAAACGTGGTTCTGTGTGGAAGATTTTAAAGCAGTCAGTGACGCATAAGGCTGGCAATGATGGGCATTGTGGGCAATAGTAGCGGGTATCACGCCTCATTCCTCTCTTAGTACATACACGATATCTTTTCTGGGGGTTCCTTCTTGTTTCCGTTGCTGGAATAAGTGCAATAAAATGTCGCTCAGTGAGTCTTTTCACATCCTCAGATTCTAATGGATGAGCGGGGCTAACACTTTGAAAGACAAGATTTTCAATGACCTTTTCTTGATAATCAAGAAAAGGATCTGAATTTCCTGCTTTTTTGTACAACACAAAAGAATTGTATGTGGCCACCTGAAACAAATAAATAACCAACTTTTTATACCAGGTATAGGACTTTCTTGATACCTGGTATGGCTGTAGAACCTGGTCTGCAAGGTCCACACCCCCCATGTGTTTGTTGTAGTCAATGACTGACACAGGTTTTTGCTTCGGAGTGGTGGATCCTAGTTCTACAGTGGCCCTTGTGGCATCTGTGTGGATCGAGCTGAGGACAAAAATATCCCTCTTATCCCTATATTTCAGGGCAAGCAGCTCTCCGTTGCGTACAGCCCCTGACTGCCCCTTTTGAAACTTTTGGTTGACCAATGGTTGTGGAAACCCCTGACGGTTTTTACGGATGGTCCCACAAGCCCCGATGTTGTGTTCAACCAGACTTTTAAATAGGGGTATGCTGGTGTAATAATTGTCCACATATAGATTGGAGCCTTTTTGAAAAAATGGACTTATCAGCTCCCAAACAATTTTTCCAGATGTCCCCAGATAAGTAGGGCATCCTGGTGGGTTTAGCTGGCTATCTTTCCCCTCATATATGCGAAAAGCGGATGTGTATCCGGTTGAACTTTCGCACGTTTTATAGAGCTTTATTCCAAACCTTGCCCTTTTAGATGGGATAAATTGCTTGAGGTGCAGTCTTCCTTTGAATTTTACAAGGGACTCGTCTATAGAAATATTTTGTGTTGGGGTGTAAAGGCTTAAGAATTTTTCTGACAAATTTTCAATGATGGGTCTAATTTTATATAACCTGTCATGTTCTGGGGCATTTCTGGGCAGGCATTGACTATTGTCGTTAAAATGCCAAAACCGCATGAGCATTTCATAACGGGTCCTAGGCAGAACGACTGAAAACATAGGGGTGGCTTGAACAGGGTGGTTGGACCAGTAGGATCGAATGCTCGGTTTTTTAACAAGCCCCATGGCAAATGTAAGTCCTAAAAATTTTTTTATTTCCGGGACATTAGTTGGTGTCCATAAATTTGCCCTAGCATAGTAAGATCGGGGATTCTGGCTTATGAATTGGGATGCATATAAATTTGTTTGCACGACAATATGCTCTAGCAAGCTGTCTGTAAAAAACAAATTAAAAAAATGAATTGCTCCAAAATCTTCCACCTCCACATTTATACCAGGAATGGCGCTGAAATCAGGGCTGAATGGAGCAGCCGAATTCGAAGCCTCCCATCTGGGAAATGCTAGATCATGTGGCAACGCCCCTTGTACACTGGCGTGCGCCAATTCACTGGTAGCAGGGACAGCGCTTGTACTGGGCAGTGTTCCCTGATTTGGAGACGTTTCTCCAGTAGCGCTATTTGCCCCTATTGTTGTACTGGTCCTTGGGCTTGAGGATGGAACAGAATCACTGCTCATTTCTGGGCTCTCAGTGTCGCCGCTACTAAAGCCCTCAAAATCCACATCTCCATCTGAGATTGCACTGTCATCAGTGTCAGAACACAGCAGGGCATACACCTCCTCTGCGATATAAGTCTGACGGGCCATTTTATTTTTATATTTTTTGACTGGACTGAACGGACCGGACTGAAAGGACGGGACCGGACTGGACTGACCGGACTGATCTGACAGGACTGACTGACTGATGTGACAGGACTGACTGACTGATCTGACAGGACTGACTTACTGACAGATCTGACAGGACTGACTGACTGACAGATCTGACTGACTGACAGATCTGACAGGACTGACTGACTGACAGATCTGACAGGACTGACAGATCTGACTGACTGACAGATCTGACAGGACTGACTGACTGACAGATCTGACAGGACTGACTGACTGACAGATCTGACAGGACTGACTGACTGACAGATCTGACAGGACTGACTGACTGACAGATCTGACAGGACTGACTGACTGACAGATCTGACAGGACTGACAGGACTGACTGACAGATCTGACAGGACTGACTGACAGATCTGACAGGACTGACTGACTGACAGATCTGACAGGACTGACAGATCTGACTGACAGATCTGACAGGACTGACAGATCTGACTGGACTGATCTGACAGGACTGACTGATCTGACAGACTCACTAACCCTAACTCTTACTTTCTTTTTTATTTTTTTTTTTTTTACTTTCACAGTGGCAAGGCTGACAGCTCTTGTCACACTGTTTCTCCTCTGCTCTCTCACTGAGATCGGAGGAGAAACTGCATTTATCAGGCAGATCGCCCGGGAAAGTTTGTTGCTAAAACAAACTTCCCTGGTGATCTCTCTGATTGGCTGGTGTGACGCTGACATCATCGAGACCTGAGCCAATCAGGTCTCGATGATGTCAGAGGTCACAGCACCGGGATCCCCGCCGCTGACAGGTATGTGGGGGGTCCCGATCGCCGACCACCGGCTGTCCCTATCTTTTAAATGCCGCGATCGCTATGGATCGCGGCATCTAGAAGATAGGAACAGGTTAACATCATGGGGACCTGATCCAATCAGGTCCCCATGATGCCACATGTCAGAGCTATCGCTCTGAACCGGTACCGCAGCGCTAGCAGGACCCTGGGGGTCCTGAGCGCTGCGGGACCACCCACCGTTTTTAAACGTCGGCGCTGCACAGAGCCCAGGCAGCGCCGACGTTTATGTACAGTGGGCGGTCCTGAACCGGTTAAAAGCTAAAAATAAACTCCCTACATTTTTGGAACAACACAGAGAACCCTGAGGGGAAGAGGGGAAACCCTCCCAAATTGCTCCACACCCTACTTATCCTGGCAAAAAAAAAATTATGCTTCCATTTCGGAAGAAATTTTCCAGCCTGCGTCTCCTTATTTCTAAGGGCGTCTTGTTGCTCCACTCCTATAAAATATTTCATTTGAGCTGTTAGCTCTTCAATGGGGGGGGGTGTTAGGGTCTAGCCAGTCTTTTAAGTAATTTTTTTTTGCCAGGATAAGTAAGGTGTGGAGC